>NC_089505.1:184183306-184801960 GCF_036850995.1 Saccopteryx leptura | reverse complement strand
CACTTTCCTAGATTCCAAAGTTGAGTCAAGGCTAGATATATATATATGCATAAACCACCCACATATCGGTGGTAGTTCAAATTACCTCAGCAGATCCCATGAATGTCTAATGCCAAATGAGGAGTATAAAACAAAAATGGTGGATCTGAAAGGCATATCTGGACAAAGAAAGAACCAGAGAAAAAGACGTAGGATGTCAGAGATAAGGGGAGTCTCAATTGAAAATAATGTTATAGAAACAGGCAGAAGGTTTTGTGCAAGATGTCCTGGTTAATAGTATGTACACTACAGAAAGCAAAGTAAAAAAGAAAAAAAAGAAGAAGAATGGGAAAAAGATAATTAATTTATCAATTAGGACATTTCTGGTATGATTAAAGAGATAAAGCATATATGTATAAAAATTAAATAGCAAGGTAAGAAATTAATTTTTTAATTACATCTCATATGATCTTATATAGTAATATCTCCTAGCTTTAGACCCAGCTTTGACCTCAGCAAGTTCTTGTTAAATAACAATATATTGCTTACTTACTAAATAGTGTTAATTTTAGACATTCTCTTATTTTTATTAACAACACTAAAATTTAATAATAACTTAAAATTGACATGAAGTGATTTTAGTTACTTGTCCTATTGATTAGACATTCACCATGGTTAAACAACTCTGATTTAAGATTTTTCTTGAGAAAATTACAGACATATATAATAACTAATAAATAGAAAAGTTTTCTCTGTGTGCACTTTTAAAATTAAGCTTTCCTCTTAAAATGAGAAAAGGGAACCCCTATGCACTGTTAGTGGAAATGTAGACTAGTGCAGCCACTGTGAAAAACAATATGGAGTTTTCTCAAAAAATTTAAAATGGAACTTCCTTTTAATCCAACAATCCCACTTCTGGGAATATAGCCTAAGAAACCCAAAACATGAATTGGGAAGAATATATGTACCTTTATGTTCATTGAAGCATTATTTACAATAGCCAGGATTTGGAAACAGCCCAAGTTCCCATCAGTAGATGAGTATATAAAAAATCTGTGCTACATTTCACAATGGCATCTTACTTAGCTGTAAAAAAGAAGAAAATCTTACCCTTTACAACACCATGGATGGACCTGGAGAGTTTTATGTTAAATGAAATAAGCTAGTCAAAGAAAGACAAATACAATATGATTTTACTTTTATGTGAAATTTGATGAACAAAATAAACAAACTAAATAAAAACAGACTTATAAATACAGAAAACAGATTGACAGCTGTCAGAGGAAAGAGGATCGGGGGACTGGATAAAAGAAGGTGAGGGGATTAGCCAAAAAACATACATGCCTAACACATAGCCACAGACAACAGTATGGTGATAGCCAGAAGGAAAGGAGAGTGGGGCTAGGTGGAAGTGGGCAAACATGGTAAGGAATGGGGACAGAAGGAGACTTTGCTTGGGGAGATGGGTGCATGATGCAGTGTACAGATGATGTTTTCAGTTATATATTTGAAATCTATATGGTTTTGCAAATCAGTGTCATCCCCAATAAAGTCAATTTTAAAAAGGAGTGCTAACAACTTCCTCAAGTATTCTTTTTTTTTTTAAAGGTTTTTTTTTAATTTTATTTATTAATTTTTAGAGAGGAGAGAGAGAGGGAGAGAGAGAAAGGGGGAGGAGCTGGAAGCATCAACTCCCATATGTGCCTTGACCAGGCAAGCCCGGGATTTCGAACTGGCGACCTCAGCATTTCCAGGTCGATGCTTTATCCACTGCGCCACCACAGGTCAGGCTTCCTCAAGTATTCTTAAAAGACTTTAGTCTTACTTATTTTTTTGTATGTCCATATTATATGCTTGTAAAAAATATATATCTCCTAGAAAGGAAAAAGAATAAGAAAAGCACACTCCAAGGACTTAGAATGGTCCCACAAATTCCAATATACTCTCTTATTTGGCTCTCTGATATAATTCTTTTCAGGGTAATGATATTTACTCTGATGGATCTGTAGATTACCTGTCATGTTAGATGCTGTTTTTCCTTTGTAATTAGCTATATTACATATTAACTTTAAAAAGTCTTTTATATTTATTTCTATATTAAATTTGCAAAAATATATGTGCACTGGTATACTATTTTATTTATGCACATACTATTAGTCTTTAAAATACAAGATTTTAAGTGATTATATTTTCATGTTAATTATTGTATTTCCTAAAATAATTATAATCTTTTTATAAGTAAATATAGTAAAACTATTAACATATTTAAATATTTACTATTGAATAGAATAAACATATACCACATTTTATTAGAAAAAGTTGAAACTTTTTAATGAAAATTATATTTATTTTAAGCTATATATATTAGTTAATAGGAAGAAGAAAACATCAATGGAATATATACATTACCTAAAATACAAAAATCAATAAGTTTCAAAATTTCCAATTGAGAATATTACATTTTGCTTTTCTTTGATTTCACAAATAAGGAAAGAGAGAAAGGGAGTGGGGCAAATGTGATAGAAAGAAAAAAAAAGCTAGAAAATTTGAAAAGTATTTAGGGAATATAAACTGCATAAGTGGCCCAGGCCGACTAACTCAGTGGTAGAGCATCTGCCTGGCATGTGGATAGCCTGAGTTTGATTCCTGGTCAAGGCACAAAGGAGAAGTGACCAAGTGACCATCCATCCCTCCCTCTCTCCCTTTTCTCTCTCTCTCTCTCTTCTCCTCCTGCAGCCATGGCTCAGTTGGAGCAAGCTGGTTCTGGGCACTGAAGATAGCCCCATGGCCTGCCTCAGTAACTAACATTACTCAGTTGCTGAGTAACAGAGCAACCAACCCAGATAGGTAGAGCATCACCCTATAGGGGGCTTGCCAGTGGATCCTGGTCAGGGCACATGTGGGAGTCTGTCTCTCTTCCTCCTTGCTTCTCACTTAATAAAAATAAAATAATAATAATAAAATAAAATAAGCAAACTGCATAAATAAATAATAGAAAAATTAATCACAATGGTGACTGGGAACATTAAAAATATTGCAACAAATTTCTGAGATGAACAGAGTATAAACTAAATAGAAGAAGGCACTACGTAGAGCAGGCTGTCTTGAAAGATGAGATAATATGGAAATAATCTGGGAAGCTCCAGTCATGAAATCAATGGAATGAACAAATGAAATAAGAATGGAAACAAGAAGATATTTAAAGGTTTATTTAAGAGAAATTGAGCCTACCTATCCCACTCACTTACTTAGGTATACAGAATATAAGAATATCATAATTTACTCTCAGAAAAAATTTAGAAGACTCTTCTCCAAACCTGCTGAACAACTAAACAGGTGTGCAGGTGGTAGAAATATTTACCACTTGTTCCCTATCTGCTCACAAAATAAAATCCAACCACTGGTCTAATGCTGCACATCATTACAGAGCTCTCAGTCAGCTCGTATTGCCTCAATTTAAAACATAAATGGAAAACCAGGAAGATATCCCTTAGAAACTGACTGAATAGTAAGCAGAATACATTTAAAACCTCTGGAAGTTTGTCATATCTGGATATGCTAGACTTAGCCACTACTGAATGAACTCCCTTGCAAAAAAGAACTATACCATCTGGTTTTAAAGGATCCAGACAGTGAACAAGAAGTAGGTATATTATAGCAGACAATCCACAGTGGCGAAACTGCACCAAGTGTTTGACGGATGGAATCAGACCAAATTGAGGGTCAAACTATGAGTAGGTTTATTTAGAAAGTCACATAGGTAGAAAAAATAAGTGGTAGAAGAAATGGGCTCAGAAAACAGATTATACAAGCAAAAAAAGGTGCCCTTGGAGCTTAGGAGAGAGAAAGGTAAAGGTAGCATGTCTGGGAGATGGCAGGGAAAGGAGGAAGGAAAGAGGAGGGAAAAGGCTTCCAGGAGGGAAAGACTGCTGGGTCTTCTGTCCTAAGGGCTTTTAAGGGTGGAAATTTTAGGGGTGATTCAATATTCACCAGCATTCTATATGTATTGTCCATGTTGCAAGAAGCCAAGGGCTGCCACTAATTGCTGAGTGCAGCTCCCAGCTTCTACAAGCAAAAAGCTGCAGCTTATAGAAACAAGGAAATAAATTCTGCCAACAACCTGAATGAGGTTTGAAGCGTGCCTTTTCCCCAGCCAAATTTTCAGATGAGAACTGAACCCTGGCTAACATTTTGATGTTGCTATCAAGTAGAGACTCCCCCTCCCCAAACCATGTCTATCTCTTGAGGTAACAAACATTGCTGTCTTTAGCTTCTAAATTAGTGGTAATATATAGCAATAGAAAAATTGTGTAACAGAGTCACATCAGAAATAGATAAGAATATACATATATATTTATTTTAAATATGTCTTTCTGTTAAAATATGAAATATAGTTCAATGGACAGAATTTTTAAAAAGTTCTTTGAAATATATCTCCTTGTTTGTCTATCTATCTGGGATATCTATCTATCCAAAAACAGAGAGAAAGATATTAAAGTTGTCATCATCGGTCATTAAGATAAGTGGTTTCCATTTAGAGTTCTAGAGTTTTGCAGAGTTCACTTAGAACCAACTGTATAGGAAATAGTGTGAGGTGGTGCACAGCAGATAAGAAAATAAGGCTTTCTTTCCCTTATGCTATCTTTTCTGATAGCGCTACTAACAACAAAAGGAAAAGATAACCTGGGCTTGGTGGCATAGTGAATAAAGCATTTACCCAGCACACAAGAGGTCACAGGTTTACCCCCAGTTAGGGCACATAGGAGAAGCAATGAATGAGTACACAACTAAATGGGACAACTCAGTGAAACACTGAGTGGATGCTTCTCTCTCCTCCTCTTTTACTTCCCCTTTCTCTCTCCTTTGCTCTTTCTCTCTCAAATTAATGGAAAAATTATTTTTAAAAAGTTACAAAAGAAACAAATGCATTTAAAAGAGTTTATTATTGGTAATAGAAAATAATGGATAATTAAAAATTTTAATACTATAAATGATGTTCCAGTAAGTATTATATAGAAATTTGGCCTCTCATGCATAAGATAATATGTTTTAAAATTTGAGATACAAAAATATTATAAAAAGCATGTACTTAGAAATGAAAGTTATTAACACTAACCTTAAATATTGTCTTATAAATTAATATAACCATGAAAAGAACACTTAATAACTATAGAATATCTGTTTATTTGGACAATATACAATAATGTCACTATTTTCACCGTTTAAGTCATTGTTTACTGAGAACATATTTATACATTAAGAAAGTATCTTTGAAAGTCATTTTTAGGACATCTTAAAACTATCATATAAATACACTTGATATTCCATTAGTTGATATTTTTGCACTTTAAAATATTCTAAACAATAGTCTTTGATGATTTTAATCACAGAAAATTCAGAAATATTTGAAGGACCATTGATTGCTGCAGAAGAAAGGCCTGGTATGCATGAGTCATTAATTCAGGCTCTGAAATCAAAGAGGCACCAAAAAATTATCTGCTATTTATTGCTCTGAAGGAGGTCATGGTATTTTGCTCACCACAATGTAAATGTTTCTCCAGCTGTGTGAAATGAACTTTATAGTTACTGAATTCCTGAAAGGAAAGAAATATGCAGTGAAATTTAACTAATACTTACTTCAATTAAAAAAATAATTCTAGGCCCTGGCCGGTTGGCTCAGCGGTAGCGTGCGGAGGACCCGGGTTCGATTCCCGGCCAGGGCACACAGGAGAAGCGCCCATTTGCTTCTCCACACCTCTGCCGCGCTTTCCCCTCTGTCTCTCTCTTCCCCTCCTGCAGCCAAGGCTCCATTGGAGCAAAGATGGCCCGGGCGCTGGGGATGGCTCTGTGGCCTCTGCCTCAGGCGCTAGAGTGGCTCTGGTCGCAACATGGCGACGCCCAGGATGGGCAGATTATCGCCCCCTGGTGGGCAGAGCGTCGCCCCATGGTGGGCGTGCTGGGTGGATCCCGGTCGGGCGCATGCGGGAGTCTGTCTGACTGTCTCTCCCCGTTTCCAGCTTCAGAAAAATGAAAGAAAAAAAAAAAAATAAATAAATAAATAAATAAATAATAATTCTAAAGAATGAAATAGAATTTCATAAACCAATCATTTAAAAAATAAATTTATTTGAAAGATTCCAAGATGACGACAGAGTAGGTGGATGTTCCAACTACCACCTCCCAGGACCCAGTTGGATTACAACTTAATTAAGAACAATCATCTTGAAAAACCAACTTTGAAATGAATGGATCTATAACCAAGAATCACAGAAGAAGCCACACCGAGACAGCTAGAAAGGGTGGAGATGCAGAAAGTGCTACCCCGCCCCCAGGAGCTAGAGGCGGCTGAGAGCCTAGAGAAACTCTCACTACAGGGAGGGTCTCCCTGAAAGGGGAGGGTCCTCAACCTCAGGCTTGGTGCCCCAACCTAGAGCCCCAAGCCTAGAAGAGGTACCCACAAAGGATTTGGAGGTGAAAAGATCTGGGTTTCTGTCTGCAAGAAAGAGATGGAACTCTCCGCGCTATAGGCTCCGTCTTAAGGGGCCTGAGCAGAAAATCTCTATCATAGCCACTTACCCTAGGCTCCAGTGGAGGAAGAGCTGAGAGGACTAGAGCTGCATGAGGAGAATATGGAGTTGGAGATCCAGGGAGAAACACAGTGGGGGACGGCCACCGAAACTCCTGTGCTGAGTCATTCTCCAATACTGTGGTTGCTATTCTTCTTGGGTGGAGCAGTCTCCTCTGAGTAGCATCAGCCTGGGGAAAAGCAATTGCTCCTCTCATGGGAGTCTCTCTTGCCCAGTCAGGAAGATTAAATCATGCTGAGAGGCCAGAAAGCTGGATTCATCAGTGACACAGTTTTCTGGCATTGAGACTGAAGCTCTCCCCTACATGCTCCCGAGACTAGTACTGGTACTTTCATTTCATGAGAGACTCAGTAGGAACTCTCCAGACTGTGAGCAGACCATACCTCTGGGTCTCAGAAGCCACACCTACTGGACTCCTGGGGCCACACCCTTCTGAGGTCTGTGAAAAAAGTCTAGACAGACTGACACATGGTGCCAAGGGACTGAGCCACACCTACCACCCTTCCTAATCTCTGAATTGCTGCAGGCTCTAGACCAAGGGTCGGGAAACCTTTTGGCTGAGAGAGCCATGAATGCCACATATTTTAAAATGTAATTCCATGGGAGCCATACAACAACCTGTGTACATTACGCATTATCCAATAAAAAATTTGGTGTTGTCCCAGAGGACAGCTGTGATTAGCTCCAGCCACCTGCAACCATGAACATGAGCTGTAGGAAATGAATGGATTGTGATACATGAGAATGTTTTATATTTTTAATGTTATTTTTTTATTAAAGATTTGTCTGTAAGCCAGATGCAGCCATCAAAAGAGCCACATCTGGCTCATGAGCTATAGGTTCCCGAACCCTGCTCTAGACTCTACCAGAGGATTTTTCAGTGGTCGAGCCCAATAAGCAGTCAGCAGAAGCTACAGGAGGTGAACACAGGGAACCTTGGCCTTTTAAGCAGGCTTTACCCCAGGCCTAGTATGGGTATAAACCAGCGTAAGTGTGCAACTTTGTATTTCCATGAGCACTTGGGCCCAGGAGAGGAAGCCACAAACTCTGAATGTCTTGGAGCTCCAAGAAGGTTGCTGAGGGCCAGTCATGGGCAGTTTCTCCCACTGGTCTGTGCTGGCTTCCTGCCAGGGAGGCCCAGGGCTGGCAATTCAGGGTCCAGCTGTGGAAAGCATCGGTTCAGGAGCTCGCAACACTTGTAGTGGGATATCTTAAGTGGGATATCATACTTGGCCCAGCTGAGGTGAGTTCTGCTCTCTGTGATCAGCACTGGCACAGTGACTCATGTGCATTAAATAGGGTGGGGCTTCATAGTCAGCCAGCCTGGGTGTTGGATATCCTGCCCTACTGGGCTAGATTCCACTGGGGGAAGGGAGAGAGACTTGGAATATGGACATTTAAAATATGATCTTATTGTTGGATCTGGTTGAGGAGCTTAGCCATTTTCTGTAGGGACAAACAAGGTCAACCCCAGGAGAGGACTCTCTGTCTTACTCCCTGAGACCAGGGTCACACCAGATGTAAAAACTTCTGCAGAGGGAACTGTCAGTCTCACTCAATCTGAGACTGCTGTTCACCTTGTTGGGGAGAAATAAAATATGAGTATCCAGCAGTGGCTGAGGGATTAGGCTCTGGATTAGAGGCCACATTCCCCATACTGAGATTCTGACCAAGAGATTCATAAAGTAAGAGGTTCCACTAACATTATATTTTCAACCTCAGTTGCCCTAACCCAACTAGTTTGAAACCTGTAGAGGGGTTGGTTCAGTGAGGCCAATCTGAGCCCACAAAACAGTCTTTTTACCAAAGACTCTGTGGGAAGACCAGGCAGCTATAAGAGGAGGTGGAGGAGCTGAAAATTGGAGGCAAGTCTTATGGAGCTTCTGACTTTTACAGAGTTGATGTGATCTCTAAGCCGGAGGAAGCTTAACCTTATACACAAGCTGAGTGCTCACACACTACTCAGGCACAGAAAACACAGATACAAACAGCAAAAAGAGCAGTAGCTACAGACAGGTAGCCCACAGCAGTTTACAAACAAGAGCTGATGCCAACTCAGGAAGATCCAAAACCAAAATAACAGGTTGTGGGTGGCAGATAGCACCAAACCAAGACTCAGCTAGTAATACAAGCAGCATGCCCAAAGGAGGAGCCTAGCAGGAACCAGATACTGGGGAATAAATATGCCAAAAAGAACAAACATTGTACAGTGTATAATACACATGATCAGTGTTGATCTTTACAGCCAGCTGGCCTAAAGTAATAACTGTACCCATAAAAGGGCCAACTGCATTTAATACTCACAAACAAAAGAAGAGAAAATAGTACCCTCAAGAAGCATTCCTAAAAAAAGAAAAAACAGGTGGCTTGGTCAGTACCACTGAGGTCATTTTCTTCATAAAGACACCACAAAACTGTCCATGTTAGACACCACTACCTAATGCACAGACAAAATGAAAAGACAGAGAAATGTGATCCAAATGAATCAATATAGAAAATCCCCAGAAAAATAACTAAATGAAATGGAAGTAACCAATCTACCAGATGCAAAGTTTAAAATAATAATTTTTAGGATGCTTAAGAATCTTAGAGCAACAATGGGTGGACATAATGAACACCTAAATAAAGAGATAGCAAGTTTCAAAAAAGACATTGAAATCAAAATATAAGCAGTCAGAAATGACAAGTACAATATCAGAAATGAAGACTGCACTGGAAGAAATCAACAGCAGGTTGGAAGAAGCAGAAGATTGAATCAGCAATTTAGAAGGCAAGATAAATGTAAGCACAGACATAGAGCAGCAAAAAAAAAAGAGGCACAAAAAGACTGTGGAAAATCTTAGAGACCTCTGTGACAATATGAAGAGAAAGAATATCGCATCATATGGGTTTCTGAAGGAGAAGAGAACAAAGGATAAAGATCCTGTTTGAAGACATCATAACTGAAATTTTCTATAAATTGATGAAGGAAAAAGTTGCACAAGTTTAAGAAGCACAGAGTGTCCCATTAAAGAGGAACCCAAGAAGGTCTACACCAAGACAAATCATACTTAAAATGCCAAAGTTAAGAGACTAAAAAGAAATAATAAAGCTGCAAGAAAAAAGCAGTTTATTACCTACAGAGGAGCCCTCATGAGATGATATCCATCTTCTCAACAGAAATATTTGAGGCCAGAAAATATTAGCAAGAAATATTCAAAGTGATGCAAAACAAGACTAATTTATTCAGCAAGGCTATCATTTAAAATTGAAGGAGAAATAAAAAGCTTCCCATGTGAGTGGAGCACAGAGCACAGTCCTAGCAGCTGCAGCTGATGCAATGCTGTGAGAATACTTCAGCTCCCAGAAGCCTCCTGGGCATACCCAGGAAGGAAGCTTGCCTGCTATAAGGAAGTGACTTAGCGCCAATCATGCAGCTTCCTGATCTTTTCAGTTATTGGCTATGAAGGGCACGCTGTAACATCCAATTCACTGAACACATCTATATAAGCTTGCGAACTTCCTGAACAAAGAGGATCTGCATCACTGAATCTGGTCCCCGGAGTCAGGCCTTTATGTCTCTATCATCCTCACCCCCAGCAGGACTTGTCCACATTTCCAGACAAAAAATAGAATCAATGAATTAATTACAACTAAATCAGTACAGCAAGAAAAGTTAAGGGACCTGCTATAAAAGAGAGGGAATGAAAAAAAATCAAGAAAAAGAGAATTGTAGATTTAAAGAATAAAATGGCAATAACTAAGTACATAACAATAGTAACATTAAACATTAATGGATTAAATGCTTCAATCAGAAACATAGGTTAGCTGCATGGATAAGAAAACAAGACCCGTACATATGCTGTCTACAAGACATCCACCTCAGAACAAAAGATACACACAGATTGAAAGAGAAAGGATTAAAAAAAGGATATCATGCAAATTGAAATAAAAAAAAGCTGGGGTAGCAATACTTATATCTGACAAATTAGCCTTTAAACAAAGGATATAGTAAAATGACAGAAAGGTCACTACATAATAATAAAGAGAGCAATCCAACACGATGATATAACCACTGTAAATATTTATTCACCTAATATAGTAGCACCTAAATATATAAAGCAGATTTTTATGGACGTAGTGGTGAGAACAACAATAATACTATAATAGTAGGGGATTTTAATACCCCATGAACATTACTAGATAGATCCTCCAGACAGAAAATTAACAAAGAAACAACTATCTTAAATGACACACTAGATCAACTAAATTTAGTTGATATCTTCAGAACATTTCACCCCAAAGAAGCAGAAAATACATTCTTTTTGAGAGCTCATGGTGCATTCTCTAAAAGAGACCACATGTTAGGACACAAAACAAGTCTCAATAAATTTAAGAAGACTAAAATCATATCAAGTACCTTCTCTGAACAGAATAACATGAAACTCAAAATCAACTACAATAGAAAAACTGAAAGATATTCAAACACTTGGAGATTAAATAGCATGTTATTAAATTACAAATGGGTTAACAATGAGATCAAGAAAAAAATAAAAAATTTCCTTGAAACAAATGAAAATGAACATTCAATAATTCAAAATTAATGAGACACAGAAAAAGCTCTCCTAAGAGGAAAATTCATAGCATTACAGGCATAACTTAAGAAGCAAAAAAAATCTCACCTAAACAACTTGACACTGCATCTAAAAAAAACTAAAGAAATAACAACAAATAAAGCCTTGAAAAAGTAGAAGGAAGGAAATAATAAAGATCAGAGTGGAAATAAATAACATAGAGGCTAAAATAATATACAAAAGATCAATGAAACCAAGAGTTGGTTTTTGAAAAGGTAAAAAAGATTGACAAACTTTTAACCAAAATCATCAAGAAAATAAAGAAAGAGTACTCAAATAAATAAAATCAAAAATGAAAGTAAAGAAGTAACAACTGACACCACAGAAATACAACGAATAGTAAGAAAATTCTATGAAAATTTATATGCCAAAAAATTGAACAACCTAGGCAAAATAAATAAATTCCTAGAAACATACAATCTTCCAAAACTCAATTGAAAAGAATCCAAAAACCTAAACAGATTGATTACAACAAATAAAATTGAAACAGTTATGAAAAAACTCCCAGCAAATAAAAGTTCTGGATGAGATGGCTTCACAGGCAAATTTTCCAAACATTCAAAGAACTAACACCTAGCCTTCTCAAGATATTTCAAAAAATTCAAGAAGAGGGAAGACTTCCAAGCTCCTTTGTGAGGCAAATATTGTCTTCATTCCAAAACCAGGCAAAGACACTACAAAGAAAGAAAACTATAGGCCAATATCCCTGTTGAACATAGATGCTAAAATTTTCAACAAAATATTAGCAAACTGAATCCAGAAATACATTTAAAAAATCATACATCATGATCAAGTGGGATTCATTCTGGGAGGTCCAGGCTGGTACAATATTAGCAAATCAATAAATGTGAGCAACACATAAACAAAAGAAAGGATAAAAATCACATGATTATATTAATAAATGTAGAAAAAGCATTTGAAAAATTCCAGCATCCATTTAAGATCAAAACTCTTAGCAAACTGGGAATATAGGACACATACCTTAACATAATAAAGGCCATCTATGACAAACCTACTGCCAGCATCAAACTCAATGAGGAAAAATTAAAAGCAATCCCCTTAAGATCAGGAACAAGGCAAGGGTGCCTCCTTTCACCACTCTTATTCAACATGGTTCTGAAGGTCCTAGCCTCAGCAATCAGATAAGAAGAAGAAATAAAAGGCATCCAAATTGGAAAAGAAGAAGTAAAACTATTATTATTTGCAGATGATATGATACTATACATAGAAAACCCTAAAGTCTCAGTCAAAAAAATACTGGACCTGATAAATGAATTCAGCAAGGTGGCAGGATATAAAATTAATATTCAGAAATTAAAGGCATTTTTATACACCAATAATTAACTGTCAGAAAGAGAAATTAAGGAAACAATCCCCTTCACTATTGCAACAACAAAAAAAATAAAGTACCTAGGAGTAAATTTAACCAAAGAGGTTAAAGACTTGTACTCAAAAAGTTATAAAACATTGAAAAAAGGAATCAAGGAAGATACAAACAAGTGGAAGCATATACCATGTTCATGGATAGGAAGAATAAACATCATTAAAATGTCCATATTACCCAAAGCAATTTATAATTACAATGCAATTTCTATTAAAATACCAATGACATACTTCAAAGATATAGAATAAATATTCCAAAAATTTATAAGAACCAAAAAAGAACACGAATAGCCTCAGCGATCTTGAAAAGGAAAAATAAAGTGGGTGGTATCACACTTCCTGATATCAATTTATTTAATAAGGCCATTTTAATAAAAACAGCTTGGTATTGGCATAAGAACAGGCATGTAGACCTATGGAACAGAACAAAGAACCCAGAAATAAACCAGCACCTTTATGGACAATTGATATTTGACAAAGGAGGTAAGAACATACAATGAAGTAAAGCCTGTCTCTTTAACAAATGGTGTTGGGAAAATTGGACAGCTATGTGCAAAAAAATGAAACTAGACTACCTACTTACACCATTCACCAAAATAATCTCAAAATGGATAAAAAATGTAAATGTAAGTTGTAAAACCATAAACATTTTGGAAGAAAACATAGGCAGTAAAATTTATGATATCTCTTGTAGCAATATTTTTGTTGATTTATCTCCAAGGGCAAGTGAAATAAAGGATAAGATAAACAAATGGGACTATACAAACTAAAAAGCTTTTGCACAGCAAAAGACATCATGAACAAAATAAAAAGACAACCCACACAATGGGAGAACATATTCGCCAATAAGTTTGATAAGGGGTTAATAGCCAAAATTTATAAAGAACTTCTAAAACTAAACACCAGGAAGGTAAACAATCCAATTAAGAAATAGGCAAGAGAACTTGAATAGACACTTCTCCAACAATGACATACAGATGGCCAATAGGCATATGAAGATATATTCAACGTCACTAATCACCAGAAAAATGCAAATTAAAACCACAATGCAATATCACTTCACACCTATCAGAATGTCACTCATTAACAAATCAAAACAGAGTAAGTACTGGCGAGGGTGTGGAGAAAAGGGAACCACTGCTGGTGAAAATGCAGACTTGTGTAGCCACTGTGAAAAACAATATGGTGTTTCCTCAAAAAATTAAGACTGAAACTGTCTTTTGACCTACCTATCCCTCTTTTAGGAATATATCCTAAGAACACCAAATCACTGATTCAAAAGAAGACATGCACCCCCATGTTTATTGCAGCATTGTTCACAATAGCCAAGATCTGGAAACAGCCCAATGTCCGTTAATAGAGGAATGGATTATAAAGCAGTGATGCATATACACAATGGAATACTATGTGGCTGTGATAAAGAAAGAAATCTTACCTTTTGCTATGGCATTAATGGACCTGGAGATTATTATACTAAGTGAAATAAGCCAGGCAGAGAAAGTCAAACATCATATGATCTCACATGTGGAATTGAACTAACAAAATGATCTTAGGAATGGAATAGAGGCAGAGGCGGGGACACAGAGAGCAGAGGGACAGTTGTTAGAGGGAAGTTGGATGAGGGGATGGGATCATAAAAGGTGAAGGGATTAGTGCAACTATAAATACATAACACATAGATGCAGATAACAGGATAGCAAATCTCAGAGGGAATGGTGCAGTGCATTAGGGGGAAGGGGTGCAAAGGGGGTGTAATGAGGGACACAGGGGTGGCAATGAGGGTGTTATATTGAGTGGAACACTTGAATTTATTTTAACACAATAAAATAAAATTAATAATAAAATTTAAAAACAAAAATTAATAAAAAATAAATTTTCTTTAATACTTCCTTTTTTACCCTTTCCTAAATTCTAAAAAAGCAACAAAAACAATTAGAAAATGTTCTATTTTGGAATTGTTTAGTCTCGTCCATTAGTATCCAAAAACTAGTGAGGTAATAAAGCACTTTCATTTATTACATCTTCTTAATGCTATTGAGTTTTATAAGTTAAGCTTGCATCTAGCGATCTTAATAAACTCTTACCAATACTGTATTATTAATTTTTTGTATTCATTATGTAAAAATATCTGTCAAAAGTAACAACTTTCCTCTGGCCTGTTGGCTCAGTTGGTTGGAGCATCATCTCAATATGCCAAGGTTGTGGATCAACCAACAAATGCATAAATAAGTGAAACAACAAATCAATGTTTCTCTCTTTCCTTAAACTCTTTCTAAAATCAATAAAAAACCTTTTAAAAATATTTATTTTTAAGCATTACACTTTTATTTATTTTTTTTTACAGAGACAGAGAGAGAGTTAGAGAGAGGGATAGATAGGGACAGACAGACAGGAATGGAGAGAGATGAGAAGCATCAATCATCAGTTTTTTGTTGCGACACCTTAGTTGTTCATTGATTGCTTTTTCATATGTGCCTTGACCATGGGGCTACAGCAGACCGAATAACCCCTTGCTCAAGCCAGAGACCTTGGCTCCAAGCTGTTGAGCTTTTGCTCAAACCAGATGAGTCCGCACTCAAGCTGATGACCTTGGGATCTCGAACATGGGTCCTCTGCATCCCAGTCTGACGCTCTATCCACTGCTCCACCATCTGGTCAGGCTTTTTCTTCTTTGATTTTAATGATTAGAATCTTCAGTAGGTTGGTAAATGATAAGAAGTATTTATATTGTGCTTGCCTTTAATGTAGCTGTTTCTCAAACTACTCTCAAAATTCTGACATTTGATGTTTAGTAAATACATTTTATTCATATTATAAAAGATCTCTCTTCAAATGACTTCATTAGGAGAGTATTATATATGAACAGGTATTGCAATTTATGAATTAGGTGTTTTTTATATTTTGAAACTACTACTATTGGTTTGATTTCTTTAAAGCACTACTGTGGCTTCAGTTGAACTGTTTTAGCTTTGCTGGTACAATTTTTTATCAGGTCATATTTTATTACTTGAAATCCCCTCTAAAATTTTATTGATGTTGTAAAATGTTGCATTTATATTTATTTACTTAGCATATATTCTCAAATAGTGTGTAATAAGAACTGTTTATAGCTTAAAAATTTTGTAAAATTTTTCTATAAAATCACCTGGTTGCTTTTAAGGGTTTGGGGCAGGATGTTTTTGAGAGTCATTTTCATCCCTTAAATATATATTTAGGTATTCAGTTTTTCTTCTTGTATTATTTTGGAAAATTTTTATTTTTCTGAAAAATTTTTATTTCAAGTCTGCTTTTTTTTTTCAGAGACAGACAGAGAGTCAGAGAGAGACATAGATAGGGACAGACAGACAGGAACAGAGAGAGATGAGAAGCATCAATCATTAGTTTTTTGTTGCAACATCTTAGTTGTTCATTGACTGCTTTCTCATATGTGTCTTAACTGTGGGGCTGCAGTAGACCATGTACCCCCTTGCTCAAGCCAGTGACCTTGGGTCCAAGTTGGTGAGCCTTGCTCAAACCAGATGAACCCATACTCAAACTGGTGCCCTCGGTGTCTCGAACCTGGGTCCTCCACATCCCAGTCTGATGCTCTATTCACTGTGCCACCACCTGGTCAGACATCAAATCTGCTTTTAAATATAGTTTAACATATAGATTTTAACATATAATTTTTCATAGTATTATACATATTTCTAATCGCTATTATCATTATAGCTAATTTTATTTTTACAAGAAATATATTAATATATTTTTATTCATGTTTTTCTTGATTAGCATTCCCAATTTGTCTATTTTAAATATTTTCAAAGAATTCTCTTTTACATTCTTGATAAGTTTTTTCCTTTATAATTTTTAATATATATTTTATGTTCCAAATTTAATATCATTTTACTTTAATGTTCTTTAAAACTTATTTGTAGTAATTTGTACTTTTTAAATAGTTTCCTGATACATATACTAGCATTAAATTTTTCAGTCTTGGGGGGTGACATCAGAGAAATGGCGCCATAAGGAACGATACTGATAAATTTCCCCCAAAATCCAACAAGATCTTCAACCACAGACAGAAATATCTATCCTTGGAGCCTCCAGAAGTTCCACACTAAACACAAAGGCAGAGGCAGCAGCAATCCCATAGCTGGATCATCAGGCTTCTAATTCAGGAAGGAAAGACTAGGAAAAAGGCTCCAGGAAAACAGACTCTCTCATTGTTGGAGCCTGCAAATGCTAATGAGCCTCGACTGCCAATGAGACTGAAGCCCAATATATGACATTGCCATAGAGACTTATCAACTGCAAACCTCTACCTAAGTGTGCCACAGGGGCAGAACCCGGGGTACAGAGTCACCAACAGGAAGAGGGAGAGAAAAGAAAAAGCAAGAAGATAACCTCTCAAAATCAAGAATAATCCACAAACTTTAAAACCTATCCCATTTTAATATATTTGTTCATTTTTTTCTCTTATCTTCTTGTCTTGATTATTTTCTTCCTCTTGCAATTTTGTCATTTAATTCTCTGCTGGTCTTACTATCCCCTCTCATTGAACTACATCACCCATAAGTGTTACATCTCCCATTATCTTTCCTTTCCTCTTCCTTTCTCTCTATGAGGGTTGCACCCCAAAAACCTTAACTCTCTCTCTCTCAATCTCTTTTTGTTCTTTTTTCTTCTTTTTGTGTTTTCCTCTTTCTTTTTTTCTCCCTCTATATTAGTTTCTTCTTTTCACCTTTACTTTTCCTCTCATTCAATCCTCAATCACAAACAAATTATTTTATTTGGGACACAAATTTTTTTTGGTGGCACTTTGGGGTTTTTTTACTGCGCTTTCTTAACTCACTAGCAGTGCTCCCAACCCTGGCTCTCCATTTTATCTAGTTTTTGCTCCACTAAATACAATACTAATTTTTTACTTTTTTTCTCTTTTTCCTGTTTCCCTCTTATTCCTCTCATTATATCTCTTAGTCAACCATCACCTAAAAGCAAATCATTTTATTCTTGACACAAATTTTTTTCTTTTTAGGAATTTGTGGGTACATACCCCCTTTATTTGCCATTTATAGCTTTTCCCCAACTCAGGCCCTTCATTACAGGTGGTTTTTGTTCTATTTAGCACAATATAATTCACATTTCACCACAAGATTTTCACAAGAAGCAGGAAAGAGGAGAGAAAGGAAAAAAAGGGAGAAATAATAATTTTTTCATATTTTATTTTTATTTTTTATTTTTATTTTTAAACTTTTTATTCTTTATTAATTCTCATTAGTACTATCAACAAAATCTCCCTGAGATGCCATTAAGAAAAAAAAATTGAATCTCATTGATACAAAAGACAGAGAGGTAGCACAGATATATGAGAAAAAATCTATGGAGAAAAAATTTAATATATTGGAAACCTTGGAGCTAAATGACAGAGAATTTAAAATGGAAATCCTAAAAATACTCAGAGATATACAAGAAAACACAGAACGGCAATTTAGGGAGCTCAGAAAACAATTCAATGAACACAAAGAATACATTACCAAGGAAATTGAAACTATAAAAACAAATCAAACAGAGATGAAAAACTCAATTCAAGAGCTGAAAAATGAGGTAACAAGCTTAGCTAATAGAACAGGCCAGATAGAAGGTAGGATTAGTGAAATAGAAGACAAGCAAATTGAGGAACACCAGAGAGAAGAAGAAAGAGACTCAAAAATTTTAAAAAATGAGAAAGCCCTATAGGAATTGTCTGACTCCATCAAAAAGAATAACATAAGAATAATAGGTATATCAGAGGGAGAAGAGAGAGAAAATGGAATGGAGAACATATTCAAACAAATAATAGATGAGAACTTCCCAAGCCTGTGGAAAAAACTAAAGCCTCAAATTCAAGAAGCAAACAGAACTCTGAGTTTTTGTAACCCCAACAAACCCACTCCAAGGCACATCATAATAAAATTGGCACAAACCAATGACAAAGAAAAAATTCTCAAGGCAGCCAGGGAAAAGAATAATACAACATATAAAGGAATGCCCATTAGACTATCATCAGATTTCTAATGAAACTCTACAAGCTAGAAGAGAGTGGACCCCAATATTTAAAGTCTTGAAAGAGAGGAACTTTCAGCCAAGAATACTATACCAATCAAAGCTATCCTTCAAATATGAAGAAGAAATAAAAACATTCACAGATACAGAAAAGATGAGGGAATTTATCATCAGAACCCCCACTTCAGGAATTACTAAAGAGGGATTTCCAACCAGATACAAAAAACAAAACAAAACCACAAGTAAAAGCTCCACCAAGAACATAATAAAACCAAATTTAAACTGTGATAACAACAACAAAAAAGGGGGTGGGGAAAGACGGAGATTAAGAGTAGCAAAAGACGATGGAGTGCAAAAGTACTCACAAAATAGTGCACTACAATGAACAAGGTAGGAACCCTTTTCATTACTTAATGGTAACCACCCTTGAAAAAACCACCACAAAAGCACTATATTTAAAAAAGATAGCACTAGAGGAAAGATGTATGGAATACAACCAAACAAAAGCAAAGGATAGAAAAACGAAAGAGAAGAATCAAACAAGACACAAAACTAACAGAAAGCAATGTATAAAATGGCAATAGGGAACCCACAAGTGTCAACAATTACACTAAATGTAAATGGATTAAACTCACCAATAAAAAGGCACAAAGTAGCAGAATGTATTAAAAAAGAAAATCCAACTGTATGCTGCCTAGAAGAAACTCATCTAAGCAACAAGGATAAAAACAAATTCAAAGTGAAAGGCTGAAAAACAATACTCCAAGCAAATAACATCCAAAAAAAAGAAGTTGTAGAAATACTCATGTCTGATAATGTTGACTACAAGACAGCAAAAGTACTAAAAGGCAAAAATGGTCATTTCATAATGATTAAGGGACACTGAATCAAGAAGACATAACATTTCTTAATATATATGCACCAATCCAAGGAGCACCAAAATATATAAGACAGCTACTTATTGACCTTAAAACAAAAACTGACAAAAATACAATCATACTTGGAGACCTCAATACACCGCTGACGGCTCTAGATTGGTCATCCAAACAGAAAATCAATAAAGATATATTGGCCTTAAACAAAACACTAGAGCACCTGGATATGATGGACATCTATAGGACATTTCATATCAAAGTGACAGAGTATACATTTTTCTCCAGAGTACATGAATCATTCTCAAGAATTGACCATATGTTGGGGCACAAAAATAACATCAGCAAATTCAAAAAAATTGAAGTTCTACCAAGCATATTTTCTGATCATAAAGCCTTAAAACTAGAATTCAACTGCGAAAAAAGGGGAAAAACCACATGAAAATGTGGAAACTAAACAACATACTTTTAAAAATTGAATGGGTCAAAGATGAAATAAGCACAGGGATCAAAAGATATATACAGACAAAAGAAAATGACAATACGACATATCAGAATCTCTGGGATGCAGCAAAAGCAGTGATAAAAGGGAAGTTCATATCACTTCAGGCCTATATGAACAAACAAGAGAGAACCCAAGTGAACCACTTAACTTCACACCTTAAGGAACTGGAAAAAGAAGATCAAAGGCAACCCAAAACCAGCTGAAGAAAGGAGATAATAAAAATCAGAGCAGAAACAAATGAAATAGAGAACAGAAAAACTATAGAAAAAAATTAATAGAACAAAGGAGCTGGTTCATTGAAAAGATCAACAAAATTGACAAACCCTTGGCAAGACTCACCAAGGAAAAAAGAGAAAGGACTCGTATAAAAAAAATTCAAAATAAAAGAGAAGAAATCACCACGGATATCATAGATATACAAAGAATTATTGTAGAATACTATGAAAAACTTTATGCCACTAAATTCAACAATCTAGAAGAAATGAATAAATTCCTAGAACAATACAACATTCCTAGACTGAGTCAAGAAGAAGCAGAAAGCCTAACCAGACCAATTAGTAGGGAAAAAATAGAAAAAACTATGAAAAACCTCCCCCAAAAATAAAAGTCCAGGCCCAGATGGTTATATTAGTGAATTCTATCAAACATTCAAAGAAGACTTGGTTCCTATTCTACTCAAAGTCTTCCAAAAAATTGAAGAAGAAGCAATACCTCCAAACACATTTTATGAGGCCAACATAACCCTCATACCGAAGCCAGGCAAGGATGGCACAAAGAAAGAAAACTACAGACCAATATCTCTAATGAATACAGATGCTAAAATACTAAACAAAATACTAGCAAATCGAATACAACAACATATTAAAAAAAATAATACATCATGATCAAGTGGGATTCATCCCAGAATCTCAAGAATGGTTCAACATATGTAAAACGGTTAACATAATACACCATATCAACAAAACAAAGAACAAAAACCACATGATCTTATCAATAGATGCAGAAAAGGCATTTGATAAAAAAACAACACAATTTTATGTTTAAGACACTCAACAAAATGGGTATAGAAGGAAAATATCTCAACATGATAAAGGCCATATATGACAAACCATCAGCCATTATCATATTAAATGGCATAAAATTGAAAATTTCTCCCTTAAATCAGGGACAAGACAAGGTTGTCCACTCTATCCACTCTTATTTAACGTGGTGCTAGAGGTTCTATCCAGAGCAATCAGCAAGACGAAGAAATAAAAGGCATCCATATCGGAAAACAAGAAGTAAAGGTATCACTTTTTGCAGATGGTATAATTCTATACATCAAAAACCCCAAAGAATCTACAAAAAGACTACTAGAAACAATAAGCCAATACAGTAAGGTTGCAGGATACAAAATTAACAAACAAAAGTCCATAGCCTTTCTATATGCCAACAATGAAACATTTAAGAATGAACTCAAAAAAATAATCCCCTTCACAATTGCAACAAAAATAAAATAAAATACCTATGAATAAACATAACAAAGAATGTAAAGAACCTATATAATGAAAACTAAAAAGCATTGTTAAGGGAAATCAAAAAACATACAATGAGATAAAAGAATATTCCTTTTTCTTAGATAGGAAGAATAAATATAATCAAGATGGCTATATTACCCAAAGCAATATACAAATTTAATGCAATTCCCATCAAAATTCCAATGACATTTTTTAAAGAAATGGAACAAAAAATTATCAGATTTATATGGAACTATAAAAAACCCTGAATAGCCAAAGTAATCCTGAAGGAAAGGAATAAAGCTGGGGGCATTATAATACCTGATTTCAAACTATATTATAGAGCCATGACCATCAAAACAGCATGGTATTGGCAGAAAAATGGACACTCAGACCAATGGAACAGAATAGAAAATCCCGAAATAAAACCACTTATATATGGTCAAATAATTTTTGATAAATAGGCCAATAACACACAATGGAGAAAAGAAAGCCTCTTCAATAAATGGTGCTGGGAACACTGGAGAGCCATATGCAAAAGAATGAAACTCGACTACAATTTGTCCCCTTCTACTAAAATTAATTCAAAATGGATCAAAGACCTAAATATAAGACCTGAAACAATAAAGTACATAGAAGAAGACATAGGTACTAAACTCATGGACCTTGGTTTTAAAGAGCATTTTATAAATTTGACTCGAAAGGCAAGGGAAGCGAAGGTAAAAATAAATGAATGGGACTACATCAAACTAAGAAGTTTTTGCTCAGCAAGAGAAACTGACAACAAAATAAACAGACAGCCAACTAAATGGGAAATGATATTTTCAAACAACAGCTCAGATAAGGGCCTAATATCCAAAATATACAAAGAACTCATAAAACTCAACAACAAACAAACAAACAATCCAATAAAAAAATGGGAAGAGGACTTGAACTCACACTTCTCCCAGGAAGAAATACAAATAGCCAACAGATATATGAAAAGATGCTTATCTTCATTAGTTATTAGAGAAGTGCAAATCAAAAGTGCAATGAGATACCACCTCACACCTCTTAGATTAGCTATTATTAACAAGACAGGTAATAACAAATGTTGGAGAGGCTATGGAGAAAAAGGAACCCTCATTCACAGTTGGTGGGAATGTAAAGTAGTATAACCATTATGGAAAAAAGTATGGTGGTTTCTCAAAAAACTGAAAATAGAACTACCTCATGACCCAGCAATCCCTCTACTGGGTATATACCCCCCAAATTCAGAAACATTGATACGTAAAGACACATGCAGCCCCATGTTCATTGCAGCATTGTTCACAGTGGCTAAGACATGGAAACAACCAAAGAGCCCTTCAATAGAAGATTGGATAAAGAAGATGTGGCACATATACACTATGGAATACTACTCAGCCATAAGAAATGATGACATCGGATTATTTACAACAAAATGGTGGGATCTTGATAACATTTTATGGAGTGAAATAAGTAAATCAGAAAAAAACAAGAACTGCATTATTTCATACGTAGGTGGACATAAAAACGAGACTAAGAGACATTGACAAGAGTGTGGTGGTAACGGGGGTGGGGGGGAGAGGGAAAGGGAGAGGGGCAAGGGGCACAAAGAAAACTAGATAGAAGGTGATGGAGGACAATCTGAGTTTGAGTGATGGGTATGTAACATAATTGATCAACAAGATAACCTGGACATGTCTTCTTTGAACATATGTACCCTGATTTATTGATGTCACCCTAGTAAAATTAATAAAAATAATAATAAAAACAGCAATAAGATGACAATAAAATGACAGCGTTCGTACATGTGAGAGGCATTAGTTGTGGGTGTGGGAAGTTAGAAGATGTGATACCTATTGTTATGGTGCATCCACTTAAAAAAAGAGCAATACAGCCTGACCAGGTGGTGGCACAGTGGATAAAGCGTCGGACTGGGATGCAGAAGGACCCAGGTTCAAAACCCCAAGGTCGCCAGATTGAGCGCGGGCTTATCTGGCTTGAGCAAAAAGCTCACCAGCTTGGACCTAAGGTTGCTGGCTCCAGCAAGGGGTTACTCGGTCTGCTGAAGGCCTGCGGTCAGGCACATATGAGAAAGCAATCAATGAACAACTAAGAAGTCGCAACGCACAATGAAAAACTAATGATTGATGCTTCTCATCTCTCTCCGTTCCTGTCTGTCTATCCCTGTCTATCTCACCCTCTGTAAAAAAAAAAAAAAAAAAAAGCAATACAGCCCTCTTGAAATGATCAAAGAATGACTACAAATCTATATAAAAAATCAGTGTGTGCTAAAATGGTATAGACTATGTAAAGTAAGCCTGAGGAAGAGGGGATAAAAATAGGCATCAGAAATTTGCCGGTTACAAACTATCTTTGAATGTTAAACATGAATCTTTCAGGAGGGGACTGGCCCACACTGGCAAGCAATCAGGCTGAGGGGAGGGGATGGCAAGCGTAAGGCCAGGAGGTGGGAACAGTAACAAAAAAATAAATAAATAATTAAAATAAAATAAAAATATTTTTTCAGTCTTTTTTTTAATGAAATGGATTGAGGATACAAATTCCCATATAAGTGCTTTTATTCTTGACTCCAAAAAATTTTGAGTTTCACGCTTTTGTTGTTATTCAGTCTTTAGTATTTCATAATTTCTGTATATCTTATTAACCATAAAAATTATTTTAAATTATGCTTTCTGGTTTTTAAATATAATGTTACATTTCAACTAACTTTTTAGAGTTGATTTCAAGTTTAAATTTATTGTGACCAGTAATGTAATCTGAAAAATATAAATCTGATGAAGACTTTCCTTTGTGACTGGTTTCATGACAATATTTGTAAATGACTCCATGTATATATAAAAATAATGCCTTTTTTCTGGATTTAAAAGGCTACGTAAATCTTTTAGAAGTCTTTTTTATTATAGGAATTGAATTCTTAAAATTAAACATTTAAGTTAACTTACCAGAAGATTAGTACTAGAAGTCCTCATTTTGATAATAACTTTTTCATTTTCATACTGTACTTTATTAACTTTTACTTTACAGTTATATGCCACTTAATTAAAGGGATGTTCCTAGGCTATAAGACTGAACACTGTATTATTGTATGAAACAACAGTAGATTATATTAAGCATAAGAGAAAGTAATGCAATCAAGAGACGTGGAAAAAAACATGTAAGAGGCTGTTATTAGTGTAACACAGCATACTGTTTTACAGAAAATGTTTTTTATAAGTAGAAGCAGCACATTCAAAAATAATATAAAAGTATGTTATAACACATACATAAACCAGTTATATAGTCATTTATTATCATTATCAAGTATTATGTACTACACTTTTATATAACTTGCAGAACAGTAGGTTTGTTTATGCCAGTATCACTGTAAGCACATGAGTAATATATTGTGCTATATTATGATTACTGTGACTCTACTCGGTGATATAAAATTTTCAGCTCATTTAGAATATTATGGGATCACTGCTTTATGTTTTTGTGACATAGGAGGTTCCGACCTAGAAAATGGATCAGGTGATGTTGCAAAATCCCAAAGAAATCACAAGGAGGACCAGATGGTGTGAACGTAACTTTTATTACTTTCATATAGAGGCAGTGCCAATGGTGGCCAGTTGGTGAAAGTTCTGCGCCCTACAGGGTGGGGTCGGGGTTTAAATAGCTAAGCATTGGGAAGTTACTCAAGCAAAATTCTTTGTCTATGTGCAAGCAAGCAGGTAAGCAAGGGATAAGGGGAAGGGTATGCCTGTTCTATATTGCTCCTCCTTGATACATATTAGTGACTTAGTTCCCTTGTTCTTAGTAAAACCTTAGTTTCACTTTGACTACACTTTTTACCATGGCTCAATGTCAGGATTCATAATTTTGGTGCCATGTTGCTAGAGAGGGAGAAAGGCCATGTCCAGCACAACTTTACACTCCACCCACACATTATTCTTCCACCTCAATCTAAATATGAATCTTCCACAGGTATCCTTGGGTGATTAGAGCGCTAGTAGCACATTGCATCCAAATACCACAAATACAGCATAAACTACCAGCACAAACGTGCAAAAGGAGAAAGTGGATCAGTGGTGTTCCATTGACTATGCCAGGACCATTTGGTGCGAATCAGTCAAGGTAGGCACTCAGTGGTGGACGTGGGACATTCAAAGCATACCCAGCAAGTGCTTCAATTCTGAACATCCGTGGAATGACCTGCTCATAGCAGAAAGGAGCTGTAGGCACCAAGACTAAAGGAAGAAAATAAAATGAGATAAAAAACAATGAGTGGTAAATCTTTGCCATCTGGAAGGATGCATACTCTTGTACAATCCTGTGTCAAAAGGGTTACACTCTGTGAAGCCTGGCCAGGCTTATGGTATTAGGCCTATGTTTTCTCCCCACTTCTCATTCTTTGGCAGAAAGAAAAATGAGTTCTGATTTGTCATACAGAGACAATGTAAGTGTCCCTCAATATTATGTTTGAACCAAGATTATAGCACTGGACTGTGGTGGGCCATGTCCCTGAAACAGTTGGCTGTAACTGTAGGTATTACTCTAAACCCTCTCTTGCATGGGGAGAGGAAAGAGCACCACTTGGGCTAATATGCACTTCCCAACCCCAAGTCAAGGTGGACCACCCCAAGGAAACATCCTGAGGGGCAGGTAGGAGTGAGTATATTGTTCTGTTGCCTCTGTTCTGGTTTGAGGTGCATGCTGGCATGGCTCTGAATATGAATGAGCACTGCCGAAGGCTGGATTATCAGCATGAGTGGGGCTGTCTGTCCACCTTGCAGCCATTCATTTAGCACACAAATAGCATCTACCAGTTTTGTTGTCCACCCCTGGAAGGAGTGAGTGACAGTCTGTAAGGTATTCTTCAAAATGTTACTATAACTCTCTATGAGTCTAGCCCCCATTGAGTTTTAGGAAAGGTGGAAGCACCAGTCAGTGTGAAGGGCTTCAGCCTATTATTAAGTGGAAGTGGAAGTGTCCAGTGGAATGAGAGCCCTGATCACTCTCAATGATTTCTGGGGTGCCATATGAGGCACATAATTGCTTGAGACCCCAAATGTTTGCTTTTTGGTTAACCTTTCCTATCAGGTAGGCCTATTCACCACCCGAGGTGGTAGCCACATAGGTTAAGGCAAACAGGGACCCCTTGCTACATGGCAGTGGTCCAATGTAGTCCACCTGCGATCAGTTCAGGGTGTACCACCCTGACGTATCTTCCTGTGGTCATGAGGGTGGAGATGTGGTTGTCTCTCAGCACACACCAGACATTGCTGACAAGTAGTCACTGTTTCTGTATATCTTAGTGGAAAAACCCTGGTCTTATCAGTTTCTCATATGTTTTTTTGACTCATGTGGCATAGTTTCCGATGTAGCCACTCAGCAGTGCCTGCTGTTGGAGCATCTTTGAGCCAACACACTCATGCCAAAGGAATCTTCCTTGTTCTTGCCCAGACTCTGCAAAGGTTGGTGACTTCTAACGTGAAATACAACCAAAGTCTTTTGTGGCACGTGTGCCACAGGTCAGCCCATGTGGCCTGCCTCCAAAAGAGTTTCTGATGTACTACTGTCTATCCTGCAAGTTCCCAGGCAGAAAACCAAAGTGTCAGCCATGGTAGATTGCCCAACTGTCAGTACAGATGATTAGTTGTCTGGGCTCTTGTGTGATGATAATCCAAACCAATTTGTGTTCATCCCATTGGCAGTTTTGTCCTTCCTTGTCTTCTAGCCAGATATTCTTGGTTAGGCAATGCAACACCACTGGGGCAGGGTATCCCAGCAGGAGCCATCTATATACCATGTTTCTTCAGGATTGGGTGGTTTTCCTTCATGGACAGGTAATGGCAGCAGTGCCTCTGGCTCAAGCTTTGGTTGTCCAGCATTCTGACAAATCATCAGCCCTTGAATGGCCTTTAGGTCTTTGTTCAAAGGATTAGTGGAAAGGTTTCTTCTCTGTTGGAGATATGCACTCTACTTAGTCAAGGTGGATATCTGTGTCACCGTACTCTTGGGTCATTGCATGACTGAATGCACCAAACTGGCAATGGGGTAGGTGGTGAAGACTTTAGGGCCAGTCTGGTTATTGTTTCTGTCACTAACAGGGTTTGGTACACTACATTGACTTGTGGCTCAATGGGCCTATATCAGCCTTTGGTTCTCTGCCATAGTTGGGACCACTCTAGTGGTGTTCTCACTCTACCTTGACATTGCCTTAATGTCCAACCATCTCCCTCAGGTATTACTTGAATATCAACTTTACATGTTTGGCTCTGGTCGACTATGCTTAGAGCCTGGATAGTGATTGTGGCTCACTTAGTGGTCTGGAAAGCTACCTCATGGTGCTCCATCCAATCCCAGTCAGACCCTTTCCACTGTAACACATAAAGAGGCTATACCAGCTGGGCCATATGGGGAATGAAGACCTTCCAATAGCCAAACAAACCTAAAACCTCCTGCAATTGCTTAGCTCATTGTGTTCACCAATAGGCTTGTACTTTTTCTATGACCAACACTAGCATCATCTTTGTCTTACCTAATCAAATAACCCCCAGGAATTTGGCAGGTAAGCCAGGGCCTTGCATTTTGTGCTTGTTGACTTCCCATCCTCACTGTCAGAAGTGGGTTAGCAAAGAGGGAGCTGCTTTCTTCAGGGCAGGAAGAGAGTCAGAGGTTAGCATGACATTATCAATGTAATGACATAATAACACATAAACCGTCCTGGAGCAAGTTGCCAAATTAATTGCCAAGAGCTTGTGGCAGATAGCATGGCAGTGCAGATATCTCATAAGCAACACAGCAAATGCCCATCAACACCCCTCCCAAGTAAAAACAAGTTTACCTTGACTACCTTCAGTAATCACTACAGAAAAAGAAGGCATTAGCTAAGTAGAGAACATAGTTATATGTCCCAAAGTGGTGACCCAAAACATCTAGCAAGTCTGTGATATTGGGGACTGCTGCATGCAAGGGGAGCACTACCTTATTTAACTCTATAGTCCACCATCATGCACCAAGTGCCATTTAGCTTATTAGTGGGCCACATCAATGTGTTGTAGGGACAATTAGTACATATGTCAAGTTTTAATTTGCTGCAATTATTATTTTAATACAATGTCAAGAAATACTTTCACACTTATAAGAATTTCAAAAGCTAATCACCCATGAATCTTTGCTAACTTTCTAGAATATAGTCTCAAGAAAAAAATAATAAATCCAGGAGAAAATAAGATGTTATAAGATGCAATGGTGAATAGTAATTAGTAAAACTTATTTTTTAATTATATATATATTTTTAATAAAATGACAATCTAGAAATATTATTTCTGATTTGGGACAGCAACAAAGGTAAATGAGAACAATAAAAATACATTGAAATGTTTTTTGTTCTAATTCTGGGCATGATGTAGATACTGATTAACTCTAGGTTTAGAAGGTAGAAGTTGTAAAAAATTACAGATGACCCTGGAAAAAATATATGTTTCAAACTAGTACAGAAAAATTGAAATTAGAACAAGTATTCAATCAAACCATAGAGGGAGAGTATAGAAGTGTGAAGAGAAGGATTAGGAGGAAAAAAGGCAAACAGAAATCAAGATAATTTACAAGTATAAAACAACAGTAATTATACTAAATGTATATAAATAAAATGTGTAGATACAACATAGCAAGTAGAATTGAGATACATTAATGAAAGTTAAATTACTCCTAAAAAAGGTATATCTAGCCTGACAAGGAAGTGGTACAGTGGATAGAGAGTCAGACTAGGATGCAGAGGACCCTGGTTCAAAATCCTGAAGTCACCAGTTTGAGTGTGGGTTTATCTGTCTTGAGCAAGGGCTCACTAGCTTGAGTGTGGGGTCATTGGCTTGAGCGTGGGATCATAGACATGACCCCATGGTCACTGATTGAACCCAAAGGTTGCTGGCTTGAAGCCCAAGTTTACTGGCTTGAGTAAGGGGTCACTTGCTCTGCTGTAGCCCAGCAGTCAAGGCACATAAGAGAAAGCAATCAATGAACAACTAAGGAGCTGCAACAAAGAATTGATGCTTCTCATCTCTCTCCCTTCCTGTTTGTCCATCTGTCTCTTTCTCTGTCTCTGTCAGAAAAAATAAAAAAAGAGATATAGCTAAAATAAAATAACAATGAAATGGAAATAAAGGTCTGAGAAAGTTATATCAACAGAATAAAAATTAAAGGGAAGTTGATACAGCAAAATTTAAGTGACAAAATTAGAATTTAAAAAAAATCAAATAAGCTGTAGCTTGAAATGTTCTCCAAAAGGCATCAAGAACCTAATCCCTGCACTTTGTGAATATTATTTTATATGGTAGAACAGACTTTGAAGATGTAATTGGTTAATAGTCTTGTGATGTGGAGATTAACCTAGATTAACCAGGTGAGCCGTAACTGCCATCCAGAGTGTCTTTAAAAGAGAGATGTAGAGAGGATTTTACACAGACAGAAAAGAAAAAGGTGAGGTGATTACAGAGGCAGAAACTAGAGTGATATAGTCATAAACCTAGGCATGTTGGTAGCCACCAGAAGCTGCAAGAAACATATACTCTCCTAGAGCCCAGAAAGGCAGTGTGATCCTGCCAACACTTCACTTTGACCCAATGAAACTGATTTTGGATTTCTGGTTTCCAAAAGTGTGAGAAAATAATTGTTGTTTTAAACTACCAAGCATGAGCTAATTGTTAGAATAACTACAAGGAAACAATACAGAAACCAATAAAAACTTTTATTTCCATAAAAAGAAAAATGCAGACTTAAATTACATTAATAAAGGAATTAGCATTAATTAATCAAAATAGCCTCAATGATTGTAGTGTTGATGCTCAACATGGCTCTTCCTCCTCTCTAGACACATGGTGCCATGGTCACAGACCCTGACCTCTGGCCATTAATTAAAGGACAATTGAACTGAAACTAAGGTGTTATTAAGAACAGTAGAACTGAGTCATCAGGTGTATCAAGGAGGGACAATATAGAATAGGCATACCCTTCCCCTAGCTCCTGCTATCCTGCTTGCTTGTATATAGTCAAACAGTTTGACTAGGTGGAACTTGAGTAACTACCCAGTTTTAGCTATTTAAACCCAACCCCATCCTGAGGGGTGCAAAACTTCATAGACTGCCATCGGTGATGGTGATGCCCCTGTATGAAAGTAGAAAATGTTATGTTTGTTCCTTCTGGTACTCCTTGTGGTTTTCTTGGGATTCTGCATCAACACCATATCCATTTTCTGGGTTTGGATCTAGTACATTACAAGTACAGGATTGCGCAATCCCAAGGAACAACCAAGTTGAGTTGACCCCAATATGCTGAGTGGGAGAAAGCCAGGGGTAACCCCAGGCTGGCCAGTTGGTTGCATGTGGCATAATGTTGTCACATTGGTGGACTTTGGGGGTCCAACAAAGAAATGGGGGTGTATTCCTGAAAGTACTTTTAGTGTATTAGCTTCTCTGAAGGCAGTGGGGGACCATTTGGGGTTGAGTAAGAAGAAAGACTTAAGGACAGCTATGGAGGCATTTTGCTTGGTTTCTTCTGCATGCCTTGCACATCAACATTCAGAAACAGTTGTGCAATTCAAAGTACAGCATTTGGAGGAGGAATTTAAGCTAGAAAAGGATATGTGGTGTATGCAAGCTGATAAGAAGGCTTTGGGTAAACATTTGGAATAGACTAGTTTGCTAGTTTGCTGCTTTGTGTTTGCAGTCAGGATTGCCCTTGACTGGCACAGGTCAGAGCAGTGGTCTCAAAGCAGATAAAACCCAACAAAATGGGACCTAACCACTGAGAATAACTCTGACTTGCATAGTGAGAGTGAAATAATGGTTATTAAATGAGGAGCTAAAGGTTCTCTATGGACTAGAAAAGTTTCTGCCCACCATTGCATTTACCCAAATAACTCTTTAAATGTCTTTTAGATATTTGTGTAACTCTTACCATGACCTACTGCAGATAATATTTTTAACTTCCCTACATCAAATTAAAAGCTCTTATTTGCTACCATGGTGACCTATAATTATTCATATTACAATCCTTAGCACACGTGATTGAAAGTTCCTCAGTAATTCTTAGTCTTGAGTTCACTGAAAATGCCTGTGTAGCATTGCATTACTAAAAGTGATAATCTATGTTCAATAAACAGGAATTAATTGAATGGTTCAAAGAGCTGCTAACCAGAGGTATCATTGAAAGGGATGATAGAAATGTGATTGGGAAAATTTGCTGCTTCAGCTAACATCTCATTTGTATTTAGAATCTTATTGTTCTAAAGCCAAAACTGCCAGACTACACCCATACCATGTATAAAATGATAACAAAACCAGGGGAAAAGTCTGAAACTGAGAACCAGACCCTAAGAAAATGAGATAAAGTGTAGTGAGTTCTAAAAACCTAGAAGATATATTTTTCTGGACTAGTTTACTACTTAAAGCAATGAGTTTGTGGCTTCGAGTTACAGGTAAATAACTAGGCTTCATGAATTACAGGTGTACATACTGTTCCTTAGGATCCAGAATTTAAATTCATACCACTGAACAGTTTTTAAAGGCTTTAAGACATTATTTTGTTTGTATGCAAATGAGGGCTGCTAATTTCAAATGAGTCTTAACTATTTAAGTAGTCCTAAAGGATCTTCACTTGAAAACAATTTGCTAGCAGTTATTTCAAGTACTATACTCACTCAGAAAATAATAAATTGTGTTTTAAATTAATTTAGTAACTTGAGTTACCAATTCCAACAGATCTCTCTAAGCTAAATAAGAGTCTACCACTATTGTAGACTTATCTCTTTTTTAACCTGAATTTAAGATTTTAAAGTGAAAATGAAAATGTCTTAGACACAAATATGTAATAAAATACAGTAATACCTTGGTTTTCATTAACTGGTTATTGTCGGTTTCAGTTTTCATCAGTTTTTTCCATGAAAAATTTGTCTCTGCTTTTATTGGTTACCTCAGATTTTGTCGGTATGCCCACGTGACCTCACCACTAATTTTGCGAAAACAAAGGGCGACCCACATGTTTTCCTGCTCAGTGCGGCATTGTTTCTCATTGTGTGAGGATAACCCCGCATGTCTAGCCAAATAATTCCATAGCTTTCCATTGTTTTTGTGCTTTTTTTATTGACTGCAAGTGCTAATACTACAATTACCTGTAAGTAATTACTGTGTATACAGTATTTGGTGTAATGTGTTTATTTTGCGTTTTGCAGTTTTAAGGTATATGTAACACATGTAAGTTAAAATCACATGTACTCAAATCCCATTGTCTCTGTTAAGCGTTTCCCTTGCTAATAAGTTAACCATTTCCTTTTAGCTCCATCATGGGACCAAAGAAAATTTCCAGAGCCAGCAGCCCTTCGAAGAAGAAGGCCAGGAACATGATCGAGTTGAAGAAGGAAATCACTGAAAAATACAAGAGTGGCTTCAAGATTGCTGAAATCAGCCACATATATGGAAAGTTGCCATCCACAATAAGTTCCATTGTGGTGAAAAAGGAAGCAATAAAGGAGGCTAATGTAGCAAAAGGCATGAATGTGCTAATGAAACAGAGATATCACAAACAATTGAAGATGTCAAACAGTTACTATTACTTTGGATCAATCAAAAACAGTTAGATGGTGATTCTCTTTCAGAGGTCATCATATGTGAAGAGCCCAGACTGTTGTATGCTGATCTCATTAAGAAAATGCCTGGGACAAATGCTAGTGTATTTAGTGATTTTTAAGGCCAGCAGAGGATAGTTCAAAAAATTCAAGGGGCACACTGGCATACACAGTGTTGCTAGGCAGTGCAAAGGTGGGAGCTTGGACAAGTCTGGGGTTAAAAAATTTGTGTCCGAATTCAAAGATTACGTAGAGGCTGAAGGATTCATTCCCCAACAAGTCTTCAACTGTGATGAAACTGGCCTCTTTAGGAAGAAAATGCCAAAGAAAACATTCATTACACAGGAGGAAAAGGCAATGCCAGGACATAAGCCTATGAAAAACAGGCCAACTCTTTTGTTTTGTGGTAAGCTAGTGGTGATTGTAATGTGAAGCCCTTACTGGTTTATTATTCAGAAACACCTAGAGTGTTCAGCAGAAACAATATGATTAAAAGTAAATTGTGTGTAATATGGAGGGCAAACAAGCATGGGTCATGAGGCCAATTTTCATTGAGTGGATGAGTGAAGCATTTGGCCTGAATGTGAAAAAATACCTCCAGGATAATCAGTTGCCCCTTAAGCGCCTCCTGGTAATGGACAATGCTCCTGTACATCCTCCAGGTTTGGAAGACACATTGTCTTGGAGGCATTCAGTTTTATCACAGTGAAGTTCTTGATCCCTAATACTGCACCACTCATCCAGCTCATGGACCAGAATGTCATCTCAAATTTCAAGAAATTGTACACAAAAGTAATGTTTCAAAGGTGCTTTGAGGTGACATCAGATACAGAATTGTCCTTAAGAGAGTTCTGGAAAAAACATTTCAATATTCTCAACTGTATTAGCCTCATAAATAAGGCTTGGCAGAGAGTGACATCCAGGACAATAAACTCTGCCTGGAAGAAGTTATGGCCAGGATGTGTGCATGAGAGAGATTTTGAAGGGTTTGAGCCTTCCCCAATGACCCTACACATGTGGTGCAGGTAATTGTTGATTTGGGGAAGTCTGTGGGTTTGGAGGTGAGTGGTGAGGATGTGGAAGAGCTGGTGGATGACAACAATGAAGAACTCACCATTGAAGGGCTGAAAGACCTTCATCTAGAACTGCAACAGACAGCAGATGAAGTAGCTTCAGATGAGAAGGAAGAGACAAGGGAGAATGTGCCTTCTTCAGAGATTAAGAACATCTTTTCCATGTAGAGTAAGATACAGTACAGGAGTTTGTGAAGAAGAATCACCCAGGCAAAGCTGTTGCAGGCTGTGTCTGCAACTTGTTTAATGATACAGTAATGTTTTGCCCTATTTTAGGCAAATCTTAAAGAGATGGCAGAAACAGATCTCTTTGGACAGCTTTCTTGTGTGACATGGGCCCACTGACTCTGAACCTGGTCCTAGTGCCAACAGATCAAGAAGAGAAGTGACCTCAGATAGTGCTTTGATACCTAAGGTCCTTTGTCGGGAGCCGATCTACAACTGCTGGCTGACAAGGTCACAGCAGGAAAAGACCCACAACTGCTGGCTGACAAGGTCACAGCAGAAGAAGATCAAAAACTGCTGATTGACAAAGTCACAGCAGAGAAGACCAATGGCTGCTGGTTGGCAAAGTCACCGCAGTGAAGACCAATGGTGACCAATGGCTGCCAATGGCTGCGGGTTGACAAAGTCACCGCAAAGGAAAGGCACAACGATACTTCCCCCTTTGACCTTTTTGAATTAATCCGGCCTTATATCCCCCCTTTTCTGGGTGTGTGCTATCATTTATGGCACAGGAATAATAGTACCGTGCTTTCCCTGTAGATTCGTAGTGATTTCTTTGGAAATGAGACAGAGGGTGTGAGTTCTACAGAAAAGCCTGTAAGCCCCTTGAACTGGGCTCATAGACATAAGAGGCTGGCTATGATATCCCTCATAAAGGGTTAAGTTTGTAGGAGAATTTCTTCTTATTAATCATGTTAGAAAGAATAGATTGTGACTTATGAATAGGTAGGAAACAGTAACTATACACAGAGCACCTTTCAGCCTTCACTTAATTCATCACTTTTCCTCCCTAGCCTTTTCATGTGGTAGAGTAAAGAAACTTTCCATTCTTCTTGCATACCTGACCTGCAGGTGGTGGAACACTCTGAGAAAAGTAAAGTTAGAACTTAATTAGTATATGAATATAGTAAATAAATAAAATTTGACTAGACAATAGAATCCTAGACAAGGTAGAGTTATTAATCAGTACTGACCTTTTGGAAGTTTGTATCAATATTGTTATTGCTGTTCAAGTTATTGTATAATTGTACTTTGAATGACTTACCACCTGATTTATAGTTTATAGAAATGAATTAACTGTTACCTAGAAAATGTAACCATAGTGAAACAAAAACAATGACTAATCAATGTATTCTGAATATCATGTGATTATAACTTAGTGTGTGTGCATAAAAGGAAAGCTAGACCAGCAATTGAGAGAGATGCCTGGCAGTAAATGCTAACTAGAGAATAAAGAGAAAGAAAAGAATTCAGCTCTCTCACTCGATTCGTGCCAACGCCGTCTCTTCCTGTGGGACCCCTGGATTTCCCCCTGGGGCTGGACCCCGGCAGTCCTTATGGAGGGGGATTCCCCCTCCAAACCATAATTTCTACACCTCTCTCTCCTCTCCTCATCATCTTTCATACACCAAGAAGAGTCTTCAGAAAGGTAAATACCATGTTAAATGTTCATTTATTCTTTACATTAGTCTTCTTTATTCATTTTATATTAATTTTTTATTGTTTTTAGTATTAAACACTACATTTATTCTCTATAAAATGTGTTTTTGGTATGTATTTTGGAGTATCTGGAATAACTTAATTGGATTCACATTGATTCATAAGGAAATAATTGCCTCAGTTTTTATCGGTTATAGGTTTCACTGATTGTTTTCAGAGGGATTATCAACAAAAACCAAGGTATCACTGTATTACAGTTAGTAAGAAACTTTTATATACACTACCCTATCTTAACCAGACAAGTATATAACATATATATTTATAATTATTTGTATGTATAAGTTATATACTCAACAAGTAAGATATGGGGTATTAATAATCTTTTTATCTCATCTTATTTAGAAGATGAGATAAAAAGAAGATGAAATGTTTACAAAAGGTGTCCCAGGTGGGAGAGCTGCAACTTGAATCTACAACTTAGGCTATAACCATAGTGACTCTAAATTATCTTGTTTCCAGGGTTTGTAAATTGCATAATTCCAGATGACTCCTGTTCACTTTGCAAGGTCATTCAATGATCCTAATTGGCTGACCATCTTTAAAACAATTGGAATATTTTTTCATGTAAAGCTATTTAACAACAGACTATGCATTACTATTCTGAACTTGACTAAGGTCTTCTATATTATTCTTAGCATCCTAAGATAACAAAATATCAATAGTTCTTTTTTCCCCAAAAAAGAGAGGAAACACTATATCACTGAATGCAATCTCATTGATCCTACCTGCATTCTAAATTTAGGCTTTTCGTATTGGAATCATAGCTCTAGAGGTGAAAGAGATTCATTTAGTAAAATTCCTAATTTTGCATTTTACAATGTTGATAGATAGAATGTTGACACAGTTAAGTTTTGGAAGAACAAGACCACATGCAAATGAGACACTTCACTCATTCTAGATTTTTTCATAACAATCTGCTTTACAGACTATTTGCTAAATCAATGGTCCCCAAACTTTTTTGGGCCACAGACCCATTTAATGTCAGAAAATATTTCCACGGACCGGCCTTTAGGGTGGGACGGATAAATGTATCACGTGACCGAGACAAGCGTCAAGAGTGAGCCTTAGATGGATGTAACAGAGGGAATCTGGTCATTTTTAAAAAATAAAACATCAGATCCTGGCCAGTTGGCTCAGTGGTAGAGTGTCGGCCTGGCATGCAGGAGTCCCAGGTTCGATTCCCGGCCAGGGCACACAGGAGAAATGCCCATCTGCTTCTCCACCTCTCCCCCTCTCCTTCCTCTCTGTCTCTCTCTTCCCTTCCCACAGCCGAGACTCCATTGGAGCAAGGATGGCCCGGGCGCTGAGGATGGCTCTGTGGCCTCTGCCTCAGGTCCTAGAATGGCTCTGGATGCAACAGAGTGACACCCCAGAGGGGCAGAGCATTGTCCCCTGGTGGGCATGCCGGGTGGATCCCGATCAGGCGCAAGTGAGAGTCTGTCTGATTGCCTCCCCGTTTCCAGCTTCAGAAAAATGCAAAAAACAACAACAACAACAAAAAATAAAATAAAACATCGTTCAGACTTAAATATATATAAAACAGAAATAATGTAAGTTATTTATTCTTTCTCTGCAGATGGGTACCAAATGGCCCACGGACCGGTACCAGTCTGCGGCCCAGGGGTTGGGGACCACTGTGCTAAATCATATAAGCATTTTACAAATATTTTTTTCAAGTATTACTCAAATAAAGCTCTCTTCATGGCCTTCAGAACCTACTTAACTTTAGTAAATTAAAAATAGTTTATAGCTAATTGTAACAAAAGTTATTTTCCTATAGTGCCTAGTAAATGGCAATTGCTCAATAAATTTGTATTGATGACACATAAGTGTAGAAATAAAGAATGGTATAGAAGCATTCAAAATTATATAAGTGGTTTTATTACCATTAAATAGCTAATAAAGCCCTGGCTGTTTGGCTCAGTGGTAAGGTGTAGGCCTGGCATGTGGAAGTCCTGGGTTTAATTCGTGGTCAGGGAACTCAGGAAAAGAAGCACCCATCTGCTTCTCCACCCTTCCCCCTCTGCTTCTTCTCTATCTCTCTCTTTCCCTCCTGCAGCCAAGGCTCCATTGAAGCAAAGTTGGCCCGGGCGCTGAGGATGACTCTATGGCTTCCACCTCAGGCACTAGAATGGCTCCAACCATAGCAGAGCAATGCCCCAGATGGGCAGAGCATCGCCCCCTGGTGGGCATTCTGGGTGGATCACAATCGGGCACATGCGGGAGTCTGTCTGACTGCCTCCCCACTTCTAACTTTGAAAAAATACAAAAAAAAAAAAAATTAAAAAAAACTAATGAAGTAAATATGTGAAGAGAAAAACTTACATTAATAAAGAAAAACATATAAAGTATTAGGTTGAAAATTTAATATTAAAATCTTTCATAAGGACAATGGCTGTACATTGTATTATATATATGTGGATTGTCTGCTTGATTTGCACAAAGCTGTAATATGATTTCAGCCAAATTGCTTAACTTGGTTATCTCTTTCCTCATTTTCAAAATGTAAATATAAAATACACTAATCTTACAAAATTGCATAGTCTTCTACATCCATCCAATAAGCAATGTGAAAATGTAGACCAGTGGTAGTCAACCTGGTCCCTACCGTCCACTAGTGGGCATTTCAGCTTTCATGGTGGGCGGTAGCAGAGCAACCAAGGTATAAATAAAAAGATAGATTTAACTATAGTAAGTTTTTTTATAAAGATTTATTCTGCCAAACTTAGCGAAAATCCAACATAAAGTACTTGGTAAGTAATTATTATTATATGCTTTAACTTGCTGTAACTCTGCTTTATAAATTTTATAAAGTAAAGTTGCTTCCCTACTTTATAAATCACCAATACTGTGGAACTGGTGGGCGGTTAGAAAATTTTACTACTAACAGAGATACAAAAGTGGGCGGTAGGAATAAAAAGGTTGACTACCCCTGATGTAGACCGTATAAACAATTTCAGGGAAGTTTTATGGACATGGCCTAGAATTAGCATACATCACTTTTTCCCCCATTCCAATGGTAAAGAATTATCATACACATCATATAACCCACCCACCCATAGGTACAAAGGAAACTGAAACTAACAGGATGCAAAATTTTTTTCCTTAAGTGAGATATAGGGAGGCAGAGATACAGACTCCCGCAATCATCCCAAATGGGATCCACCCAGCAAGCCCCAGAGCATTCCTAGCAATGCTCTGCCCATCTGCAGCTGTTACTCTATTGCTCAGCCATCAAGCTATTTTAACACCTGAGGCAGGCCACAGAGCCATCCTGCACCTGGGGCCAACTTGCTCCAACCAAACCTTGACTGAAGGAGGTGAAGAGAGAGATAGAGGGAAGAGCAAGGGGGAAGGGTGGAGAAGCAGATGGTCACTTCTCCTGTGTGCTCTGACTGGAAATCAAACCCTGGACATCCACACTCCTGGTTCACATTCCACCACTGAGCCAACCTTCCAGGGCCAACAAGATGCAAATTTTATGTCAAAAGTTTCTTTACTGCTATATTAGTGGAAGCATATTATGATGACTTATATAATACCAGCACAAAACTTTCAGCATTTTAGCATAACTGAGTTATCACTGGCTTGTGTCACTCTCCAATGACTTGAGGTATGGAAGGATTGGTTTCTCATCTGTACATTTATTAAGGGACCCCATCTTTTTCCAAATAGTTGCTATCTTAGGAGCAGTACTCAAACTTTATAATGTACCAGAATCACCTGGTGGGCTTACTGAAGCAGATTTTTGTACCTATGCCCAGAGTTTCTGATTCATTAGTCTTGTTTGGGGGTCCAAGAATTTTTATCTATAATAGTTTCTTGGATGATGCTGGTGCTGTGATATTATAAAATTGGGGAATACAATTTGATATCCCTTGTGTTTATCCTCGTTAACTACTTCCCATAGTCCTTAGTCTTCTATAGTCATGCACCAAGTAACAGCAGAAGATATGGAAGGTTTTGGGAGACTTATGGGGCAGACTTGGAACTGGCATATCTGACTCATTTCATTGGTATTCCATTATATGGCTTCTGAAACTAGCAAGATACCAAGGAAGGCAAAGCCCACAAATGTTAGTGAGCACTACCAGCCTTAGTCACAACTGGTGTGTACACGTCTTTAAATTATTTATCATGACATAATAATTTATTAAGATTTTCTTAATATTGATATAATCAGGGGAGAAATCTAAATTATAAAGCTATTTTACTGTCATTAGAATTCATTTATCATCTATTAGGCAAGGGAATAATAAATTAGAAATGCCACTGACTCCCTGAGAAAGCACAATGGTAACATTGAAAACTGTGTCATTATGTTTGTCAATTAAAAATATCCTTTGAGATAAAAAGAAAAATTTTAAAGAAAGGTAAAGAAAAAAATTTCACTTTTTTTGTGTCAATAATAAAATGTTCCAACTTAAATTCTGTAGTTCCCTCATGTGACTTTCATGACAGAGAGCTCCATGTGTGAAATTAAACAGCATGTGTCCTTTGTTGAGCTTTTATTCTGTGGGTTATATTTTCCTAAGTGTAATCTGAGTAGTTTCGAGTAAGTTTTCACTGTTCCATTTATAACTTTTTCTTATAATTTACCCAGAAATATATTATTCTTCAAATCATAGTGCCAAAGAAATCTGGTTAGTAAAAATGCCAGATTCTTTTATTTGATTTTATTTTATTTCATTAGGGACTATCAGCCTAGCTGCTTAAGTGCCTGACTACCGTTTGCAGTTAACATTCATTAAGGAATCCCCAGTGGGTTCATTTGTTTCATTGAGGTCCAATTACAGTGCCACAAAAGCAGTTTTTATAGCAATTAGCTGATTTTTCTGGTTTATGTTCTGTCTCTTTAGGAAGAGGACTAGCTTGTGGAGGTCAGATTTTTAATTAGGCACAATTTAGGGCCAATAAGAAAAAATGATAATTTACTAAATGGCTGTGGTGGACTTAACAGCTCAAAGAAGAGTTAAATAACACAACAGGGACTCCAGGACTTTGTTTTCCTGCTGTGCACAGCTCAGAGCCATACAACTAAGGAATAGATTATGTGTTAAATGGTTGTCATTGATGCTAATGTGCCATGCAGGGCCCCAGTGTCTTAACCTCAGGTGCCATCAGGATTAGTCATATGTAGTGGCTCCATTCCTTATAGCATTTCATAAAGGGATTTGTTTCTATTTTATTTCCCCAAATTTGGTTTGAGAAAGAAACATTTGATGAAATTGTGCCAGATTATATAATTATCAAAACACTAGGGTATAATTTACTGAATTATCCTGAATTACACTAATTGTAAATTTAGCATTCAAGGTGTTATACGTACACCTTATAGGCTGAGTTACATATCCCTAAATTCACATGTTGAATCCCTAACTTCTAGAACTTCAGAATTTGACTTTTATTTGGACATAGGGTCTTTAAAGATGTAAGATAAAATGAGTTTGTTTGGGGTAGGGCCTAATCCAATATAACTAATGTGCATATAAGAGATTAGGACACAGAATAACACAGTTTAAAACCATGTGGGCCCTGACTGGTTGGCTTAGTGGACAGAGGGTCGACCAAACAGATGGATATCCCAGGTTCAATTCCCTGTCAGAGCACACAGGAGAAACAACCATCTGCTTCTCTTCCCCTCTCTCTCCCTCTACTCTCCCCCTCCATCTTCCTTTCTCTCCCTTTTCCCCTCTCACAGCCAGTGGCTCAATTGGTTGCAGCATGGGCCCCAGGTGCTGAGGATGGATAGCTCGGTTCTGAGCATAGGCCCCAGGTGGGGTTGCTGGTGGATCCCAGTTGGGGAGCTTGCTGAAGTCTGTCTCACTATCTCTCTTCTTCTCACTTAAAGAATAAATACTAAAAAGAAAACCATGTAAAGACACAGGGAAAAGACAGCCATCTACAGGCCAAGAAGAGAAGTCTTAGAAACCCAATCTTTTCAACATCATGACTGTTGGGCAGATAAAATGTATTATGCTCACTTTGTTAAAGATGGAGGCCGTCGCCCAGGTGATATTAATGTGTGTTGAGAATCCTTGTAGCCTGGGGCTTGGTTTTGGGATTAAGCCTTTCCCACCCTTTTTGATGTGGGGTGATACAATCCAATCATGCCTCAGAGAAGTAACTTTGTATTAGAGACTTCCCTATTTTATATATTGGATTAGAGGTTGTGAAGCTACACTATAAAATGAGGGTAGAACGAGAGCTTACGCTCTTTGGTTCCTGAGGTTAGCAAGAGAGAGCAGAGAGAGTAGAGCCAGCAGCGGGAGGAGGCCACGTGGAGGAGGCCAGGAGAAGCAGCCAAGATGGTGGAGTGCTGAGTGAGATGCCAGTTTGTGCAGTTTGTATTTGGGATAAGGAAGGAGATGGGGAACTGAGGAGAATAAGGCTGGTGAGCTAGAAACCTTTGATTCTAGGAAACTCGGATAAGTCAGTGGCTTTGTGAGCACTGAATGTGATTGAGTTTTGGAGCCCAGTGTGTATTTTTACTTGCCCGCTGGGTGCAAGCTAGGATTAAAGACTATGGCCCACCAGTTTGTGGCTCCATTGTTTCTTTACCGACTGTCTGAATCCAATGCGAACCTGCATGGGCCAGGCTGCTGTGATAGTGGTCCTGGCCTTGGCTACTGGCTTTACAATGACCTTGGCTTTCTATCCTCTTGTACTGTGAGGAAATAAATTTCTGTTAAGGCACCAGCCTGTAGTACAGTGGTATCCTTTATTTGAGGGGTTTATGTTTTAAGACCCCTAGTGGATTCCTGAAACTCAAAATGGTACATGTAAGGCCAGGAGCTGCCATCATGGCCATTCACATGCAGGTTCCCATTGGATTTGGGTAGACGGTAAAGAAATGGCAGAGTCGGAGGATGGTGGGCCATCCTGTTTATTGGTCTCTCACCAAGACAGGCAAACCACAAGAGAAGACAAGGGAAAAGCAGAAAACCAGCTTTCCCCATGAAGGACAAGGGATCAGGGAGGCCCCTGCAATGGTGATAGCAGAAACCTAGAGAGCAAGTTACTGGTCTGCCCCACTTTAAAGTGTAGAAGCCAAAAATCTTTAATCCAATACACAAGGAAGTCTCTGATACAAGGTCACTTATCTGAGGCATAACTGGAATTCTCATGAGAGTGCACCACCCACATCATGCAGTCAGTCAAGGGTGTGAGGAAAAGCTTAGTCTTAAAACTAAGCCTTAGGCTATAACAACCCAGTCTGCTTACAGCCTGTCCCCCACACCCAATACAAACTATAAGCAAGCAAACATATATATCATATTTAAAAACTTATTTGACCAACAGTACAGAACCATGTATATTTTGTTCATATCTTCCACCCACAAACTTAATGCCTTTTATATTTTATCTAAGCACCTTTCATGCACAGTGGCCATAACTTAAGGAGTCTGAAAGACTACAGCAAAACTAGTATGAATGTCTTGCTTCTTCCTTACAATTTAATGGATAGAAGATTAGTTCTAATTCTAGATCTCAGCAACCTTCATATACTTTTTTCCTTCTCTTCTTAAGTCAAGAACTTTTACATTTTTTACTTAAAGGAAATACTTTATGGCTTTTCTTTGGCATAAGCAAATTGCCAGCACTGCTACTTTTGAGCTTTGGGGCCATTATTAAGTAAAGTAAAGGTCAGTTGAACACAGCACCACAGCATTGTGACAGTTGATTTGATGACCAAGATGATTACCATGCTTCATATCCCTGGTGGGATGGAGTGGGGACAGCTAGACAATTTATCACATCACTAAGTACAATCAAGAACTTAAACTTATGAATTATTTATTTCTGAAATTATCTATTTAATATTTTTGGATTGTTGTTGATCACAGCTTCAGCCCGCCCTCTCCACAGGAAGACTATCTTAACTTCCTCAAAGTTCGCTATCCTAGGCTTTATCACAGACAAAAAGAAAAAGATGCAAAAAGAACTCTACTTCTATCATACCCTGTCATTACTTCTCTTTTTAGTTACCAATATCTATCTTCTTTGATCTATCACTGTGTGTGACTTTGTTCCTGGATACCAGCTCAATACTCAAACACAGAGGAAGAATTGGTACATAGCATAAATTCTGACATGCAGAATTCTAAGATGACCCATGTGAGTTTTAGTAAGAATGCATGTTGTGTGTATTTCTATTATGTCTCTTTTTTATCTCCAGTCCTAACATACCTCAAAATATTTTGGTTAATCCTTCCTCTTGCTTATAGAATTGTTTTTGCTAAGCAGTCCTTTCAAGAAAGAAATTCTGCCCTGTATCTCAGGACAAAGTCATTTTGTGGGCTCTTTCTTTGTCATAGTGCAATCATACTGCAAATTTACACATGATCACCTTCTACCACAAGGAATTAGAGAAGTAAACTAATTATCCTATTGACTATAAGGATACAACAAAGAAGAATCCAGAATTCATTTACTTATATTCCATTTATGAATTTCAACAAATGTGACATCTTATAATATATATCTGGAAAACATAGAAAGTCTGGAGAAAAAGAGGATATTTCACAGTTTTTTAAAAAGATTTTCTAAGTATAACAAACCACAGGTTTAAACTAAATCTAATAATTCTCTTATCAGGTGACTAATGAAACTAAACATAAAATGCTAACGATATTTGGAAAATTATACACCAATTAGAGCAGTGTTGGAAATACAACAAATACTTACAGATTAATTTAAATTTTCTAACAAAAAAGAAAAATTTTCCCAGATAAGAATACTTTGATATAAAGCTAGAAAATAGTGTTACTATTTTGGGGTAATACAACCCAAATGGACCCTCTACATTGTGTTTACTAAATCTTTTCTTATGAAATAACCCACAACTACTAAATTTTTGGTTTTCTTTTAATACTTACGGTGTGTTGGTCAAATAAGTTTGTAAATATGATATATATGTTTGCTCGCTTGTGACTTATATTGGGTGTGGGGGACAGGCTATAAGCAGGCCAGGTCGTTGTAGCCTGGGGTTTGGTTTTGGGACTAAGCTTTCCCCCACACCCTTGACTGATTGTATGATATAGGTGGTGCACTCTCATGAGGAATCCAATTATGCCTTGGATGCGTGACTTTGTATCGGAGACTTCCTTGTTTGTATATTGGATTAAGGGATTTTGGTTTTCTACACTATAAAGTGGGACAGACCAGGAGCTTGCCCACTCAGTTCCTGCTATCACGATTGCAGGGGCTTCCTTGATCCCTTGCCCTTCATGGGAAAAGCTGGTTTTCTGCTTTTCCCTTATCTTCTTTTGTGGTTTGCCTGTCTTGGTGAGACACCAATAAATAGGATGGCCCACCATCCTCCGACTCTGCCATTTCTTTACCATCTGCCTGAATCCAATGGGAACTTGCATGGGCCAGGCGGCTGCTTTGATAGTGACAGCCATGGCTCCTGGCCTTACACTGTGCCATTTTGTGAGGTAGCATTTCCTGTTCATATATTTCTGTAGTAGGCTATCAACTGTTACTTCTTACTAAGAAATGCACTCCATTCTACAAATTTGCAACTGACAGTCACCAGCCCCTGGATATCAGATAAAGCAACAGGGAAGGTTATTCAAATTGTAATCCAAATAAGAGAAACTTCATTCTAAATAAATATTCAAAATAGTTGCTCATAATAAGCTGTTTAAACCTTAGTACTGTATTTTACTTTTCTCTTTATTTTACTATTTTAGGGTATTTGTAAGACTTTTTGTTTGTTGTTTTTCAATTGTTTTCTAGTTTTCCCTAAACAATTTTAGTTTATACTCATTGACCTACTATTTTTATGAAAAAGCACCATCTTTACATTGTAAATGTATAGCTGTTTACACAATAAACAATAAGCTTCTGGAGCTTACAGTCAAGTGTTTAGGTAAATGTCCCGCACTCAAGTCAGGAAAATGTTTCCATCTAAGTGGGGCTTCCATGGGAAAGAGCATAAAGATCTGGGTTCAGGATAGTTGTTTTGGCCTTGCCTGTCACCAAACAAGAGCAATCAACAGGGTAGTCCTATTCAAATGGAAAGGAATTATACATATGTTAATTTTGATACTGGAGTAATGTCTTCCTTGAAGTTCTTTCAGGAGGGTAATTAATAATCATCAGTCACTAAAAAATTTTATATAAACAATGAGTGACACTAAATTCCCTGTTGGCCAAAAATAAATGTATGGCTTTCAGAGAACTCAGTTGACAAAGAAAAGGAGAGTGGTTCTTCCAAAGTTGTAGTTTAATCCGAGACCATCATTCTCTGCCTTCTGTCGTTTTGTGTTTGTTCAGTGCTTTAACTTGGGTCACTTCTATTATCACTAATATAGAACTTTTAGTTATTTGGCTTTGGGACACATTTTTTACATTATCTATAAACAGATATGTCTTAGAAAGCAGTATTAGTAACCTTGCTCTGAAAGAGTGATACAGAAAAATTACATATTTTTGAGTTTCTCAACAATCCTTATAGGAAGTATAAATATAAACTTATTTAGAAAAATCCTACTGGTTTATCTAGGATACAAGCAATGCTCTTTTGAGTTCTAGATCAATCTGGCTTGCTTTATTCCTATAAGAGACAGTCTAATGAAATATATTCCCCAGTAATAGTCACTCCCAATGAAAATCTACATAAGCTTTCTTTCAACAAGTGTTTAAGTATATTTGAAGTAAAATTGTCAGGCTATTAGGTCAAAGTATAGGCTAAGGCTATTTAATACTAAGTAGTAAGTTAAACTTACACTTTAATTTCTCATAATTTATAACCAAGCCATACATTTTGAATACATAAAGTTGTGACAAGCCAGCATTTTTGCTATTAAGAAAATTTAACATAATTTGAACTTTTTGTACAGATATTAAACTAGCAAATTAAATATAAGCAGAAAATTTATCAAGTCAAAGTCACTTTGTATTATACTGTAGCTTTTCAACTATCCAAAAGCTAATAATGCAATATAGATTTCTATAAAAAGTGATCCTTAACCCTTTTAAAAATATTGAGCTCATTTATCTGGTTGAACTCATCAAAAGCAAATAGACTCATGATATTGTGTTGGTTTACCTTTTTTATTGTTGTTTCAGTCTGGATTTTATTTTATATTTTTATTTTATTTTATTCTATATTAATTATGGAGGAGGAATCCAAAACAACAATTTACCAATTCCATTATTTGTATTTGTAAGGTCGGTGGATAATGGGGGATGGTCATGTGGGGAACTCAGACTTGCGAACTTTGGCTAGGACCACCCACAACCAAGCGTGGCCAAAAGAGGCTTCACAGGAACTATTTGGAAAAAAGCAACTGTCTACCAGCCAGTGGGATTTCACCACATCATGTTAGCTCGACTTCCCTAGAGGGACCCCTTTAAATATCTCCCACGCGGTTTAATCTGTGCAACTTCCTTGGCCTCCATCTTACCTCGGGGCCAGGGAACCTTGCCGGGCGGGATGCATGCTCTGTACTCAATAAAGCCATTTATTATTCCACACTTTGTGGCTCCGAGACCTGTTCCTTCCTTCTCGGTGGGGAAAAATACCTAACAGTATTATTTATTATGCCAAATTTAATGTGATTTTTTTCTTTGTTACTTTCTCATTAATTTCAAATGGCTTAAATCAAGTTAAAGAATGAAAGCCAAGAATTTAATTTAAAACAGATAAAAACTTTACATTGAAAAACTGAAATACAAAAACATCACCCATAATTCAAAGTACCATATTCAGGGCATCTACACATCAACAACCAGTCCTAACTGGCTTCCTAGTTTTAACCAGAGGGAGAGTTGGGGCTGCTTTGGCTTCATAGTGCATTCTTGCACCAGCAAACCCCTAATCTACTACCCCTCATCGCTCCCTAGGCTTTGAGTCTGCTTCAAGTTTCTCCTGGCATCTACTCTGTCTCCTCTATTTCAGATAACTTTTCTAATTGCTTCCAGAATAAACTTTAAAAAAATGTTAATGGCCCTGGCCGGTTGGCTCAGTGGTAGAGCATCTACCTGGTGTGTGGAAGTCCCAGGTTTGATTCCCAGTTAGGACACACAGAAGAAGCAACCAACTGCTTCTCTACCCCTCTGTCTCCTCCTTCTCTCTCTCTCTCTCTTGTTCTTCCACAGTCATGGCTTGATTGGTTCAATCAAGTTGGCCCTGGGCACTGAGGATGGCTCCATGACTTGCCTCAGGCACTAAAATAGCTCAGTTGTCGAGCAAAGGAGCAAAGGTGATAGATGGACAGAGCATCACCTGGTAGGTGACTTACCAGGTTGATCCCAGTTGGGGCACATGTGAAAGTCTGTCTCTCTGCCTCCCTGCCTCTCACTTAATAAAAAGAAAGAAAAAAGAAAGAAAGAAAGAAAGAAAGAAAGAAAGAAAGAAAGAAAGAAAGAAAGAAAGAAAGAAAGAAAGAAAAAAAGAAAGAAAGAAAGAAAGAGAAATGTTAACTATTTAAGTGCTTTATTGGATTGCCATGTTTCAAGGATAATGACTGAAAGCTGGACCTGGCCTGTATGACTGTAGCTGATGCACCTCTTTCTCATGCCATCTTTGACTCATATCTGGCTTCCATCCACATCTTCAGCTTCTAGTTTCTCCGTTAAACCAGATTTCCCTCTACTTTTGTGCCTTAACTCTTTCCTCTGATTGGGAGATTGAATAGAGAGGACCACAGTTCTGGCAGCCTTTTGGGCTCTTTAGGTATGGAAAGCTAGAAGGCCTTTTTCTGAATGCTGTGTTACTAAGCAACTTGTGTGAGAGGCAGTGCAAGGAATAACATTCTCCCACAGCCCCTGCTGTACAAGCCCAGCTCTGCTTTTACTATCTATCTAAACTTGGGATACTTATTTGACTCTATAACTTCAGGTTCAACATATATAAAATGGTGATTATGAAAGTACTTAACCCAGAGGTAGATGTGAGGATCAGGAGAGTTAGTAGATGTAAAGCTCTTACACCATGTCTGATACAAAGTAAATATTCCATGCTTATTGTTATTATTGTTATTACTACTTTTACCCAAGCTCCAGCCAAAACACACATCCTTAAAAGGCTCATAGACCCCATCACAATGCCTATATTGTCTCATGTATAAACCAGTTTTATTTTTATTAATATTTACTTTTAATTTATTATTATTATTATTATTATTATTATTAGTGAGAGGAGGGAAGATAGTGAGACAGACTTCCTTATGCTCCCTGACTTGGATTCAGCCAGCAACCCCTGTCTGGAGCTGATGCTGAATCAACCAAGCTGTCCCTAGTGCCCGGGCTGACTCTTGAACCAGTCAAGCCACTGGCTTCAGGAGGGGGAGAAGGAAAGAAGGGAGAAAGGGAGGGAGGGAGAAGCAGATGTATGCTTCTGTGTGCCCTTATCGGGAATTGAATTTAGGCCACCCATACGCCTGACCAACACTCTATCCACTGAACAAACTGGCCAGGGCAAACCAGTTTTGGTCTTAACACATGCTGAAATAGAAAAGGAATAATTTTGAACACATCAAGAGAATGAGCAAAATTTAATTGAAGAAAAGAAGTTAACACTGTACAAAGATAGGGATAATTCTGTTCATCATACCTGTCTTAGGATTTAATTAGAGAGTTGAAAAAATAATCAGTTTAATGTCACCCACTGCTTTGATATCATCAAGAAAATCTTTCTCATTATAACTCTTTGTAAATGTCTACATAAAGTAAGCATTATCCTTCATTGTAGTCTCAATTTGGTAGCCCTTTATTTTTGCTTGGGTGCACTCTACATTAATGCTCCCATATTCTGAGTTTCTTCAACTAAATAGAGTCATTGAGAACTATTTCAAAAATGCTCTTTGTTATTATGGAGTGTATTCCTGGAAAATGAATGCAATAGTTAAAATGGTTTTTCCTCCCAAGAACCTGGGTTCTTATCTGGACTAAACATCTGGCCTACTTTTTAACACTTCCAATACTGTGAACACTGTGGATGGCATGCCAACATCTCTGCCTTCCTTAAAAGAGCAAACTGTTTGCCTAGTTCATGCTGATGTTAGTAGCTTTTAGCAACATCTCTTTTTTTAATGTCCTTTAAACAAACCTTTCTATTCCAAGTACCTCCTTATTAAGTATGGTCATCATCAGGCTGTTGTTGGTATAACAAAATGACAGAAAGCAAATAACCAGAAGTGGAGATGTGATAATCACCATACTGATGAGGACACAGACCAGTGTGACTGCAGAGGAAGGCCTCTGACTTCATATCTTATGGACCAGACTTCAAACTGTGATAAATTTTGTCCTGGGATATAATTGTTAGTCTCCAGAACACATCATGAATATTAAGTACATGCACTCAATTATAAAGTATATGCAGTCTGTGATTATAATGCATACAAGAATAAAGAATATAAATGATTTTTAACATATTTGTTATACTCATACTTAACATAAAGGTTAGTTCCTAAAAGTGGTCTGTTTAGAAGCTATCCCTTTTCTCATACATAATGGTTGTAATTCCTCAAATTCTTTTAAAATTTCTTTCAGAACCCATTGTGCAAGATGATGGTAATTCTTTTAAATTAAAATAAAATTATTGAATATACACATAAAAGGGAAATATGGTAACTAATTTTGGTAAATAAGTTATATACACATAAATTATATAAATAAATATATGCATCTATAATTTTAAAGGTATGACTTATAAAGTAATAAAGTTTATTTACTCATGACTCAAATTTCAAATGAAGTTAATACTAAAAGCAAATAGCAAAAATATTTTGAACAGTGGCAAAACTGGCCCTTGAAGGGGAGTATTCAGTGTGATGAAACCAATAATAAATTCCTTGTCATTTCTGAGTTGGGTGCTAGTTAAATGAAGAAAACTGGTGCATTTTAGTTTAGTAGAGTAGACATATGTCAATTACTCATCTGACTGTTGGGATTCTAATATTTTTATTTTATATTAGTTTCATGCATGTTTTACATTAGAAAGATATAAGCAATATAGTGCAACAGTCTAGAACATGAACTCTAGACTCAGGTTTGGAAAATTATTTAATCTCTTTATATCGTTCTACATGTGTAATGTATGAATATTTGCTGTATAGTTTAAGTATGATAATATAACAAATAGCTTAATAAGGTGTGTGAAACTGTAGCATGCACTGGGTACGAGAACAGACATCAGAGACTTTCAGGAGTATAGATGTTTCTTTATTGGCCAGTTTAACCTGCGCAGGGGCGAATTCCCGAGATGTCCAGAGACACCGTACTCACAAGGAGCTGCAAATGGGAATCGCGCCTAGCGCTTACAGCTAAGTCCTTTTATAAGCTGAGCAAGCAAGCACTTCATAGAAGCAAATGTGGCGGTTAGCTATTGGCTAATTCATACTTATGTAGCATAACAACCCAAATATGGAATGGAATTTTTCAAAATCCTGCAAGCCTAAACACATATAGCACATATACTGTTATCAAGCCTAAACACACATACTGTTACTTTGTGGTCAGTGAGTCATCATCCTGAACAACCTTGGGCATGGCATTCCTAACGAACAGGAGCAGGGCCTGCCTGTAACACTTAAGTTCCCTGTTCTATTAGTGCCTAGCCTGCATGCTATTATTTTAAACATTCTGATCTTTTCTTGGTCCTTACATTCCCTACTCCTGTTAGGGCATAAATCAAACCCTTGATTCTTGATTAGAAGGAAGGATGGTTATAGGTAGGTTGAGATAGGACCATTACTTTTACAGTCTCAATTCTCTCTTTAATAAATGCGAGGAGTTTATTAAAAATTACAGGCCCAACAGTAAGAGCTAACAAAAGTATTAGTAGTGGCCCAGCAATTGTAGATATGAGAGTAGTTAGCCATGGAGAGGTCCTGAACATAGAGGCATACCAGCCTGGGTTATCCTCATCTTCTAACTTTCTATTTCTTAACCTGTTTGCTAATACTTTAATATTCTCCCTAATTATTCCAGAATGATTAGCATAAAAACAGCATTCCTTGCCTAAAGCAGCACATAATCCCCCTTGTTTGAGGAAAAGGAGATTAAGCCCTCTCCTGTTCTGTAGGGCCACTTCTGCTAAAGAATCTATTTGCTCTTCTAAGAAAATTACCTGGTTCTGGAGTATGGCAATGTCCTTAGAAAAGGTTGTGGGTAATTGCCTTAATTGCAATTCCCCCTGAATAAGAGCTGCTGTTCCCACAGCTGCAGATCCTGCAATTCCTAGAGTAGCTATGATTGGGATAAAGAGTGGGGTCCTCTTGGCCCGCTTAGGTGGATCAACAAGAAACCTAGGGTCCCCTCCATATAGGTATACCTGAGGAATAATATATGCACTTACACAAAGTTCAGGATGAGTAGGAACTATACATTTGAAGATACCTTGAGTGCACACAAGCCATAGTCCATCAGAAAGAAGCCTTTGTTACTTTTGGGCCCTCTAGAGTGGCAGGTAGGGTTTCTTGGTTAAGACAATAGTCACTATAATTGGAGTTACTTAAGATGAAATTTGCCAGAAGGTAGCAGGTTCCTTTCCCATGGAATTCTGCTAAAGTGAGGGATCCTTCAGTGAAACAATCTTTTATCTGATCCTGGTTTCGGTCCCTTGCAAGGGTTACTGTAGTAGGAGCTAATTCCCCTTCTCTCGAGGTGTTGGCTCCTAGCCCCACATAGAAAGGAGGTCTGGGACTAAGGCATAGTCAACAAGACTCTGTAATTTCAGGCTGCGTACTGTTAAAGAAGGGGAATACTTTAGTAAATCTAGGGCATCTATCTCTTTGTGGTGTGGTATTTCTAGTAACAGGCTGAGGGTGTAAAAAGGCAATTTATGGTCCTGCCCTTCTGGCTTGACTGGAAAAGAGTTTGCAGTAGGAGTTGTGGTAGCTCTGCTCTGGTCTGGTCCAGTCTTATTATCCGGGAGCTCAGGTACTGCCGGGAGTCTGACAGGGGGCCTAGGTGGCCTGAGTGGCAGCCCGCTTCCTGCTCCTTGAAGGAGAGGTCTGTACTTTGTAGGAAGTTTTCTAATGGTGAAAAAGGTACCTGGGTCATTTCCCCATACATATAGTCTTATTCCCCACGTTTTCCCTGTTTTCCAACTTGGATCTTAGGGTTTCTTAATGGTGACAATGGTGGGATTACAATTATCGTTTTCCACAATCACTACCCCGGCCATCATTTGGTCTTTTCCCCCCTAATCAGGTTCCTAACCGAAGGAGATCAATGTCTGGGTCTGGTTGGGGGGGCCTCCATTGGCCCTCACTAACAAGAGTTTCACATCCCCACTTTTTACAGTAATAATCTGAGTGGGACCTGCATATTTGACATTTTCCAGAAGGGGGTTCAGGACAAGCATAGTGTGGGGTATACCATAGGGCCCTATTCTTCCTATTTGGGTCACATTCTCCAAAGGCAAATGAACCTTGTGTATCTTGCAAAGGGGTCGACCATGCATCCTATAGAGGACTCCACGGGGAATTTGATCCTTTCCATGCTATGGGTGGGTCACAAAACTTATCTTCAAAAAACTTTGAAAAATCTACCTGAAAAGTGACTGGCTGGTTGTCTACCCAGGTAGTATTCTGTGCTACCACAACGCCATCCGCCGTCCTAATCAATACCCAATCTTGTAATTCTAACCCATTTACAGAAAAACAATAAACTATTATCAGTTTACAGAGGAGAAAGTAAGTTTTAAAGGTTCCCCAGGAGCTTGCTTGGCCCGCCATGTTCGAGGTTCTTCCTCAGGGGTTGAGCCGGTTTCACGTGAGAAAGGTGGATCCAATAGGGTTTCTCAGCTACCCGAACTGCAGAAGGGCTGCTGAGCAATACCTAGAACAGTCCTTGCCACCGTGGCTCTAGGTTCCCTCGACGGTGGTTAAGGATCCAAACCCACTGTCCAGGGTCCGATGGCAAGAGCCTCTGGGTGTTGTCTCCCAATGCTGCAGTCCTTTGCTCCCACAGCTCCCTTACTTCTCTCCGAATCTGCTGCAATGCCTGTAGGGACTTGAGGAAGTTATGATTAGACACCTCTATTTCCTCTCTGATGAGCTGGGGAACCAGAGGAACTGGTTGTCCAAACATGAGCTCATAGGGGGTCCACTTATTAGTGTAAGGTGTACATCTAACCTGGAATAGGGCAAAAGGGAGTAACTCTACCCAGTTTTTGCCGGTCTCCTCTTTCAACTTAATCAAAGTTTCTTTCAAAGTCCTGTTCATTCTTTCTACTTGCCCTGAGATTTGAGGCCTGTAAATACAATGTAATTTCCAATCAATCCCTAGCCTCTTAGCTAGCTCCTGGGAAATCTTAGAGATGAAAGCTGGTCCATTATCAGATCCTATAACTATGGGGATCCCATATCTAGGGATGATCTCCCTTAGCAGAATCTTACAAACTGTGGAAGCAGTTTCACCCTTGGTGGGAAAGGCTTCTGTTCATCCTGTGAAAGTATCTATTAGTACAAGTATTTGAATCCTGTTTTCCCTGGAGTCATCTCTGTAAAATCTATTTCCCATAATTCTCCTGGGCACTTTCCCCTATGCCTAACCAAGGGGGGGAGCTTCTTGTTTATGGCATTGACCTTAGCACAAGCGTTACATCTAGAAAATATAGATTGTATTATATTTCTAATCTGGGGTCCCAAGTAGTACTTCTTGACAAGTTGTTCTAGCTTGTTCTGCCCTAGATGGGAACTTGCGTGGATTTCCTTCACAATTTCTCCTATAACTCCTTGGGGTAGGTACAGTCTGGTGTCTGGAAGTTCTATCCACCATTGCTTATTCCTTTTACCCCCTAGTTGCCTTCCCTCTTGCTCTTCTTCAGGAGCATACTTAGGATCTGGAGGCAGCAAGGGTTGAGGCAAAAGCAGAAGAATGTCTGCAGTCCCTCCTTCCGCAGCTTCTCTGGCAGCAATGTCAGCAAAATGGTTTCCTTGAACAATTGGAGAGTCCCCTTTTTGATGTCCTTTGCAATGAATTATGGCTACTTTAGAGGGAAGCCAAATGGCATCAAGCAGGGCCAAGATCTCAGTTTTATTTTTAATTTTTTTTCCTCCTGCTGTTAGCAAGCCTCTTTCTTTGTAAATGGCATCATGAATGCGGGCAGTGGCAAAGGCATACCTGCTGTCCATGTAAATGTTGGCCACTTTGTCCTCAGCTATCTGGAGGGCCTGTGTCAGTCCAATTAGTTCTGCTCACTACGCAGATGTACCTTTTGGCAATGCCCTTTGCCACAAGACACTGTCCTGGGTGGTTACAGCTGCTCCTGCATGTCTTTGTCCATCTCAGACATAGCTGCTTCCATCAGTGAACAGCGTGAGGTCTGCCTTCTCATAGGCCTGGTCCTGAAGGTCCGGTCTGGCCCCTGTGACAGTGTCCAGTATCTGTCTGCAATCATGGACCACTGTTGGGTCTGGCAAGGGTAGCAAGGTGGAAGGGTTTAGGGCTGCCGTTTTCAAAAACTGCACTGCCAGGGGATTCAATAGCTGTGCCTGGTACTGCGTCAGTCGAGCATTTGAAAGCAACCTATCCAGTGGGGCTCGCAGCACTTGTTCTAGATAATGTTCTCCAAGTACCTGAATGTCCTGACCCAATGTCAGTTTATTAGCTTCCTTAACTAGGGTTGAGGTAGCAGCAAGTGCCCTCAGGCAAGTTGGCCAGCCAGACACTACGGGGTCTAGCTTCTTGGACAGATATGCTACGGGCCTCTTCCATGGTTCAAGCTCTTGGCTGAGGATTCCTAAGGCTACCCCTCCCTTTTCAGCAATGTACAGCTGAAAGGGTTTGGCCATGTCTGGTAAGGCCAACGCTGGGGCAGCTACTAGGGCCTCCTTCAGTGCCTGGAAAGCCTTCCTTTCCTTGTCTGTCCAAATAAACTGTTCTTCTTTGCCCTGAGTCAACTCGTGCAGAGGCCTGGCTAGTTCTACAAACCCTAGTATCCAAAGTCTGCAATAGCCTACTGCTCCCAGACTCCGGTACTTGCCTCTTGTTAGTGGGTTCTGGGATCTGCAATACAGTCTGAATCCTTTGACTGGATAATGTCCTTTGTCCCCCTTGCAAGTTATACCTGAGATAACTCATGGTTTGGGTGACAATCTGGGCCTTATTGGCAGAGACTCGATACCCCATCTGCTGGAGGTCCTGGCGTAGGTCTAGGGTGGCCTCCTTACATTGTTATTCTTCTGCTGCGGTGATGAGGAGATCATCCATGTATTGAAGCAGTACAACTGATGGATGGGCAGCTCAAACCCCTGCAAGTCCTTGCTCAAAGCCTCATTAAAGATAGTGGGGGAGTTCTTAAACCCTTGAGGAAGCCTGGTCCATGTATACTGACCCACTAGTCCATTCTTCTGGATCATTCCATTCAAAAGGAAATATTTCCTGGCTCTTGGGGGCCAATGGAATACAGAAGAAAGCGTCCTTCAAATCTAATACTGAGTAATAGGTATGAGTAGGGGGCAACGAGCTTAGCAAAGTATAGGGATTTGCAACTGTAGGGTGAATAGTCTCTACCCGGGTGTTTACTTCTCGCAGATCCTGCACCGGGCGATAGTCCTGGGTCTCAGGCTTCTGGACTGGGAGCAAAGGTGTGTTCCAGGCTGACTGGCATTCCCGGAGGATGCCTGCTGCTAATAAGTGCTTCAAATGCTGTGCTATGCCTTGCTTAGCCTGTGCAGGTATGGGGTATTGCCTTACCCGCACTGGGCTAGTGGTGCTCAGCAACTTCACTATGACAGGCGGCTGATGAGCAGCTAGGCCTGGTGGGTTGGTTTCTGCCCACACCCCGGGCACCTTTTTCCGTAACTCCTCTGGGACCCTGATAGCTTCGTCCTTACCTTCCTGGAGTGGTGCTATCAGGTATTCATCAGAAATGGGCACCGTTACCTCTGGACTGCCTTCTTTGCCTTGCTCTCGAGAGCTGCTGTCTCGTTGCTTGAAGGTGATCGTGGCATGGAGTTTCTGTAAGAGGTCTCGACCCAAAAGAGAGTAAGGACAGTCTGGAATGACTAGAAATGAGTGGGTGATGGTGCCTCAGCCCAAATTAGTAATTCTTGCAGTGGCCTGTGGGTAAGCTACCGCTTTTCCCATCACCCCTACTATCTTTGTAGTTTCTTTCTGTATTTGGCCCTGTGGTTTCTTTAGGACTGGATAGGTGGCTCCCATGTCAACTAGGAAGTCTATTGGCTTTCCTTCGACTGTTAAGGTGACCATGGGCTCCTGGAAGCCGATGGAAATGGAGCCCTGGCCCCGTCAGTCTAAGGTTTGGAGCATGACCTCTGGGGCTTGCTTTGGCTTCTGACTGTCAGCCTTTAACTTTGGGCATTCTTTCCTCCAGTGTCCTTTCTCCTTGCAGTATGCACACTGGTTCTTGTCTATTCACTTCTGTGATGGGCCTCTTTCCTTGCCTCATCCTTGTTGCTTCCCTTTTCCCTTCCCTTCGGACTTGTGAGCGGCAAGGAGGATCTTGATGGCCGCTCTCCCTAGGTCTGGGTCATCCCTATTTATGTATACCTTCTGAGCTATTTCTAGCAACTCACTTCTATTCTTCCCTTCAAATCCCTCTAGTTTCTGAAGCTTTCTTCTAATGTCTGATGCAGCTTGTGTCACAAAGGCTATATTCACCAACCTGAGATTCTCTTCAGCCTCTGGATCTAAAGGGGTATAAACCCAGTAGGCCTCCATTAGCCACTCTAAAAATGTGGCGGGGGACTCTTCCCTTCCCTGGATAACCTCACTTACCTTACTGAAGTTAGTGGGTCTCCTGGCTGCTGCCTTTAAACCCCGTAGCAGAGCCTGCGGTACTGGAAGAGTGCTTCCCTTCCCCTAGAAGTATTTGGGTCCCAATTTGGGGGTTGTTTAGGAAGGACATTCTTGACTTCCCCATCCATTCCCCCCGTCCTTTAAAACAGCCTTTACTGCTTCTCTCATTATCCTGTTCCTTTCTTCTGTAGTAAAAAGAGTTTGCAAGACCTGTTGGCAATCATCCCATGTTGGCTGGTGGGTCCTAAAAACGGTCTCAAGCAAGGATATTAATCCCTGCGATTTCTCAGAAAACGGAGGATTCTGATGCTTCCAATTGTACAAGTCACTGGTGGAAAAAGGCACATAGATGAGGAGAGGAGGCACCAGTGGACCAACATCTGATGCCGGCTGTACCTCCCGGAGCTGCAAAATGGCCGCATTCCCCTGGGCTCCTCCCACTGCAGGAGGCAAAATGGCGGCTCCTCCCGCCCCATAAACTGCCCCTCCTCGGGTGTGAGGTGGACTCGAAAGCCCGTTCACATCTTGCCGCGAAGAATCAGGTTCCTCCTGCCACGATAGGGTGGAGGAAAATTCACCGGGTCTAGGTGGTCTTCCAGTGGCTCAGGCAAAACAGGGTAAATTCTAGATGATGGCACAGTAGGTCATGCCAGGGGATTAGCCTTTCCCTTCTCCTTCTTGTTGCCTTGCCCTGCCTTCTGATTATCTACAGTAAGGCACACTGCCTTTCTTTCTCTCTTGCTATTCTTTATGTGCTTCCTGATATAACCTGGCTTCTCAGTGGCAATATCAATCCACACATTTATATACAAATATTGGTCTAAATGGGGCACCTGATAGATGATGGCCCAGACCGCAAACACAATAGGGAGATCGAAAGTTCCCTCAGTGGGCCACCCTACGTTAAAGGTGGGCCATTCTAACTGGTTTAAGTTCAAGAGGGTCTCTCGATCTGGAGGTGGCCCTCCATACCCTTGGGTCCTCTTCTGGAAGTCAGAAAAGTTGTTCAGCAGGCACTCGAGCGGGGAACCGGGTACTGACTCCTGTTGTACCATTCTTCTGTATTGGGAGTATCCCACTTTGTCTGCCATATAACATTCAAAAATTAACAGAACAAGTAACAAAACACCAGCACTAATCATCACTATAGCCCACGTAATTATTTTACTCACACTCCAGTCAGCCATTTTACTCAGACAAAACGCAGCGCAAAGGAATTCCTAATGTGACCGGTCACTTCTAGAGTAAACTCCTAGAGTTAACAATTCCTTTCAGAAAGTGGCATCCCACTTCTGAAAGCCCTGGGTAGGTTACCAGCGGCGTCCCACCTACTACCTCAGGATTATATGCTCCGGAGCCCAAAAGCCAAACCAAATGAGTATCCTCAGTAAATACTTACTCAGCTCGAGCTGTCCCTCCAGTCTCTGACCTAAAAACTCCACCCAGAGGAATCCCGGATGAGCCCCCAGGATGTAGCATGCACCAGGTACGAGAACAGACATCAGAGACTTTCAGGAGTATAGATGTTTCTTTATTGGCCAGTTTAACCTGCACAGGGGCGAATTCCCGAGATGTCCAGAGACACCATACTCACAAGGAGCTGCAAATGGGAATCGCGCCTAGTGCTTACAGCTAAGTCCTTTTATAAGCTGAGCAAGCAAGCACTTCATAGAAACAAATGTGGCAGTTGGCTATTGGCTAATTCATACTTATGTAGCATAACAACCCAAATATGGAATGGAATTTTTCAAAATCCTGCAAGCCTAAACACATATAGCACATATACTGTTATCAAGCCTAAACACACATACTGTTACTTTGTGGTCAGTGAGTCATCATCTTGAACAACCTTGGGCATGGCATTCCTAACGAACAGGAGCAGGGCCTGCCTGTAACACTTAAGTTCCCTGTTCTATTAGTGCCTAGCCTGCATGCTGTTATTTTAAACATTCTGATCTTTTCTTGGTCCTTACAAAACAATAATAAATTTTCATTAATATGTTATAAAAATGCTTCTCTGATTTCATATTTATTTCATATTTTCATTAAAAATCATTTCAACATATCTAAAAAACTAAAACAAACACATCAGTATAGAAAATTTTAACTCATTAACATTTTTAAGTGGGGGGAGGGGGAGAGAGAGAGACAGACTCCCGCATGCACCCAACCAGGATTTACGTGGCAATCATGTCTGGGGCCAATGCTTGAATCAGCCGAACCATCAGGCGCCTGAGGCCCATGCTCAGACCCACTGAGCTATCATCAGCACCAGAGGCCAACACTCAAACCAATTGAGCCACTGGCTGGGAGAGAGGAAGGGAGAGAGAAAGGGGAGAGTGAGAGGGGGAGAAGCTGATGGTCGCTTTTTATGTGTGCCCTGACCAGGAATTGAACTCAGGATGTCCAAATATGGGGCAGATGCTCTATCCACTGAACAAACCAGCCATGGCCAACATTTTTTTTTAAGTTTAATTTCTGTGGACAGGCTTAGTTATTAATAAGTCATTAGCAAACAGCTAACACAAAACACTTGAGTGCACAGATAATTCAATGGCAGATGAAAACTCTAAGTCATAATTTTAGCCTTTTATATTTTTAATTTTCTTTTTAATTATTTGGATGTTGATTACTTTGGGTTTAATTTGGAAAGAGGCTACAAGATGAGGGTTTTGGTTAGGAAAAGAGTGAGTTTAAATAAATATTTGACGAGATTTGAAAATAGGCACCAAGGGAGAGTTACTACAGGTACTATATTCCAGAATGTTTATTTTTCTTTCTCACTGGTTTCAAATGGGTCAGCATTATCAGTAAAACAAGAAGTAAACAAAGACCTATCTCAGATTACATGGCTTCTGGGGCATCAACAAAATAAACAACAGTCACCCCATGAAAAATACAACCATTATCTGTTATTGGACACTCACAGGCCTGGCCTACCCACCCAGTGGCACAGTTAATGAATCCACTTATTTCTAATACAAATAAACCAGAGAAAGGAAGTAGTTAGCCAAAGCTGAGGGAGAGATGGTTAATAAAAATGCTCAAGGCTGACATTTCCTTTTCATTTGAAACATGCTTTCCTTGAGAATGATATGATCTGAATGACATGGTTAGGAAACCTCTGCTGATACCAGGTTTTAAGGTCTTGTTATATGTGCATTTTTTTTCTTATAAGTGGAAAAATAATTCCAAAGAAAAATTTTAAAGTCTATTATGGATCCACAGAACAAGGATTAAATGCAAGAAGATACAATTACTTTCCTCTTTAGTGACTAGTTTCTTAAAAATGGTGATAAGATACATCTTTTCTGCAGAATATGTCAAGCTTTGTGAAAAGCCTTACAATAGAGCATACCTTTCGCTGACATAAATCTACTTGTAGAAGTTTAGGTAAAGGAAATAATAAAACATGTGCTCAAATATATGCAAAAGGACTTCATGAACACATTGCAATAAGATGGCAAAATGGAATAATCTAAAAGTTTAAACAAAAATTGGTTGAATAAATTATAGCATGTCCATATATTAGAATTTTATCATATTTTCAAAAGCATTACATGCTGATTGAAAATTCCCACAATATAATGATAAGTGAAAAACATAATATATATTACAATGTTAATTATCTATATTATTTTCTATTTTGTTTTTGTCATTTCTGTATTTTTAACATTTATTAAATTTTGTTGATAAAACACACAAATATATAAACCTATTAACATATTTTCATGAATAATAAATATATGATGACAACATGAATTCTCTTAGAGGGATAATGTTAAAGGTGATTGTTTTTATGTTTTTGTATTCTTTCATAGTTTCCATAATGAACATGTGTTTTATATAGTTTCATAGGAAAACATGTATGGAATGTCCAGACATCTTGGTCAGAAAATTATATATTCAAATAAGAAAATAATTTTTGAATCCCAATACAAATAGTATTTCTTAGTTCTTCATTTCCATAGTCAGGTATTTTCCTGGTGTCTAAATTCTCCATGATGCCATTTTAAATATTTCCCTTTCTCCTTTGCTGACATATTAATTGTAAATAATCACCACCTGATGTTTAAAACACCATATATTTGAAGGCTTTTAGATGTGTCTCTCTTCCTTAGGCTAAAAAATTAACAAGTACTTTAATCTTTTCATATTGATATTTTTTCTACTCTTTTGATCATTTTTGTATGACTACCCAAATAATTTTGTAACTGCAAAATTTAAGAAAATCATTGAAAAAAGATTTACAATAATATAACACTTAACTAAACCATAAAAATAATTACATTTTCCCTACATTTGTTTCCTCTGTCTTTCAGAGTAGTCAAAGAGAAATCAAAGCACTTATAAATTTATATTTCTCTTTTAAATAAATAACATTCCACATTATTTTTTATAAAGAGGCAATTGTAAACTATGCTTTCACCTGAATTGGGAATGTATACATTCAATTAAACAAATTTTCAAATGTCTTAATAGAATAAATACAATCACATAAAATGTTTATCAAAAGATATGGAGACAAATGAACAACTACGGTGTCACAACGAAAAACTGATGATTGATGCTTCTCATCTGTGTTCCTGTCTGTCTGTCCCTATCTATCCCTCTATCTGACTCTCTGTCCCTGTAAAAAAAATAAAATAAAATAAAATTAAAAAAAATTAAAAAAAAAAAGATATGGAGACATTTAACACAAAATGTGTTAAATACACATTTTGAAAATCAATTCACCACATATATTGATTAATTCAATCAATACTAAGAGCACCCTTGTTGTGAACTTATATTGTGCTAGTTGTGACTCATAAATACTAATGACATGTATTATTTTATGCCATGTATATTTTTATGTGTAATTATCTATTTTTAATATTTTGTTGTTAATTCTCTTGTGCTTACTATATTTCAGGATATCTTTTTTCATTTTTAATTAAATTTATTGGGGTAGAGTTTTCAGGTCTTCACTCAATAAAACATCATCTGCATACTGGATTATGCACACATCACTCCAAGCAAAGTCACTTCTGTCTCCATTTTCCTCCTCTCTGCCACCTCCACCTACCACTGCATGCCACTATCTCCCTCTAATTACACTCCACTGTTGTCTACATTTATGTGATTTTTTTAATCCCTTCACATTTTGTCATCAAGTCCCCCAACACTTTTTCTTTCTGATAGCTGTCAGTCTGTTTCATGTATCCAGGCCTCACTTTTATTTTGTTCATCAGTTTAATCTGTTCATTAGATTCCACATATGAGTGAGATTATGTGGTGTTTGTCTTTCTATGACAGGTTTATTTTACTTAACATAATAATCTCTGGGTCCATCCACGTTGTCACAAAAGGTAAGATTTCCTTCTTCTGTATAGCCACATAGTATTCCATTGTGTAATTGTACAAAAGCTTTTTATCCACTCATCTACTGATGGGCATTTAGGCTGTTTACAGACTTTGGCTATTGTAAATATTGCTTTAATGGACATTGGGGTGAATATATTTTTTTAAATTAGTGTTTTGAGTTTCTTAAGATATATTCCCAGAAATGGAATCAATGGGTCAAAAAGCAGTTTTATTTTTAATTTTTTGAGGAAAATACCATACTGTTTTCCATAGTGGCTACACCAGTTTGCATTCCCAGCAACAGAATGAGGGTTCCCCTTTCTCCACATCCTCACCAGCACTTGGTGTTTATTGGTTTATTGATGAAAGCCAATCTGGCAATTGTGAAATGATATTTCATATGATTTTAGTTTGCATTTCCCTGATGATTAGTGATGATAAGTATTTTTTAATATGTTTGTTATCATCTGTATGTCTTCTTCTGAGACGTATCTATTCAGGTCATGTGCCCTTATTTTATTTTATTATTTTATTTTACTTTTATTAATTTTATTTTTATGTGTGTGACAGAGACAAGAGAGTCAGAGAGAGGGACAGATAGGGACAAACAGACAGGAAGGGAGAGAGATGAGAAGCATCAATTCTTCATTGGAACACCTTAGTAAGTCAGCGACCTTGGGCTCAAGCTGGTGAGCTTCACTCAAACCAGATGAGCCTGCGCTCAAGCTGGCCACCTCATGGTCTCAAACCCAGGTCCTCTGCATCCCAGTCCAATGCCCCATCCACTGCACCACCTCCTGGTCAGACCATGTGCCCATATTTTAAGTGAATTCTTTGTCTTCCTTGTATTGTATATATTTTGAAAATTAACTCAAGCAGATGTATCATTTACAAATATATTCTCCTACTTAGTGTGTTTCCCTTTTCATTTTGTTGATAGTTTCTTTAGCTGTGCAAAACCTTTTTTGTTTACTGTAGTTTTATTTGTTTATTTTTTTTGTTTGTTTTCCTTGACCAAGGTGATATATCAGCAAAGATATGGCTACAATAGATCTCTTAAATTTTTCTGCTTATAATTTCTTCTAGGATTTTTAGGGTTAGCAATTTACATTTACATCTTTAAACCATTTTGAGTTCTTTTTGTGTATAGTGTAAATTGGTGGTCTAATTTTTTTTTCATGTATCTGTCCAATTTTATCAGCACCATTTATTGAAGATACCACCTTTACTCTATTGAATGTTCTTGCCTTTTTTTGTCAAATATTAATTGACAGTAAAGGTATGATTTTATTTCTGGGCTCTCTGTTCTGTTCCACTGATCTTTATGCCTATTTTTATGCCAGTACCAAGCTGTTTTGATTATTATACCCTTGTAGTATAGTTTGATATTAAGTATTGTGATACCTCCAACTTTGTTCTTCTTTCTCAAGATTGCTGAGGCCATTTGGAGTCTTTTATGCTTCCATATACATTTTTAGAATATTTTTTATATATCTCAGAAATATGCCATTGTCATTTTAATAAGCATTTTATTGAATCTGTAGATTGTTTTTAGTAGTATGGACATTTTAATGATATTATGTCTTCCAGTTCATGAACATTGTATATACTTTCACTTATCTGTCTCTTCCTCAATTTCTTTTTTCAGTATCCTGTAATTTTCTGACTACATGTCTTTTACTTCCTTGGTTAAATGTATTCTTAGTTAACTTATTTTTTGTTATTGTTGCAATACTAAATGAAATTCCTTTTTTAATTTCTCTTTCTGTTAGTTCATTAATGGTGTATAAGAATGCTATCAATTTGTGAATATTAATTTTGTACATTGCTACTTTGCCAAATTGATTCATATGATCTAGTAGTTTTTTGGTAGTTATGGTTTTCTATGTACAATATCATGTTATCTGAGAATAATGACAGTTTTACTTCCTTCTTTCTTATTTGGGTGCCTCTTACTTCTTCTTCTTGTCTGATTACTATGGCCAGATCTTCCAGAACTATGTTGAATAAGAGTGGTGAAAGCATATATCCATGTCTTGAGTCTTGTTCTTCAAGGTATCTTTATGCTCATTCAACTGCTGTTTTTATCAGAACCAAGTAGTAGCCAGTGGTACAGATATAAAACAATATTGTGACTAAATTTACATTTAAATATATAGTATTTAATTTATAATATATTATATATAAAAGCATATATATACAATATATGATATAGATGATAACATATATGATATCTACATAGGTACATATAATATGCATGAAACACATATAATACAATATATATATATCATAGTGCTTAGTTAGAAATACACATATTTTTTATCACTTTATAAAAAATTGAAAGAAATTCTAATACTCAAAATAAAATGATATAATTTTAATAAATACATTCTTTGCCACTGCCACCTCTGTACTCCCATGCTTTATGAACAATCTTTTACTATAATATAATCTAGTCTACTGAGTTACATTTGAAATGTTTGTGGGAAAGTTCTAGAACTAATAATTTTTTGTTTTTTACTATTGTTTTTCCTTTCCAAAGAGTAATAGGCATCTATTATTTACTTCTACAAATGTACAAATGTAGTCCTTTTGCAACTATCAGTAAAGGTTTGAGCACATTAATAATTACTATTTACTCTAAACATGATTAAGCCAGAAACCTTTATTCTGGCTCATCTGAGTCTTACAGTGAGCTATTATATCTCTTCAACCTCTTATATATGAATTTAAACGTTTTAGATTCAGTGAAAATTAACTTCTTTTGCACAGGCTTACATTTTTCTCTCTGAATGTCGTTTTACTTGGATATAATTCTCTAATTTAACCTGCAAAAGATAAATCTTTTTGCCCCAGATTCCACTTGATCTTCAGGGCAGTTTGAGGCTTAACTGGAGCTGCCAAAAGTGCAAAGATTAATCTAATTTAGGGCTCTGTTTCTTGTTATTCTCAAATTAAAATTCTAGTTGTGCTGTATAATAAAAGGAATAACAGTAACAAGAGTAGCAGTGCACACAGTAGCAGTGTCTAAATAGGCAAGTCCTACTAAAGTACCAACTGACTCACATGTAAAAGAAATGGAAGTTTGTTTAGAAATGTTTTTTTAAGTAGAACATGCAAAAATGCAATTGCCATTCATACACTGAAAAAACTAAATTTAGAAAATAACTCAGGATACTATTTTGGATTCTATATACCTTCTTACCAAGGGCTATAGAGCTACTACATTAAAGTGAGAATTAAAACTAACATTTTTTTATAATGTTACATTTAACGTCATTTTATCTTAGATGTCCAACAGGTTACTGCACAGAGATCTTAGGGTTTAAAGTCAGATCTAGTTTTCAGTCCTGACTGATAAACATTGAGCAAGTTAATCACAGTTTTAGTGGAGATTAACATGTAACCCACAAGGTTGCAATGTGAGTTAAATAATACATATAAACTGCATAATGGAATAGTAGCTTTACAATGAACCTTTGTTGTTTTTTTCTTTCTTTTGGCCGAGTGACCTTCTTAGGACATTTGTTTCCTTCTTTTAAATATTGTCAATTTATATTTACTTCTAATGGACATTTTCCTCAATTGATAATATACGCATTAACTTTCAAAATAAATATCATTTCCTTTGAACACTTAATACAAAATACTTAGGAAATATTGCTCACTCTCATTCAAGATATTTATTATTAAGATAATTGGAACAGAGACTCTTAGAAATTATTACAATATGTAATGTGTTTATTAGAAAGGTTATTTTTATTTCCTTTTAAAATACAGTTAGGTGACTTGGGATTATATTTTTAAATGAAACTTCTCAATTGTAATATTTTTTGTAGAAAATGCCACAAAAAAGAAATGTCCACTAATTAACCATTATAGCTATATTGTATAAAAAACATTAAGTAAAAATGTTGTTGGTTGAGGTAAAGGGTAGGCCAATTAAAAGACTATTATTTTTCTGAATGTTTTATATTTTTAACATTTTTATGTTATTTCTATTTGTAATTACAGTACCTTAATTCTTCTAATTATTGTATGATCATCTATAAAAAGTGACCTGTTAACAAAAACTGAACTTGAAAAAACATTATAGAGAACACTACCTTTTGTCAGGCTTTTGTGAAATATGATTCTGAGAGTATGGAGTATGTTCTTCCAAGTGTTTCTCCAATTTATATATTTAACTTTAAATAACCTTATTCACATTGCACAAGTAAGAATAATCAATTTTATTTAATCAGACAAATAACAACAACAAGAAAATCTTCCCTGTAAGTACAGAGGATAAAAAACCAAAAAGACCTTGTAGAGAGGCTGGGCTATTGTACTATTGCTGTTGAGGAAAGAGGAGCAGGCCCCCTCTTAACTGAAAAGGAAGAAACAAAAAGAATACAAGAGAAAGGAGCCAGCAGGGATAACCAAGTCATCCAGTGATAAATTAACTGTATCCCATAGTTCTCTAATGGGTGTTTAGAGTCACTTACAATACAAAGCAAAACAGCAGAATCTGTATGTAACTATGACCAGTGATCTGGAAACCCCTTCTCCTTTGCTGACCCCACCAAAACTTTCCCTCCTCTTTCCTTGAGTCCTGGGAAACCATAAACAAAGAAATCACATGCCCATTGCTTAAATACTGTGAAGGTATATAACCTGTAAGAAAATTAACTTTAGGGAGCCTGTGTTTTGGAGCTACAAACCCACATGCTCCACCATCTTTAATAAATTCCTCCTTCAATATTAAGTTATCTGAGTGTCTTTCCTCTGTCAGATTGCTTCCTGCTACACTGTGAGTTCCTATTTTACACTGCCAGGAGATGTAAGTCCCAAAGTCAGTCACAAACAATCATTTAAGGTTGGGTAGAAGAATGTGTCCTGCAATATATAAAAGAATGTGAATCACAGTACTCAGCCATAACTGTTCTCTACTCAAGTAGAAATAATCACAATTTCAGTAGTGAAATTATAAGGAATTAGAAGTACAATTCTGTCCCTCTGGGAAACATATTCATTCTGAAGAAGAAGATGGGGGAAAAAAACAAAACTGTAATTAGATCTTTTTATTTAATTCTTGGCTCAATTCACATTTTAAAATCAAATTGCTTAGGGACATACAACCCTACTTCTTTCTGAAGCCTTATTACCTTGTGGGCAACCTATAAACATTTATTTGTCCCGCTTTTTGCCTTCTCAATGTCTGATTGCCAATGTAAGTTTCAAAAAAACAAAACTGACTATATCTGGTTTTAGAGATTGACCAGGCTCACCTTATTCAAAATAAAAATCCATTTAAAAAATTATTACGTTGGTTCTTAGAATAAGCTTTCAAGATAAGTATGACTATTCTTTAGTTACAACAAAGAAGGCAGACAAGAATTACTGGTATATTTATTCAGTCATAGCACTTGAACAGTAAAACAGAGATATAGCTCTCTTTTAAAATTTTGTTAGTCGATTTCTTTACTGGTCTAACAATTTAATTTTTTTATTTCTTATACATTACCTTCCTTTTAAAAGAGCAATATAAAACATATATAAGATAATATAAATGCCACAGCTCAATTAGTAGCATCATTTTACAAGAACTAAATCAGTTTTATTAGATTACAGGGAGGGAAAACATTCTTACTTTTGCCCTAAATTGTTAAACAGTGGGAATTTATAATCTTTGGACTGTGATCGACAGACTATAGTTTTAATTTGTATTTAAATAAAACAAATATACCATTGTAAAGAATTTTTTTTAATTTCTCCCCATAAAGAAAATGGCATTAAAATGCATAGCCTACTAAAATAGGGTAAGAGGATAAATCAGGAATAAACAAGGCAATGTCATGAAGAAAGAAAAACCTTTCTAGATGTTCTAGATATACTTACATAGTTAACATTCTGAATTCTAACTATCGATTAAAAAATGTTAGCCCTAGAAGAGTTCTACTTACCACAACTATATTTTGAGAAGAGATACAATATTGTTCTAATTAATACTTCATTTATTAGCATTTATTAAGTACCTACTCTGCTATATAATTTTAATTTTATTTACATGCTAATTAAGTATATGCTAACTATCCAATATACAACTATCTTCATAAATTTTATCTATACATATTAATTTATATAACCCTAAAAAAACCCCCAAGGAATAAGCATGGCAGATGTTATTGGCCTCATTTTACCTATGAGGCAAATGAATGTCAGTGTTTGCTAGCTCAAAGAAGATGCTAGAACTACTAGTCCACTTGTGGCGATATTCCCAATGACAGTCAACTTTACCTCACTTACTTATTTTTCACTCAACACATATTTATTATATTTAGAAATTTTTATCTTCTATTTCTGCTACACATGATCTTTCCATTTAGACTTTACAGACTGCTGAAAGACCATGAGAATATTTTTTTTTCCATGTAGTCATATAGACAAACATGCTCCAGATGCCAACAAGAAGTTGGCCTACTCAATAATAATTATTCATTTTAAACTAAGAAACAAAATCTTGCTAGGCTTTACCCTTGAGTTTTCTACACATTAACTGTAAGATAGGTTCTCATGACCAATATCCCTCCTACATACACATATAAAAAAAATCACTATAGAATGCTCAGACTATTTTTTCCATGAAATAAATAAGTGGTAAAATAAATATATCAAATTAGCTATTTTGTTTTTAAATTATCTATAATAAAGTATGCCACTTATTTTCTAAATTTGGGAACTTAAAGAATTTTGTAATCTGTTACTTCACAAGCATAATTTCTTGTTTATGACTGTCATACACTTCTCTCTCTCTCTCTGTCTTTCTTATTTCCCTTTTCTTTCTTTCCTTCTTTCTTTTTTTCTCTTTCACTCCTCCAACTGCCTCTCCATCTTTACCTCTTTCATTTCTGTGAATTTTTACTTGCATTTTCTTAATCAATAATATTAACGAGGTAAGAAAAATTGCTGTATTATTTAAAATAAACATCTGTTTGATAAAATGCTTTTGATGATTTATTCAATAAATATTTATGAATAGTTGTTATTTAAAAAGATGGCTCATAATTTTTTTCTTGTTTGTTTTTGTTTTCTATTTAGACAATTAAATTTAACAGGGTGACATTGTTAAACCAGAGCATATAGATTTAGAGAAAACATCTCCACATCATTGGACAGTCGATCTTGCTATACACCTATCACCCAAAGTCAAATCATCCTCTGTCACCCTATGTTCTGTTTTTCTTTAAGCTTCTCCCCCTTCTCCCACCAACCTTCCTCTACTCCTTTCCCTTCCCCCTGATAACCACTGCACCTTCATCTATGTCCATGAGTCTCAATCTTGTGTCCCATATACGTATGGAATCAAACAGTTCTTAGCTTTTTCTATTTCACTCAGTATAATGTTACCAAGGTCCATCCATGTTGTAAATGATACTATCTCATCATTTCTTATGGCTGAGTAGTATTTCATTGTATATATGTATCACATCTTCTTTATCCAATCCTCTATTGCATGGCATTTTAGCTGTTTCCATGTCTTGGCCACCAGGAACAATACTACTATAAACATGGGAGTGCACATGTCTTTACATATCCATGTTTTTGAGTTTTGGGGATAGAGGGGTTGCTGGGTCATATGGTAGTTCTATTATTAATTTTTTGAGGAAACAAGATATTTTCTTCCATAATGATTTTACCAATTTACATTCCCACCAACAGTGGATGAGGGTTTCTTTTTCTCCACAGTCTCTTCAACACTTGTTATTACCTGTCTTGTTGATTATAGCTAATCTAACAAGTGTGAGATCATATCTCATTGTAGTTGTGATGTGCATTTCTTTAATAGCTAGTAAAGATGTACATTTTTTTCATATATATAATGGCCATTTGTATTTCTTCCTGGGAGAAGTGTCTGTTCATGTCCTCTTGCCATTTTTTTATTGGATTGTTTGCTTGTTTGTTGCTGAGTTTTGTGAGCTCTTTATATATTTTGGATATTAGCCCCTTATCTGAGCTGTTGTTTGGAAATATCATCTCCCATTTAGTTGGCTATTTTGTTGTCAGTTTTTTTGCTGTGCAGAAAGAAGATTTTTAGTTTGGTGCAATCCCATTTTTTTATCTTTGCCTTTATTTCCCTTGAATTTGGGGTCAAATTCATAAAATGTTCTCTACTGCTAAGGTCCATGAGTTTAGTACTTACATTTTCTTCTATGTAATTTATTATTTCAGATCTTATATTTAGGTCTTTGATCCATTTTGAATTAATTTTTGTGCAAGAAAATAAACTGTAGTCAAGACTTATTCTTCTGCAAGTGTCTTTCCAATTTTCCCAGCACCATTTATTTAAGAGGCTTTCTTTTCTCCATTGTGTGTTTTTTGGCTCCTTTATCATAGATGATTTGACCATATTTATATGGTTTTATTTCTGGGCTCTCTATTCTGTTCCATTGGTCTGTATGTCTGTTTTTCTGCCAGTACCATGCTGTTTTGATTATTGTGGCTGTGTAGTATAATTTGAAGTCAGGTATTGTAATGCCTCCAGATTTGTTTTTTTTTTCCTTAGGATTACTTTGGTTATTTAGGGGTTTTTATGGTTCCATATAAACCTGATAATTTTTTGTTCCATTTCTTTAAAAAATGACATTGGAATTTTGATGGGAATTGCATTAAATTTGTATATTGCTTTGGGTAATATGGCCATTTAACTATATTTATCCTTCCTATCCATGAACAAGAAATATTTTTCCATTTCATTGTGTCTTTTTCAATTTCCTTTAATAATGCTTTGTAGTTTTCAGTATATAGATCCTTTACATTCTTTGTTATGTTTATTCCTAGGTATTTTATTTTTGTTGTTGCAACTGTAAAAGAGATTATTTTTTGAGTTTTTTTCCAAAGTTTCATTCTTGGCATGTAAGAAAACAATAGATTTCTGTATATTAATTCCATATCCTGTGACCTTACTGTATTGCTTTATTTTTTCTAATAGCCTATCTGTGGAGTCTTTGGGGTTTTCTATATACAGGATCATATCATCTGCAAAAAGTGAAACCTTTACTTCTTCTTTTCCAATATGAATGCCTTTTATTATTTTCTGCTGTCTGATTGCTTTGGCTAGAACTTCCAGCACTATGTTGAATAGGAGTGGAGAGAGAGGGCAGCTTTCTCTTGTTTCTGATTTTAGAGAAAAGGTTTTCAGGTTTCTACCACTTAGTATGATGTTTGCTGATGGTTTGTCATAAATGACCTTTATTATGTTGAGGTATTTTCCTTCTATACCCATATTGTTGAGTGTTTTAAATGTGAAAGGATGTTGTATTTTATCAAATGCCTTTTCTTCATCTATTTATAGGATTCTATGGTTTTTGTTCTTTGTTTCATTGATCTGGTGTATTACATTAATCATTTTACATATGTTGAACCATCCTTGTGTTTCTGGGATGAATCCCACTTGATCATGATGAATTACTTTGTTAATGTGTTATATTTGATTTGCTAGTATTTTGTTTAGGATTTTTGCATCTGTATTCATTAAAGATATTGGTCTGTAGTTTTCTTTTTTTGTGTTGTCTTTGCCAGGTTTTGGTAGTAAGGTTATCTGGCCTCATAAAATGTGTTTGCAAGTATTGCTTCTTTTGCAGTTTTGTGGAAGACTTTGAGAAGAATAAAAACCAAATCCTCTTTGAATGTTTGGTAGAATTCACTAGTATAGCCATCTGGACCTGTACTTTTATTTTGGGGGAGGTTTTTGATAGTTGTTTCTATTTCCTCCCTGCTTATCAGTCTATCTAGGCTTTCTACTTCTTCATGATTTAGTCTAGGAAGATTGTATTGTTTTAGGAGTTTATCCACTTATTCTAGATTGTTGCTTTTGGTGGCATATAATTTTTCATAATATTCTACAATAATCCCTTGTATATCTGTGATATCTGTGGTAATTTCTCCTCTTGCAATTTTGATTTTGTTTATATGAATCCTTTCTCTTTTTCTCTTAATAAGTCTTGCCAGAGGTTCGTCAGTTTGTTGGTCTTTTTAAATAACCAGCTTTTTGTTGTATTAACTTTTTCTACAGTTTTTCGGTTCTCTATTTCATTTATTTCTGCTCTAACTTTTATTATTTCCTTTCTTCTGCTGGTTTTAGTTTGCCTTTGTTCTTCCTTTTCTAGTTCCTTAAAATGTGATGTAGGTTGTTTACTTGGGATTTTTCTTGGGTTTTTTCATATAAGCCTGTAATGATATGTACTTCCCTGCTATTACTACTTTCACTGCATCCCAGAGATTCTGATATATTGTGTTGTCATTTTCATTTGTCTGTTTATATCTTTTGATCTCTTCTTTTATTTCTTCTTTGATCCAGTCACTTTTTACAGGTATGTTGTTTAATTAACACTTTTTTGTGCATTTGTTTACCTCTTTTATGCAGTTGAATTCTAGTTTCAAAGCCATATAGTCGGCCCTGGCCGTTTGGCTCAGCGGTGGAGTGTCGGCCTGGCATGCGGGGGACCCGGGTTTGATTCCTGGCCAGGGCACATAGGAGAGGCGCCCATTTGCTTCTCCACCCCCCCTCCTTCCTCTCTGTCTCTCTCTTCCCCTCCCGCAGCCGGGGTTCCATTGGAGCGGAGATGGCCCAGGCGCTGGGGATGGCTCCTTGGCCTCTGCCCCAGGCGCTAGAGTGGCTCTGGTCGCGGCAGAGCGACGCCGTGGAGGGGCAGAGCATCGCCCCCTGGTGGGCAGAGCGTTGCCCCTGGTGGGCGTGCCGGGTGGATCCCGGTCGAGTGCATGCGGGAGTCTGTCTGACTGTCTCTCCCCGTTTCCAGCTTCAGAAAAAAAAAAAAAAAAAAAGCCATATAGTCAAAGACTATGCTTGGTATAATTTCAATCTTCTTGAATTTGTTGACATTAGTTTTGTGGCCCAACATATGGTCTATTATTGAAAATGTGCTGTGCAAACTGGCGAAAAATGTATTCTCTGACGTTTTGGGATGAAATGTTTTGTAGATGTTTATGTCCATTTGTTCTAGTGTTTCATTTAAGCCGATATTTCTTTATTGATTTTCTATTTGGATGAATAATCTAAAGCCATTAATGGTGTATTGAGGTCTCCAAGCATAATTATATTTTTTTCTCTTTGTACATTTAGATCAGTTAGTAGATGTCTTATATAGTTTGGTGCTCCCTGGTTTGGTGCATATTTATTAAGAAGTGTTAAGTCTTCTTGATACAATGTCCTCTTTATCATTATAAAATGTCCATCTTTGTCTCTAGTTACCTTTGTTGTCTCATAGTTAGCATTGTCAGGTACAAGTATGGCTACACCTGTTTTTCTTTGGATATTTTTTGCTTGGAGAATCATTTTCTAACCTTTCACTTTGAATCTATTTTTATCCTTGTAATTTAGATATGTTTCTTGAAGGCAGCATATTGTTGAATTTAGCTTCTTGATCCACTCTGCTACTCTGTGCCTCTTTATTGGTGAGTTTAGTACATTTATATTTAGTGTAATTATTGACAGTTGAGGATTTCTTATTGCCATTTTATATACTGCTTCCTGATAGCTTTTTGTCCAGTTTGGTTCTTTTATTTTATTTTTATGTCATTTGTTTTTGTTTGGTGATATTCCATTTTTCTATCTTGTGTTTCTTTTTTTTTAAGCTATGTATTTCAATAGTGGCATTTTTAGAGGTGGCTACCATTAGGTTTTAAAAGAAAATTTATACTAATTGGAGTCCATTATTTCATGAGTGCTTCTGCCATTCATCCTCCTTTGCTACTGTTGATCTTTATCCTCTTCCCTTTTATGTTATTGTTGTCACAGATTATTCTTGTTTTTATTGTCATTTTGTTAAAATTTCTATTTGTAGTTTTGTTTTGTTTTGTTCTTTGTATCTGGTAAGATAACCCCCTTTAGTATTTTCTGTAGTGGGGGTTTTATGTTGATAAATTTCCTCAGCTTCTGTATGTCTGTATTTTCATTTCCTCTTCATATTTGAAGGATAGATTTGATGGATATAGTATTCTGGGCTGGTAGTTCTTCTCTTTCAGTACTTTAAATGTTGGGGTCCACTCTCTTCTGGCTTGTGGAATTTCTGCTGAGAAATCTGATGATAGCCTAATGAGCCTTCCTCTATATGTTATATTGTTCTTCTCCCTAGCTGTCTTGAGGATTCTTTTTTGTCATTGATTTGTGATCATTTCATTACAATATGCCTTGGAGTAGGTCTTTTTGAGTTGAGATAACTCAGTGTTCTGTTTGCTTCTTGGACTCAAGATTCAAACTCTTTTCACAGGCTTGAGAAGTACTCATTGATTATTTGTTTCAATATGTTCTCCATTCCCTTTTCCATCTCTTCTTCTTCTAATATACCCATTATTTTTATATTGCTCTTTCTAGATGGAGTCAGACTATTCTTGTAGGGTTTTCTCATTTTCTTTTAATGCGTGAATCTCTCTCTTCTTCTCTCTATAGTAACTCTAGTTGCTTGTATTCAATGTCACTGATTTTCTCCTCTATCTTGCCTGCCCTATTAGCTAAACTTGTTAGCACATTTTTCAGTTTGTGTATTGAGTTTTTCATCTGTGTTTGATTCATTTTTATAGTTTCAATTTCCTTGGTGAAATACTCTTTTTGTTAATTGAATTGTTTTCTGAGTTCACTAAATTGCCTTTTACTGTTTTCTTGTATGTCATTGAATATTTTTAGAAGTTCAATTTTGAATTCTTTGTTGTTAAGATCCAAAGCTTCCATGTAATTAAGAATTCTTTTTTTTCTGGAGATTTTTCATCATCTATCTGAGCTACATCTCTATCTTGTATATCCATATTTGATTTCTTTTTCCTTGATGGCATTTGCAAGTGGTATTGCTAATAACTGTAACAAGAGATAACTGAAAATAATAAAAAATAAAATAAAAATTGAAAGAAATACAGTCAAATAATGAAAATTCTGTAAATAATGATAAGTAGAATAAAAACTACACACAATAAAAAAACAGAAACAGAAAAATTTTAAAAACAGAGAAAAATGAAGTCCAAGACAAACAAAAGCCACAGAAAGAATTATGAGTCTAAAATATAATAATTTGATGAAAAATTACAATCAAGTGAGAGGAGGAAAAAAGAGGAAAAAAAGATGATAGAAGGAGGAGAAAGGGAGGAGAGAAAAAAAAGAGAAAGTGTCAGAAATAAAACCCTTGCAAAAATCAGGAATAAAAAATATAACAATTAAGAATAAAGAAGTTCACATGAGAAAAGGAGAAATAAGAAAAGGAAAGAAGAAAATGTGAGATAAAACAGAAAAAGAAAAAAGTAAAAAAAAAAAGTATTCTTTTCCAGTTTTGAGAGGTAACATTCTTTTTTCCAGTAGGAGGTGGTGTACTACAAGGTTTGCCTCTGCAAGATTCTTTGGTGGAGCTCTGCTGAGGCATTGCTGTCATAATGATGCAAGCAGGGCCATCGGGTTGGTAGGAGGGTCTTGTTATTAGGGCTTTGCAATTTTATGGCTCTAGCAAAGGTAGACCAGGAATCCTCCAGGGCCCTTCCTCGCATTCCAACAGAGCAGAGAATCAAGTACCCAGGCATCCTCACCTCTCACACAGGATAGAGCAGCTTTGAGACTCAGCTGATGGGGGTCCGCTGTTCGCACAGCAAGAAGAGCAATGTGGAATTGAGAGTTTGGGGTGACACAGTTCAGTCCCTCCTCCGATACCACTCTAAGCACCCAAACTGCAGCCCTGGGCAGGGGCTGTGTGCCACAAGACAGTGTCCGAGCTTTGGGAGCAGTTGATGCAGAGATTGCAGATCAAGGGCATCCCACCCACACATGCTAAACTCCACCGGGCAAGCCAGTGCCCAAGCTTCAGAGTGGGTGGGGCACAGATTCCAGATCAAGCACATCTGGCGCCACAAAGCTAAACTGTGCCTGTCAGACGGGCAGATCAAGGGTACCCTAGTGCCCCATGGGCTGATCTTCACAAGCTATTTGCACGCACTTCTTGGGAGCACACCACGGACTTTGTGCCCAGCACCTGCAATTACCTAGTGCCTGCAATCATGGGTGTGGCGAATGCTGGGAAATGGTCTTGTTCCGGGTTCTTGGTTATCGCCCCTACCTCAGCTCCTTCCCTCCAGACTATCCTGGCTCCTGGCTCCGGCTTAGAAACAAAGCTGCGCTCACAGTTCCTCCCTCCCTCAGTTCCATCAGGAAAGAGAAAGACTCAGTCCTCTGGCATTTTTTTTCTCTGTGAGCAGATTCTATCTTTGACCCACCTTCTTGCGCAATCATACCTTTGTCTATGTGGTGTGTGTATATTTCAGGTTCGTCTGGGTTTTTTTCTCTGCATATAGTTGTAGAATTTGTTGAAATTTCAAAGGGAGAGATCAGGAGTATCTCTCACGCCGCCATTTCTCTGAGGTCATTTAATAGCTCATGTTTTTAACTTGACCTTTAGCAAGTAATTTACTCCTGTACAGCTCAGATAATGAACCCACCAATCTCAAAGTTGGGGATTTATAAGGAAGATTTAATATTGTAAGATCTAATGTAAGGTATCACATTGTAGTATGTTTTTTAACATATTGTAAACTCTTAGTAAAATCTAGTTACTTTTCAGCATCTATTGTGTACCAGCAATAAGGATATGAGGATGAATTAAAGACAGCAAGAAACTTTGGTAGATAAATCTGGTGTTAAAAGAATTTTGGCTTGAATTATACAGATAATTTCTTCATTTCTGTTTATTTTTAAATGTAAGTCAATACACCTTAAAGTTGCATGATATAGATGTTGTAAAACTTTATCCAACAATTTTATTCAGTTTATCTAAAGTAAAAATATAATTTTATCTAGGTGTTTGAAGTATAGTTAATGTTTACTAAATATTATTTTCTAATTGTTATATTGTAAATATCTTTAAGATAAAAGGACATATTTGGCAAGATAAATTGCCATCAAAATCATAACCATTTTTTGCCTGAATGGTGCTTGTGCAGTGGATACAGTGTCGACCCAGGATGCTGAGAACTCCGGTTTGAAACCCTAAGGTGGCCAGCTAGAGTGTGGCTTTGTGGACTTGAACTGGGCTTGCCAGCTTGAGCACAGAGTCACTGGCTTGAGTGCAGGATCATTCACATGATCCCAAGGTAACTGGCTTGAAGCCCAAGGTCACTGAATTGACTGCAAAGTCACTGGCTTACGCAAGGGGTCACCAGCTTGGCTTGAGTCCCTAATCAAGACACATATGAAAAGCAATCAATAAACAACTGAAGTAAAACAACTACAAGTTGATTCTTCTCATGTCTGTCCTCCCCCCTTTCTCCTTTTCTATCTCTCAAAAACAAATCATAACCATTTTTTCATGAAAACCATAGGATAGATCACAATTAACTTGTCCAATTCCCTGGAATCTTTGCAAATGAGAATATCTTAGGTCCAGTTAGTTTGTCTCTCCATAGTGCAATGTGTTTATTACATGATGATTGATAGTAGCTGAAATCATGGCCAGAATGCAAATGTAAATGAAACCAGAGACTTACCCCTTAAGTAAGTTGGATAAGTAATGCATATTCCACTGTTAAACTCAAGTGGAAGCTACTTTAATTCAATGCAACAAACATCTCTGAGAGCTCATTATGAACCAAGTATTGTAATAAATATAGAATTTAACATGAATAAGCTTTGGTCTTTTACTTTGAGGTGTTTGTGGTCAATTGGAAGACATACAGGTAAACAGATAGTGTGTTGCAACAGATAGTATGATGAAGACTCATTCAAACCATTAAAAAGGTACACAACCCAGCCAGGATTATGTAGTAGAGTAATGTGTGTGTGCAGGCAGCAGGTATCAGGGAAGCCTTCTTAAGAAGATAAATTTTTTTCTCAAATATCATTTTAGAGTATACATACCTTTTTGTACAAAATGAAATGATAGTATTTATGCACTAATAATTGTCAAATATATTTGTTCTCTTCCAATACACTTTCCCAATATATGAATTTTCCATATGTAATGTCTGTAAATTTAAAAGAATTCCATGGGTATCCCAAGGGGCACTGTCAGAAATTAAAAGAGAAATACCATATTCTAAATTGGTTGTTGCACAAATATATATCAATACAATGCTCTGCATTTTTTGCAGGACTGTCGGCAAGATCAGCCTACTCACAAGCAAACATATGTGATTTTTCCTGACTAAGCAGCCCATCCTTATGGGAACACTAACAAATTTGAACAAACATGTCAATGTGCAGCTAGAATAGAAAATAAATAGAAGACTCCAGCATAACATACCAGGGCCTAACCTGCCACACACAAAAAAAGACTTTATTGTAAACAATAACTTCATATTTGTTAAAATTAGCTCATTTCAACTTAGTTTGATAAGTTTTTATTTTCCAGGCACTGTACTGCATACAAATGACTAACAGTTGAATCAGTTATGTCCTTCTTTCTCAATGAGGTAACCATTTGCCAGGCTAACCACTGAATGAACACCTGTCCACACAAATGCAGAAAGGTTGGATAATGGGAGAAATCCAGGAACCACCTTTTTAACACCTTCATAACTTTGGGAGGGAACATTAGAAGGTCCTTTCTCTCCTAAAAAGCAGTGTTTTTTATTTACTATGGGTCATCAATTTTTCTACCTCAGCTTGCAGGCCTTTGTTACCAACCTATGGTCTGATCGTGCTCTGATATACCTGGCATGAATCAAGGACTCTGTTGACATGCTACTGGCACATCTTTCTCTACCTGTGAAAAACAAATCTACACACAGAGATATCAGGTAATTGTACTTTCGCAGGACATCGGCAAGTGCTGTGTGTTGCCCAATTCACATCTTTCCACAGCATTTGTTGACTGTACACAACCACAAGATATCACAGGGGATGTTTGAAATAGAGAGTGTATAGAAAAGTGGGAGTATTATTTGTACTACTATGAATGTTACTATGTGTAAAAATACCTCTGGGTCTAAATATTAAGTTATTTATTTTAAAAATTCTATTTTCTCTATATAAGTATCTTCTGAAAGTTCCAAATATTTTCTTTTAAATACACAAATGCATATGTAATTTTAAATAAATTGAATTGATTAAAAAACTGATATCCCATGTATGGAATGTTTGGCTCAGATTAATAGGAAGGGGGTTTTGGCTGAAATAGAACAACACATATTCTTTAAATAATCTTTAAAACTCATTGATCTGATAAAAAAAATATAATAATATCTTTACTGATTATGTCTAGATCATATTAAAATAATTTCCTTCTACTAATTGATTTGGCACTCATTTATGTGACCAATATTTATTCATATTAAAAAAAAAATAAAAGCATATATTTTAAATAATCAAAACTCAGACAACTGAAGGCTTGGAATCTAAGGGTTTCCAAGTGTTGAGTATTTCTATCATCTCTGCTTCTCTCTGTGCAACGTTTGTCAAAAAGAATGGACTTCTCTTGAGTCTCTAGGAACAAAAAAGTGCCTTCTTAGAAAGAGGACAAAAGAGAATGGTAATCATTCAGGTGACCTGAGAAAGTATATGTGATGAAATGGGTAGGGAGAGCATCTAGGTTACAAGAGAAAAGGTGTTTGATTCTTGGCTGGGATGACCCAGACATCAAGAAACTATCAAAGGAGCTTCTTCCACCGGAGTTTGTTTAATACCAATTAACTAATTTTTTTTTTTTTTTTTTACTTTTCATGACTTTGACTTTATTTTCCTTTTAATGCTATAGGGATGTGATTTTTTTTAAAGGATGAATAACTTGAGCATGTTTACAATTTTTAAACACTAACTTTAAAATCATATTTTTATGATCTCTTTCTAGACTTAGACACAAAAAAGATTTAGTTTAAAAATAAAAAAATTTGCAGGATTAATTTAGCCTGATATTATTCTTCTTTGTTTTCCATTTTTCCTTCACTAAAAGGTAAGTTCTGTGAGGATAGATATGCTGTCATGTTCCTTGAGAAAATTTTACATAGAACAGCACCTTGCTAATGAAAGGGCTCTCAAGAAATAATTGTTGACTGTGTGTGAGTAAATAAATGCTTGAATAAGTCAATTAATACTTAATTTTAAAGCATGTCCTTATTGTTCTTAGTAATTGTACTATATTTCTCCCCATAAAATATAGAAGGAACTGCTGTACTAATACCAGGATTCCTTTTTGGTATACATTTTAAATATTCTGTGTGTGCATTTCATATAAAACAAAGCTGTTTTGAAAATAAAATACAAGTGCGATTTTTTACTAAGTTGTCTGTGGTATGAAGTGATGTGGAAAATGGATATCATATAATCTTATTCTGTTTATCAATATATAATTATGAAGTAATTTACAATAATGCAGTTATTGATTTAACTCCATCCATGTGCCTTCAGAGGATATTTATACTTTAGGAATGAAATTTAACTAAATTATTGGATGAAAATTGCCACTAAGCAATCCTAATTAGAACACAGATGCTGATGTGAAGATCATGTTTTATCTTGGGACTCCCTTGTTCCCAATGTAGTTGTCTATTTAATAGATTGATGTTGATATGGCATATCATATGGGAATAGTTCTTATCAATTCTATTTAGGTAAGCCTCATGTTTCAACATATGGTAAACAGAAAGACATTTATATTTCCCTTGAAATACTCTGATATTTTACAAAATCCAAGAGTAGTAGAGTTAACAGCTGCACTGCTAGTTAGAAATTGTAGATATATGTGTATGGGCTTGCCTCATTGTGAACACACTCAAAAATATTTGTGAAAGCAAAAATAAAAAGAAGAAAGGAAGGAATAAAAGAAAAAAGAAGAAAGTAAAAAAGTATTAGAGAAAAAAAGAGAAGATATAAAGTAAAGAAAACCTATTGGAAAACAGTCTAACATATGCACTCATATTTTACTTTGAATAATAATAATAAAATGTAGATAATTTCATAGTATTCAGTGAGTTATTTCCAAATGCAATGACATCCTTGTTATTTGCTAATTTATTTATTTATTTTTAAAGATTTTATTTATTCATTTTAAAGAGGAGAGAGGAGAGAGGGACCGAGAGAGAAAGAGAGAGAGAGAGAGAGAGAGAGAGAGAGAGAGAAGGGAGGAGCAGGAAGCTTCAACTCCCATATGTGCCTTGACCGGGCAAGCCCAGGGTTTTGAACCGGGGACCTCAGCATTCCAGGTGGAAGCTTTATCCACTGCGCCACTACAGGTCAAGCGTTATTTGCTAATTTATCTACTCTGAGGGAAGTTTTGTTATTCCTCTTTCACATATAGATGATACAGACTTGAAGGAATTAAAAACAAAAATCCAGAATTTGAACCCAGGCAGTGTGATTGCAGATTCTGTGCCCTTAATCAATATGTACTTCAGTATACTTTCAAATTTACTTAATGTTGTAAATAGAAGTATAAATAAAAGTAGAATGGAGGGATGTGTTTTATACTTCACTGAAAATTACTCCTGATCTTGCGATTTGCAGCCCAACTATTCTTTACCCCTTGTGTCTACAATATGCAATTATATCACCACGTGTTTAGCATGAACCTGGTATATAATGATTGACCTAAGGTATAGAGAATGAAGCTATTATGAAATAACCAAAATATTGCAGTAGAGTACAACCATGCTTTGGGGGTTTAACTCTACAGTCTATGTAACAGATCCCAAATATGCAAAGCTAAAATTTAAGCTAATAAACGTAATTACTCATAACTTAACTGACTCCCTAGAATTGACAAACCAAAATTTAGCTATGGGAACATCAATACCAAAGTGAAAGGATCTAGCAAACTATCTTTCTGAATTTAATTTTATTATTTCTCTAAAAAATTTTGTCATATTTTTGTTGTACCATGAAAAGTTAGTTTCATAAGGTTAAGTCAAAACTATTAAGAGACAAGAGTTATCATTAAAACTATTGTAAGAAAATAAGAAGCATAATAGTTCTTTTTTTTTTGTATTTTTTCAAAATTAGAAGCAGAGAAGCAGTCAGGCAGACTCTCGCATGAGCCCTACTGGGATCCACTCAGCATGCCCACTAGGGATGCTCCATTTTGGCAGGAGCCATTCTAGCACCTGAGGCAGAGGCCATGGAACCATCCTCAGTGCCCGGGCCAACTTTTCTCCAAAGGAGCCTTGGCTGCGGGAGGGGAAGAGAGAGTTAGAGAGGTAGGAGAGGGGGAAAGGTGGAGAAGCTGATATGCCCTGAATGGAAATCGAGCCCGGGTCTTCCACACACCAGGCCGAAAGCTCTACCACTGAGCCAACCAGCCAGGGCTGAAGCATAATAGTTCTTATGATAAATAAATGCATGGGCTTTGAATTCAGAGGACTCAGCAGTTATGCTTGTTAAATATGAGACTGGAAAAGTAACACAGTCTTGTTAGACCTCAGTTTATTTAGACGGAAAATAAGGAAATATCTCTGGCTGTGTAGTTCAGTAGGTTAAATCATCGTCCTGAAGTACAGGGGTTGCTGGTTTGATCCCGAGTCAGGGCACATACAGGAACAGATCAATGTTCCTGTTCCTCTCTCTTTCTCTCTCCCTTCTTCTTTCTAAAATCAACAAAAGAAACATTAAAAAAAAGAAAAGAAAACTGGGAACCATAATACCAATATACAAGGTCATGTGAGATAAAACTAAGGTCTATATTTGAAAGCAAGTTTTCAGGTGGTTGACACCTAGATAGTAAATATATAGTGTGGTTATTTTGTTTTTTCTTAAAATTTACAGTCAAAGAATCATATCTCCTCTTCAAACAATCCTTAAAGGCAAATAAATGACAGGTTTTTAGCATCATTGAAATTGTAGAAATTTATGGGGTAGCTGTAGGAGACAGGCTGTAAACTGATAAAGTCCTTATAGCCTAGGGCTTAGTTTAAGACTAAACTCTTTCTCACACCCTTTTAAGACTAAGCTCTTCCTCACACCCTTGGCTGTTGCATGGTGGGGAGTGGTGCATTCTTATAGAATTCCCTTTATACTTAGATATATGACTTTGTATGAGAAACTTCCTTGTTTTACAAATGGATTTGTTCTCTGCACTATATAATAAAGCTGGCCAGGGTTTTGTTTTTTTTTTTACTTTTTTTCCTGTATACCATCAGCCTACAGGAGGCCTCCTGATTCCATCCTTTTCTTCTGTACTTATTTCTTAATCTCCACCATTCTCCCTCAGGACCTGGACATTTACAAGTCATGCTGGTTCGTTGCAGGTAGCAATAATATGTATATTTCTTTTCATGTGTTTTGTTGCCAAATGGCACTCAGAAATATCTACTAGTTGGTAAGGTAACTAACTTTTTTACAATGAAAAGGAGGACAAAAAAAAAATTGAAGAAAACAATATCATAAATAAAAAAAAACATTTTATTCATTGCAACAGTAATACATTATAATATGATAAATGCATAATAAAACATTTGTAATAGTTTATATTGTAATTATGCTTACATGCCTATTAATTTTTAATAATAATTGTAAGAAAAAAGTAGTCATTTAGATACAAATACATCCCATCACATGCAATGGATCAACTCTGCATCGATCGAATACGAACATTTACAGATTAGTCTTCCAGTGTCAAAAAGGAAGACATGTATGAGTACACTTTTCAAGGGAGAATGAAACTTACAAAAGAAGGACTGTCCTCCCTAAAGGAGGATGATTGGTCACCTTATAATTAGTTAACTTAAGAAATGAATAAACTTGAAGTGGTTACACATCCAGTGATCCCCATTTTAGGGAACATATACATCCCTCAGCTTAGAACTCAAACAACTTAAATAATTAACTTTTGACTTATTCTAAGAAGCTGGTATAGTCATTTTTCCTGTCTTCAACTTGTTTAATTATTTTTTTAAAAAAATCACAGTTAGTGATGGCTAGAAAACAATGAAGATCAAAATGTTTTCCAGACATACTACAGAAGATAAAACTCAAACACAAATACAAACTAAAAGAAATATTGACAAATTAAGGTATCCTTTTCTGGATACTTTAAGAATCAATTCTATAATAAAATGAAGCTAAAATTATTTACCAATTAGGATTCATTTAGCTAATAAATACTGTAGCATAGATAAGTTAATATAATAAAATATAATACAGTTTGATGTAAAGGTTAGAGTGGTTGATATATGAAAAGTTACAAGACACCATTATCAGAAATTGAGTTTCTTAAAATTAAAACAAAAAAGTTTACAATATTAGTAATATTTGTAGTCAATAGTAAGCAGATAAAAGTTTCATAATAACATATAGTCAAGAATTTTCATTTTCTAATAACCAATGCATCATGCAGTAAAACATTATTTTTTATGATTAACTGTTGCAGAAACATTTTATCTGAAATCATTTGCTATTATTTAATATAGAAACTCCTCTGATACTATAAGGAAAAGCTGACAATTACAGAAAAAGTTTGAAAGATTATTTTTAATCTTTGGTATAATAGTCTGTAATGGTTCCTGTGACTCTGACCACTCAAAAATTGAATAGAAGCACAAAAGCAAAGTTGAATCTTCTCACATTGCCTTAATAATAATTAATATTATGCGGTACATGTATAGCTGGAATTTTATTTAACCCTTTGTTTATCTTTTGAAATTTTCCCAATTGTTTTTTAGATTACTAAAATACCATAGTTATCATTTTGGATAAATACATCCTAACTTGTTAAATAAATTAAATAAATATTTCTGAGATAATGAAAACAGTTTAGTTTTAGCCATCAACCGAAAAGAGATTTGTGGAAAGAAAGGGCATTGAGAATGGATAACAGGGCAGCTGTGATTATGTTCAAAATGATAAGCAATGCTCAGAGGTATAAATTAAAATTAGTGTGTTCTTTCAGTGGATATTAAGCAAATAGGAGTAAATTAATCAATGGCAGCAGTATGAAATATACTTCTCATAAAAATTAGAGGATATTTCAAAATGAACATAGTGATAAAAAAGAAGCATTTGTTTTTTTTATTAAATAAGAACATCAGAAAAGCAAACAAGTCAAAGACAGTTGTTCGATTATGGAAATTGGATGCAAAACCAACTTTTATTTCATTGGTGAAAATTGCACTATAAAAAAGGCTGAAAGTAATAGAGTATCTGTACATTCTCTGATCTCCTAGTTTTTGTGAGCAGTGTAAATTTAGACTTAAATGATTACCTTACAAGCACCATTGCAATAACAAATATCTCTGCAAAGCATGATAACAGTTTAAAGATACTACATAGGAGTTTGTGGGGCAGCTGTGTTAGGATTCCTCTCTGGTTTACCAGCTGCAAGCCCTTTGCCTGATTAAGGCGTGAGCATGTGCCAGTGCTACGCATGTATGGTCTATATAAGGCTATGGGCACTTGCGCTCAGGAGGATTGCAGATGGCCGGTTGCCTGCCCACCACAGTGAGGGGCCATTTTGCTGTTTGTTTGCTTGAGAGGCAGTTTTCCCTGCCTGTGTGCTTGTCTGCTGTTGTGAGACTTTATTAAATAGAATGGCTCAACGCTTTATGGCTCTACATTTTTTCTACCATCTGCTTGAATCCAATGTGAACGTGCCTGGCCTCCGCCACTGGCATTACAGGGTTCAGTTTCAATAATAAGGCAATCTAGATGTTATGTCCAAAACTTTCACTGAAAAACAAATTAATAGATAAAATATCTTGAAAATGTATGGTGGGACAAGAAGTTCTGGGTCATTTTTCTCTTTGCCTTTCCTCTAAATACGACTATATACCCACAAAAAGACTCTGAATGGTAGAAAGAAGAATGTAGAGTGGCTAAGGACTGCAGGACTTGAAAAACATGTCCAATTGAGTTCCTGGAGTATCTTTTTGTCTCCCGTATTGGCAGGCTGGATTGAGAAGAGGCCTGCAACCTGGAACTGCCAAGAAGCATAGAAAACAAACAAATAAAACCTGCTCTTTCTGGCTGAAGCAGTGGAAAAAGAGCCACCTAGCAGAGAGATAACAAGGAAATCCCCACCAAACACCAGTATCAGCGGGGCTGTTCAGGAAATCTTCCTCATTTTACCCTGTGGACTCAACAGAAACACCGGGGATGTTTACTGCACCATGGGCAGTAGTAGTCCTGCTTGGCCAGTGTCAGCATTATTAGCATGGCTCCCGTCCCATACTCAGGGCAGTATTAGCAATCCACCTCAGCTGTAGTAACTAAGGCAGTAGTTCCAGAATCTTCCACCTAATGCACTGTGAAATGCAAACGGCACTTGCAAAGATTAGTAAGGAGCACCAGAAGAGCCATAAGAACAAAACTGACCAGAGTAACATTGCAAAGACTCTAAAAACTGAATTGTTGTTAAAACTACAGTTCATAAAAATCAGACAGCATTTATGTGCTAAACCTAAATAGAGTCACTCTTGAATGAAAAAAACAAATTTAAATACAATCAAGAGTCTCCTAACCAGGAGGGTTTATATATACATATGGGGTGGGGGGGTAGGGGGGAGGAAGAGAAGCTTATTTTTAAATGAAATAGAAAGAAAAAAGTTCTGGAATAGATAAAGCAATTTTCAAAAATAAAATGAGAGAAATTATTCTTCCTATTATTATGAATTAATTATACCTTCACTAATCAAGAAAGTATAATACTAGTGGAGAGATAAACACATAAATTAACGGAACAGAATAGAGAACCCAGAAATAAAACCATATAAATGTGCCTGACTGATTTTTTACAAAGATGTAAAAGTAATTCAATGGACAAAACCACTGCTGGAGTAATTGGCTATCCATAATCCCAAGGGGAAAAAAATGAAAAGATGATGGAAGAAAGGAAGGAAAGAAGGAAGGAAGGAAGGAAGGAAGGAAGGAAGGAAGGAAGTAAAAAGGAAGGAAAGGGAAGGTAGAAAAAGGAATGGAAGGAGGGAGGGAGGGAGAGAGAAAGGGAGGGAAAAAAACCTCAGCCTAAAATTTACATGTTATACAAAAATAAACTCAAAATGGATTATAACTTAAATATAAAACATTAATATGCAAAACTTGTAGAGGAAAAGAAATAGAAGAAATTCCTTTGTGGCTAGAATAGACAAAGAATTTTTAGACTTCATAGGTAAAACACAGCCCTTAAAAGAAAATATTGATAAATTGTACTTTGTCAATTTTACAAACTTTTGGTCTACTAAACAGTCTGATATGAGAATAAAAAGCAAACTGTAATATAATTATCAGTACATCCCTCCTGGAATGACTCAAATGAAAACTGTGGTAACACCAAATGTTGGTGAACATGTACAGACACAAGATCACTCCTACGCAGCTGATGGAATGGATCAACCACTCCAAAAATGATCTTAGTATACAACTAAGAACTTTACTCTTGGAAATTTATTCCAGAGAAACAAAAATACTTATTTTTATACAGAAACTTATGCATGGATGTTTATAGTAGCTTTATTTGTTACATTCCCAAATTGGAAAATACCAAGATATACTTTAATACTTATTAAAGAATGAGTGGTTAGACAAACTGTAGTATATCCATTCCATGAACTACTGAATTTACTTAGTTTAGATATCATAGCAATATTTTAGAAAAGTTTTTTGAAATTTAACCAATTTCTGAGATTCAATTTTAAAGCAATTGTGCCAACCTCTCTTCCCCTCCCTACCCATATGGCATCTTAAGTATTATAAACTCAATAAAATTGTTTCCCCTTGTTGTCTAATATTTGGCCAGTAAAAGCTTATCTAAGTCTGCTCTGAGATACAGTTATAAAGCATGGGTAGATACTATCATGTGACCAAAAAAATCAGGATTTTAAATTTCCTATTAAAACATTTAAAGTATTGGTTCAAAATCACTCTGCCTATATCTTAATTATTTGATCCAATTATATCTAAAATTTGGTAAAGTGAGTTGTATAAATAAGTATCAAAAATGTACTAGTTTGTATTTTAATATCCACTGCTATCTTAATTTTTTTTACAAATAAAAAATTAGCATTCTTTAATCCCATTTTGACATGATCAAAGCAGAACTATTTATAAATTTACTGGGTATAGTTCAAGGAACCCCAGTAATCTAAAAATCCTACCTCTCTCAACAAAACATCACAGTCTTTCTGAAATTCTTACCATTTTTTAAATTTCTTTGGGTTAAATCATAGTTGGTACTAAGTTAAACTGTATATAAATTATTAGAAGGACCCAAATGGCATAGTAAAAATATTACTCAATCGGACAGTTCTAGTCATAGTTCTGCTACAAATGGGCTAAATGAACTTTAAAAAATGCCACCTTATAAATTCTCTTTTTGATAGTGATATAGACTAAATTAATGATTTTCAAGCTGTTTTGTTGGTCAAGGCATATTTTGTTCTATTAAAATCTTAGAAGAGCCTGACCAGGCAGTGGCACAGTGGATAGAGCATCAGACTGGAATGTGGAGGACCCAGGTTCTAGACCCCGAGGTCGCAGGCTTGAGTGCGGGCTCATCTGGCTTGAGCAAAGCTCACCAGCTTGGACCCAAGGTCACTGGCTTGAGCAAGGGGATACTCAATCTGCTGAAGGCCTGTGGTCAAGACACAAATGAGAGAGCAATCAATGAACCACTAAGATGTTGCAATGAAAAACTGATGATTGATGCTTCTCATCTCTCTCCGTTCCTGTCTATCTGTCCCTATCTATCCCTCTCTCTGACTCTCTCTCTGTCCCTGTAAAATAAATAAATAAATAAATAAATAAATAAATAAATAAATAAATAAATAAATATTTTAAAAAAATCTTAGAAGAGAAACAAGAATGTGAGAGTTAGGAACAAGGCACTATGGAAGAAATGCAGTTGGAAGTCAGAAGTTTGCCTTTGTGCTCTCCCTCGGTGGGCCTCTACAACTCCTAAGGTTCTTAGTTCCTCAGAGCACATTTGAAAGGCCTCTGGATCTGATGATCTCTAGGAATCCTTAACAGTTTAAAATTGCATGGGTGACTGTTTAGAGGGGTGGTGGTATAAAAGTGTTTCTGGAGGAAATATACAGAATTTTAAAGCTCTAGGGTAGAACCAGGAACCTAGCTGCTCGAGAAGAGAAGGAAATGATGGAAAATGAACCAAACTGTCCTTGCTTCTCTATAGTCTGGAACTATTCTTTACTGGGGTTGCATGACATCACCCACAGAGAGTGATTCGCATGCTAGCCTAGCCTGGGATCGCACCTCAAGGATCACTAGCACATCATGATTGGGCAGAAGGAACACTATAAACAGAGAGAAGGCGGAGACAAACAGATGGTCTTTGTCTACACTTCATATAAAATCTGTCCAAGAGGTCTCAGTGCTAAGAGAGCACTGGATGAAGGGAAAAAAAGATTTGCCACAGCCATTCCCTAAATATTACCAGGTGCACTAGGGCAGAGGGCAGCCCTCCCACCATAATGGGCTGGCTGCAAGAAGACTACTACTGCATCATTCCAAATCAGAGGGTTTTGGGCCAGGAAGAGGAAATGTTGACTTATAACAAACAGCTGGTGTTTAAAGCTGATGATCTTGTCAATTTCATTTAATGCAGTGGCAAACTGAAGTAAGACATTATCTAGCAGATACAGCTTTGGCATCAGGAATTTGCTAGCTTTTGACTTTGACAATAAAATAGTAGAGGACAGCAGTGACACCTAGATTATTCAGTCCTTCTGAGATAATATTTATATTGGACAAAGAACTCCTTCCCAAAAAAGTTGAAAGACAAGATTTGTGGGCAAATTCTTATTATTTAAGAGGTGAAGAACTGAAGTGCAATGACAACATATTTTGTGACAAGAATGGTCATGCTTTATACTTTATTTGCAAGAATAGATGCACATTTGACTGTATAATTATTTCAAATTCAAAAACAAAGTTCATATATTGGATTTTTAAAGCCAGCAATTTTCAAAATGTGTTTGATGGAACATTTATAAGTCCAAAAGCTTTTAATGTTGATGGTTATCTCACTGTGAAAAATTTTCATTCTCACTAGTGGCATTATGTGGCCAAGGAATTTTACAAAAGAGAAAAAAGTGCTAGTATAATTGGTAGAGTGATAATTAAAGCAAAGAGTATAAAACACATGAAAGTTACATAGATGAATTATGGAAATGATCTCTGGCCAACAGCTTTTTTTAGAGAATGCTGTTTCATGCCATAATAAGATTTACATTGCAAATGTTAATTTTTCTAAGGTCTCCAAATATTGACACTGGGAAATCTATTGTGGTTGCTCTCTGTCCAAAAAAATTTTCTTTTAAAATTTTTGATAAAATGTGACAGAACAATAATGAAGCCATGTGTCACTAAGGTTAGGTTTGGTTATATCAAGCATAAATCAAACAAATAAACAACACCAGTAGCTTAAACAAGAAAAAACTTTGTTCCTTTCTCATGGAAAACAAGTCTGCCATTACACAGCGTAGGACTAATATGGTACAAAAGAAATTCAAAATGCAAATCAAAACAAATTTATGGTAGACATGATTATTATAAAATTTTAAAAGCAAAATATATAAAATTATCTAAATAAACTAAATAGAAATTATTTGTTTCATGTAAAAAATATTTTCTACATTAAGAGGCTTCTATTTATTCAGTTACTTGATGAACTGAATATACCTATGGAATATTTACTTTTTTTTTTTATAAAGCAAGAAAATTACCATATTTTTCACTCCATAAGATGCACTTTTTTCCCCCAAAAGTGGAGGGGAAAATGCCCATGAGTCTTATGGAGTGAAAGATATGGTATTTTATTAAATATTTTAACACACCATTTGGTTCAGAATTTTTTTTTCTTATTTTCCTCCTTAAAACCCTAGGTGTGTCTTATGGTCATGTGCGTCTTATGAAGCAAAAAATACAGTAGATAATTCTAATTTTTTATGCTCTCAATTGAAGCACTATTGTGGGTGTTTGCTATAAGAAGCTAACATATTATTATCAAAAATATATACAAAATAATACTTTTTATTGATATTTCATGACTTTTATACTAAAACAATATGCTTTGTAGCTTTTAAAATACAGATATACAGAAATTATAATGAAAACAAAAATCCCCTATCTCTTCATCTGTAGATAGGCTTAAAATGTTAACTCATTATTATTATGGGTGATGCTACTTTTATATTAGTAGTTATTATTAATTTTTGGTAGTTTATTTACTTATTTGGATAATGCAATATAATTTTTAAAACTTAAAAACCATTATTTGATAATTTCTTGATAGTATTGATTTAATCACAGAATTCTGAATTTCTCTTTGCCCATGCACAGCAGGCTGGGCATTTAGAAAAATTAGTACCCCCTGAATGCAGCTGTCAACAAAGAACTGGCATGAGTTGGTGAATAACTTTGCACCCTTCAAGTGAGATAACTGTCAGACATGTGTTTTACCCTGATTTCCAGATTTCCTCTCCAAATATCCCCCAATCTTCCACCGCAGCCTTTAGTGAATGTGTTCCCTGTCTTCTACTGCTGTTTACTGCATTTCTCAAATTAACCACTTGCATTCGAACCCTTTGGCTCAAAGTTTATTTCAAGGGGAATAGACACTAAGATAAAATTTCTAAAACCAAAATAAAATGCATTACTATCTTATAACCCTAGCTATTTTAGCTTTAGTAAATTCACATTAATATATTTGTGAAAATTAAAAACTTAACAATTTATGATATTACTTTATGTAGGATATCAATCAAGTGCTTTAACAAAACCATTTCATAAGTTATGTCATAAATGTTAACTTAACAATGTAAACACTGCCAGGCGTGAGGGAAGCATACCAGCCATCATAGCAGAGGATCAACAATAACTCTGGGAGTACCACTCTTACTAGCTCCTGCCAAAGAATAGGTATCAGCCTCATGCTCTATGACCTCCCAGAAAGACATAGAATTACAGACAACAAAAAGAAGTCAAAAGGAAATTTTTAAAAATTTTGTGAAATTTTATTACTACTTTCTCCAGAATATATCCATTCTCAAAGTTTACAAAAAGTCCAAGACAGATGATTCAAAAAATTATTCACCTCTTCCTCTTTTCACATTTGTCACTGTTATTTTATTTAATTATTGTCTGTCTGGATTTCTCTCTGAGATTAACTTGTTTCTCACTTTTAAAAACCCCTTCCTGTGCCCAATGTAGATGGACCAGGACATCATCATTTCTTGTCACACATGAATCTTAAAACAAAACTCTAAAGATTTATCCCTAACTGAATTTCATCATCCAAAAAAATATTTAATGTATTGATTGGCAATATGCAGACATAATTTTAGGTGTTTTTTTTTTATTTAGTCTGAACAACAAAAATAAAATTAGGTGTTATTTGTTTCTTTTTCTGGAACTTTAGATCAATTAAGTCAAACAACATAAAGGACTTGTTTTATACTTGATATTTTCTTATCAGTAGATAAACTTAAATTATATAAACCATCTTAGAACCTGAAAATCAGATTGTTCTTTATTTGATCAAGATGTGGGGATGTCAGAGAGGATGAAGAAGATGAAGCTTGTTGCTGTCTTTGATAAAACCCACTTCACTATACTAACATCTGGATTAGATGCTAATTTTCTGGGGTCCTTTCTCCAGCCTCTCTCACCCAATCAGTTTTGTATTAGACCTTTATGTTTTCATTATAACCTGTCAGCAAGAGTTCCCTAAAATAGAAACAGTGAATGAAGGCAATTTCTTCCATTAACAATATATTTCCCTTTGGAGTCTCTGGCCCATTATTGTTCTTCTTTTTCAGAAAGAACAAAAACCTCAAGGAAACTCTTCAGTTGTGAAGCATTATTATTGATCCTGTCTGAAAACTTTGGATTTTGTTTTCCTCTTATGAAAACATACTAAAATATCCTCATAAATGAACACAATTCAGAGCGAACATCTATACATATATGATCAAGTGTTGTGCTTAAAAAGAACACATACTTTTAAAGAACAATTTTTTCCTTCGTAGCTAATATGGAAAATCTGGAAAAACTCAAGCTTCAAAGAAAGGTAAAATATTATTTAAACACATTTTTGGAAACACTGCATTCTTCCTTGGAATTCACAAATGTAACCTACTATGGCCAAGTTGTATCTATCATATTGGTTTTTTTATTGTATTTTTAATGACTTAGAACACACACACACATACATAATATAGATATACATATATAATATAGATTAATATTCTAAAACTATATGTAGTGTATAGTCTATAACAGGGGTTGGAACTTTTTTGGCTGAGAGAGCCATGAATGCCACATATTTTAAAATATAATTCCGTGAGAGCCATACAACGACCCGTATACGTTACGCATTATCCAATAAAAATTTAGTGTTGTCTGGAGGTCAGCTGTGATTGGCTCCAGCCACCCACAACCATGAACATAGTGGTAGGAAATGAATGGATTGTAATACATGAGAATGTTTTATATTTTTAATGTTATTATTTTTTTATTAAAGATTTTTCTGAAAGCCAGATGCATCCATTAAAAGAGCTACATCTGGCTCATGAGCCATAGGTTTCCGACCCCTGATCTATAACATAGTATAAACAAGTCTTGAAATATTAATTAATTTTACAACTAATATCTTATATTTTAATACATTCAGCCATATAAAAATGAAACTTCATCTGTCCTTCAATTCATTTTCTTAGTTTCAATTTCTTGATTCCAATATCTTTTGGAAAGAGATGGTATAGCTACAAATGAAGCAGAAGAACCATGTTTAAAAACAGACTTAAAATCCACAAGGATTTTTCACATGGGTTTTTTCCTTTAGCTCTTTAAATAATTCTGATGGGTGGATAAAATTCTTCCTGTATTAGTGGTGATGTTTTGGGCTACCAGTAATATAAGCCTACCGAAAAATATCACATAGCAATATATAATGTTATTCGCTCACATAAGTGCAAGTTCAGAGATTGAGGGGAGATATGATCTGTGTAGGATTCAGAAGACACAATCAATATTGCAGCTTCTTTTCTTTATGATCCACTCAGGTATTATCTTTATAAAATTTCAGCTTTGTCTTCTGGCTGTCTTCCTTCAAAGGTCACAGGATGGTTAGGGTAACACCTGGGAAACATGCTACATAAAAGTAGAGAGCCTGTCTTCTGGTGACTTTCTCTTAAGAAATGAAATAACTATCTCAGAAATTGCCAGAGAATGTTTTATTGCATCTCTTTGAAAATAATTAGGTCACATACTTGTTACAGAAAAAATTTCCAGCAAAAAAGGATAGGATAAGTCTTTGGGTAATCAAATCCTCCCGTTACCTTACATCAAGTTTCCAAACTATTAATCAGTAAGGAAGGATGCATGGATTTTGCACTTCCATCTGCAATGTTTATTGCAAATCCTACTCTATTGAAGAAAAACTGTGACCTTGGCTTTTGATGTAATTTGCCATAGTCATAGAGTAAGAAAACAGTGGAGACATGGGTTGTATCCAGCATTGCTTCTCCCACATCCATTATTCTTTCTACAATATCATGTAAAAACATACTACTATATTTTTTGTTGTTATTTTTATCCATTAACTCCAATTATAAATATGCAATTGATATGTAAGGCACAGCCAGCAATATTTTAAGTGTCTATTACTTTCTACCACAGTTTCTATTAGAAAGTAAAATATGGGTATGCAAACAGTTTCTCAATAAACTAAGCTTCAAGGTGCCCTGTGCAATACAGAAATTATTTGTACTGTGAAGTTTTCTATGGAGAGTACCACTGAAAATCAAGTGTATAACAGTTTAAGAAATGCTTATTTGCATTTAGCATTCTTGGTAAATGAATTTTAAAAAAGGTTATATGGGTAATCTGTTTAAAGAAAAGGCCAATTTCTTTTTTTCTATTTTACTTTACTTTTTAAATTTTCTTGACAAGTCATAAACTCATTATTTATTGTGATGAAGGAATAGGGAAACTGGAAGAAGGGGCATAAAAGAGCATCTCTTAGTATTACACTTAGCTTAAAAAAATAGTAACTAATGTGGTAGAGCGTCGGCCTGGCGTGCAGGAGTCCAGGGTTCGTTTCCTGGCCAGGGCACACAGGAGAGGCACCCATCTTCTTCTCCACCCCGCTCCCTCTCCTTCCTCTCTGTCTCTCTCTTCCCCTCCCGCAGCCAAGGCTCCATTGGAGCAAAGATGGCCCGGGCGCTGAGGATGGCTCTGTGGTCTCTGCCTCAGGCACTAGAATGGCTCTGGATGCAACAGAGCGACACCCCAGAGGGGCAGAGCATCGCCCCCTGGTGGACATGCCAGGTGGATCCCAGTCGGGCGCATGCGGGAGTCTGTCTGACTGCCTCCCCGTTTCCAGCTTCGGAAAAAGAAAAAAAAATAGTAACTAATAGAAGTCATGTACAGAATGATACTTTGGGTCTGCTCTCAGGTTATTGGTAATTATGAGCAAAAAAACCCAAAAAACAAAATAAAAACTATGAAAACATAAAAGTGCTCTGTGTCTCACTAGAGATTTCAAGAAGAAACTGTTGTGGCTTAGCTTTTCCTGATGTTGTCACTTCCTGCTTGGCCAGGGTCTGACAGTTCATCTAGGGACAGCCTGCAGACAGAGAGGTAAATGTTCAGAAATAAACACATTCCAGTAAAGGTTACTTAATGGCTTTCCATGGATATCAAAATTATGTTCCAACTATGCAAGACTGAAAATAAATTCTGATAATTTATGTTACCCAGATGTTAAGAAATCCAACAGCTTTCACTACTCATAAATATAACAGCATTAAGCACCTGCTGGTTCCAAGAAATAACTCCTGCCAAAAAGAAAGGAAGGAGCTTTGTGATACAATAATACGCTCCTTTCCTTGCCATCCAAGCTGAGTTCAGGTCCCAATCCTGTAGCTTCACACCCTCCCAGCCTCTCACAGAGACCCTTAGACTCCACACACCAAGAGCAGCAGCAACTTATCCTGCCAAGTCTACACTGGATGCAGGAAATGGGAACTGGAGTTGGGATGGGATTCTTTCTAAATCCTCAAACTCTCTAGCTGTTGATGGAATTAGTAAAGAAGACAGGCATTAGCGTGAATTTAGAATAATAAATACCAAAACTTTAAGAGTAGAATAAAATAGTAAAGGTTAATTTTGATCTTCTCTCTTTGCGAGATCTCTTAAACACATGCAAAAATTTAAAAACTATTTAGTCCAGATTTTTACCTTTCCTCTCTGCCAAACCCATTAAAGCATGTTAAAATTGTTGGATTAAGGTTACACTCCTTTTTATTTTCTATTTCCTGTCTTTGATGGGAGTGCTAATGAGCATCAGAATGGCTGTAACATGGACATCTGAAAGGGATTAGATCTGAAACGTATTAAAGACCTGAGATAATGCTAGCTGATATTCATGAATGTAAATATGGCCCAAACCCATAGCAAGGAAATTCATATAAGTACCAGACCTCAGCCTCAGTCTCTGTCAAACAAGTCTAGCCCAAGATGCCACTAGATTTGCTTCACCAACTTGTACTTCTAGTGGCAGTTCTGAACCTTGATATAAGGTTGCAAGGAAACTATTATTGGCCACCATGTACCTGTTTCCTCTAAGAAAACACCTGTAGGATTGATACGTTTCCCTAGTGACAATGTACACCACTCCATGAAAATGTCAAAGATTAAAAACAAAACTTTTAAAGTAAAATCTTAAAAGCAGGAAGAAAAAAACAGTTACTTTCAAGGGAGCACTTATAATACTCAGAGCTGATTTCTCAGCAAAAACATTTCAGGCCGAAAGTGATTGGCATGAAATATTCTTTTTTTTAATAAATAAATTTTTATTAATTTTAATGGGGTGATATCAATAAATCAGGGTACATATATTCAAAGAAAACATGTCCAGATTATCTTGTCATTCAATTATGTTGCATACCCATCACCCAAAGTCAGATTGTCCTCTGTCACCCTCTATCTAGGTTTCTTTGTGCTTCTCCTCCTCCCCCTTCCCCTCTCCCTCCTTCTCTCCCACACCCGCCCTACCACCCACCCCCGGTAACCACCACACTCTTGTCCATGTCTCTTAGTCTCGTTTTTATGTCCCACCAATGTATGGAATCATGTAGTTCTTGTTTTTTTCTGATTTACTTATTTCACTCCATATAATGTTATCAAGATCCCACCATTTTGTTGTAAACGATCCGATATCATCATTTATTATGGCTGAGTAGTATTCCATAGTGTATATTGTGACACATCCTCTTTATCCAGTCTTCTATTGAAGGGCTTTTTTGGTTGTTTCCATGTCTTGGCCACTGTGAACAATGCTGCAGTGAACATGGGGTTACAAGTGTCTTTACATATCAATGTTTCTGAGTTATTGAAGTATATACCCAGTAGAGGAATTGCTGGGTCATAAGGTAGTTCTATTTTCCATTTTTTGAGGAACCACCATACTTTCTTGCATAATGATTGTACTACTTTACATTCCCACCATCAGTGAATGAGGGTTCCTTTTTCTCCACAGCCTCTCCAACATTTGCTATTACCCGTCTTGTTGATAATAGCTAATCTAACAGGGGTGAGGTGGTATCTCATTGTAGTTTTGATTTGCATTTCTCTAATAACTAATGAAGCTGAGCATCTTTTCATATATCTGTTGGCCATTTGTATTTCTTCCTGGGAGAAGTGTCTGTTCATGCCCTCTTCCCATTTTTTTATTGGATTGTTTGTTTGTTTATTGTTGAGTTTTATGAGATCTTTGTATATTTTGGATATTAGGCCCTTATCTGAGCTATTGTTTGAAAATATCATCTCCCATTTAGTTGGCTGTCTGTTTATTTTGTTGTCAGTTTCTCTTGCTGAGCAAAAACTTCTTAGTCTGATGTAGTCCCATTCATTTATCTTTGCCTTCACTTCTCTTGCCTTTGGAGTCAAATTCATAAAATGCTCTTTAAAACCCAGGTTCATGAGTTGAGTACCTATGTCTTCTTCTATGTACTTTATTGTTTCAGGTCTTATATTTAGCTCCTTGATACATTTTGAATTAATTTTCATACAAGTGGACAAGCTGTAGTCGAGTTTCATTCTTTTGCATGTGGCTTTCCAGTTTTCCCAGCACCGTTTGTTGAAGAGGCTTTCTTTTCTCCATTGTGTGTTGTTGGCCCCTTTATCGAAAATTATTTGACCATATATATGTGGTTTTATTTCTGGACATTCTATTCTGTTTCATTGGTCTGAATGGCTATTTTTCTACCAATACCATGCTGTTTTGATTGTTGTGGCCCTATAATATAGTTTGAAGTCAGGTATTGTAATGCCCCCAGCTTCATTCTTTTTCCATAGGATTGCTTTGGCTATTCAGGGTTTTTTATAGTTCCATATAAATCTGATGATTTTTGTTCCATTTCTTTACAAAATGTAATAAGAATTTTTATGGGAATTGCATTAAATTTATAAATTGCTTTGGGTAATATGGCCATGTTGATTATATTTATTCTTCCTATCCAAGAACAAGGAATATTTTTCCATCTCATTGTATCTTTTTCAATTTCCCTTTACAATACTTTGTAGTTTTTGTTATATAGGACATTCTTTGTTATGTTTATTCCTAGGTATTTTTTTGTTGTTGCAATTGTGAAAGGGGATTATTTTTTTGAGTTCATTTTCTAATATTTTATTGTTGGCATATAGAAAGGCTATGGACTTTTGTATGTTAATTTTGTATCCTGCGACCTTACTGTATTGGTTTATTGTTTCTAGTAATCTTTTTGTGGAGTCTTTGGTGTTTTCAATGTATAGGATCATATCATCTGCAAAAAGTGATACCTTTACTTCTTCTTTTCCAAAATGGATGCCTTTTATTTCTTTGTCTTGTCTAATTGCTCTGGCCAGAACTTCTAGCAACACATTAAATAAGAGTGGAGAAAGAGGACAACCCTGTCTTGTTCCTGATTTAAGGTGGAAAGTCCTCAGTTTTATGCCATTTAATATGATGTTGGCTGATTGTTTATCATATATGGCCTTTATCATGTTGAGATATTTTCCTTCTATACCCACTTTGTTGAGTGTCTTAAACATAAAGCTGTGTTGTCTTTTATTGAATGCCTTTTCTGCATTTATTGATAAGATCATGTGGTTTTTGTTCTTTGTTTTGTTTATATGGTGTATTACATTAACTGTTTTACATATGTTGAACCATCCTTGAGATTCTGGGATGAATCCCACTTGATCATGATGTATTATTTTTTTAATATGTTGTTGTATTTGATTTGCCAGTATTTTAGCATCTGTATTCATTAGAGATATTGGTCTGTAATTTTCTCTTTTTGTGCCATCCTTGCCAGATTTTGGTATGCGGGTTATGTTGTCCTCATAAAATGTGTTTGGAAGTATTGCTTCTCCTTCAATTTTTTGGAAGACTTTGAGTAGAATAGGAACCAAGTCTTCTTTGAATGTTTGATAGAATTCTCTAGTATAACTGTCTGGGCCTGGACTTTTATTTTTGGGGAGGTTTTTTATAGTTTTTTCTATTTCCTCCCTGCTAATTGGTCTGTTTAGGCTTTATGCTTCTTCATGACTCAGTCTAGGAAGGTTGAATTGTTCTAGGAATTTATCCATTTCTTCTAGATTGTTGAATTTGGTGGCATATAGTTTTTCGTCGTATTCTACAATAATTCTTTGTATATCTATGATGTCTGTGGTGATTTCTCCTCTTTCCTTTTGGATTTTGTTTATATGAGTCTTTTCTCTTTTTTCCTTTCTGAATCTTGCCAAGGGTTTGTCAGTTTTATTGATCTTTTCAAAGAACCATCTCCTTGTTTTATAAATTTTTTCTATAGTTTTTCTGTTCTCTATTTCATTTATTTCTGCTGTAGTTTTTATTATTTCCTTTCTTTGGCTGGTTTTGGGATGTTTTTGTTCCTCTTTTTTTAGTTCCTTAAGGTATGAAGTTAAGTGGTTTACTTGAGGTCTCTCTTGTTTGTTCATATAGGCCTGAAGTGTTATAAACTTCCCTCTTATTACTCCTGTTGCTGCATTTCAGGGATTCTTATATGTCGTATTTTCATTTTCATTTGTCTGTATATATCTTTTAATCTCTGCACTTATTTCTTCTTTGATTCATTCATTTTTCAAAAGTATGTTGTGTAGTTTCCACATTTTTGTGGGTTTTTCCCCTCTTTTTTGCAGTTGAATTCTAGTTTTAAGGCTTTATGATCAGAAAATATGGTTGGTACAATTTTGATTTTTCTGAATTTGCTGATGTTATTTTTGTGGCCCAACATATGGTCAATTCTTGAGAATGTTCCATGTACACTAGAGAAAAATGTATACTCTTTCGCTTTGGGATGAAGTGTCCTGTAGATGTCTATCATATCCAGGTGCTCTAGTGTTTTGTTTAAGGTCAATATATCTTTATTGATTTTCTGTTTGGATGAATCATCTAGAGCTGTCAGCGGTGTATTGAGGTCTCCAAGTATGGTTGCATTTTTGTCAGTTTTTGTTTTTAGATCAATAAGTAGCTGTCTTATATATTTTGGTGCTCCTTGGTTTGGTGCATATATATTAAGGATTGCTTTGTCTTCTTGTTTCAGCCAATAATAATTTATTATCCCCCCCTTTTTTTCTTCTCTTCCCCTTCCCTCCCCTCCTCCTTAGGAAAATATCATGATGAACTGTGAATTATATTATGCTAAATTGAACAAAAACTGCCTATAACAGAGGGCCTGAGTTGGGTGGAAGTGTTCAAGGGGCAAAAAAAGAAAGAAATAGGGGCCCACAAAATGCAAAGAAGGAAAAAATTTGGATCAAGTATAAAATGATTTGCTTGTAAGTGATGGTCGCCTAAGAGATATAATGAGAGGGATAAGAGGGAAACAGGAAAAAGGAAAAAAAAAACTATTGTATTAAGTGGAGCAAAAAGTAAACAGAATGGAGATCCTGAGTTGGGAGGAATGCTAATGAGTTAAAAAGAAGGTAAAAAGCACCCAAAATGCCACAAAAAAAAATCTTGAGACCCAAATTAAATAATTTGGTCGTGATTTAGAATTGAATGAGAGGAAAAGTAAAAGGAGAAAAGAAGAAACTATTAGAGATGGAGAAATAAGAAAAAGGGCAAAAGGAAAAGAAGAAAAAAGAAAAAAAACAAAAAGAGGAGAGAGAGAGTTAAGGGTTTTGGAGTATAACCCTCATGGAGAGTAAGGAAGAAGAAAAGAAATAAAATGTAACACTTATGGGTAGTGTAGTTCAAGAAGAGGACAGAATAAGATGGGCAGAGAATAAAAGGACCAAGGTGGAGGAAATAGAAATTATAATAATAAAAGCAAGAAGATGAAAGAAACAAAAAAATAGAGGAACAAGTTATAAAGTCTGAGGATTTTTCTTGATTTTGAGAGGTTAACTTTTTCCTTTTTTTTTCCTCTCCCTCTTCCTGGTCAGTGACTGTACCTCAGGCTTTGCCCCTGTGGCATGCTTAGGTAGAGATTTGCAGTTGATGAGACTCTATGGCGATATCATATATTAGGCTTCAGTCTCGTTGGTAGTTAAGGCTTGTTAGCATTTGTAGGCTCCGACAATGAGAGAGTCCATTTTCCTGGAGCCTCTCTCCTAGTCTCTACTTCCTGAATTAGCAGCCTGATGATCCAGCTATGAGGCTGCTGCTGCCTCTGCCTTTGCCGTCAGTGTGTGGAACTCCTGGACGCTCCAAGGATAGGTTTTTCTGTCTCTGGTTGATGAACTTGTTGAAATTTTGGGGAGATTTTTCAGTCGCGCTCCTCATGGCGCCATTTCTCTGACATCACTCTGTCGGCATGAAATATTCAAAGTGATGAAAAGCAAGAATGTATAACCAAGATTATTTTACCCAGAAAGGTTATCATTAAAAATTAAAGGAGAAATAAAGTATTCCAGACAAGAAAAAGCTAAAGAAGTTTGTTACTGCCAAATCAGTTTTACAAGTAATGTTAAAGGGCCTGTTTTGAGAAGAAAAAAAAAAAGGAGAAAATGAAGGGGATGAAGAGGAAGAAGAAGAAGAAGAAGAAGAAGAAGAAGAAGAAGAAGAAGAAGAAGAAGAAGAAGAAGAAGAAGAAGAAGAAAAGGAGGAGGAATAAGAAGGAGGAGGAGAAAAAAAAGAAGGGAAGAGAAGGAAAAAAGAGAAAAAGAAACAGAGGAACATTTAAAAGAATAAAATGGCTAAAATTATGTATTTCTAAATAATCACTGTGGTATTTCTAAATAACCACAAGTGTAAATGGTTTAAATGTTCCAATGAAAAGGCATAAGATAGCTTAATGGATAAGAAAATAAGACCTGTATATATGTTGTCTACAAGAGGCCCACCTCAGAATAAAAGATAAACACAAACTAAAAGTGAAAGGATGGAAACAGATACATCATGCAATGGAGATTTTAAAAAGCTAGGGTAGCAATACTTATATCTGACAAAGTAAACTTTAAAACAAAGGTTATAGTATGAGATAAAGAACACTAAGTAATAATAAAAGAAGTAATCTAATAAGAAGAGATGACCCTTGTGAACATTTACATACCCAATGTAAGAACACCTAAATATGTAAACCAAATCTTAATGAACATAAAGGAAGAGATTGAGAGCAATACAGTCATAGTAAGGGAGTTTAACACCCCACTGACATTAATGGATAGATCATCCAGATAGAAATCTGTTAGGAAATAGTGGCCTTAAGTGACACAGATCAGCTGTATTTAATTGATACCTTCAGTACATTTCACCCTAAAGCAATAAAATATACACTCTTTTCTGGTGCACATGAAAACTTTTATAAGACAGACCACATTTTAAATACAAAATAAGTATCAATAAATTTAAGAAGATTGATATCACATCAAACATATTCTCTGACCATAATGGTGTGAAACTAGAGATCAATCTCAAGAAAATAAATACCAAAAAAGTACACAAAGACATCGAGGCTAAATAATATAACTAACAATAAATGGCTTAACAATAAGGTCAAGAAAAAAAATTAAAATATACCTTGAAACAAATGAAAATGAGAACACAACAACCTAAAATCTATAGGACACAGTGGAAGTTGTCCTAAGAGGAAAATTTATAACATTCCAGGCCTAATTCAAGAAACAAGTAAAGTCTCAAATGAACAATCTAACCTTAGACTTAAAGAGAAAAGAAAAGGACAACAAACAAAGCCCAAAGTGTGTAGAAAAAAGAAATAATAAAGATAAGAGTAGAAAAAAAAGGAAAGAGACTAAAACATGAAAGAAAACAAGAGCTGGCTCTTTGAAAAGATAAACAGGATTGACAAACCTTTAACTAGATTCATTAAAGAAATAGGATCCAAATAAATATAACTAGAGATGAAAAAAAGAAGTAACAACAGATACCAAAGAAATACAAAGCAATGTAAAAAAACTATTTTGAATAACCATATCCCAACAAATTGGACAATCTAGATAAAATAAATGTCTAGAAACACACAATCTTCCAAAACTGAATCAGAATGAATCAGAAAATCTGAATATACAGAGTGGACCCAGTGACATGATGAAAATCAAGAAATAATAGAAGGAATTTTCTCAGAACTAAAGATAGCTATGAGTCTGTCACAAGAGTAGGCAAGTTCTCTGAGTGATCAGCAAAGTAAAAACAAACAAACAAACTCTTTTTTAGAAACATCCAGTGAAATTTTAAACACTAAGCGTATATAGGCCCTGGCCGGTTGGCTCAGCGGTAGAGCATCGGCCTGGCGTGAGGGGGACCCGGGTTCGATTCCCGGCCAGGGTACATAGGAGAAGCGCCCATTTGCTTCTCCACCCCCACCCCCTCCTTCCTCTCTGTCTCTCTCTTCTCCTCCCGCAGCCAAGGCTCCATTGGAGCAAGGATGGCCCAGGCGCTGGGGATGGCTCCTTGGCCTCTGCCCCAGGCGCTAGAGTGGCTCTGGTCGGGGCAGAGCGTCGCCCCTGGTGGGCGTGCCTGGTGGATCCTGGTCGGGCGCATGCGGGAGTCTGTCTGTCTCTCCCGGTTTCCAGCTTCAGAAAAAATACAAAAAAAAAAAAAAAAGAGTATATGAATGTTTTTAAAATAATTTAAAGATTAAATATTGTTTATCTACAGAGAACTAAGTTTCACTGTGTCATTAGATTTTTCAGAAGTAACTCTAGTTCTTGGAACCAATGCTTTCAAGCTTTTAGGAAAGTAAAATTTTACTCATAATTCTGTAGCAAAATAATTAAATGTGATATCAAAATAGAGACTTTTTGAAAATGTAAGAACTCAGAATTTCATCTCCTATTATTCTTTTTAGAGAGATCAATTGAAGAGTTTCTCTAGAAAAATGGGATAGGATATTTGATTGATCATTTGATTATGTACTTATATTATTACTATTATAATTAGAAATGAGTAGTAAGAGTAGAGAGAGAAATTGAAGTAAATCATGTTCACAAAACTAGGACATGTGAATGACAGAGGTAAACCTTGTGCATCAGTCTGGGTCCTTCAGGAAGCAGATGTCAATATAAAGCAGAAATGCAGGTATTTATTGGGAGGTAATGCTTGTGAAAGTGAAATAGAGGAAAAAGAGTCAGCAGGAAATGCCTTCAGAAAGTAGTATCCTTCTGATACTGTGAAAGCAAAGAAGATATCTGAAAAAATTGGGTAGGAATAGACTCACACTAAAATATAATTCAGAGCAAATCTCCGTCTGACCCCTGGAGACTCCAGACAAAGCTGTCTCATGGAGGGTTCTGAATTGACTGGAAATGTGTCAGGTGCTAATATGCCACCATGCACACTGCCCAGGGATCGCGTGGCCTGAGCTTGAATAGACTGCACGTCCTAAAGCACTGTAACTGGAGGCTGTCCACTACCTGCATTCCTCACAGTAGGTCTGTGGGAGGACAGTCTGAGTAAAACACCTCCAGGACCACCTACCACTGCTCACCTGTTTTCTCATAAGCCTATGCATAATCATTCAAGATGGGCTAATTGGAGAGTATAAGGTGAATTAAGATTAAATTTATTTTTGTAGTGTGACCTGTGGTGGCACAGTGGGTAAAGCATCAATCTGGAATGCTGAGGTTGCTGGTTCGAAACCCTGGGTTTGCCTGGTCAAGGCACATATGGGAGTTGATGCTTCCTGCTCCTCCCCCTTCTCTCTCTCTCTCTCTCTCTCTCTCTCTCTCTCTCTCTCTCTCTCTCACACACACACACACACACACACACACACACAATGAATATATAAAATCTAAAATCTAAAAGAAAGTAAATTTATTTTTCTATCTTGCATTTTTTAAAATTTCTCCATTAGAGACTGGGTAATTTAATATCTTATCCTATAAAAGTTAGCAGTACCCTAATATAGGGGAAGAGAAGAGGAAAGGGAGAAAGAAAGAAAGAAGTATAAATGAAAAGAGCCAGTTATGAAATAATGAATACAGTGTGCTACATTCAGTGTGAAAATGGGAGAACAACGTAACTACTTCTATATGTATAGATCATGTCTAAAAGCACACACACACACACACACACACACACACACATTTCTAACACTGTTTACCTAAAAAAGGAACTGTGTTGCTGGGGTATAGAGGTGGAAGAAATATATTCACTATGCAGTAGCTGAATTCTAGGCCAATGAAGGTGCAGCTGTGCTACATTATATTTTGACTTTTTGATAAATGATTGTACAGAATTCTGTTTATGACATTGTGTTTTGAATTGCTATAAGAGCTATTGATAAAAAGATTTAATTTCTTACCACTTGTCTTTCAGGTTCATAATGTCAATATTTTAAAACACAATTCCTTTTCTATCTGTGATATCAATAACCTTCCTTCTCCAAGGTAAGAATGTATAAACACTTTCTTCTTCATTCTCCATCACAACTTGATGCTGAATCCTGCACATTCTTCCATGTCATCTGCATGGCTACTTAGGCACCTATTTCTAATTCCGACCCTAAGATCTCTCTCACTCTTGCTCTTTCTCACTCATCCTTACCATGAGGATATGTCATAATTTCATACCTTGTATCATCTTTTACATGTTTTTTTTCTCTACATTCTTTACAACAGATATCTACAAGTGTTGGCACTATGGAAATAATTAGTCTTTGCATGAATCGTGTAATTCGTTAATTACTCTAAATTTCTCTATTTGCGAGTTGAGATGTATTAGTAAATTTCACATATGCTTCATCGATGTGTAGAATTCTATTTTTGATACAACTTTGTATATAAGAGTGTATGAGTTGTCATGCTTACATAACATTAATATAAGAGTGTATGAGTTGTCATGCTTACATAACATGGGTAGGCCATGGTTCTAAAATTAAGCTGGCAACAAAGACAGCTTGTTTATACTAAAAAGCTATAATTGGACATTCTAAAGTTTAAAACATCATCATTAGATCAGTAAAAGAGTTGAAACTTCAAAGGATATTGAGTTAGGCAAAGGAAAAAATATCATAACTCAATACTTTATGTCAATGAGAAACATAATTTTACTGTTGTGACTGTATTGCAAACATTACTGATTTATTTCATTGTTTATGTGAGTTTTCTGATTCCCCTAATTATAACACACACACAAAAATTCTACTGTTGAAAAATGTACCTTAAACAGCTGAATTGAATTAAAGGGGAAAATATTACAGAAATTTAGGTACTAGAACTGAGGCAATTATTATAAGGACTATCTAAAGAAACTCTTAATTCCTTAATAATCATTCAAATTTTGGTTTCCATATCTTAAGCTTTTCAATACACTTGTAGACTTAAATAATAATCCTTCTAAAAGTTGTAATTTCTGATTCCCCTCATACAGAAAGAAAGGAACCTGGAGAATCATCGGGAGTATATTCAACCCTAATCACATGGCCTATCTCATTTAATTGCTCTTTGGGTAAGACATTTTTCTATGTACACTCACCTGCTTTGTTCCCCCAACAATTAATTCCTTCTCCCAAACCATCAATATGAGTATCATAAAATAGAATTTCTAAGAGTTCATTCTCATCTGGGAAAATAGAGAAAGCATTCTTTTAAAGAACCTGAGATTTCCCTTGCTGAATTTTTAATTAATAACAAATCCATAGTAGGAGCTCAAGGGCCTTCCGCATCAGAGGTCTGCTCTAGTTTGCCTTCAGATTGGAGCAGACACATCTTCTCGCGAATGCCTGGCTCAAAGGCTGATTTACTTTTTCCTTTCAAGTAAGTCTAGAAGTTTAAGATAATTTTTTCCCTCGGATCTGAACTACTTTGTCAGTGCACACATCAGCTGTGCCTAGACAGTCTGCACATATTCCCACCGAAACAGAAACAATCAGATTGGTGGGATGTGCTAATGAACAGATGATGCATCCTCTTGGGGTTTGCATGCTGAGCACCTGTTATGAGAAGTACACTGAGATTAATAGGTGGAGCCTGTCAGGTGTCAGATTTGGGGAAAAAAACTCCTGCCTCAGTATGGCATGCCTAACCTATTAAAGTAAGAAAACTATTACCACTTGGGTGGAAAAACAGCCATCTCTCACCCTCTTTTATCTTTCTTTCTATTTACAACCCCAGTAATCTCAACTGCTATGAATGCAACAAGTCTCTCCCAAAGGGTTGGGGGCAGTGGCCAGGTTGCTAAGGATTATGCCCCTTAAGAGCTAGGCCAGCCCACACCATGTGGCACTTTATTTATATGCTTGGACAGCACTATGCTTTTTAGATTTGTGGTAAAAAATGTGACACAACCAGTATGAAAATTTTCAGTATTATCCTGAACTTTTTGTGTTTGATTGGGAACTAAAGATACTAAGACGCAAGCTGATTCCAGCTATCAGAAAGCTTGATTTCCCAATTAGAAAAAACACACAGATGCACATAATTATATACACACACATTTTTTTATATAATCTTCATATAAAATATATGGGGAAATTCTTAGGAGTAAAATACCTACATTTTAATATAAAAGTGTAACAATATTTTCAGAGTTTTTCATATAAACCAAAAAAAACCCACCCCACTTTATTTACAAATAGAAATTGGTAAAACTGAAACTTATATAAAATGTTTTTTTTTAAATAGTCAGTTTATTACCTGATATTACATAGAGTTTACACAGAACATATTAATATTTGTATTGAATTATGTGTTTGAAACAAATTGCATTTGGAGGTTCTTTTGCCAACGGGGTTTCAAACACATTTCAACATATTTTTTTGGAGACAGAACACTCATCTTTATATATTTTTACTCTGAAAAGCCAACAAAATACAAGCAATGAAGCCAATTTTAAGCCAATTAGTATGTCTGTTGAAAGGGGGGAAATGTGAGTAATATAAACTTTGGCTTTTCAAACTGATATTAAACTCATTTATTTACTGGTTTCTGTTTATAACTAATGTAAGTAGCTCTCTGAGTTTTTTACCTGAGTTAGGGATGTACTTCTGTGTATATTTGTTTTGTGTGTGCATGTGTAGAGAGAGACAGAGAATATAAAAGAGAGAAAAAATACATAGTGTTTTATTTAGTGTTCTGTCAGATTTCAATTTCTCAGAAGATATGACTTCTTACAAAATTGATGCTGAGCTCTTTAAGCCAAACTCAGCTGAAAGTTCAGATATGTATTTATCATAACACTTGAAATCTAATCTCTGTTCCTTTTCCTTTTTCTTTGTAAAAAGTCATTACCAAACATATTGACTTCAAACCCTAGGGACTGAGAACCAGCAAAATTTGGAACAAGTATAATAGATAACAGGTTTTTGTGAGTTTGCCTCCCTCTTAGTAATAAAGAAAATGAAGAAAATGAGGTTTAAAAAAAAAGGAAAGAAATAGAAAGTAAGCAAAAGCTCAAGACCAATAACCTCATCATTCTACAAATTAGTCTAGCATACTCTCTTAAACAAAAAATATCTTAGAATTTCCAGAGACATCAATATATGTTCTTTTATGTAAGAAAATTGTATCATTCCTGACAAAGGGCAGTTATTTTGCATGATGCTTCATGTTAGACAAATAACTGAATTCACAATGGGAGTTGTTAAATGATAGATAATGATTGTTACTTGAGAAATCTGGACTAATATCACTTAACTGGTCACTTACAGGAGAAGCTGGTCAGTTTGGCTGCATTCCTCATTCTACCTCTTGCTGTAGGATTGCTTTAACATTGATGTTTTCAGGCAGCCCAGCACATTTTGTGACCCATTGATTACTTTTGGTCTGTTAAGAGATACAATACACCAGTCATTTTCAAGAAGTATTATATATCTCTTTTAGTTAGTACTGGGGTGTACTCTTCCTGAGGGAAATAGAATAAAAGACTGCAAGGGTGGCAAATATTTCAGAAACTAAAACTGTGTGAGGGACTTCAAAGACAAGCATTGGACACTAGCCCAGCCCAATCAGGGAGAGGTCTATAACACCCCCTGTTCACTTTTAATATCTCCAAGTTTTGGCATTATGGGATATATTGGCTGCTAGTAACAAATATTTTCTTCAAGTGACCATGCACGTGTGTGTGTGTGTGTGTGTGTGTGTGTGTGTGTTTTGCAGTGTAGCTAGCTGCTCACATAGGCTAGGAGAAATGTTTATGTGGTGCCATTTGAAGTGCAATCCAAAACTTTCATAATCAAATGTTTTACTCCTAGGAGATACTCAAATTCAATCATTCTGAGATAAATCCTGGGAAAGCCATGTTTAAACATCATTCTTTGCTTGCCCGGAGAATATAATCTTTTTTAAGGCTCATTGTAAGACTGGGAGGAAATTTCCCATCACCCATAAACACAACTGCATATAAATCAAGTAAACCTGTTTATCTAAATGAATTGTATGGCTTGACATTGGTAGAAAAAGAGATAAGATTTAAAATAGGTGAAAATAGTTTTAGTTTTGACTTAAACACTGCTATTTTCTATCATTTCTATCCTATATCTTCAAGTTCTCAAATATTATGCATGTTTTATCATTTTATATCAAATATAAAATATATCTGCAATAATGTCAGGTATTGCATTTATTATGTGAGAACTCATGTATCTAAATATACATATATTTTTTTTTAATTTTGGCTTTATTTTTAATTAGTGTAACACATTTTCCTGTTGATTTCCTATTGTTATAAAATAAAATATCAAATATGTTTTATTGACTCAAAGAAGGTGACATGTTTTGTTTTCAAAATGACCTTCCAAATTATTTAACTTTGTGTTCTATATTTGGGCATAATTTTTAATTGCTTTGGTTTCCTATTCTATTTTATCTAACTATTTTTATCTAACTATTTATAAAATAAAATAAAATTTTTGATTGTCAAAGTAGTAGCAACAATATTGATATAATTTACTAAAATTTCAAAAAGTAATGATATACTGGTAAAATGGAAGAAAGAAAGAAAAAGAAAAGGGTGAGAGTGAGGGATAAAGACAGAAAAGAAAGAAAGAAAAGCACACTTATTAAAGGAAAAGTTACTTAGTGTTTGAAGTGTATAAGTTTCATTTTATGTAATATGAAACAAACTTCTACATTTAAAAAATTATATAAGAAAGTATTTTTCTTTGTATTTTTAAAATTAGTATACTAATATAAAGCTAACTGCAAAAAACATAAAATATAGAATTTAGTACCTGTCTTTCTATGATATATCCTCCTATTATGCATATTTTTGGCCATCAGTAAAAGACTTTTTTTATGCTTATGAAATACTGCTTTTTAAAAACTTTTACTGAAGTGTTTTTTTGTTTGTTTGTTTTTTTGTAATTTTTCTGAAGCTGGAAACAGGGAGGCAGTCAGACAGACTCCCGCATGCGCCCGACCAGGATCCACCCGGCACGCCCACCAGGGGGCAACGCTCTGCCCATCCCCGGCGTGGCTCTGTTGCAACCAGAGCCACTCTAGCACCTGAGGCAGAGGCCATGAAGCTATCCCCAGCGCCAGGGTCATCTTTGCTCCAATGGAGCCTCAGCTGCTGGAGGGGAAGAGAGAGACAGAGAGGTAGGAGAGGGGTGAAGAAGCAGATGGGCGCTTCTCCTGTGTGCCCTGGCCGGGAATCGAACCAGGGACTTCCGCACGCCAGGCCAACACTCTACCACTGAGCAAACCGGCCAGTGCCTTTTACTGAAGTTTTAAAGTTACTTTAGCTACTCGATTAAACCAATTCACTATTAATTATCCTAGAATCTTAAATCAAAATACATAATACAGTGTGTCCATAAAGTCATGGTGCACTTCTGACTGGTCACAAGAAAGCAACAAAAGACGATAGAAATGTGAAATGTGCACCAAATAAAAGGAAAACCCTCCCAGTGTCTGTAGGATGATGTGGCAGCATGTACGCATACGCAGATGATGACATAATGCTGTGTATACAGCGGAGCAGCCCACGGCCATGCCAGTCGAGATGTGGACGGTATAGAGGAAAGTTCAGTGTGTTCTGTGTCTCGCTAAATTTGAATCCGTGACCAAAGTGCAACGTGAATATGGGTGCATTCATAATGAAGCGCCACCACATAGGAATAACATTACTTGATGGGATAAGCAGTTGAAGAAAACCGGCAGTTTGATGGAGAAACCCCATTCTGGTAGGCCATCAGTGAGTGACGAGTCTATAGAGGCTATACGGGATAGCTACCTAAGGAGCCCTAAAAAATCTGTGTGTGAGCCCACATCGAACTGCACTGAATAGATATGAAACTGGGAGAGTTTTCCTTTTATTTGGTGCATATTTCACATTTCTATCATCTTTTTTTTTTTCTGGGTTATTTATTTATTTTTTAGAGAGAGAAAGAAGGGGGAGGAGCAGAAAGCATCAACTCCCGTATATACCTTGACCAGGCAAGCCCAGGGTTTCGAACCAGCGACCTCAGTGTTCCAGGTCGATGCTTTTACCCACTGCACCACCACAAGTCAGGCCACATTTCTATCATCTTTTGTTGCTTTCCTGTGACCTGTCAAAAGTGCACCATGACTTTACGGACACACTGTACATGCTTGGTTTGGGTGCCTGAATTTTTTCCTCAAGAGTCTTAATAACCTGCTTAGGGTAAACAGTTTATATCTGAAAATAAATAGAGGTTGTTTGCATGGATACTGTTGTTTTATAATTGAAATTTCACTCTCTGTTGAGGAGTATAAGAAGCTACTTGCATCACTAACTGCCTGAAGCGAAAGAATAAGGTGCGATTATACTCAGTGTAAATTAAGATGTCTTAAGAGCATAGAGCTTTAGGTAATACATTAAATTAAGTTTCTCAGATGTGCATTTAATTAAAATATTTAATTTGAAATGTCTGTGCTCCTCTTTAATTCCAATTGATTATTAAAAATAGATTTCTTTAGGATATTAAAAAGGTGAGTAGAGGAAGATATGGAGCAAATGACCTCAAAAGTTTATTTAGGACACTGCAATTATCAAACCAATCCAGTGCTAAGTCTCTGCCTCTTCCAGCACCACATTCTCCCTGTGATCTGATGCTGCCATACAAATTCAGTCTTATAGAAATATGTGCCAAATTGGAAAAGCTAATTTAATTAACTAATGAATATCCTCCCTCCAATTCTACAGTTTGTTAGTTATTACTTTTGTTTGCACCTGATAGGATTATTTGTAATGTTGATGAAATTATCTAGCCAAACACTTTTTAGTGCCCCAGTCATTGAGAGCCTGGTATTTGGAAAGGACTATATTCAACACACTAAGAATTGGAAAGAATTATTTGAAAGCATTCTGCCCTCAAATAGCCTACAGTCTAATTAAACACACACACACACACACACACACACAGACAGACATATTACATTCACTAGGTACCAATACAAAACATGCTATATGCTTAATAACTTCTGTGAAGATCTGAGGAGTTTAGAGGTATAGGTAATGGACTGTCATGGTCAATGTTGGCTTTTCAAATGAATTTTGTCCTGGACTTTGAAAGAGGTCAAGGATAATACTAGAAGCAAATAGTCACTGTACTTCTACACTGTCTCTGGAATGCTTTTAAGTTCTGTTCCAGAATTATCTATGACATCAGGATTTTACTTGTGTTTCCTTGATCCATTATTTTTCTCTTTATTTTTTGAATGAATGCCTTAAACTATACTTTAGTTATTTCTTATCTGAAAACAGAGAGGTGTTGTTGGGTTTCAGAAGATTGCAAAAACCAGAGTTTAAATCTGGATATCAGTACTTTGTGCAAATTGGTTAAATCTTTTATACTTGTCTATTTTTTTTCAAAGGTCAGGAAAAACATACAAGAATGGTCTTAATGGTGAAATGAAAATATGTGAGGGTTTGACCTTCATAAAAACCTATCCAGGAATACAGCCAGCAGTATCCAGGAATACAGGAGCTCAGTACTAGATATACCCAAGAACATTTATTTTAGTTACTTCCCTATGTATACAAAGATATGTCTGACAATGGGAATCAATGAGGCAAATTCTTTCCTTAGCCTCACAGAGGACATAAACGATGGAGAAAGGGATTTGACTGCATTTTGATCTGATTCTGAAGTCTACAATCCTTTCTGTTATATGAGACGTCCTCTCAAATTTTCACTGGTTGTTATTCCTGTGTTCCCCAAACAGCCTCATTTTTCAGAGTGACTCCCTGCACACTGTATACTTTATTCATAATGCTACTGCTTCATGTTTTACTGACTCTAACATTTCTCTTCCATGAGGTATTTCATCTGACTCCAGATTATTTTTTCAAAATTGTTATTTTTCCTCAAAATCTTTAAATGACTTCCCACTTTTCATTACCTATAGAATAGCACAGAAATCCTCTCACATGATAGTCAAGATCCTCAAATAGCTCCTGTGGATAAAAACCTCCTCTGCAGCCAGTAAGTTATCTACTTCACTGCTCCATCCAACATGCCTGGAGTTTTCTCACCAGGTCTTAGCTAGGGCAATTTCTACCCCCAGGCAAATCTATCTTCTAATGTTGGGCATTTCTATCAAATGCCAGAGGAACATAGGTACCAAATGCATTAACCCATTTTTATGAAATCAATCAAGACACTTGCACTAGACTAGAAGATCCATTAAAGCAGTAGCTAAATTTGTCTTGGTCACCACCATTATATTCCCAGTGTCTAGCTTGACACATAATAAGATATATCTAGACAGATAGATAGTTGATCCTTTAGCAACATGAGTTTGAACTACATGAGTCAAGTTATACACAGATTTTTTTCAGTAAATACAATAAATTCATTTTCTCCTCCTTATGATTTTCTTTATAACATTTTTTATAGATTATTTAAGAATACAGTAAATAATACATATAACATACAAAATGTGTTAATTCTTTATGTTTTATTATTATGATTTTAGAGATGAGGATAGGAGAGAGAGACATAAACATCAATTTGTTCCTGCATGGGCCTTAATCAGGGAGCAAATCTGCAACCTTAACATATCAAGACAATACTTTGACCAAGCGAATAATCCAGTCAGAGCTAACTGACTGCTTATGTTGTCAGTAAGGTTCCTGGTCAATAGTAGGCTATCATTAATTAAATTTAGGGGAAGCAAAAAGTTATACACAAAATTTTTACTTGGTAGGAGTCAACACCACTAACCTTATGTGGGTCAACTGCGCGCGCGCACACACACACACACACACAAGATCCTCTCCTGTATTTTCACCTATCTAATTTTTTTGCCTAAAAATGTAAAACAAGTCTTCCTTCATGTTCTTTGTTACCATAGTTACTGTTTTAATTCACCACCACTCAACAAAAGTTCACAGCAACTATATTCTGAAAGTATCCAATTGATATCCCAAGAGAAAAATAATAAACTTTACTAATTTAATTTGCTTTTCACTTTTTAGAGACTCCTATAAGACAAAGCTGAACCAGATTCCATGAAGCTAAGGAAGATTAAGGTATGAAGCAATGATTCCTTCTTATTCCTTCTCAATGACAAACTGAGGAGTCAGAACTTGTTAGGAACACAGGACCTGTAAGATAGAGAAGAAAATGTCACGTTAGCCCTGATATTGTTTGGGGACACAAGCAGGCTTTAATATAATAAAAGAAAAAATACATTTGAAATTATAGAGACAACACAAATTGGTTTAAGTAGTAGGTCAATCAAATAGATCCAACATGGAAAGTCAGACAGCTCTCAGGAGCATAACAATGTAGCAGGTAGGTCAACTCATGTACAAACAGCTGACTGTCCAAACAGCAGAGATCACTGAACATTTGACAAAAGATGCTGATTTTCTGTACAACAGAAATCTATTAAGGACACTGGGAAATAAAGAGAGAAAAAGGAGGAGGGCAGCTCACTGGCAGGCAAAACATAATTATAGCTATTACATTTTTTTTCCTAAAGTAGTTATTTGTGGTGCCTCCAAACTCTAATGTGTTTTTATGTTGCAGCCTGTTGTGATTGGGCAGGCTGCTTGACATTTGCAAGGTTCCATTGCTATTAAAAAGAATGATGTTATCAAGAAGAAAGCAGGCAACAAAGCAAAATTAATTAACGCTACCATCTAACAAAGCAAAATAAATTAAATGGTGGTTGACTTGCATTGTGTACCTTAAATAGTTACTGAGGGGAAAGCAAAGCTTTTAACCCACTCTGCTCTGAGCTTAGCACTTTGCAGATTGGGATTCAGTGCAATTGAAGGGCATTATATATGTTCTGTGCTTGTACACAAGCAATCAAGTGGGTAAACCGTTCATATACTTCAATAATAAAACTGTTGTTTTTGCCTTCTACATAGAGGACAGCAGATGGAACACAGTAGGAAATGTTTTCCCAAAATTTGTATTGCCTCCAAACAAGCTCAAAAGAAATACTATTAGCTCTGCCACACATTGAATGAGTACAAAGCAGCTGATAAATTTTCAAAATGATTGGCGCCCAGGATGCTCTCAGATTCCTTGGATCCTGTTACCACAGTGACCTGCCACTTTGCACATGCCAGTGTACCATTAATAGCTGGAACAAGTTGCTTGAAGATACCACAAAAAATGTTAGTTTTCTAGAAAAATTCTTTATAACACAGAAATGAATACTGTCATAAATCAATCATTAAATGAGGATTTATTGAGTGTGTACTCTGTGACCAGAACTGTGCTACATATAAAGAGGGACATAAGAGAAACATAAGCCACTGCTCATGGAAACTTATAATCTGGTTAGAATGGTGAGATATGGGCAGGTGCAACAAATAGAACAAGACAAAATAATCATATATATATGTATATATATATATAATCATATATATACATATATATGGATAGATAAAATTTTATCAATGAACTTATAGAGAGATATAAACAACTATATTTCTAGATCTAACAAAGTTTGATTTTTTGGAACTATCCCATTGCTTCACATTTCTAACATAGTTAACATTTTTTCAAAGCATTTTAGTCTATAGTGTTGTATTTGATCATTATGTATGGTTGATGCAGAGAATAGAATAATTAAGAGATAAACAAGGCAACCATTAATATTTCCAATTTATAGGGAATTAATCATAGACATAGTGAAATCAAGCTACCTACAAGACCAAAAAACTAGCGAGCTTTGGCTACAGTAGTGCACAAGTTACTGATTTTTAGTACGGCAGTTATCAGAGGGAAGGGGGTGAAGGAGTAGTAAAGGGTAGAAGGGATCATATACATGGTGACAGAGGTTTTATGTTGGGTGGTGGGCACACAATGAAATATTTTGTATCATAGAATTGTACACTTGAAATCTATATAAACTTTGTAACAAATGTCACCCTAATAAATTTAATTTAAATGAAAATAAAAAGAGGGAGATCATTATAAGTTGAAAACATCAGGATATTTTGCAGAGGAGAAAGAAAGACAAGGTATTCTTGAGAATAGACATAGGTAAAAGTGTGGACAAGTCCTGCCAGGGGTGAGGATGACAGAGACGCAAAGACCCGACTCTGGGGACCAGGTTCAGTGACACAGATCCACTTTATTCAGGAAGTAAGCTAGCTTATATGCATAGGTTCAGCCAATAGGATGTTACAGCGTGTCCTTCATAGCCAATGGCTGAAAAGATCAGGGAGCTGCATGGTTGGCGCTAAGTCACTTCCTTATAGCAGGCGAGCTTCCTTCCTGGGTGTGCCCAGGAGGCTTCTGGGAGCTGGAGTATTCTCACAGCATTGCATCAGCCACAGATGCTAGGAATGCATTCTGTGCTCCACCCACATCTCCTCCTTCTCTTTTAATTAAGGCCAATTGGACTTGATGAATGACAGCTTGCTGTTGTAGCTTCTGAATGCTACGCATTATGCAACGGAACCCTAGTAGAACTAAAACAACTATAATACTTATTATACTATATACTAATAGATTAGCTGGATTAAACAATGAGGCAAGCTTCTGTAATGTTTGACTAGTTAAGAAATAGAATGGGGGTCTTAAACAGGGGATTGCTCCTAGGGGTCAGGATGTCATTTCCCTCCCATTGTGTTACAGAGACCTTCTAGGTGCCATAAAACACAGTTCCATTTTGATTGTAAAAAATGGATGTAGGTCCATGCATGCCCCCTTCCCACAAAGGTCCCAGCATCCAAACACAGAATGGATGGCTTGCCGTGGGCTGCGTACTGCATATGGTTGCAAGGCACAAATTACAACAACATGACAAGTCATACAATTTCAACAATTACAAAGGTACATTTCACCAGTCTCAGCACTTTGCCAAAAGCACAAAATGTCATTGGCCGCCTTTCTAGCTGTGGGAAAAGCTTCCCAGGGCAGGGGAAGGGCCTACAGTAAAGCCACCCCCACCCCCATCAGGGTATCTCACATTGTCCAAAATCCATAAGTCTATCCAACAAAGGAGCCAGTGCTCACTCCGGTCATAGTCCAGGAATCAGTCCACACACATGAGGCCTCAGCCCCCCCTCATCCCTGCCGTCCTGGCAGGTCTTACACTGTCCCAAAGAGGAGCATGTGGCAATGGCAGTCAGCATTTCCATCTCTGCTCTGGAGAGCATGATGGCATTCACCTCTATGTCCCAAAATGTCAGCAAACCCACCAGCGGCTTAGCAGGCACTCCCTGCAGTGGCCACTCTGTGATGCAAGACTGGCTTCCATTCATCCTCCTGCCGCAGCTGTCACTGTTTACCTTCTGGAGTCTGCGAATCGCAACTCCGGCAGAATTCTCCTCATCCTCCAAAGATGAACTGAAAACACTAGCCTGCACTGCTGGGCTCGAGCCCCAGGCTGCCGCTGCCTGCGTCTGGGAGTCAGCAGTCACTATAGCACACATAAGCAAGAACCGAGCACCAGGGCCTGGGGGCCTGTCAGGGGCCATTCTTTGGGCCCGCCCCGCCAAAGCCTCCACATCCCCCCAGGTGATGGGGCATGCATGCCAGCTGTGGGGTCTTCTTCTGGAGTGCTGAGGACCTCAGGCATAGTTGGTGTGGAGGAGGCCAGGGCTGTGGCTTTGGATGGGTAAAGACTGAACCACTTAGTGGGTGCCCAAGAAACCCTGTCAAGTAGGTTGGGGGGTTCCTGGGATCCAAATTGGCTGAAAAACACAAGTATAACTTCTCCCTTGTGTTAGAAATGGGTATGATCCCCGCCACTGTGCTGTGGCTGAGTCCTTTCAGTGTCATTTCAGAGAGGGGCGGGGGGGAGAGAGCGAGAGATACAGAAAAGTAGACAAGACAGACAGACAGAAAGAAAAAAGACACATGGGGGCATATAGGCTGGCCAATGGTCTGCATCAGGAAGAAAATGGAGTCTGAGAGGCTGAGGTGGGTCATTGATCCCTGGCAGGGAATGCAGAAGTAGCAACTTCTGCTTTTTCCAGCCACAGAGCTGATGGCGTGTTTTTTTTTTTTTTTTTTAATTCTTTTTTTTTTTTTTTTAATTTTTCTGAAGCTGGAAACAGGGAGAGACAGTCAGACAGACTCCCGCATGCGCCCGACCGGGATCCACCCGGCACGCCCACCAGGGACGGTGCTCTGCCCCCCAGGGGGCGATGCTCTGCCCCTCCGGGGCGTCGCCATATTGCGACCAGAGCCACTCCAGCGCCTGAGGCAGAGGCCACAGAGCCATGCCCAGCGCCCGGGCCATCCTCGCTCCAATGGAGCCTTGGCTGCGGGAGGGGAAGAGAGAGACAGAGAGGAAAGCGCGGCGGAGGGGTGGAGAAGCAAATGGGCGCTTCTCCTATGTGCCCTGGCCGGGAATCGAACCCGGGTCCTCCGCACGCTAGGCCGACGCTCTACCGCTGAGCCAACCGGCCAGGGCCGATGGCGTGGTTTCTAATGTATCTAGTTTTGTTTCTGCATGTTCGGCTGCAAGTCCATAATACTCAGTGGCCCAACCCTTTTTTTCCTCTATAGGGGGAGGCACATACAGAGGTAGGGGTTCCTCTGAAAGAGGAGTAGCCTGTAGGACCTTAGGGACCAGTGGAGGGTCCCCAGCAGGAGCACCAGTCAAGCAGGCCTGTATTGCCAATAGGGCAGAAATGAGGCCAAGAGGGAAGGTTTGTCCTTCATGTACCTTGGCCAAACGAATGCATCAGAGAGCTTGGGCCCAAGTATCTGGGTCCCAGGGCAGCGCATCCTCAATCCAGGGATTGAGACCAGAGAGAATCTCCCAGTAAGCACAGAGATCCTTTTCACAAACTTCAACTTGCCTACTCTGCAATAGGATGTGCAGGGATCGAGCCTGCGGGGCTCGAGAGTGGGGGAGAAAGTTTCCCAGGAAGTAAGCTAGCTTATATGCATGGAGAGTGTTACAGTGTGTCCTTCATAGCCAATGGCAGAAAAGATCATGGAGCTGCGTAGTTGGCGCTAAGTCACTTCCTTATAGTGGGCGAGCTTCTTTCCTGGGTATGCCCAGGAGGCTTCTGGGAGCTGGAGTATTCTCACAGCATTGCATCAGCCACAGCTGCTAGGAATGCGCTCTGCCCTCCACCCACATAAAAGTAAAATGTTTCCTTGCTCTGAGTTCTTTGCTTATGGAGTCATCCGTAGGGAAAGAGATCATCTACTCCCTACAATGAAATGATTCCATACATTTCAACAGATATAACATTTGCTCAGTTTTTATCAGTAATCAAATAGCTGTTGAACATTTAATAAATACATATAAATTCAGAGATAATAAAATTCCAAATAAAAATGTATTTATAAATATTTGCACATTAATAAGAAGTTTTTCTTAAAGTACATAAAGTAACCTCAAACCAAAGAGCGACAATGTCTACATTACTCAGGAAATTTCAGAGCCAGCAGCTGACTTATCCATTATACCTATGGCCAAAATACCTATAGCCAAAATACCTATGGTCAAAATAACATGACATCTTAAGGGAACTTATTTCCAGGATATCATGCAAACAAGTACAAATTCTATTGTCCTATTGGAAAATTTCTAGAGGTTATTTATAAAAAATATACTTCTTATGTTTATTGCAATAATGAAAAAAATAGATACAAAACACCTCCAAATGTGTTAGGTTTTTAGTTATCACCAATAAGTCAATTGTTGCTCAAAGAGAACAAACAGAGAAAAGAAGATATGAATATTGATATGCAGGTTATCGTTGTTAGATGGCACTCATTAAACTTGACACCTTGGACATTATATTTTAGGAGTTATAAATTGTAGTCTATGCTTTCCAGAAGCTTGTTTTCTAAAGCAAATATATATTCTTTCCATTTTCATCTTTAGGCATGTATGTATGTATACATAAAATATAAACTATCTGTATTTCTTTATTTGTTCAAATATATATATCTTTATATCTCATATTCTCACTTAACAGCAGGGATTATTTGTGCTGCATTGTATGAAGCTTAACCAGTAATTAAAAATGTGGTTTAAGGAGATATAATGACTCTGAAGTATCCTTATTTGTCAAAACAAATCTTTCTGTGCTATAAGGGTTAATATTAATAAATGTGACCTAGTTTTGACACATTTAGTTTCTAGTTTAGAAATTAAAATGTCTTAGTTGCACTATCTATAAAATGGAAATAAGTGTTTAAAGAATTCCTTAGAATATATATAATATATTTTATATATATAATAAAATATTTATATATAATGAGATACTTATATTTCCTCACAGACAAATGTACAATAATAATAAGCATTCACTACTCTGATGCCTGTTATGTGTCTCTGATTCTATTTTTTATATTCTCAAATGGAAAATGATACATAATTGTTTCTTTGTATTCCATACTTTTGTATTTTGGTTTGATTAAAAATATTGTGGTATTCTGATGATTATTTTTTTATAATTATAATTGGCTTAGCCAAAGTTTAAATTCACTTGTCTTATTTGATGTAAATAAAGTACCCTGAGAACAATTATTATTGGAAGTGGAGCTTGACCTAGAATTTTAAAGACATTTACTATAAACCAACAAATAGAGCTTGTCCTTATCCTTGCTTTATTCTTATATAAGTAGCTCAAAATCGCTTCATACATGAACCCATTCATTTACATAAGTACTTATAAACCCCCTTCCTGGTTAACACTATGTTTACAAAAAATTCTAATTTTGGAAACATTGTGTTTAATTACTTTGGGTACCCTGTATTTGTAAATTTGGAGGCATGAATAAAGAGGCATAGATTTGATAGCAAAATTATAATTTCTGATTTGTGAGGTTGAGAAAGTTTAATCTATAAATATAATTATAATAGATTAACCATGTAATTATATTCATTCATTCACTCACTCATTCACTCATCATGCATTCATGTAGCAAGTATTAATTGAGAACCTGTTATGAACGGTAACTTGCATGGTATATCAGTTTCCAAAGACTGGTATAATAAACTCTCAAAAACTTCACAGCTTAAAACAAAAGAAATTACATATTTTTTCAGTTTGAGGCTAGAAATCCAAAGTCAAGATGTTAGAAGAGCCTTGTTTCCATTGAAACTCTGGATAAAGTCCTTCCCTTCCTTCTTCTAGCTTCTGGTGGTAGCCATCAATCTTTGGTGTGTCTTAGTTTGCAGATGCATCACTTTAATATCTGCCTCTGTTGTTGCATGGTTTGTTATTGACTGTTTCTGTCTTCATATGAATTTTTCTTCTTAGAGATACACCTGTCATATTGAATTAGGGCCTATCCTAATCAAGTATAACTTCATCTTAACTTAATTACATTTCCATAAACAAAGCCTGCACAGATACCAGGGTTGGGACTTCAGTACACTTTGGGGGCCATAATTCAACCCTCACTACATGGCAGAAAGTTTACATATAAGGCTAATATGTGTCATTAGTTAATGAAATATATAAAATGTATGCTATACAGATGTACAAGCATGCAAAGAGAATTTTTTAAATAAGTGATATGTATGTAGTTATTATCAATTATAAGAAATGCAATAAAAGGCACATTTGAAATGATGATAAAAGTGACATATAGCAGGAATGTACATTATTTGTATTCATGTCAGGAGAAAGTAATCTATCATTGTGGAATGATCTAAGTCTAAAATCACATCAGACAAGAGTAATCTATCATTTTAGGATGGTCTAAAGTCTAGGATGTCTAGGTACAGGAAGATGAACTAGTTGATTACTCCAGGTTCTTTTTAGTGCAAAAATTTACTGATATTCAAAGAAAAACAGAACTAGGAATGTTACTGCTACTAAAGTCTGATGACTATCACAGAAATAAAGATGCACAATGCAGTATTGTTGTACAGTGTGAAGATTCTGTAAAATTTATGTTAGGAAAGAAGCAATGCTGACATTAAAAATATTGAGTTTAAAATATTTTTGATATCCTGTGTTTGTATATTCAGAAGCATGAAGAAAGAGGCATAGATTTGACAAGAGTTAACAATTTCTGATTTGTGAGGGTAAGAAAATTTAATCTTTATATAATTGAAGTTTCAAACTGTTGAAGATGATGGTAGGAGTGTTATCAAGCATGAATGAATTATGCCATCCATGTGGGGACTAGAGAAGGAGAGGTACAGAATCCACTATAGCAAGTCTGTATAGCAAGGAGAGCCATAAAAATATTAAGAAGTATTTTTTAACTCTATATATTTTAATTAATTTTAATGGGGTGACATTGATAAATCAGGGTTAAGAAGTATTTAAATAAAGATTACTTGTTTCAAATTGGGACAGCTGCAGAGCAAATTACTATTCAAAAAGAAAGTCATGGTATTTTTATCCTACTTTTCTTTTTTCTTTATTTTGTCATTGTTCATTTTTAATTAAATTTATTGGGATATCATTGATTGATAATATAAAAATCTTAGGTGTACAATTTTATAATATGACATCTGTGTACTCTATTGTGTGCTCACCTCCTCAATCCAAATCTCCTTCTGTCGTTATATAGTCACCACCATATATTTGATCCCCTTTATGTTCTTTGTCCTCCCCTGACCATCTCCCCCTCTGGTAACCACAACTGTGTGTATCTGTGAGTTTGTTGTTTTCTATTTGCTTATTTGTTATTTTTTGTTTTTCCGAAGTAAATATCAATTTCTGGTTCTCAATGCTGAGATAGCTAACATGTACTATCACAATACTGAGAACCTCCAATGACTGCTGCATATTTGCAAATTTTATTCCCTAATAAGGTTTAGGTAAGACTGTTGACTCTAAATTAATATATTTCTCATGGTAGCCTATTAATTAATTGAGAGTTTAAATATGTCCACTCCACGTTTCCTGCCTCTCCTTGCCAGGATAAATGCAAATTTGGTTTGTTGTTAAAAGTCACTGTTTTCAGGAACTATCTATCACTGAATATAGCATGTGATAAAATCTATGTAAAAACCATAGAACACTATACTTATTTCTGTAGGTATTATCTTGAATCCCTGCTTTTACATTTGTATATTCTTGCATCTTAAATAAAAGTCAGGTTAAATGTTATTACTGTATCTTTAAAACCCCCTAGTAAAATAATGTAATCTTAATAGTTCATGAATTTTCTACTGAGATCTTTCTTTGGGATAGTGCCCAAAGATTTTAGAAAAGTCTACAGGCATAGAAATGTAGACCAGAGATATGTTATGTTAATGATTGCCTCAATATCTCAGTTTAATCTCATATTTCAGTTTCTGGTTTGTCTTTTCAAAATTTCACCCTTTGGGGGAGCTAATTACTATCAATGATCACTTTTTCTGTATAAACTGTTTTCTAATTAGAGCATCTTTGAATATGAAGAATGTTCATCCTCCATGAAAGCACATCTGTTCCTGGGACTTAGCAGAAAAATAAGGTTTCGAGCTTGTTGAGACAAGTTTTCCAAAGCCCCTTTTGTTAATTGATTGAGTTTGATAAGTCTATTTAATGTATGGTTTAGTCCAATGTGTTTTTGGAGAAGACACCTTCTTTCTTCAAAATGCATGTGCACAGCCACCCTGTTGAAAGTTTGTATAAAGTGTCCATTTATGCACAGCAGAGAAGGGATGTAATGAACCAGAAAGGGATGTGTTTTATGCAGTAAGCACTTTCCACACTCTTTCCTGCACTGCTACATTTATGCTGAAATGGTCCATTTATTTTCATCCTAAATAGGATCCCTAGACAACAGCTGAGAATAGAATGAAGTAAAAGGAAAGAGAGAAGGATTTCTATTTCAGGACAAACTTAGTTCAGAGTAAGGAAAAACACACACTGTTCATTTAGCCCTTGGTAAAATTGAATTTTTTGGTGCCTACTCTTCCCCACTAAAGGAATTTGCTTTCAAGGTTTCTCCCTTACCCTCTGATCTAGCTGGGCTTGCAACAAAGTACACCATTCCCACTATCTCATCACAAGCAGGCTTCCAGTGCAGGACTGCATCTTGGAAGAATGATGGAAAGCCAAGTTAAAACCATATTTTTGAGGTCTAGACCTTCAATGTTGGATGTTAAAATGTGGGTATCCACAGCCCTTACAGAATCTTACATTTACCCCACTGAAGTCCATGCTCAGAACCCGTAGTCCCTCCTAAGCCAGCTCAACTCACAGTCATAAATGAAAGATAGTTCATGATAAAAATTCAGAATGTCAGTGCTATAAGGTACCAATCCTCTCTGTACTGCACAGAAAAGTAATATTGGTATAAGTTAGATACGAGGCAGAACATAGAGCAGATTCAGGACTTGGTAGTATGTAATTGCTATTATTAGGCAGACATACTTGTAGCAAAGTTATAAAAACAACAACAAAAAAAAGAACCTGCCTTTTAGCAGCCACTCAATAGTAAACTACTAAAACGCAGTAGCTAAAGTGGTCAATTTGGAAGATAAATAACTAATCTTTCTTACTTTTATAACAGTATTTGTGTATGAAGTGGAAATTTGTCATTTGGGGCTTCTCAGCATATGAACTCATTCTTATTTGGGAGGAATCTCCATTGTGAGAATCTTTGTGAAAGGAAGTCACACTTTCCTACACAAATAAAAAGAGAAAGCAAATACTACATTTTCTCACCCCTGAGAATTAAGGTGCAAGTATGTGACCTAAAATCGAATAATTGGATACAGCCAGATAAAACTCTGACACTCGAATAAGTGATAATAAGATGAATTGAGGGTTAGAATCCATTAACAGCATTGGCACACAGTGATCTGAGGGTGGGCAATTTTGAGCAGTGATGGTTGGAATGTCCAGGAGTGGAAGTAAAGTGCCCTCACAAGTTGTTTCTTTAGTAGAACCATTTCATTTTTACCACTAAGCCTTCCTTAGTTTCTCTTAATTTTATGGGCCTTCTGTTTGTTCCTGTGAGCTGCTAAATAATGTTCCAACAAGTTAGTTTTCAGATTAATTTACTGTAGTCATGCGCTGTTGCTTATACACATGAAACCAGGATAAGAGTTGTAGAGAAGAAAACCTCAGAAACATGAGAAAGTAAGACTTTGGTTGTCTGCCTTAGCTGACACAAAGTACATTCAAAGTCTTCTCAATATTTCAAGGGTATAACATGGAACCCACGAGACACAGTGGTTAAAAATAAGTAACAAGTAACTTGGAATCAAATTCCCTATAAACTAAACTTTGAGAAACCACATAACACAAAAAAGCTCTAAGAAGAGTGTAAGAATTGAAAAACACTTGATGTCTTAAAGAAAGAAAAGAACAATTTCAAGTCCCCAACTTCGTGAAAGTGTGGAGCTTGTCCACATATCTTACATCTCATAACACATGTTTCAGATTGCTGAAACTGAACTCACTTACAATAACAACTCATTGCTTAATTATAACAATTGAATCCTATATTATAATTTCTGTGTGAAAATAAGGCTAATGATATGGGGTGAGTAGAACTCCTAGAATTTGAAAAGCATCTTGAAACCCCAAAGCCTAAGAAAAGTATTTGCCTGAAAAAAACATCCTCTTATCTTATGTGGCTATTTCTCATTCAAATGGAAGACAGCAGTAATGTCCAACCCCTTCAATATGTCCATATCTGTAATCAAACTCAAAGCCTTGCATGCTCCAAGGAGCTAATTAAAAGCCAAATGGACTGGGAGAAATGTTATATACACCAATGTACTGCTAGACTTGACTGATCTAGATTATTGCAAAATTGACTAATGGATGTTTAGATTCTGATGAAGCTAAATGTAAAATGTACAAATATAACCAAGATTAACCTAAGATACATAAATCCAAGATAGCATCTATCTGACAAAGAGTCTGGTATGTAAGTGTGGCCCACACTAAACAATATCATGATAGCCCACCCTAAGCAAAGGCAAATTGCCAAAAATATATTGCCTTAATATAGTAAAGAGAGTTCACATGTAAGAGGTGTGAAACCATATATTATATTTTCTTATCCATTTATCTATTGGTGGACACTTATGTTGTTTTCATATTTTGGTTATTGTAAATAATACTTCAACAAACATAAGAATGCAGTAATCTCTTCAAAGTACCGATTTGTGAAATGTAAAAAAAATAAATAAAAAGCCAGTTTCATTGAAAGAATAGAATGGGGACAGGGGAGAGAAAAATAGAAAGATGTAGGTCAATGGAAACAAACTTTCAGTTAAAAAATGAATAAGTTCTGAGGGTCCAATGTACAGCATGGTGACTATAGTTAATAATATGGTATTGTATACTTGAAATTTGTTGATTAGTTCTTAGGCATTCTCATCACACCTATATGAGAAGCTTAAAAGCTTAAACTAAATGAGGTAATATGTGTTAACTATATTAATCTTGGTAATCATTTCTATATATATATATAATTATATTTATCAATTATTCCTCAATAAAATTAGGAAGGGAAAAACAAAAGAGTTCAATGATTTTGGAATATCAAAATGTTGATCTAGATATACATGTTACCTTCCTGCCTCCACTCCCAAACAATGAGAAATAAATCAGGGAAATAGCCAGCAGTCTTTAATCAACCCTTTAATGACTGTATGCCTAAAAAAGCAACACTAAAAATTCATATGTGTAGTCCCTAATTTTAATAGAGTGGGAGGAGTCTAGGGTATCAGAGACAAAGGAGGACAGCCCATACCACTAAATGCACAGTGGGGATAATCATCAGAGGAGGCACCAAGATCAGTGAGGCAATCAAAATAATTTTATTTATAGAGGTCATTGAGAGTAGTTATTTTTTTTGTATTTTTTTTGAAGTGAGAAGCAGGGAGGCAGAGAGACAGACTCCTGTGTGTGCCCAACCAGGCTCCACCCAGCAAGCCCAATAGGGGGCGATGCTCTGCCCATCAGGGGCGTTGCTCTGTTGCAACCAGAGCCATTCTAGTGCTTGAGGCGGAGGCCATGTAGCCATCTTCAGCCCCCAGACCAACCTTGGCTGTGGGATGGGGAGGGAGAGATATACAGGAGAGGGGGAGCGTTGGAGAAGCAGATGGGTGCTTCTCCTGTGTGCCCTGACTGGAAATCGAACTGAGACATTCACAGACCTGGCCAATGCTCTACTGAGCCAACTGGCCAGGGTCTGGGAGTAGTTAATTCATCAGGGGATTGGTTCAACAAGATAAATGGGTAGGCATTAAAGATATTAGAGTTGTATACTAAATCCATGTTTATTTTGGCAAAATAACCATTCTCATTTTTATAAACAGCTCTTGGGCTATAACTGTGCTATGTTAGAGATTGAACAACTGATCATGGGATACAAAGTGACCCAACAATCTTAGCTGAATAGTAGGACCTAGAAATTTTGTGCCCATCTGTTCACAGATTCAACTTTCCCTGGAAGCAGTCCATCATTAAATTAAAGTGATTTATGCTGTATTTAAAATAAGCAGGTCAGAAAGGCACAATGAGGCACAAGTTGCTCACATTCCCAGCATATCTATTCCTATAACAGTTCTGCCTTCTCTTAAACTATCTGTGGTCTCCAAAAAATTTCCAAGGAGAATAAAAATATTTTTTATTTTAACAGATAAGCAATGACGTTTACACTAAACAAAATGTCTCTGATAACATTTCAGCCACATTCAGATGTGGCCCAAGAAGATTTGGAGAAGGGAAATACGTTGAGTAAAGCTGCAGCAATTACTTCTCATCCATTCTACCTGCAGAGAGAGATTATCTGGAGGTAAGGTTTTTCACTGATTCACTGGCAGTGTGTTCTAGAGCAATATTGGAGAAATTACAACTAGTTTCTAATGGCAAAGATATGTGAGTGGAACTTTCACAATAAACCCAAAGTTTGAAAATATTTGTATTTTTTGTGAATACTGACAAAAAAAATCTCCTACACATAAATGGATTTGAAATAAATATATGGACAGGATGACCTACCCTATGAATATCTGTAAGCTCCATTTCCCAATCAGTCCAGTGTTTTGTTCATGAACAAAGAGGACATGGTAATATTGTTAAAACTTAAACATAGATTCAATAACATGGATTTAAACTTGAGCAAGATGATTACTTCATCTTCCAATGTGCAATTCCCAATAAACAATATTAAAGTCAGAGTTCTGTCTTTGATGCCATACCTCTAGGCACCAAAAGCACATTGATTTGTTTTGATTTGGTCTCATTTGGTCAAAAAGGAAATAATAACTTGTTTTCACAAGAATTTAGGCATTCTGGATTTAAATTTATTTTTTCTTCTATCATTTTCCTGCAGACAGTATTCTGAACTTACTGAACATCTTGTACACAATTCAAAAACATAAAACTCCACACAAGAATTCACTTTATGGTTAAAGAACTATAGTATGATGCCCATGAAATTTAGGGTCTTAAAACACATCACCAATCAGATGCAGATGACTTTGTAGAATGGTGAAATAATCTGTAGTAGAATCAGAAAGAATCTTGTCAGAGAGAGAAACCTTTTTTATGTTGGATTTGGTCTTATAAAATGTAATCTATACTCTGATACCTAAAAAATACATAGTATTATTAAGTATTATTTTTTCATAGTTAGGATATAGATTTCTAGGATTCAAGGGAGCGAATATTCACTCTTAGTCAAATGAGTCATTTCCAATTTTTTTTCATTTTGCTTTTTCTATTTTGAGCTCTTCCAAATTTAGAAGTTTTGGTAATCAGTAGAGAAATTTCACTGATACAAACAATGCCTTTATTAAGTTAAAATCTGAGACTGCTACTTAGACATTTGAGACACCTTAGACTAATGAGTACACCATCACAACATAATAGTAGTTATATTGTTGTTTTACTATTTTTACTAAATAATGCTGAATGTAGTACTAACATTTTTTATTTACCACCTTCTTGGGTGGGTTACCCCGAGATAGATTCTAAGAGGAAAATTTAGATGTAGGAGGTTTGCTGGAGAATGTTCTCATGTACATTATCCAAAGGAAAATGAGGGTGCAGAATTTGGCAGAGAAAGGGAACTGTGATGCATTTGCAACAGACATCAAAGGATCCCACAGTGTCATGGAACACTCTAAGCTGAGATGATCCTTCAGAGTTGTCCCAAACCAAGCAAAGACACTGAGCTTTTTTATGCTCTCTACATTGACTAGATATTGGAAGCAGAAAATCTCCAGGAAGAGACTACTACAACCTTGAATAAAGTAACTTCTTTAAGCTAAGAGTAATTCCAAGACACGAGAAGTCAACAGTCCCAGTTTCTGAATAAAGGAATGTCTCTGTATGGAAGGGATGTCTGAGTAACGCAGCACAGCATCCACTACAACTGAGATACACAACCTTGAAACTTTGATGAGGAGACACTAGTTCTACAGCCACCTTGTCATGAGAATGAGTCAAATTCCTTCTCACCACAGTGAAACGCTTCACACTACTTATCCAAAGTACTCCTATTGTTAGAATGATTTCATTTTAACTGTTTAATTTTCCTAATGTGAGATGTTTCCAGCCAGCTGTCTTCAAGGAGCTCTTTATTGCTTTGCTGAAGCTTCAAGAAACCCACAGCAGTAGAAAAACCTTAGAGATGACCTTGCCCAGTCCCTTCATTCTCAGATGCCCAAAAATGAAACAGTATACCAAAGCCACACATTTACTTGGAACTAAAATCAGAATGATAACTCTAGTCGAGGGTTCTTAGTTCTTTCAGCAGATGGCATGAAGCTAGTGCTATAATATGTACCTTGGTTAAGATCAGAGGTAAATGTTCTGTCTACTAAGTGAGGCTGCAAACTGAGACATTTCTTAAACTTTTTTACAACAAAGGACATAAAACACCAGGAGAAATAGTAAAAGCTCATATCTGCTATGCTTTCACTTGGCCACCTTATAGAGTTAAACATTAATATGTTGTATTTTCTAGTTCTTTCATACTGCACACTTATGATTTTTTGACTACAAGTTATAACAAAGTTTATCATTCAAATGGGCCCCTAAAGTGCAAGTTGTCTTAGAGGAATAAATAGTGTCTAATACATCTGTTTTTCTGGTAAAGGAGAGAAAAAATAAAATGGAATAATATGAAAGAGAAACAGGAGGAAAAATTAAAAACACAAGTAGCTGTGGTTTTGGCCCCAGTGGAAAACATACATTTATTGGAAAGAACTCTCAGCAGAAGCACGAGAAATCTTATATTTTCTAGTTCAATTACAACATCAGTGTCTTAGATATTGGTAAGAGGCTTGTTTCAAAGAACTTTGATGCCAAATCAATATGGTCCTAAGTGATGCATTAAAAGTACTGCAGAAAATGTCCTACCATTACACTGGGGAACAAAATTTTTGTTGCATCCAAAAAACACTTGTTAATACCTAATTCAAGTGTGCTGATCTCAAATATGACATTAGTTTTTCTCTTGTAAGCTACAGTTTTTTTGCAATTCAAGATTTTAGGTTTTCATCTTATTGTAAAATTTTCAGCATTTAGTTTAACATAATGAAGTAGAATGTCTTCTTGGGCATCATCTTTGCGAAAATATAATAATTTATATCATGCAGTTAATACACTAAGAGATATTATTGCATCAGACTTTGTCTACAATTCTGAATAACATATTAAAACACTTATTTTAATCATAAAATTTGCACAAAACTTATTTAAATTCTATTCAGGCAAAAATTTGTGTATGTAGCTCTTGTATTTGTGTACTTGTTGAGGACAATCTTTTTTGATGCTCCAGCAGTAGTCTATTCATCACTAACAGTGCCAAGATTTATGGGAAACTTATCAAGGTGACTGTTCAGGAAGAGAATCTTAACGCTCATGTTACATTCAATGTCTCGGAAAGCCATCAGCATCCTTTGAACCAGAAGTTCATAGTTTTCTGCTTTTTTGTTGCCAAGGAAGTTCTTTGTAACTGCTGCAAAAGACTGACATGCTGCTTTCTCCTCCTTATTCATCTTCCTGGAAAATTCTTCGTCACGTATGAGGGTTCGAATTTGAGGTCCATCAAATACACCTGCTTTTATCTTCTCGAAAGACAAGGCAGAAAAAGCAGAAATAATGTGTTGAAAGTATTCACTTTCTCTATTCAAAGCCTGAACAAACTGTTTCATTAAGCCAAGTTTGATGTGAAGTGGGGGAAATATGATCCTGTCTCGATTAACTACAGGTTCATTCACAATATTTTGCATCCCTACTTCCAGAGCTTCACATTTCAGCCACTCCTTCTGTGTCCAGTGTTTCTCCTGAGCTCAGCTGTCCCACAAACACAGAAAGCAAGGATATTTCATGAAACCTCTCTGTTGTCCTAGTAGGAAATTTACCATTTTAAGACCCACACAAATGATCCAGTTATGCTCCTCATACTTTAGAAAGTCAAGGACAATTTTTATGTTATTATAATCTTCTCGCAGAGGAGTTGAATAACCATTTGGAACCTCTGCATAAACATTACTGTTGTGTAGGAGAACACATTTCAGACTCCATTTAGAGCTGTCAAGAAATAGCTGCCATTCTGCTGGACTGTCAGTGGTAACACCTAGCTGGCTGAGAAGACTACTGATATCATGACAGTAAACAAAGTGTTTGTCTTCGGAAAAAAAGTCCACAAAAATTTTTTCACACTTCCTGAAATGGGATACTTTAACTGACCTGTGAAGTACATTCTTTTCTTGAAGCCTGGAGGTTAATAACTCAGCTGCTTTCTTTGATAAGCCCAAATCTCTTACTAAGTCATTCAATTCAGGTTGGCTAGACTGCTTAGGGATTAATGACTGCTTGGCATCAAAAGAAGACCCTTCAGATTCTACAACCATTTCCTCATGTATCTTATCAAAATACACTTGATCACCATGTTCACTTTCTTTGTCCTTAGAAGAAATAAAACCATGGAAAACTGGAACCGGGAGTGTCTCAGAGTGTGGGATAGGTCGTATTGCTGAAGGAATATTTGGATATGCGATCATATGCCATTTTTTCTTGCTGATGCCCTTTGAATGAATCAGACAGAAATAACAGTCACTGCTATGGTCCTTTGGTTCATGCCAAACCATGGGAATACCAAAAGGCATTCCTTTGCATTTTTCTTTTGTCCAGTCATGAAGCATCTTCTCACAATTATGACACACAAAATGAGGAGCCCAATTCTTCTCTTGATTACCAAGGGGAACTGGAAAATAAGCAATATATGCACGTGTCACAAATGATGAAATATTGCCCCTTTGATGTTGAAGGGTGTAACAGCCACATATATAACAGAAGGTGTCAGGACTATTCTTACATTTACACCTACTTGAAGAAGTCATGATTCAATCTTAAAACAAAATAAGAGGGTGTTTTTATCAGATAATAGTTTTTTACATTGAAAAACAACTATGATTATGTAAAAGTGATGTTTGTAAAAGATTAATTACTTTGTGATTATGTTCAATCCAAGAGTCGTTGCTGTTTAACTCCAATTTAAAAACCAATGCATGCCATTAACTGTAACAAAAAGAAATTAAAGTTGCATAAAAACTAGAGTATGCACCAAAAACATATTTCAGATTTGGAATTAGCAATGTAGAAATATATAAAAACAGTTCTAAAACTTGATGCAACAGAAAAAGAAAAAAATTTCTTCCCCAGTAATTGATAAATTTTCCATAATCTTCCACATATTTTTTCTTACACACTTAGTCATTGTTTAAATTACTGTTTTACTGAAATAAAATCTTGAATGTTGGGGGTTTAGGGAAAATAATGTTGCAATTTGTAAAGCAGCCAATCTTGCTGTTCTATCTACATATGTTTACAATGGCATTAGGTGAATCATCAATTTAGGATACAAAATGGCCTCTTCTAGAAAATACTCAGATCAACCTGTTATGAAAATGTACTGTGTTGTCCTTTGAATTCAAATGGGAGAGTAACTGAATGTGTTTGTTTATTACTTTTAATGAGATTTTACTCTATAAGGAAACACTTTCCTGTGTTGAATGTCTTTTGGCCATTGGCAAAGGAATGGATGCATTCTGCTTAATACCCTGCACATTAGAAAATGCCTCTTAACCCTTTTTATACTTTGTGACTTTACTCCTGACATCAGTCATCTCTTTACTATGAAATCAGGCTTTCACTTCATAATTACAAATAAGGCTCCGAGAGAAGAAGCCTCTTGACATGAGTTTTTCTCACCATCTTTAAAGTCATATCGAGACATTATGCATCCCATTTTGGGCTTTGAGTACAGACAACCTATATGAAGTACTTTGTCACAACATCTTGTATTTTTAGTAATAGGTACTCTTAAACTAACTAAAGAATAGAATATAGATAGATAGATTTATGTTGTTCAAAATCTGTTTAAATGTTATTGTTTAATATAAAGATGTCACATGTCACAAGAAATTGATACATATTAGGGATTCAGAATTATGATTCCTGGTAGGACATATTTTTAAGAGATTCAAGATAGACCATTTAGCCATTACTTTTTCTTCTGCCAATCTTTCACAGACCAGATACTAAGAATTTTACATTGCTACACAATATTAGCCTTAAAAAAAAAAGTTAATAGTGTGAATACATAGAAAGCCTGGTAAAGTTAATCTTGTGACTAGTTTGGTTTGGAGAAACTGAGGAGAATTAAAATTTCATGCATAGATTCCACAAAAAAAGGCAAAAAAAGTATTTTACTCTTCTTAGAAGTTTGATTAGAGTTGGACTTGGTCTCAGAGAAATGCATAAACCTACTGAATTGCCTTTCTATTAACACAATCAGTTCTGTTTAATTTACAAAGACTTTTAGAAGAATTCTTTAAAGGTCACCCATTATGTTTGTTTGTTTTTAAATTTTCATTGATTTGAGAGAGAGAGAGAAAGGAAAAGAGAGAGAGAGAAAGGCATCAACTTGTTTTACTTAGTTGTTCCATTTAGTTGTGTGCTCATTATTCCTTCTCCTATGTGACCTGATGAGGGCTGACTACGTAACCTCTGGTGCACTGGGCCGACACTTTATCCTTTGAGCCTCCTAGCCTAGGCAGAGGTAAACTGTTTGGACTCTGGGATGAATAAACTGAGATTCAAACTTACTAAAAATCACACATCAGCCTATGTGGGCACAGACAAATTTATTATTTTATTTTATACTAATTCATACCTACCATACCACTCAAGTTTCCACTGTAGGCTGATAATTAACTAAGGCTAAATAAGTCAATTCTGAATTTATGTTTGAGGGCATAGAACTAAATCTTAAACTTTGTATTTTATTTATACTTTATCAATAAAGAAGCAATGTACAGAAACAGGAGATCCACATAAAATATTATGTGAGTCAATTCTATTAGAGAAATAAGTGAGAACACTTAATGTTATCCACAGTGATTGAGAAGCAAAAGGGCATGGATTACCAAGGATCCCAAATGAAAAACAAGGAAACAAACAAAGAAAAACAAACAAATGACATTTTACTTTATTCTGCCTCACTTATATTTTCAGCCAAAGTAATTCTCCAACTTAGTTATGTGTCAGATAATTAGGAAAGAGTAATTATTTCCATTTTGCGGAGAATAGACTAAAGTATTAGGCAGCAAGAATATTTGCTTCTGGGAGACATTCCTCAGCAAGGTCTCTGAAACAAAGAGAAAGTAGAGATGCTTCCTGGGACTCTAATGAGTTTGAACAAAAAGATTTCCTGGCAAGGGTACTGTGACCTTCAAAGGGAATTTCTGCCTGAAGTCCAAGAAAAGAAAGAAGTTCTCTAGTTTCAGAAAGAAGGCACAGATTCTTAGTGTGCTCTGAGAGAAATTAGATAGAAATGTTGTTTGGGAATCAGATCCTTTGAAGAAAATTATATAAGCAAAAGAGATGTTTGCAATCTTAGGTTGCTAGCAATTTAAGATTATTTTTTGCCATAACTGAAAATTTTAATAATTCTAATAAATGTCGATTTTGTCATTTTCGTTTAATCTAACCTTTAGTAAATTAGTTCCTTTCTCAATTGAATTTATTGAACATGTTTTGACATCTTCCATGTACCATGCCTATTTAATATACTGAAAATTCAAAGATACACATATCTCAGATTTGACAAATTGAAATATGCTATAGGTTCCTTTAAAACATTTGTATTTAAAATTCTAAAACTGGGAAAGAAAGTAAACCATGCATGTGCAGCAGAGTTCTGTGTGAGTGTTACAAAAAAGAAATGACTCTAACTAGAAATGCAAAATAATATCTCAAAAGCAACCTGATGAATTTTCAAGGGTGAATAAAATCTTTCATGAGAAAAGAAGTTATGGCAGAAGAAGGCATTTTGTTGATGGTAAAGGACGGTGGATCCTTCTGCTTATCAGAAATATTTCAAGAGATCTACTTCTATGGCTCTCAGAGAGGCTGTTGGTTCCTTATTGCTTTCTGTAATTTCAGATCAACATGTTCCCCTTTTTTGAAACACAAGCCACTTGTGCATTTATAAATTAATTTCCAATATGATATGAGGTAAGTTTACCCCTTTGAGGATGACAAGCAGAGATGGCAAATCTCTTCTCCTTCTTGCTTAATCCCAGGATTTTACCCATACTCTGAATGCAAGTAATGCACATTAGTCAATTAATAGACTGTTAAATTACAACAGTTCCGGGCAATTTAATTACTGTTGGTAAAATGAGAAATGAATGATTGCATGTCAGTTACCAATTCCGGTTCCTTACCTTGTAATAGATTAAGTTTGAATCATGATAGTTTCTCTGGAAAATATTATTTCTGTGAACATATTAATTGTTATATCATGTATTACAGAAATTTAAGTTTTGGGGTGGTATTTTTATCTAGAGGGGATATGGGAAAGTTACAACAATATTTTAAAATAAAATAACAATCATTTATTTTAAAGAAATTAAAATTATTGGTAGAATAAACAAAATGAGAGTCCCTTGTTGCCAATTCCAGCCCACTCAGAGGTTTTTTTTATTAGTTAAATAAACTCAATAGAATTATCAAATAACAATAATCTTAGTTTTGATGATTATTTAATCTCCTTTGAGTCCATTATACTTGAAATTAAAAGTTTTAGTGAGTGTCTGAGAGGTCTGGCTCCCATATTTTTTTATGTTTTATTTGTTTAGTCTGTGTTTTCCTTACCTGAGTTATAAACTGATGAGGACAGTGACTTTACCTGTTTGGTTCACTGTTTATCTGAGGGACTAGTATAGTGCTTGACCCAAATAGGTACTTAGTATATGTTTGTTGAATAGATTGATTGGAACAAAAAATAACCAAAGACAAGGTATCAACAGTTACTTTGACTTTAAAAGGGAACTGTGAATTTATGTGGTAATGGAGAAGACTGAATTCTAAAAAACAAAACTTAGAAAAAATGGAAAAATGTTACACTCAGCTAATAAAATGAAGATTTGCATTGCATTACACAGCCTATCTGTAAGATAAATTGTTTCTTATTAAAGCTGTCAATCTTCTGTTTCTATCTACTCAAAGATTAGAAGAGTATCCCTTGCATCTCAGTTGACTATGTAGTTTGATAAATATATTTTATCAGCAATTAGGTGTGTTAATACCTAAGTCTACTGATGCTTTCTTTAGAGCTATTAAGATTTTGGAAACATAGCCTTCCTTTGCAATCCTCTATTATTAAATATTTATGAAAGGAAAAGAATATTTGCAGTCACATTTAGAAAGGATTAAGGGTTTATAGTTAACTGGGACTAAACTCCATTTTATCCATTTTCAATGAATGGATCATGTTGCCTTATAATTAATTGTCTTACTGCATTGCAACTTGAAAGTAAAATTCTTGGATAAAGTGCCAACAAACTCACTTACATTCTTATCCATTTAAACAATCCTTTTAAATAACAGCCTATCCTTGAAAAAACCCTGCATACTAGGTGTACTGCTAGATACTACACAGACAGATGAGTCCATTCTTCCTATCTGAGTGAGATCACTGCAAGAATCTCATAATTGGTCCCTATGTCTCCAGCAAAACCCTTTTCCAACGTGTCCTCTTTTTCAGAGTTATCTTTCTAAAATGCAGATCTGACACTTGTATTCATTGCTTTAAACTCTTCTGGGACTTCTCAAAGTTTACAAATTAAAACTCAAGTGACCATCATAGCAGAGATTCTGTATAGTACACCTCTCCAATTTCATGTCCTGCTACAGCCAACTTTTTCCCAATTCCTCGCTTTCATACTCAGGTGCATTTGCTAGTCCTTGACTATCAACCTGGTCCTCATTTTTAACCTGGAAGCTCCCTATTTGACTAGAACTGACATTATGCTTTTGGACTAAACCACAAAGTAAAAACTAATAAACTACATGTTACCCTCCCCCCACTCACCCCAATTCTGTGAATCAAGATTGCAAGACAAAATTTAGCAAGAAATCTCCATATGCCTTATATACTATATATGCAAAGTAAATATATAATGTGATTAATTGATAACTTTAAAAGACTGTCAGTAGGTAAAAACACAAGACAACATCATCAAGTACAAAACACCTGCCTGAAACAGTAAGAATAATGTGGGAAAGCAGAGGATGAAGGAAGGATGAGATTCTTAATAAGGCTTTGAGGAGGAGTTGAGACCAATATAAAGGACAGGTAACCATGTGAAGGAAACTCCAGGGGTAAGATTGGGTGGTGGAATCCAAGGGCACTGATGACAGCATCAGCCAGCTTGGAGAGAAAGGTACGAGTCAGAGCCTCTCATGGAAAGGGCAGCCAAGTTCTATATGGAAACCTTTTCAGTCAACATTGGCCCTTTGACCTAAAAAATAGGGTTAGGGTTATGCCAAATCCTGAAGGATATAAAACTTCATAGAAACAAAATCACATTTTACATTAAAACCTGAAACTTCTATAGTAGAAACTCCCTATACCAGTTGCTTTTTTTTTAAATAAAAAATTGCCTCCAAATTCTCTAAACTTGTTTGCTTGACACTTTTTGTTGTGTTTTCTTGATGAATCCGATGTTTAATTTACTTTCATTCTAAGTTTGGTACACAGTAGGGTATAAGATAAGACTATCAACAGTTCATAATTTAGGGCCCATTAACTTGCATGGGAAAAAAATGAGTATGCTTTTATCTTCACTAATCATAACCAAAAGTTAGGATTCCCACTGATGGTGATGGTAGACAAAAAAATCACATTAGTATTAGCAACACTGTGATGTGATTATATCACCAGTAGAAATCATAATGGTTCTATTCTATTGTTTAGAATTATTAAAATTGTTAAAAGATTGCTTATATTTATCACTGCTTTTAAATTTTGTTATTAGGCCCTGGTTGGTTAGTTCAGCTATAGAACATTGACTCAGCAGTAGAACATTGTCCTGGGCATGTGGAAGTCCCGGGTTCAATTTCTGATCAGTGCACACAAGAGAAGTGACCATCTGCTTCTCTATCCTTCTCTCTCTTCCCCCCACTCTCTTTTCTCCTCCCGCAGTCATGGCTCAAATGTTTGGGTTTGAGTAAGTTGGCCTGGGCACTGAAGATGGCTCCATGGCTTAACCTGCTTTTCTAAAATGGCTCAGTTGCCAAGCAGAGCAGCATCCCTAGATGGGCAGAGCATTGCCTGGTAGGGGACTTTTGCTGGGTGGATCCAGGTCAGGGCAAATGAGGGAGTCTGTCTCTGCTTCCCCACCTTTCACTTAATAAAATAAAATTTTGTTATTAGACTGCCCTACAAATGTTCTTATTGGATGCACTAATGGATTTACATATACCTATATAATAATTTGTGAATATTGTAAATATTTTGTTAATTATTTCAATATAATTGATCTTCTTGGTAATATTATGTATTTTATTTTATACATTTAACATATAATTCTGAGAAGAGCTCCAAGAGCCTCACCAGACTGATCAAAGAGGCCATGCATAAGAATTTAGAGTCAATTATATGGGAATTTTAGGGGTGCATTCCTCAGAGGGGCTTTGTGAGGATTAAATAAACTGATACATATCAAGCACTCTGATAATACAGTTGCTAGTTGAGACATAGCTCCTTATAGCTATAATTTATTATTGTCATTATTATTTCAAGTAAAAATAAAGTCCTAGTGTATAATGTTGCTCTTTGAAAGACATGCATATTGACTAAAATTCTTTATCTTCCTTAGAAAGAAAACTTTAAAAAAGGGCTTTTGCATGATGCCACTTAGCTGATATGTGCAACTACTTAAATGTCAACCAGAAAAGAGTTTTCCAAGCATTTTAAAAGAGAAATCAGCTTCTTAATCAATTTGCTCAAAACAACCCCTTTTTATTCCACCTAGTACTGACAAAACCTATCAGACAAAGCATGGTAAAAAAAATGTAAAAAACATGAAAAGGGAGAAAGCAATTTGTTTTTTCTACCCTATTGTTTTTATAAAATCAAGTTAAGCTCTGTCTTCTTTTTTTTTTTTTACGCATCTTTGTTGTCATACTTGAGAAATTTAGCATTTAGCTTAAAATGTTTCGCATGATGAATTATTAAAAATCTTTAACTGTCGGACAACCTTCCTGTGGTATAGGAGTGTTTTGTCTTGTTTTGTTTTTTCCTTAAAAAAATGACCCCATGTTTTGCTGTGAGGGGAGACAGCTAATGAAAAATGGCCCAGAATTATTGTGAAACAATTGTCTGTAGTGTAATCAAGTCTGTTTCTGCCCTCCAACTACTGCAGGATATAATGATACATGTATCATTAAGCAGCTGCTATGGATGCCTGAGGAAACTGGTAGAAATTTGTACCTATTGTTTTCCTTACTCCAGCCTCTCTTTCCCAGCATTACCCCTATTCTCTCATCTCTCTTGTGCTTTTTGGAATATGGCTGCAATAATCTTGTGAAAAACAATCATGTATCTCTGCACATATAAATGTATACATACTCACACAGAGATATGCATATATATGTTTTTATTTTCAAAAAGCAACAACCTGATGAAAGTAAATTCTTCTGGGAGCTTTTCATAATTATGGAATTCATAAAGTAAGCTTTTTAGGATGGTGATTGTTAACACAGGAAGTAGAGGTCAAGGGAGAGTGTGTGACTAATGTTTAATTAGAATAAGCTTCTAAGATAAAGCAATTATTTGTTTAATGGCTGCTAAATTTTATGTAGCAGCAAGGCTTATTATTGATCTCTCTCCACTGGCTTCTCTTCATATGTTGTGTGTGTGTGTGTGTGTATGTGTGCATGTGTGAATGTCTGAGAGATAGAGAAAGAGAATTAGGACAAATCCAAATTTTCTTTAATGGGGTTTAAATCAGTATTTGTACTATCACTGTCCTCCAACCCAAAGTCAGACAAAGTGGGACAGATTTGCCCAACAACCACTCACATGATAATTATAAGGTAGTATCATCGGGTTTACAGGTGGTCACATTTATTTTTCATTTTCTGTGATGGTTCCCAAGATAGAAAATGTTATTGAAAGAAAGGAAAGGGAGATAAGGCAATTACATTTGTAGTAGGTTCCCTTTAACAGAATATAGCATAGAATTTATACATCAAAATATTTTTCATTTAATATTTTATATTTTCCTATATTTTTAAAATCATAATGGGTCCTGGATTAATTGGGACCTGTCTAAATGTAAATATAAATATCTAAAATGTTTTATGTATTATGCCATAACATTATTATAAGCATATAAATAGAAGAACAAATAAAGTGATAATCTTAGTTTAGTAGAAAAGCAAAGTAACATGTTCGATTTTTTGTTTGTTCATTTGTTTTTTTAGCGTGAGAGAGAGAGAGAAAGAGGTGGGGACAGACTGATATAGACAGACAGAAAGGGAGAGAGATGAGAAGCATTAATCCTTCATTGCAGGACCTTAGTTGTTCATTGAATGCTTTCTCATATGTGCCTTGAGAGGGTGTGGGAGCTCCAGCCCAGCCAGTGATCCCTTGCTCAAGCCAGAAACTTTGGGTTCAAGCCAGTAACCTTGGGCTTCAAGCCAGCAACCTCTGGGCTCAAGACAGTGAACATGGGATTATATCAATGATCCCATGCTCAAGCCAGCAACCCCACGCTCAAGGAGGGTGACCTCAGAATTTCGAACCTGGGTCCTCTGTGTCTCAGGCTGACTCTCTATCCACTGCGCCACCACCTGGTCAGGCCAAAGTAACATTTGTGTGTGTGTGTGTGTGTGTGTGTGTGTGTGTGTGTGTGTGTGTGTGAGAAAGAGACAGAGACAGAGAAAGGAATAAATAGGGACAGACAGACAGGCAGGAAGGGAGAGAGGTGAGAAGCATCAATTCTTCATTGTGGCTCCTTAGTTGCTCATTGATTGCTTTCTCATATGAGCTACAGCAGAGCGAGTGACCCCTTGCTCAAGCCAGCGATCTTTGGGCTCAAGCCAGCTACCATGGGGTCATGTCTATGATCCCATGCTCAAGCCAGTTACCCTGCACTCAAGTCAGTGACCCTGCGCTCAAGTCTAATGAGGCCATGCTCAAGCCAGCAACCTCAGGGTTTCAAACCTGGGTTCTCTGCATACCAGTCCAATGTTCTAGCCACTGTGCCATGCCTGGTCTAGCCAAAGTAACATTTGTTATTGTTTTTTGTTTTGCTTTTAATGAGAGGAGGGAAGGCAGAGACAGACTCCTGCATGCTCCCGGACTGGGATCCACTCAGCAAGCCCATTGGGGGTGATGCTCTGCCCATCTGGGGCCCATGCTCCATTTTGCAACCAGAGCCATTTTTTAAGCACCTGAGGCAGAGGCCATGGATCTATCCTCAGTGGTCAGGGCCAACTCACTCTAACTGAGCCTTGGCTGCAGGAGGGGAGGAGAAGAGAGAGATAGAGAGAGAGTGAAAGAGAGAAGTGAAAGGGGGAGTGGTGGAGAAGCAGATGGTCACTTCTCCTGTGTACCCTGACCAGGAATTGAACACGGGACATCCACACACCAGGCCAACCACTTTACCACTGAGCCAACTGGCCAGGGCCAACAGTTTTTAATTACAACATTAGCACGATATGGTTCATGGAAAGCATTCAGTGTAATATTTGTGCATAAATGTATTTTCAGAAAATTAGAATTCTCCTGGGACAGATTTACCTTGTGCATTTTATAGTTGTGTTTTGTCTCTACAGCTAAAACACACCTATTATGTACATACAAACATCTTTTCATTTCTATAAATGTAAATTTAAACTAGCAAGATTCACTTTTCAGTCATATAAATGGTGACCCACCTAAACAAGTAATTTGGAACTCTACAATGATGCACACTGCAGACAATATAAAAAATAAACAACTTTTTAGATGATTTGTACACTGCCCTGTGATTTTCAAATCTTTAGGTGGCTAAATCTTCCTAAAATGTAGTTTATTTTAATGAAGAATTCAATGTAGAGGGTAGAGAGGAGGCAGTGTTTCTTCAACCACATTCAGCTGAACTATAATTGTCTTCATGTGATTAGTTTAAGAGAGGGTAGTATAATATATTCACATATTCGGTATTAAAAATTATTACAAGAAATAGTATTTTATTATTATTTTTTATCATGATATTCAGTAATAAGACACCCAGGGCCCATTAACCCAATCAAATAAATATTTACACTTTTAATATGCATGAGTCAGAAAATCAGCTTTTGTACTTTTGAAATTAGAGTTCTAAAGCATAAGGTACATTCCTTAAATTCTGTTATGAAGACCAGAAGATAGGGAGAGCAGAGCCTGAAGGGGAAATGATGTTGGAAAAGTCTCTATTCCAGATCACACTGGTCATGGTCCAAGGGAGATGTTCATCACTCAGAGAAGATTCAGTGTACTGATCAATCATTTTCTGCCTATTCAAGAGATCAAGTGACCCTGCAATCCAGATCAGCCTTGCTCAGAACTTCCTGTGCAGCAGTACCAAACTATTCCAAGCCACTCCTCCTTTAGCAGCTATTTCTCATGTGTAGTGATAATAGTTTCTCATAACTGTACCTCCTCTGAGTCACATTCTTGGAAGCATTAAGCACCCCTAAGAGTGTGAGAAAAGATGATAAAGCAATATCATTGATTTTTTAAACATAAGTCTCTATTGTCTTATGTTAGGGTCTTATTATCAGATGTTATTATCATTAGCTTTGAAATTTGCATTTGTATCTGGACCTCTGAGAAACCATAAATGTGCTATATAATTAGAGGGCTTAAAAATACTATCACCTAAGGTAAAACAGAAATGAACTTAAAGCACAGGAAATATAGTCGTTATCATCACTATATCTCTCAATATTCTTTTGGAAGTTGGGTCTTAGAATAATATTGTTACATAATCAAAGTTGAAACTTCAGAAAAAACATATACCTTAATTGGACTTTGAGCCAAAGGGATAGTTTGAGATTTAAGTTTCACACTACATGTAAATGGCCATTTTACAAAAAACAAATCCCAAATTTATTTCAAAACTTGGTTTATCTGAAGAATCAAGGGCCTCAGTATACATTGATAAGTTTATGCCTTTATTGATACAGTGAAGCTTTGAATAAAATATCATAATTATAAAACAAACAAACAAACATGAGAGGACAACAATCATTCCACCAATATCCTCAATATCCTGGTTATATGTTTTGCCATATAACCAACTCATGGGAAAGAATACGGGGTCTAAAATAAATCTTACTTATGAAGCCCCACCAAGTCAATATTTTAGCATTACAATCGAATTCCAGAATTTACTAAAACAATGGATTTCAATAAAAACAAAACTACCCAAGTATACTAGTTGAAATGTATGCATATATTTTCTAAAATCACTAAGTAGTTACAGAACTGAATATATACCCTGAATCAAACCTAATCAAATCCTCTCCCTCATCCTTCCAAAGTCTAGGTCTAAACTATAAAAGCAAAACAGATAAGGGCAGGCTTTGACATCCTCTCTCTTTCTCAAGCCTACTGAAAGAAGATGGAATTCTGAGTCAAAATAGCTGGAATGTCATTCAGATGTTAGTAGAAATATCTTAATGCTAAGGCACATCAACATTTAATCTTTTGTGGTTTTGGGGAATGGAAAAACAAACACCGAATAAGTCCTGGTCTTCGGACCATAGCAGTAGGGAACATTTAAAATAATCTCTCGAGGAGGCAATTTGGTAAAGACCAAAGAGTACAAAAAGCTAGCCTGGGAACAGAGTACTTGTGGCAAAAAGTGCCGTCAGAAAGGTCTTGTTCTCATCACAGAATTCATTTCATGTGGTCCCCAATGAAAAGCTACATTTGTAGACAAATGACACATTTCAGAGAAATTACATCCACTATAGCCTATGCAAGAGTTTCATTCTAACTCACCTAAGAAATCACAAATTTTAGCACTTTTTTACACAATCAATAAAAATGGTAGGAAGTGGAACTTGGGACTGCATATTAATCTTGCATCTAGTTCCTTGCTAGCTTTCAACAGCAACTATTCATCTTGTTGAGCTTATAGAAGTGATTTGTTTCATCTGTACACTCCATGCACAGCTAAATATAAAATCAACTTCCATTTAACAAAGTGGACTAACAGCATGAGGCCTATCAGGATAGCCTGCAACCTCGGTGTAATAATGCTAACGCCTGCTGCGTGTCAGCGCCGAAGCCAAGCCATTAGAATGTTGCTTAATAAAGAAGCCTTATTGATAGGTTGACAAAGAAGAATTTTTCATCTTAAATTGCTGACAGACCTGGCTATGGTTTCTTTCCCAAATGCTAAAGCCACTATTCAGCCGTGTGTCAAAGTTCTTTAATTACTTAATCCACTTTTTTGGAAATCAAGGTAAAACAATCTGTTAAGCGGATGATGCATTCTTATCCAGCTAAATGAGCAGTGCAAATGGACTTCATCTTTTGCGGCAAGTGAATACTGCTACAGCACGTTTTACAAGTCTTCACTAAGACTATACTTTCAGGGATCATTTCTATAGTCTGTTACAAGTCTTCACTAATCCTGCTGTTACAGCCTCTAATAATGGACAGAGGACCTTGGCAAGTATCAAAATAGATTGGAATATTGGACATCTTCTTCATAGAGTCTATTTGACTTGATGTGGTTGTTGTTACTTTTAACTATGGAGCAACATTGGAGAGGAAGAGTAGATCATAGATATTGTCACCTCTCAAAACTTATCTGAGCTTTGTAAACCCACCATGTCTCTCACATTCTCTAACTTACAGTATAATCATCTACTCTCTCAAGCAGACTCACACACATACCTGTATGCATGCACACATACACACCAACACATACCACAGCCTTGATTCTTGGCCATCTTCCCTACAAAAAGTGGTGCTGTAGAAGCAGTTGTAATTGCTAGCTATGGTTGGAAAGATATAGGGATTTATGCCAAAAGACATTGATTTCAGAGTGACAACTTAAAGTAAGAGTAAGAACATCTATAGTTGATATTTCAAAGCAGATATTATTATAAAGCAGGTATATGTTGTGTGTTTGGGCAGATGCTCTGCTAGTTTTGCCTGTACTCACTCATATGGCTATAGAAAGTAGCGTGAGGATCAGCTGGGTTGGTGGGTCCAAGATGTTTTATTCACATGCTGAGTATAGGCACTGGCCTTTGGTTATTTTCCACATGGCTTCTTGTCCTCCATGAAGCTAGACCAGCTTTTTACATGATGAATTGAAATACACTAAAGAGGTGAAGGCTACATAGATTTCTAAGAGTGTCCTAAGTCTATGGTATACCCTTGGACATTGCATCATGTCACTTCTGCCACATTTTGTCTGTCCGAGCAGTCAAAAGTCCAGTCTAGATTTAAATGGCAAAGCAAGAATCTCTACCATGTGACAAAAGGATCAACAAAGACATGTCACTAGGTGGAGATTCATTCTAGAATGAAACAATTGTGTGGATATAACTTTCAATCTACAATGATATAGAAGTTGAGAGAATTGTTTCTTAGGTAAGATGAACTACCTGAGCACTCTCATGGTGCTACAATGCAATAGAGATCAGGATTGACTCCTGATATCTTTTGTTATACTGTGTGTCCAATATATTTTTTAAAGATGGGTTATTTGAAACACTTCATACAGAAATGAGAGGTCTTGTGTAGCCTCAAGAAGAATTAAAATATAATTATAACTTCATTTGCCTGTCATTGGTTAAGGATAGGAACTGAGCACTTAGCACAGACCTTGCCAGCTAGAAACATTTTAATATAGATTTGTTGAACAAACAAATAGAGAGTAACGAGGTCACACGGGGAAACTTACTAACTCTTTCTCTCTCTGGTAGTTTAATTTTTTCAAAGGTAAAGATCATGTAAGGATCAGAATCAGATTCAACAAAAATGTTTCATTTAACAAAACTGCATCTATTAAGTTCTCTGTGTTTTTATGTGCATCACCATACTTGTATCCAAAGGCCAACATGCCCAGTTTGATAAGGTAGTGAACATGAATGGAGACATCTGAGAGGAGAATGAGTCTAAGAAACTATTGCTCTAGTCCTGAATGAATTACAGTCCCTTCAGTCCACTCATCTCAGTTCCATACTTGCTGCCAAACCACCTCAAACATACAATTTTGGTCAATTACCGGGACTAATTTTATGTTTACATTTTATCACATTTTATGTAATAGATGAAGATACTAAATTCATTTCATACTAGATTAGTATTCTATAAAATATTTTTCTTTTATGTTGCCTTTTCATTTTAATATTTGACATTTATGTTGTTTACACAAGAGCATTAGATTACTTAGTATGTTTTAATCCTTAAATACTGTCTTTCAAAAGAAAAAGTTAAAAAATGCAGCCATAGTACATTAAGAATTCAAGAGAACTGTTACTCTTATCTCAATGAAAAAACAAACTAAAGAGCAAATTTTGTGCAAAAATTAAGGAAAAATAAAGCCAAGTACTACAGGGGGTGGATAAAAAATATTTAGAATACAGAGATAAGCCTTTTTTAAGAGAAGATTACCAGTGGAAAATAAATAAGATTGTGTGTGTGTGTGTGTGTGTGTGTGTGTGTTAGAGAGAGAGAGAGAGTGTGTGTGTGTTAAGAACCTAAGACAATATAGAACTTTTTAAGAATATAATTTATATTACATTAGTTACTCACTTTGATGTGTTTGTCTCAGGGAACTAGGAGATAAAACCATTAAACATTACCACTTGGAGAAAGTCAATGGTTGGTACATGTGAAAACAACACTGTCAAGAAATGTTAAACTGAAATGATAATTTATATGTGTTTGACTCCCTTCAAACAAGAGATTTACATTGAAATTTTCCCAATATTGTTCACATTTCTTAAAAACTTTTCTTAAGAACTAGAGAATAGAAAGACCTTGAGATAATCAAAATCAACACCTTAAGTGATACCTAAATGTTATCTGATAACAAGCACAGCTTCCAAAATTCTCTCCAGGAAATTTATTCTTCTATAACATCTGACTTCGTCATTCTGGAGTACTGAAGGTTGCTTGTGGTTTTCTAGAGACACTCAAACCGTTATAAGTTGTTTAGTTAAGCTAATATATACTTGAAAACCCACAGGACATAGGGCTTAAGTAACAGTATAAAGATCTCAAAGACAGAAGCAACTGCAGTTGCCTTATTACCAACCCCCTTGTTAAAATGAGGACAAAGCCACACATATTGCCTGCTGATTTCAGGAAATTAAGATTTTTAAAGAGGCATTCTACAGATCAAAAACCTTACTTTGAACTGCATATACCATTAGTTTCTCTTCTGATGATGTTATCTAAAAATTTAATGAAGAATTTCATAAGAATTTGCAATAGGGAGAAGAAAAATTCCCTGACCTTTATTAAATGTAAAATACATTAGTCTAGTAGTACCAACTTAATTAAACAACATGGCTCCTGGCTATAGTAGCAGTCTCAAAACTTCCCGAATTTTCAAATTGGCTGAAGGCCTTGTTTGCACAGTCCCTGGGCCACAACCCTAGAGTTTCTGGACTTGGTATTCCTGGAATGGGGATAGAAATTTGCATTTCTCAATGAGCTTTCAAGTGATACTGATGCTTTTTTGTCTCAGAACCAAACTTTGACAGTTACTAGGTTTTCACTACCTTTACATTAGAATCACCTGAGGAACATTAAAACTATAACATCTAAGCTCCAACCTAGACTAAGTAAGTCAGTGGGTCTGCTGGTCTGCTGTTGGGTTCAGAAAATGGCATTTTAATGATTTCCCCAGATGACTCTAATATGCACATAGAGATGAGATTTACTGATATCACTCAACCCTATTTTTATTTTTTCAGTTGTTTTGAGCTCAGAACCCAAAACATCCCATTGCTTGTTTCATTGCTGTCCCATTATCACACAGCAATTTTACCCCACCTTACCTGTCCACCCCTATCTCTCCAACTCTCAGCTTTCTCTCTTCCTTTTATTGCATTCCCTACTTTATCTGTTCAATTTGGTGACCCCTAGCACTGCTTTCTCTGCTCATGTGTTCTGTGTGCCAGTGCCAGGCACCAGACATGAGAAAGAAGGCATACTGTACCAAGCACCAAAGCACTCGAATTCTAGCTTCAGCTTAGCTATTAAATGCCTTAGAAAAATTGGGGAACCTTTGCATAGCAAATTTCCAACTGTATTAAAAGGTAAATAAGGTTTATTTTAAAGTCATGCTATTATTTTTTAACAACTCATCCAACCCAAACTGGGAAGTGAGTCAAGCAGCCTGAGTGCTATTTTGTTCAGCAGAGAAGTAAAGCCAGGGCACTAGTGACCCAGAGTCCTCTCCTCCCCCTGAGGTTGGATGCTCCTCCTAACTCTGACATGTCATTGTCCTGACTTTGGCTTAGAAATCTAACTTTAAGCCTCTGTGCTTTTGTCTTTATTTTTGTTAGAGCATATGCTTCATTTAAAGTCAACATGTTGGTGTGTGTGTGCATGTGTGTAACCATAGTCTAATGACCTAACCTGACTCTAGCTTACTCTCTGTTCTTGGTCAATTGTTGTGGCATTTTGGCTCTGTATTGAATTAGGTTTGTTTTGTTTCCTTTTATTTTTAATCAAAAAACCTTATAATTAGGTAATGGATTTCCTTATATTTATCATTGAAACCTCGGTGAGAACTAGGTTGGAGCCATTTATTAGCTCATTCCCCTATCTCCTAAGCCACAATTTTCCCATCTGGAAACCAAGTAGAATAGTACCTATAAAGTAGGGTTATTGTGAAGACTTGCTGAGGCAACAGAAGATAACATAAATGGAAGTACTTTCTTGCACTGAACCTGACACAAAGTAAAAACTCAGAGTCTGTTAGAACTCTTTCTCCTCTTCCCATTGACCAATTATTGTGGGTTCTGAGTAGGCTTTAGAGTGGAAGGTTTATTATAATGTTTTAGTGTTTAAGGATGAGTTAAAGTTAGGAAAGAAAAAAAAAACAGAGAAAAGGCTATTACTGCTCAGATCAGGGAAGAACATGACCAGGTGCAGCAGAAGTAATGTGCAACTGGAGGAAAAGTGTAACTAGACTCCTGAATGGTGAAAAGACTTGATTTTTTTTATAAATAAATTTTTATTAATGTTAATGGAACGACATCAATAAATCAGGGTACATATATTCAAAGAAAACATGTCTAGGTTATCTTGTCATTCAATTATGTTGCATACCCATCACCCGAAGTCAGATTGTCCTCCATCACCTCCTATCTAGTTTTCTTTGTGCCCCTCCTCCTCCCCTTCCCCTTTCCCTCCCCCCCCACCCGTAACCACCACACTCTTGTCCATGTCTCTTAGTCCCGTTTTTATGTCCCACCAATGTATGGAATCATGTAGTTCTTGGTTTTTTCTGATTTACTTATTTCACTTAGTATAATGTTATCAAGATCCCACCATTTTGTTATAAATGATCCGATGTCATCATTTCTTATGGCTAAGTAGAATTCCATAGTGTATATATGCCACATCTTCTTTATCCAGTCTTCTATTGAAGGGCTATTTGGTTGTTATCATGTCTTGGCCCCTGTGAACAATGCTGCAATGAACATGGGACTACATGTGTCTTTACGTATCAATGTTTCTGAGTTTTGGGGGTATATACACAGTAGAGGGATTGCTAGGTCATAAGGTAGTTCTATTTTCAGTTTTTTGAGGAACCACCATACTCTCTTCCATAATGGTTGTACTACTTTACATTCCCACCAACAGTGCATGAGGGTTCCTTTTTCTCCACAGTCTCTCCAACATTTGCTATTACCTGGAAAAGACTTGATTTTAAACAGATATGCATGTTTTTCACTTAGCCTTCATTCTGTGCTTAGCAGCGGCACGCTAAAGACTTTACCTATGTCACTGTCATTCAAGTGTCACTATAACCTGTGAATCTTTCCCCATTGTGGAGAGAAAATCTGGGTTTACAAAGGGTATATGACTTGCTGAAGGTTAAAATGTTAAAAACCTAAAAGTCAGTTCTTAACTCTCACACACAGAGAAAATCTGTGGGTGTTTATAGTTGATATGTGTGTGGGAGGGAGAGAGAGAGAGAGAGAGAGAGAGAGAGAGAGAGAGAGAGAAGAGGATGTTTTATAGAAATTATTACAATAAAAGCAGTACTTAAAAAATGGCAAACCTGGCTATCTTGGGTTGGTTTTCTAAAGAAGAAAATAGAAGAAGTGAGGAGATTATCTGTATGATGATCCAGTTGTCACTTCTTTTTATCATTTTGCATTGAGTGATTGCCAGGGGAGTGAAAGAGCTCACTGAATGGATAGCTGCTTTCATGGGTGCTTATAGTCTAGCAGGGGAACTATACAGTAAGTAAACAAAGCAAATTTTTAAAAAAGGTATGATTTAGAGAAGGAACGAACATGGTGATATGATAGAGGAAATGTCTGAGGAAGTGACAGTGAACTAAATCACAGAGGTAGAGAATAAATCAGCTATGGCAAAAGCTGGAAAAAAATAATTTTCCAGATGGGGGAAAAGCTGGGAAAGAAAAGGACTTGTTTTGTTACAGAAACAGAAGGTAAGTTCAAGTGGGTCAGAAAGAGCAAGGAGAAGGATGGTATAGAATGAGTGTGGAGAAAAACAGCAAGACCCAATTGACACAAGATCTTGTATACCTAACAGCAATGGACAGTTTATTTTAAAGGGTTTGAGCAAGTGAGCAATACCACCGCACTTGTGTCAGAAAAAGATTGCTGTGGCTGCTGTGTAGAAAGAGCTCAAAGAAGAAAAGCCAAAGCAGTAGTCCAGAAAATATATAAAATAAGAATATAGCAGAATAATTGAGCAACTTAGGGAAGGCCAAGATTACAGAAGACTAGAGAAGTGAGTAGAGAGATGGATAAAGTAAGAATCCAGGGGTGCAGTAACTCTGGAAAATGCTAATTGATTATCAGAATTTTCCCTAAGGTAGAATAGCCAGGGACACAGAAGATAAACTAAGGGCTGTTCATGAGGGGAAAATTCACGGGGCCTACATATGAAGAACCAGATGCTTCAAGAGTATTAAAAAATAAGCTATCATGTTTAATAGATATTAGCATTTTCAAATTTCCATATGTATTGCTTATTTGAATTCTTACATCTTTGCAAAGTAGAGAAGATGTTTATTATTCTTGCTTACAGCTGAAAAATAGTACTAATTTAATAGAAGTATGATGCCCAAGACAATAGAAAGAGTCTCTGAACTATACTATGATCGAAAGATAGCCATGTTCTATTTCTTTAACTAGAACATTGAGGATTGAAAAAATTTACTCTTACTGCTGAAAGATTTACTCACTTTAATACAGTAGTTTCTCAAGCAGTGGTTCCCTCTGATGAGAATAGGGCTGAAATGAGGACAATTCCTAATGTTTTAATGATGGGACTAAATTTCAGTAACTTCTTTTCACTCTCTAGTCCAATAGTTCTCAGAGTGTGTTCCCGAGACTAGCAGTATAAGCATCATCTGGGAACTTGTTAGAAATGCAAATTCTCAGGTTCTATCCCAAACCTACTGAATCAGAAACTCTGGCAGGTCTGGCAATATGAGTTTGAGTTTTGACCAAACTTCCAGGGGATTTTAATGTAGGCTCCAGTTTGAGAATCTTCTTCAACAAGATTCTTGTCTTGTTCGACCCTATTTTCCTCAGCAAGGACAAGGGAGAGTGGAAAGGGAGGGGAGTTGAGAAACAAAATGAGAAAAACAGGCTGGAAATGCAGACACCAGCAATCAGAGGTTCTAGAAGATATAAAAGAGAAAAGAAAAGAAAGCCTTTGGGGAGAAGGGTGGGGTCACCTTTTAGAATGTCAGTGGACTTCAATAGACTTCAGTTCTTGTCTGCAGCATTCCTAATTAGGCAAAGTAAAAATTTCTTGATGGCACTGGTTGCCTTTGGAAAAACTGGAACCTTTAAACAACAAAAAAAGAAAGTTAAAATCTACTACTACCATATTTGTACCACATGATCATGGTCCTTCTATGTTTGACAAGGGTTTGATGTTTGTGTTGAACCTTGAACTATACCAATCAAATGATATCTCTTAAAGTACAAATTTGGAATGGACACAAAGAAACAGTATGTGGTCTTTTTTCTTTGAACTAAGAGACCTAGTAAAATTGACATCATGGCAGCAACTTTAATATTGTGCATGTATAGATGTATTTGAGAAAAAAACTTCCCAGTGGAGTGAGAGAAAGGATCTCAGTGCACATTTAGAAAACAGAGATATCACTCATTGTTTGGGTTCTGTCACTTCTTTGTTTCTGGTTTCATCTCCAACCTGTATTCTGTGAGTTTTTCTTGTACTCTTGTAGCTCTGAAAAACTCTCCCATTTTTACTTTTAAAAATAGATCTCTACTACTTAAAGCCAAAGCATTCTTGGCACCTGGGAGCCAAATAGCTGAAGTTTTATACTTAGGTTAACATTTATTTTAAAAGTCATGTTGAAGCAGGTGTTAATGAAAAAATAAAAGATATGTTTGTCATATAAATAAATAATGTTTGTCACACAAAAATGAAATAGGCCCTGCATATTTGTTTAAGCACCTACATCCACGTTCAATTTTCTATCAGTCCTAAAAGCAGTAGTTATAACAAAAATGAAAAGAAAAAAGAAATTCTAATAACTTTTCTTCATCTCTTATTCACATGGTTTGAAAATGGCCTAAGCTTCCAAATTTCCATTTCTTCAGCAGAAGGTGAATGCACCTGGAACTTTCTTTCAAGTTAATAGGAACCCTAAACATAAGCTGGCTGTGCAAAGCAGCACAAAAAGTTGGCACTCCGGCACAAGTGCTCTCTGTATGTGAGCTCTTGGAAGGTGTGGTAGAGGGAATATTTCATGTTCAATTTCCTTCTTTAGTAGATCCAAACTGTACCCACATGGTCTCATAAAATGCTTAATTCAAATTTCTCTGAAATTGAAAAGGCAGGATCCCTTATTATCCTACTTATAGAAAAAAATCTGTCTAAAACAAAACAAAAAAGTACATATTTTGGAAGTGAGGATAATGCATTAGAAAGGTCGAGATTGTTGAGATAAGCATTTTTGTTTTTTTTACAGAGAACATATTCAGTAAAGTGTATATCAATAGTTTATTTTCCTACAAACCTTCTAAGAATCCTTTGATGCATCTGTGCTGTTAGGAGCCTGGCACGTCTGTCATGTGTACAGCTGGATACCTAGTGTATGTCTGTCCCTGTAGCAATATCCTTTTTCTTCATGAAACTGTGGAGTTTCCTTGTGAATAGAATCTTCATTTCACAACCACCAAAACAGGCGAATCTTGGACACAACCGAATTTTGAAACATTATATAACCTGTAAAATGCATCCTTACACTACAGTTAATCATTATTCAATATGTTTCATGATGTCTTTATTAAGCACTTATCCCATGCTAAGCATTGAGCTGGTTGAACACTTATGCTCGATGAGGAAGACAAAGAAAAATGTGAAAGTGCTAGACATTTTAAAAATATCCGTGGCAGCACTGAGGGAGGAACAATGGAAGAACTTATTCATGAGAATTAAAATATGGAATGATATATATTTTTATTAACAATCCCTGTTAACCTTAAAGAATTTTGGCACACCTATGTGACTGAGATTCTGTATATGCCTCAGGATCTCGCGTGGTCTGGTCCACTTGAGAATATTCAGTCAACACTTTTAAGTTTGGACAATATTCTTAGAAAACAAATGTGGAGTGACAGAATATCCTACTTGGAAATTAGGACAGTATTTATGTTTAAATGGATGGTATTAGTAAATATTTGGAGTAGAACAAAATGAAATGTGTGAAGACAGGAGGGAGGTTTCTATAGAATGTTGGTGCAACAACTGAGTGGACCAAGGCCAACTTGTAAGCCGTGGTTGTCAAGGGAGTTTTGCTGTCAAGAGTAAGTCTGTGCATTTTGTGCAAAGTAGAGGTGAGATTTGGGGAGTAATATATGCAACTACAGAATAGAATATTTATGGGACCAACAATTTTTCCTTAATGTTATCCTGTTTAGTGATTCAGATAAAATATGACACTTAAAAATACTTTACACTTAACACAGCCTCTTCTGGGTGATTTGCTTAACCTGCTGCTACTTCCATCAACACACACACATACAATACTAATCTAGTTGCTAAAGCTACTACAGGAAAAGTTGGAGGTTTTTTGTTTGTTTTTCAATATAATGGCATAATCACTAAGCTATCTTGGAAAGACTAATCTGACTACTCAGCACTAAGAGTAACTAAAGGGGATTGAAACTAGAAACATGTAGGAAAATTTTAAATAAATTAGATTTGAGATGAAACAAACCTATATGGGAGAGATGAGATGACAGTGACTACAGTAAAGGAAAATCCCACAGGACTTGGATTTAGAAACTGGAAGGAGAAGTGAAAAAAAGTTTAAAAAGTAATTCTAAGATGTGGGGTTTTGTTGCTTAAACCTTTCTAAATGCTTGGAAATCTGCCAGATTCCCTGGATTGCTTGCAAAAGCTGTATTTTATTTATGCCCTTCCTTTCTTCCAACTAGTTGATTTTGGCTCAGGGTTCTGCCTAGGAAAGTTGCAGATGCTTTGTTCACTGAGATGCATTTTGAAAGACTGTTATAAAAGATCAGAAATTTGATTTATGCATTTGATGAACAGATCCTCCTGAACCTGGTTAGCTTTCATGCCTTGTTCCTTAAGCAAGGAGCAGAAAGAGGCTGTTTTGTTTTGTTTCTCACTATGACAGAAGAAGCTGTTGGGGCACTAGAAGGAAACATCTGAAGGTTCTTTGTGATCCTGATTATGAGCTTCTGGATCACTCTGATGCCCAGAGATTCAGCAGCAGAGCTTCGCCGCTGGACTGTTTTAAGTTTTGCAGTACGTGCATCAAACTTGCAGCCCCCATAAAGCTTTCAGAGGTGAAACTCCTTCCATGCGATTCAAGGTTTCTTCATGGGGATAAAATCTGTGCTTAGTGTACAATTTAAATATGCAGTTCACAATTATAAATAAAGTAACAAGGTCGAAAGGGAGAAGAAAATGTGAAATTTTGGTGGTAAATAGAATAAAAGCTTAAATTCTCACACACTAATTTAATAGAAAAATTTTCTTAAGAGTTAGAGGTCAGTAAACCTTCCATAGCGGCAACATATTCTTCCTATCAACAAATTTGGCATTGGTTTATTAAAGCTTTTTCCATAGAGCAGCATAAAGCCATGTAAACCAAAACTATTATGAATTATTTCAACATGAAACAGCTATTTGGGCTTTTTTTGGTGAAAAATGGTTGATATAATTAGGATCCATTTCTAGTTATTGGCATACCAGACCAGGAGCAGAGGGCACTTCTCTTAGTGGGGAAAGAAAAAGCCAAAGGCAGCTATTAGAAAAGACTATCATACAATTTTGATCTAACATATGGAATCAATAGCCAGCACAAGCAGCTGTGCTCGGTAGTGGAAAAGGCCGAAACAGTGTAATCGTACAATAGCCAATAAAACAAATTATTGACTAAAAGAGAAAGTGTGTGTGTGCAGAGAGAGAGGGCTCCAAAGCAGAATTAAGGAATGCATTTACTCTTAAAAAAGAGAGTACTAGGAAAAAAAACTGTGTCATGGCTTGCCTCTTGATTGACAGTAGGAACATAGAAGAGCCAACTTTGGAGAAAAGGTCTGGATCAGGGTTATGTGCTTAATTTTCTATGCCAAGGTCACTAACAGTACAAAAATACTTCCCCTGCCAGAAATTAGAAATAAGCATAATAGACTTTGCTAACATACTGTGCAGCCTGTATACATTCTATTATCCAGTGGGAGTGCTAAAACATCATATTAGTTATACATAATGGGGAAATAAAAAACTGAAATAAAAGAAGAGACCTGTATTATCTAAAGACAGAGTAATCTCTTTATGAATTCAGATTTTACTATAGACATATTTTGTTACTAACAAAAAAATATCCTTATTGTTGTTGTCAAAATTAACAGTTTTGTATGTTCACATGAACATTTATCTATCAATCAGGTAGATTGGATTATATTTTCTATGTGCACCATGACTTCTGATATATAGTATAATACCAAAAAGCTTGTTCAACCCCTCCTTTTTGCCATCTTTGAAATAGAAACACCGATACCTCTAAATAACTGGGCAAATTTACTAGGGTAGCAAATACAAATATAAGAAGCTATGTAAAATATTATAAATATCTTAGATGGGAACTAAATATACATTTCAAGTATTACATGTTATTTCTAGAAATAATAATGTATGTACATATCAGTATTCTACATAAAAAAACTGCCATTCTTGTTTTTAATGGTGCTTTTATTTATTAGCAGGTTCAACATAATTTGCATTCTTTATGCATAAGCTGATAGACAAAACATTTGCATGACTAATGACTGCCTGAGTGGAATTTTCTGTGACTTAATAGTTATTTTCTATGCCTTTTGAGTGAGACTCATGGCTGTGTCAAGCCAAGAACTTACACTCAAATGAGAACTGCATTTTATTTTATTTATTTTATTTTATTTTCCCAAATGGGGTACTTTCCATGCTCAAACACTCTGTAAAACTCAGAGATTGTAATCATACTCCTGAGTGAAAAATATTTCCCAAGTACCAGGGCATCCTTGATCCTCTCCATCAATTTTCTTCCCTGAAGCCATCATTGAGGAACCAATAAGCCTGAAAAATTCTAAACATCAGAAAAGTGGCAAACAGGTTTTTTTAAAAATAATTGTAATTTCTATTTCCACTGCCTATTTGGCAACTTTGCCTTCACATACTTATTCCTCACTGTGCATCTCTGATGCATGGACAGAGCAGAAAGTATCTGCAAAATTCCATAGGTAATTAAAATGGCCATCAAATCACAAATTACTTAAAGTTAAGATGTGACTGGTCTAGGTAATAGAGAAGATTCTAATCATCAGCTTCAGATTGTCACTTTTGTCCTGGAAATACACTGTGCCTAGCTCTTTAGGGCCTTTGTGACACACTAAATACTTTTCACCTTTACTAGATAGAGAGCTAAGAATGCATTTGCAAGTTTGAAGTATTTGATCTCTGATTGAGCAATGTCTGAGTGCTTTGCTGCCCATGAAGATGAATGTACCTAAGGACAAGGCCCAACTCAAAGGGTTTTGGAATTGGGAATTTGAAGTAAAACATCCTAAGCATTTGTCCACGTGTACAATAATAATACATCCACAAAAGGCCCAAGTTATATTATTTTTCTCTTTCTTTGTTAAGAAAATTGCTGATAAGAGGGGAGAAAGAGAGAAGCGTTAAGTTTTAGTAACTATTTGTATGGCACATTTTGTATTGAGTTTACAAGGTTCTTAAAAGCTACATATTTCTCCGTTTAATTCATAAATTTTTCTGTGGGTCCTCAGTTCATTTGGAGTCTCAGAGAAGAGTAAGTAATCAAAAAATATTTTACAGCTGCTCAAACACATAGTGCTATAATTGATTCCTTTTGTACTTCCCCAAATTCACATGTTGAAACTTAACTTCCAGGGGATGGTATTAGACAATAGGACCTTTAGGAGATGATAAGGTGAGGAGAGTGGAGCCCTTGTGAATGGGATTGGTGCCCTCATGAAAGAAACCCAGGAGAGCTTCCTTTCTCCTTTTGCCATGTGAGGACACGGAAAGACAGCAGTCTGTGAACTAGAAAAGGGGCTCTCACCAGACCTCAATCTTCCAGCACCTTGATCTTAGACTTCCCAGCCTCTAGAATTCTGAGAAGTAAATTTCTAAGTGTTTTTAACCCCCTAATTTATGGCATTTTGTTATAACAGACTGAATGAACTAAGACAACTAATATATCATTATGCATACAATAAGATTTTATTCATGTACATAATAAGTTCAGGTCCTTGAGGGGTCACCTACCAGAAAACAGTCAGAAAATAATAAAAAATGTAGATACCATCTCTGTTCTCAAGGAGTTTATAAGCAAGTTGGGCTTAATCAATGTCTGAGATGATACTGACTAAATTATATTTAATTAATTTGTTTCATTTTCATCACAATTTTTGAGTGAAATGCCTTTTGAATAAATATTTTAAGTAATTAAAATTAAAAACTAGGGTTTTTGTTTTGTTTTGTTTTGCTTTATATTCTGAAGAGTGGGCTTTGGGCACCTACTAAATACCTCATCTATTTTTTTTAAGTGCGTATGATGTCCTAAGAATTTGAGCATTGCTAAATTAAGTGATTGGCCTGAATCTTGTGTCTTGTGCAAAGCCTTTTCAGCACACTCCATACCACCTGAAGCTCTGACTGCCCTTCTGAGAGAGATTTTGCTGGTCTTCTTACTATCATTCCAAACCTTTGAAAACAAATACTTGTTTGTTGATTTAACAAATATTTAATGAATATGTACTCTGTGTAATGTCCAATGTTGAGTGTTAGGGGCATAGAAGTGCATAGGGAAGCAGCCTACACTGAGCAATTTTCTGGTTTATAATTCTCTATAATTTTTGTAAAGTTAGCACAAGATTAGAGTTCAGTAGGGCTTGATAAACTGCGTTGTAGTTAATTGAAAGTCTTTGTAATTCCAGTCATGATATGAGTCAAGAAGGGAAGGTGATGAGACTGCTAAGGGAAAAATGTTCTAGGGCTACTCTAGCACTACACTTAGAAGAAAATCTTCATCACCTGATAAACAACAAGAAGAAAATTTTTTCTCTAACTCTTGCTAGTCTCTGACTTCTAAGATAGAAGATATGCCATGTTTGAAGCCCATATGTTTTATTTTCTTAACACTGTTATCAAAATGTAAGGGGTGGAGAAAAGGAACCTTACATTTTAAAGGTAAATTTGTTTTTAAAAATTTTAACTGTTCTCAGTGAAAACTTGATCTACCCTTATAATAAAGTGTTGCCATTTTACTGATCGTTAAAGCATTTTATAATCATATATAAAAGTAAATAAGTTTCATCTCATAACTATATTAAAAAATTATAAAGAAAAACTATGTTGAGCCTCTTCCTTAAAAAATATACTATATATTTTTACCCATGATTTTTCATTTATAGATTTAACAATAAAAATACCTCTAGGGAGATAAAAATTATTTGTTCTTTCGTAGTACAGTTTTGTATATTTTAAATGTTTATATGTAAAGACAGTTCAACTGTTTTATATACATTAGAAAATGTCCTGAAAATACAAGGACATTGAAATTTTTTTAAATAAATTTTTATTAATGTTAATGGGGTGACATTAATAAATTAGGGTACATGTATTCAAAGAAAACATGTCCAGGTTATCTTGTCATTCAATTATGTTGCATACTCATTGCCCAGAGTCAGATTGTCCTCCGTCACCCTCTATCTAATTTTCTTTGTGCCTCTCCCCCTCCCCCTTCCCCTCTCCCTCCTTTCCTCCTGTGTCCTCCCTCCCCCCACCCCTGGTAACCACCACATTCTTGTCCATGTCTCTTAGTCTTGTATTTATGTCCCACCAGTGCATGGAATCATGTAGTTCTTGTTTTTTTCTGATTTACTTATTTCACTTCATATAATGTTATCAAGATCCCACCATTTTGTTATAAATGATCTGATGTCATCATTTCTTATGGCTGAGTAGAATTCCATAATGTATCTGTGCCACATCTTCTTTATTCAGTCTTCTATTGAAGGGCTATTTGGTTGTTTTCATGTCTTGGCCCCTGTGAACAATGCTGCAATGAACATGGGACTACATGTGTCTTTACATATCAATGTTTCTGAGTTTTGGGGGTATATACCCAGTAGAGGGATTGCTGGGTCATAAGGTAGTTCTATTTTCCGTTTTTTGAGGAACCACCATATTTCTTCCATAATGGTTGTACTACTTTACAGTCCCACCAACAGTGAATGAGAGTTCCTTTTTCTCTACAGCCTCTCCAACACTTGCTATTACCTGCCTTGTTGATAATAACTAATCTAACAGGTGTGAGGTGGTATCGCATTATAGTTTTGATTTGCATTTCTCTAATAACTAATGAAGATGAGCATCTTTTCATATATCTGTTGGCCATTTGTATTTTTTCCTGGGAGAAGTGTCTGTTCATGTCCTCTTCCCATTTTTTTTTATTGGATTGTTTGTTTGTTGTTGAGTTTTATGAGTTCTTTGTAAATTTTGGATATTAAGCCCTTATCTGAGCTATTGTTTGAAAATAACATTTCCCATTTAGTTGGCTGTCTGTTTATTTTGTTATCAGTTTCTCTTGCTGAGCAAAAACTTTTTAGTCTGATGTAGTCCCATTCATTTATCTTTGCCTTCACTTCTCTTGCCTTTGGAGTCAAATTCATAAAATGTTCTTTAAAACCCACGTCCATGAGTTTAGTACCTATGTCTTCTTCTATGTACTTTATTGTTTCAGGTCTTATATTTAGGTCTTTGATCCATTTTGAATTAATTTTAGTACATGGGGACAAGCTGTAGTCGAGTTTCTTTCTTTTGCATGTGGCTTTCCAGTTTTCCCAGCACCATTTGTTGAAGAGGCTTTCTTTCCTCCATTGTGTGTTGTTGACCCCTTTATCAAAAATTATTTGACCATATATATGTGGTTTTATTTCTGGACTTTCTATTCTGTTCCATTGGTCTGAGTGTCTATTTTTCTGCCAATACTATGCTGTTTTGATTGTTGTGGCCCTATAATATAGTTTAAAGTTAGGTATTGTAATGCCCCCAGCTTCATTCTTTTTCCTTAGGATTGCTTTGGCTATTTGGGGTTTTTTATAGTTCCATATAAATCTGATGATTTTTTGTTCCATTTCTTTAAAAAATGTCATAGGAATTTTGATGGGAATTGCATTAAATTTATAAATTGCTTTGGATAATATGGCCATTTTTATTATATTTATTCTTGCTATCGAAGAACAAGGAATATTTTTTTATCTCATTGTGTCTTTTTTGATTTCTCTTAACAATGATTTGTAGTTTTCATTATATACGTCCATTACATTCTTTGTTATGTTTATTCCTAGGTATTTTATTTTTTTTGTTGCAATTGTGAAGGGGATTATTTTTTTTGAATTTGTTTTCTAATATTTCATTGTTGGCATATAGAAAGTCTATGGACTTTTGTATGTTAATTTTGTATCCTGCTACCTTACTGTATTGGTTTATGGTTTCTAGTAATCTTTTTGTGGAGTCCTTCGGGTTTTCGATGTATAGGATCATATCATCTTCAAAAAGTGATACTTTTACTTCTTATTTTCTGAAATGGATGTCTTTTATTTCTTTCTCTTGTCTGATTGCTCTGGCCAAGGATATTGAAATTTAACATTGAAATTTAACAAAATCAATAATTCGTTTGCTGTTTGTCCTACTTTCATTTCAATAGCAACAGTAAAGTACACCATGAGAACTGATCATTGTGGACTTTTTTAATCCTAGGCAACCAGGGAAATCTTATTATTAAAAGATGATTATAGACTGCTGCTTGAACCTGACTCTCAGCTTCTTGCCTTCTTAACTAAACAAATGAGCCTCAGCACCCACTCCAGCTTTTCCACAAACTACCAGACTCTGGGCTCCATGCAGTTATCGAGCCTCGAGCCAGCCCACCAGCAGCCTAGCCAGCGTCTGGGAAGATGCCTGGGGCTCATGCTCCCGGGTCTCTGTGTTCTATCCCACCAGTTTGCGGGACAGCTGCAGATCCAGGATTCTGGCTTTGGGGATGACCAGGGATTGAGAAGGAAACTATGTAATGCCTGAATGACTGTCTCGCCTCCTACCTGGAGAGGGTGAGAAGCTTGCAGGCTGATAATGGGAGACTGGAGAGCAAAATCTGAGAACATTTGGAGAAGAAAGGACCCCAAGTCAGCGACTGAAGGCATTATTTCAAGATTATCAAGGACCACAGATCTTTGCAAGTTCTGTGCACAATACCCACATCATTATGCAGATTGACAGTGCTCATCTTGCTGCTTATGATTTCAGAATCAAGTATGAGATTGCGCTGGCCATGTGCCAGTCTGTGGAGTGAGACATCCATGGGCTCTGAAAAGTCAGGGATGACCCCAATATCACAGCTGGAGACAGAGGTCGAGACTCTCAATGAGGAGCTGCTCTTAATGAAGAAAAATCATGAGCAAGAAGTAAATCTTCTACAAAACCAGATTGCCAACTCTGAGTTGACCATGAAGTTTGATGCCCCCAAGTCTTAGGACCTCAGCAAGATCATGGTGGACATCCAGGCCCAGTACGATAAGCTGGCCCAGAAGATCTGAGGGGAGCTAGATGAGCAGTTGTCCAAGCAGTTTGAGGAGAGCCCCATAGTGTTCACCTTGCAGACCTCTGAGACAGGAGATGACACTCACAGAGCTGAGACCTATGATTCAGTCCTTGGAGACTGAGTTGGACTCAGTGAGAAACTAAAGGCTAGTTTGGAGAACAGCCAGAGGGATGTGCTATGTCATGCAGAAGGAACAGCTCAACTGAGTCCTGCTGCACCTGCAGTCAGAGCTGGTCCAGACCTGGGCACAGGGGCATCACCAGGCCCAGGACCAAGAGGCCCTGGTGAACATCAAAGTCAAGTGAAAGGCTGAGATCGCACCTAATGCTGCCTGCTGGAGGACTTCAGCATTAGGTGCAATCTCAGCCTAAAGGACTTCAATCTTAGTGACACAACAGATAACAGCTGCGCCATACAATCCATCCAAAAGACCATAACCCCTTTCAGTCCTTTTATTTATTTTATTTTTTGTATTTTTTGTATTTTTCCGAAGCTGGAAACGGGGAGGCAGTCAGACAGACTCCCGCATGCGACCACCGGGATCCACCCGGCATGCCCACCAGGGGGCGATGCTCTGCCCGTCTTGGGGCATTGCTCTGCCGCAATCAGAGCCATTCTAGTGCCTCAGGCAGAGGCCACAGAGCCATCCTCAGCGCCCGGGCAAACCTTGCTCCAGTGGAGCCTTGGCTGCAGGAGGGGAAGAGAGAGACAGAGAGGAAGGAGAGGGGGAGGGGTGGAGAAGCAGATGGGCACTTCTCCTGTGTGCCCTGGCCGGGAATGAAACCCGGGACTCCTGCATGCCAGGCCGACACTCTACCACTGAGCCAACCGGCCAGGGCCCTTTCAGCCCTTTTAAATGTATTATATTGATGTCCTATTTTTGTGTGTGTGTGTGTATTTTTCTGAAGCTGGAAATGGGGAGGCAGTCAGACAGACTCCACATGCGCCCAACCGGGATCCACCCGGCAGGCCCACCAGGGGTCGATGCTCTGCCCATTCGGGGTGTCGCTCTGTCGCGACCAGAGCCACTCTAGCACCTGGGGCAGAGGCTAAGGAGCCATCCCCAGTGCCCGGGCCATCTTTTGCTCCAATGGAGCCTCGGCTGCAGGAGGGGAAGAGAGAGACAGAGAGGAAGGAGAGGGGAAGGGGTGGAGAAGCAGATGGGTGCCTCTCCTGTGTGCCCTGGCCAGGAATTGAACCCAGGACTTCCGCACGCCAGGCCAGTGCTCTACCACTGAGCCAACCAGCCAGGGCCTGATATCCTTTTTCCATGGGATTACTGTAACAGAGCTATGTATAATTTAAGTTCTTTGTGAATGATCACCCAGTTACCATGTAAAGGTTTCACACTACTAATCAGAAGACTAATTACATATGTGCACCAATTTGTTCAATCAGCAAATAGGTGCATATATATTGATAGGAATATAAAAATAAATAAGATGTACTTGATGGTCTAAAAAGCTCAAAAATTAGTGGACAATGAGTATGTAAATTGATAATTAACATGCATGATAATAATTTTTAAGAAGTCTACAAATATACAAAGTCCCACTGTATAATATGAACATTAAAGGCTATTGTGTGACCAGGAAGTGGCACAGTGAATAGAGCATGGACCTGGGATGCCAAAAACCCAGGTTCGAAAACTTGAGGTCACCGACTTGAGTGTAGGCTCATCTGTCTTGAGTAAGGACTTCGCAGCTTAAACATGGGGCCGTTGGCTTGAGTGTGGGATCATAAACATGACTCAATGGTCAATGGCTTGAACCCAAAGGTCATTGGCTTGAAGCTCAAGGTTGCTGGCTTGAGCAAGTGGTCACTGGCTTGGCTGGAACCCCTTGTCAAGGCACATATGAGAAAGCTATCAATGAACATCTAAGGTGCTACAGCTATGAGTCAGTGCTTCTCATCTCTCTCCCTTCCTGTTTGTCTGTCCCTGTCTCTGCCTCTCTCTCTCTTTGTATCCCTCACAAAAAGAAAAAAAGAAAGAAAAATGTTAAAGGCTATTCCTTTTTGTTTAAGATTGTTTCAAAAACCTAATATTATTAATTTAATATAAACAGTTAATTATTTTGAAAGAAAGCAATTTAAGATGTAGAACTTTCATGATCTTTTATTCTAATCAGATTTTCCTTATGCAGTATTTTAGACCTATTTTTCATAAAAGACAGTACATCTCAGAACAATGCATGTAGTGTCTTGGGAAATTTTAGGTATTTTAATTTATTCAATTAATTTTCTTTGTTTTATTTTATCCTTAGCCAAAACTTGGTTTAATCTATGATAGATTGATGTTTTATCTGAGTATTTATAGAATTAAATTTAACAGATTCAACATTTATTAAGCGCCTGCTATGTATGAGTTTCTATGTTTTAAGCTATGACCGATACATTGATACAGAAAGCCAACATTCTTTGGCTTACAGCTAAAAGTAGATAATTAAACACATACATGTAGTTTTGTTTTCTTGAAACTCCACTGAAAGTATTGTAAAGGAATTGTTTTTTGAAAGGATAGAAAGAATAAGAAAGAATCAAAAGGAAAAAGAAAGCTAGAAATCAGATGATGAGTAATTAGACTTCACTGAATCCTACACCATCAATGAAGAAAAAGTTAAGAACTAATCACATTTACAATGAAGAATATCCAATTATTTCAGGGATGTGGGACACCAAATACCTCTGTAAGTGAAAATGTAGATTGTTCTAAAATAAAAACTTATTTTATTTTATTATTTAAAATGCTACCAAAGAAGCAGTTCCAACCCTAAATACTCTCCTGCCAAAGTCTGGTAGACTCCTCTCTCACTCAGTCCAGAACTCTGAGTGATATTTTTTAGGGAGGATGAAATAGTTGTTCTGTTTAAATGACTAAGACCACTGATAGTGAGGTTAATAGTTGACAGCTGAAGGTATAGAGTAAAAAGTGAGCATGTGCACACTGCATGTGCAGGCCCTAAGGAAGACCTTTATCACCTAGGATGGAGGCTTCCTAGGGAGTACAAGGCTCAAAGAGAGTGGCTCTCAGATTTGACAAGCTCCATCCAAGTAATCAGTTTCCAATTTAATCCTTCATTTTTAAAGACATTAAAATAAATTCTAACAGATATTAGAGGAATGCCACTGATATAAAAGTTGATGACTAATATAAACAGGAAAACAAAAATATGGATGAAACTGAAATTTAGCAAGCAGAAAAAAAAAGTCTTTCCCCCCAAAAATGATTGTTAATACCTTCAGAAAGATTTTTTTTTTAATTATGGTAGTAGAAATAAAAATAAAATACTATTAAAAAGGTACAATAAAAGAAGAGCTTTCAGAAACTTTATATACCTATACAAAATTAGCCAAAAGAAAAAAATTCAATGAAAGGGTCATAAAATAGTTAAAGAAATTCTAGAAAAAGAAAGAAAAACAAAAGATGAATAGAAAAGAATGAAATATAAAAATATTAGACAAGCAGCTTAAGGTATTCAATACTCCCAAAAATAAAGCTTCCAATCATATAGAACAAAAAAAATAGGGGGTAAAATAATACCAAAAAAATTTAGAGATTAAAAACAATTAAAGGTCACACAAAAAGATTAGAACTCAGAATGTCCTTGAATTTTTCTTGATGGCAAGTATAGAAGCTAGAAAATAACAAAACACAATTTTAAATTTCTAAAAAAAAATAGTTTCCAACCAAGAATTCTATACCCAAGGTAACCTACCTATCATGTGTAGGGTAAATAAAAGATATCTTCATGCCTGGAAGGCTAATAGTTTACTTTCTGAGCCCCCTTGCTGAAAGGAACTATTTACTGGAGCTTGTACTATATGCAAACAGAATAACCAAATAAAAAAAGGAGGACTGTGGCAGGTTGGTCATAGCATGATGTGGAAATTAGACAGTGTATTTCCTGCTAAATTGACAAACTTGGACAAATTACCTCCATAAACTTAGGTTTCTATTCAGTAAAGCAGAGATAGCAATAAATAACACAACATGGTCACTGTGAGGATAAAATAAGCTGATGCACAGCTTATTTGCTCCTTAATTGAGCAAATGTTTTGTGAATATTGATGATGTCAGCATGTCACTATATCTTTTCATAAACCTCTTTTTTAAATGCCCTTCGATGATTATTATTTTATTAGAAGAATTCCTCTAATAGGCATTATATCATTCTAGCCTTTAAAACCTGGTTTCAAATGGAAATATCTCAGTCTATCATGTGGGTAGTATTTAAAAATGTCTCTATATAAGAGATTTCTTTATTTTTTTAAACATTTTTTTTTCTCATTTTTCTGAAGCTGGAAACAGGGAGAGACAGTCAGACAGACTCCCGCATGCGCCCGACCGGGATCCACCCGGCACGCCCACCATGGGGCGATACTCTGCCCACCAGGGGGCGATGCTCTGCCCATCCTGGGCGTTGCCATGTTGCGACCAGAGCCATTCTAGCGCCTGAGGCAGAGGCCACAGAGCCATCCCCAGCGCCCGGGCCATCTTTGCTCCAATGGAGCCTTGGCTGCGGGAGGGGAAGAGAGAGACAGAGAGGAAAGCGCAGCAGAGGGGTGGAGAAGCAAATGGGCGCTTCTCCTATGTGCCCTGGCCGGGAATCGAACCTGGGTCCTCCGCACGCTAGGCCGACGCTCTACCGCTGAGCCAACCGGCCAGGGCTGAAAGTGTTTCTTTAATAAGAAAGATTATTCATATATTTTTAAAATATTACATATAAAATTTTATATTTTAACAAGTCTTTTTGGTTTTTCTTTTATTTTTTTTCTGTTATATTATTTTTTTTTGCTGTTATATTCCAAACCATCTTGTTTTCAAGAACAACATCACTGGTATGTGTTGAAAATGTATGCACACCAGCTTAATTCTTTTTCAATTTTCCTCATTTAGTGAAAATATTATGAAACAACATCATGCTCAGAACTGAATACATATTTTTATTACCCTTATTTCTTTTTAATATTTTAATATTTTCCAGAGCCTACTTTGATATTGGAAATGAAAATTTTATAATAATAAAAAAAGCCAATGTGTTTTTCAAGGAAATTTAATCTGTATGTTCTGATTCATTTCCATTTAAATCATCAAAATGTTACTTTATGGAAACTATTTTAAATCTAAGGAGACTCCTGTGCCATTTTAGCTGTATTTTATTTTTATTAGAAAGTGTACTCTCTGTTGCCTAATACAGTAAACATTTGCCCTGGAGTTTGGGACAAACTCCATTCTGCTGCCCACATGGGTTCTAAACAGAGGATGACGTAAAGGGCTCCTTCCTCATCTGATTTCAGACAAGTTTGCATTTCATGTTGGTATAAATTTCCCTTGGTGAGCAGTTTTATCTCTCTTCCAAACATAGGAACTAAAAGCTAATTATTAACTCCATTTTTGTTCATTTTGCCAGACACTCAAATACTGACATCCTTTGTTGTCTGATAAACAGCGGAGTGGTTCACTCCCTCCTGGGAGGACAGGAGCACAGTTGCTGGTCCAGTGACCTGATCAGGAGTTCATTCCTTGAGATTGCTGCAGGGCTGCTTATCTGCTGTGAATGCTAAGGAAGCCCCGATCTCTCTCCAGGCCTCAGAGCGCTGATTTTAGAACCCAACTACTGGACTCTGCTTCTTACTATTCTACTATCCCAGGGGCTCAGAAAGAGGGATTGGGTTTTCCCAAAGTTATTTGTAAATAAAGCAAAAAGTCAGAGTTATGTGCACTCTCACAGACCCGCAGATTCTACCTCTGGATATGGTGACATTCAAAGCACTGAACCACAGGGACTAGAGTACAGAACTTTGGCTTCTGCACTCACAGAATGTGGGCAGCTGTGTTAGGCTTGCTCTCTGGTGTACTAACTGCAAGCTCTTTGCCTGATTAGTGTGTGAGCCAGAGGCAGATTAAGGTCAGTTGAATCCTCCCTGGTGCAGCAGAAAATATTGGGCCCCTTAAAAAAAAGAGACAGGAAAAATAAAAATACATGTTAACCATATTTTTAAATAAATAAAAATATTATGTACTATTGATGTTAAGATTGCACATACAAAACCAAACTTGGTGTCATTAGAAAAAAGTGTAAAGTTGGGGTTTTGCGGGGGAGCTCTTCAGAAGTCAAGGCCCAGGGCGTGCGCCTGGTGCACCTGACGTTAAATCCACCTTTGATGTGAGCACATGGCAGTACCATGTGTGTATGGCCTATGTAAGGCTATGGGTGCTTGTGCTTGGGGGATTGTGGATGCACAAATTGCCTGCTGGTCACTGTGAGGGGCCATTTTGCTGTTTTCCTGAGAGGTGGTTTCCCCTGCCTGTGTGCTTTGTCCACTGTTGTGAGACTTTATTAAATGGAATGGCTCAAACCCTTTCCAGTTCTGCAGTTTTTCTTCTGAGGATGAGGATTGTCAGGATGAAACTGCCATCCACATGCTCAGAGCTTTGCCAGTGATTGTCCAGAAGGTAAAAACCCAGCAGCAAAAAGTACCTACTGAGCTCCTGATATGCTTACTGTGATTGTGGGACATGGAGGTGGATGGTATCATGCTCTCTGGAGCAGAGATGGAGAGGTTGGCCACCATTGCCATGTGCTCCTCCTTGGGACAGCATCTTCAGAGCTGCCATGATGGTAGGGATGAGGGGGGAGGCCTGAGGCCCTCTGTGAACCTAGTTGCCTGTAATGGACCTTTACCTTGGTGATTTACACAGACAGCTGGGCTGTCTATTGTGGACTAACTCTTGGACTGCAACTGGGGCGGGGGGGGGGGGCACCAGCTCCTTTGTTGAATGGACATGCCGCCTTTGGACAGTCTGAGAGACCCTGATGTGGGGGGGCAACTCTGGTGAATGTTCTTGTGCACCAGGAAGCAGCTCTCACCCAGTTGCAGAGACACACCAACGACATTTTTGGTTTCAGTGGGCATGGCCCTGGACTGTATGTATAGGCCCCCCACCTAAGATGAGTGGCCTTGTTGGCTCCATGGGGTGGGGAGCTGGAGGTAGGCCTCCAGTTAACTCCCTGGGCAGAGTGCTCAGGGAGACATTGTGAAGGGCACCTTTGTACAATAATTCTCATTTTTGGAATGTATGTAATGTACCGATTGCAAAGCAAGCAACCCTAAAGGGGTGGAATGTGGGGCAGCTGAGGCTTGCTCGCTGTTTACTGGTTGCAAGCCCTTTGCCTGATTAGTGCGTGAACACTTGGCAGAGACACGTGTGCAAAGCCTATGTAAGGCTATGGGTGCTTGCGCTCAGGGGAGATTGGGATTGTTGATGCACAGATTGAATGGCCACCACTGTGAGGGGCCATTTAGGCTGTTTATTTGCCTGAGGGGCAGTTTCCCCTGCCTGTGTGCTTGTCAGCTGTTGTGAGACTTATTAAATGGAACAGCCCAACCCTTTCTGGCTCAGCAGTTTTTCTACTGTCTGCCCGAAAACAATGTAAACCTGTCTGTGAACCATGACGGCGGCCACCGGCATTACAATTCAGTTTAGTTTTATAATTAAATGTATTGTTATATGCTAATTCTTTGAAAATTGTAAACTAAGAGCTAACTGTGAACTTCTTATTTTGTTCTTATTTTTACTGGACTCTCAAACGCAGACATCCTTCATTCTCTGATATATGCTCAGAGTTGTTCCAAGCAACTACATAGTTAATAATTCTCTTACCAAATAGAATTTTGGGTAGATAGATCTTTCTATTTTATTATTACCACTATACTGTGCTCTTCCTTAATAAGGTCAATAATAATCATGGTAATGATTAAGAGTTGTGGAGTATTTACCATGTCCATGGCCCTGAGATGAGCAGTTAACATACTTTATCTCACATACCTGTCACAATATGTTGTGACGTTTCCTGGTTTTATATTTTCTTTCACAGAAGACAAAAGTGAGTCCTGTATCAGTTAGTCAATTGTGTAGCGTGAATTATTATTCAGCAATAATTCTTGCCATCTCCCATGTAATGAACGTATTTCCCCTATACATGGAAGTTGGTTTGGCCTTAGTACTTGCTTTGGAACAGAGGAAGCAGGGCTTGAAATGCACTGTCACAGGAAAGCTTGTCCTCTTGGGCATCTGGTATTGCAGCAGCAGAACTCAAGAGCCTAGGCACATTCATAGATCTTGCATGCTTACTATGGGCCTTGCACTGAGAGAGCGTACTCACAACACTTTACATCTGTTAACCTATTAAAGCCTCACAACAGCCCTGTTTTACAGAGGAGGAAATGGAGGCTTATAGGTTAAGGATTTCACTCTTTTGTGTGGCTATTAAGTGGTAGACTTGGCCTTCGTCTCAGAATGTATGGCTCCAAAGTATATACATTAAACCACCACATTGCTGCCCTAGCAACCAAGCATTACTTTGAAAATAGGATCAGACTATAATAAACTCAAGGCTGAGTCTAACCCTTTTTAGATGGAACATACTCTGAACCTTAAAATTCTCCTCAGTAAAGTGGAGATATTATATTAATGGTACTTGGCACCAAGAACTATTATGAAAAGTAATTGAGAAAATGCAAAAAAAAAAAAAAAGTCTAATACATGGTAAACACCATAGCCATTATGCTGCTGCTGCTGATGATGATAATGTAACTAATTTATTAGAGTAAAATCTTAGTGCAAAGTGCCCTACTAAACCAGAATCCTGACCCTGCTATAGGGCAAATCATCCTCCCTCACCTGCGTAACTCATTTAGCTACAACCAAATGAGCGAAGCCAGTATCAGTTCATATGCCAATCTTAAAATTATAAAAGGTCTTAACTCTGGTATAAATCATTAAGAAATCTTATGAATTTCTATTTTTTTATATATTCATGAAAACTCAGTTGGCTCCCTTGGCTGTGTTATCTCTGCTTTCAGCAACCCGTTAAAAGACAAGCTAGTGCATCTGAAAGATCTTTTGCTCAATCAATGAGCTTGTTGCCATGGCAGGCTAACACGAGGTGCCATTGATGATGATTTGATTTCCTCTCACATCTGAACTGGAAAGGGAGAAGACAGACTAAATGAAATCCCATCCATCTTAATGAAATACAATTATATTCTCCTTATTAATCATTTAAGAATCAATATGTCTCTTCTTGGTGAACTTCACCAGAATTTGTCATTCCATGCCAGGCCTCAATACATCTTGTCTTGTAGTGATTTTTATAAGTTCAGCCACCTGTGTCCCAGCGTAAATAACAGTGTTTTTTTGTACTGTGGAGAGAAGGCAGTAATGGCAATGACAGGATGGATCACAGAAATCCCCTCTGACTATTAAGCATCCAGCTGAATATTGATTTCACCTGTATAATTTTAAAAGGTACTTTTTTATTTTTAAATAGCATGAAAGAAAATGAATTACCTTAGAGAGGGTCTAGTAGTAACATTAAGTGAGGAAAACTTCCTGGGTATTCTTACCCATTGAATGCTATAATTTTGCATATGCTTATCAGAATATTATACACACACACACATACATACATACATATAATCTTAAAATTTTTGTATATATAATCTTTATAGCTTTTAATATGGTTGTGAAACTAGAATTGAACTTCATCTATTCTATAGTTGCCTAATAGCTATTGTTTTTTTTGTTGTTTTGTTTTGTTTTTTTGTAATTTTCTGAAGCTGGAAACGGGGAGAGACAGTCAGACAGACTCCCGCATGCGCCCGACCGGAATCCACCCGGCACGCCCACCAGGGGCGACGCTCTGCCCACCAGGGGGCGATGCTCTGCCCCTCCGGGGCGTCGCTCTGCCGCGACCAGAGCCACTCTAGCGCCTGGGGCAGAGGCCAAGGAGCCATCCCCAGTGCCCGGGCCATCTTTGCTCCAATGGAGCCTTGGCTGCGGGAGGGGAAGAGAGAGACAAGAGGAAGGAGGGGGAGATGGAGAAGCAAATGGGCGCTTCTCCTATGTGCCCTGGCCGGGAATCGAACCCGGGTCCCCTGCACGCCAGGCCGACGCTCTATCGCTGAGCCAACCGGCCAGGGCCACTATTGTTTAATTAATGAGAACAAAGAAAAAGAGAAGTAGGAAAAGAATGAAAGAGAAAGAAACAAAAACAGGAATTCAGGCATGCAAAAGAAACATATTGTTTTAAAGATTAAATTGACCATATATATATATATACATATATATACATATATATAGCCATTATAATATATATAATATATCATAATATATAATATATATTTATATATATTATTGATAGGTTTGTAACAGTTTTTAACAGAACTAAATTCCTCTCCTATAATTAAAAAACTAGAATAAAATAATGTCTTCTGTCTTCAAAGTTGAAGCTTTATTCTAAGATTTTCAAGTAGACATCTCACAAATAGATTTTTGTGTGGCTGTTTCCTTAGAATCACCCACCTTGAACAACATAAATGCAGCTGCTGAAGCATGGCTAACATTCACCCTGAAGTCAATAAACTTAGAGGTCAGTAATTTAAAAAAGTAGCTGAAAAATCCAAACAGATTGGTGCAGTTAGTTCAGCTACAGCTATCACTCTGAGTAGGTGACTTTTATAGTCCCCACACCAGTGACTCTGAAGGGTCTGTGAAATACTCCCCCTCCTTTTTCCACTTCTGTAACTATTTCCATAGCACCCAACTCATCATGCTGATGCACTAAGCTGGAGAATGAGAATTGGTAAGGGTAAATTAATTCAACTACATGATTGGCCCAAGACCCAGACCAATGGCAAAATCCACGAAATGCACGAATGAAACAACACAGAATGCCTTTGATCTTCCAATCTTTTGCTTTGCCACCTGCCTTCTTTTCTACAAAACACAAGTTTTCCCATCCTCCCCTGGACTTCCTGGCCACAGCTCTGAGTCTTAAAAAAATCTCTCCTCCCGTGGCTTTCCTTAATCTATGCTTATAATGGGGTATCCCAAAACATGTGGGTGGGTGAGATAAACACATTTTGTCAGTGAACAAAGGAAAATAAATGAATGATAGGAGAAAAGATAATGGGAATGGCATTCTAAAATCTATGTTCCAGCCTATATGTTTAATGAATTCAGCTCTCCTCCAGAAAGCTTTCTTGAATTTCTTTAAACAAAAATAATACAAACACCCTGACCTGTGGTGGCACAGTGAATAGAGCATGGACCTGGAAAGCTGAAGTCAACAGTTCAAAACCCTGGGCTTTCCTGATCAAGGCACATATGACAAGCAATCAATCAATGAGCAACTAAAGTAAAGAAGCTATGAGTTGATACTTCTCACTCCCTATTGCTCCCTCTCCTCTCTGTAAAATCAATAAATAAAATCTTTTTAAAAAGTGACACAAACAACCTGAGTTTACTGCAGCCTTCCAACTGACAATCTACAAGGCCTTTACAGAAGAGTCTTTGAAGACAATAAAAAAGGAGAAAGAATTGTCTAGAGTGCAGAGATCCTAAGAAGAACAAATTTGGAATAACCTGGTAAATGTAGTCCACTCAGCTTTGTTCTGAAATCATTGCAAATACAGTTGGATAAAATCCTATCACTGAAGAGTGAAATGCAAAGTTAGCAAATAAAATTTAAAATTTTAAACTATTTACTTTTGAAAGGAATAATGACCACTATGCTTTATTCTCTTTAATGGCTAATTTATCCTGCCATACATCATAGATGAATCCCTTAGATATATGGTGAAGGAAGAATGTACCACCTTCTGAGGTGCATTTGCTTGGAGAAAGGACCTCCATGCATTCTCATAGCCTGTACAGTAATCCTTTTGTTGTTCTTACCTTGGTGATGGTAGTGAGTTTGTTTTCTCTCACCAACTGCAGCAGATCAGGGATTATAATTTATTCATCTCCATACCCCTAGCACATATTATACCACTAGACTAATAGTATATACTACTTAGTGAATAAACAAATATATGGCAAACTACTCTAGTCCATGTAATGTATTATTTAGGACATGCTTTTTTCATAAATGGCACAATCCCTGCAGAGTAGACATATCCATAAACAACAGCGCTCTAAAGTGAGACATCCCTTGCACTGATTTTATTTTGTTTTTAGTATAAACAAAGTTATAAAGTATTGACAAAACTAGATCACCATTTTCAATTTTATTAAAAAAAGAAATGATGTTTCTAAACTTCAGTGTCAAAAATAAAAAATCTAAGAACTCTCTCATTTCTTTTCTATAATCCCAAACCTTTGAACTACTTAATTTGCCGGTTTTTAAAACTACAGTTGGGATTGGTTTGCCTTCTATATGATACCTGTCAGCACAGCTAAATATATTGAGTTTAATCTACAAACAAATGTGGCTCTGTTTTTCCACTGTCCAAAACAATAAATGAGGTTTTACAATTAATTGCAAATGGTTTAACATGCTCAGACAGCCCCTTGTTCATTCCCAGTTTCCTTCACTCTCACATTTCAGTTCACATGCAAGTCTTCCTATTCTAGAGCTCCAAAATCATGATTGGTAGGGAAAATATCCAATTGTTTTGGGTCAAAATTAGACATTTTTCAAATGCCAAAGGAAGAGAGCCCAGTTGTTCTACTTTAATGTTAATACCATGCCTTTTGTAGTTTTCCTGTTTGTTTGTTTTCATCTTTCACAGGCAATAGGGCACCAGATTTTATAGGCAGCTTAACACAGAGCAGATGTTGATTAAAAGAGATGTGGTTTTGAGTTGGCATTAAAAAAAAACATCATTCTCTCTTGTCTAAACGCTATATAGTCCTAATGGGTTTTATTTTTATTAACTGATATATAAAAAAACAAGAAGCACACATTTTGTCTTACCCATACATAACTCAACAGCTAGACCATAAATAAGGCAAAAAAGATTCACATTGTTATATTTTTAAAAAAAGAAACATATTCTACTTTGTGCAAATAAGATTTGTTTCCTGGCCTCTTATATTTTTATTAACTATATAAATATAACTGGTTTAACCATGGTAAAAATAATACTAAATGTATTTTTAGATCATTCTTAAATATACTTGTATCTGGGTATCTCTCCTATTTAAACAAATGATACCATACCAAGAGCAACATTTGGAAGTGATAACTCTGAAATAAATGCATCAAAGATAAAAGTAGAGTTGTACCCTTGAAAGAGAAAAAACCAAAAACTCTCTAATGACTCTGTAGAAACCTTCATACAGGAATTAAGTAGTCGCAGTATTTGACACAGTTGACCACTCAGGTGCTAGAAGCATCTCCAACTGACTGAGCCAAGAAAATAATGCATTCCTACTTTGGCTGATACAGGCTTGAAAGCTTTGATGGGTAGATGAGACAAGATACTGACCTCAATGGTCTATGACACCAAAGTAAATGACTGAGAAAGTCAAATTTTGCACACTTGGAATCAGACACCCTGCAAGGGCCACAGCAAAGTGCCTATGTGGTCAATATAGTTTCAATGCCTGAAACTAAACCTTATGCCACATACCTAGAAATGTTCTTTTGAACTCAGAACAGAAAAGAATATATGCAGTATTGTTGTTGTTTTAAGCTATAGCTATGTTCTATAACCCAAGTTGAATGTTTTTCTAACTTAGCTTTGACCAGACCTCTATGAGCCCATGAATCAGCCATTTGAAGGCCAACAATCAGTATCTGATATTTGTTTTCATTCTCTCTGTGTGTTACCAAAGCACAACTGAGTATCCTAAGAGACTTGTTAGCTAGAAAATAACTTATTCTGAATGGTTAGAGCAGAGTCAATGTGAAAATTATTACAAGGACAAATCCTTAAGTTAGTTTATTAATTTCATTCTATTGGTTATCTACTTGGAATATAAAGAAAAGTCATGATTCACAGAATTCTAGCATAATTATTTTTATGTGCATCTTCTTTATCACAGCCATTTTATTTAAAAATGAAGATCAAGAAAATGAAATGTAGTATATATGTAGTCCAAAAGCAATAAACCCTGGTAAGTGATATATTTGAGAATACAATCTCATGTTTCAAGGTAGACTAACTCATGCAGAAGGAAATGGTGGTGACATGCAGAGAAAATTCAAATTTTAAAGGGCCTTGGAGGCCACCTAAATGTGTTTACACAGACACAGACACACACACACACACTTTTAATCAGGTAGAAAATATACTGTAGTTCTTTTAGGTAATTTTGGATATATTCTTCAAGTTATTTAATATTTAAGGGTTTTTTTATAAAACATTTTATAGAAAATTAGAATCAGTATATTTTTTGGTTTTAATTTATTAAAGAAATATAAATCATCCTTTTCAAATAGTGTTGAAATATTAAAATAAAACATAAATTTTCCTGTGCCTCAAACTCTATCAAGATGTGCAAAAGCATTACACTAAATATTCTATTGCGATTTTGTGGCATGATTAAAATGTTAAGAGATCAAGAAAGTGTCAGAAGAATATATTTGCAGAAGATGTATCTAATAAGAATGCTACACAAAATATACAAAAACTCTTAAAATTCAACAATAAAAAATAATGAGCTAATTAAAAAATGCTCAAAATATTTGAATAGCAGCTTTACTAAAGAAAATAAATAGATGGGAGAGGGAAAATAGCAACAAAGTAGGCAGACATTACAATTCCCACCTCCCAGAACCAAAGTGGATTACAACTTAACTTGGGAACAATCATCTTCAAAAACCAACTTTGGACTAAACTAAGAGGAATCTATAACCAAGCATCACCAAAGAAGCCACACCAAACTGGTAGGAAGGGCGGAGATGTGGAAAGGGCTGCCCCACTCCCAGGAGCAAGAGGCAGCCCGGAGGGCCTCTCACGGTGGGGTGGGTTGCCCAGAGAGTTGTGGGTCCTCAGCACCAGGACCAGAACCCCATCCTGGAGCCCCAGAGACTAGAGGAGGTGTACAGACAGTATTTACCTGAAAGAAGAGCCGGATTACTGTTTGTGAGAAGGAGACAGAACCGTCAGACCACCCAGGCTCCATCTTAAAGGGACCATGCAGAAAACCTCATTAACAGCCACTTACCCGGGGTTCTGGGAGCAGGGAATGCCAAGAAGACTGAAGTTACAAGAGGAAAGTGCAGTCTTGGGGGCACAGGGAAAGACTGTGGGGGTTAGCCAGCTGACCCCTGTACTGGGTCACTCCTGAAACCTAAAATGACCATTTTTCCTGGGAGAACCAAGCCAGCAAAAAGAAGCAATTTCACTACCCACCAGAGGCTCTACTGCTCTAGTCAGTGCAAAGAGATGCTTAGAAGAAGGGGCACATCAGGGACACAGGTTTTGAGTGCTGAAGTCTGGGATACACCACTTCCACAAACTGCTGAGTACCCACCAAAGGGCAGGAGGGCCCATCTGTGGCAGCGCCCCATGCTTGGCCCCGCACAACAGCAAGGGTGGAGCCCAGTGAGGCAGTCCTTGCAGCCCACCCAGTGGAGGCGAGAATGGGAGCCCACAGAGGCTGCCCACACAGCCATGCCCACTGGGACAATGCCTGGTGGGGTGATGCATCCCATGCACCAGTGGGGAGCAAACCTAGAGAGGGATCTTGTGCCTCCATAGGGAAGCAAAGCCTGGAGGCCCGTGGGATGACAGCAAGGGGAAGAGCCCAGAGAGGAAGCCCACATGAACCCAGGGAATGGAACCCAGCAAAGCAGGGAGTCCCGAGAGCTGATGGAGCTGCCCAGCAAAACAGCCTGAGCTGTGGATTTGTGGCCCATGAGCCCGCAAGACCGTGTCCCTATGTGCCCTGCAGTGTTGGTGCCCTAGTGCCTGAGGAGGCTGTGGCAATGGGGGACTGGTGGAAAGAACACACTTCAGGAATAGAGAGGCCACACACACTGGACAAGAGTAGATAAAAGCCCGCCTTAGGAGTTCAGCTGATATTCACAATGGCATCAGTGCCCAGTAGAGGCAGCCACAAATTCTGGATTGCTTGTAGCTCCAAAAAGGTTGCTAAGGGCCAGTCATACAATGACACCTAACAGTCTGCATCAGATTCTGGCCAGGGAGTTCCAGGGCTGGTAAATCCAGCGGTCAGATACAGAGAGCATCAGCTCAGGAACTAACAACCATAGTTAGAGTGGTAAGTTAAGGAAAGGCTACTCACACCTAATCCAGCTAAGGCATAGAAAATTCTGACACAAATAGCAAAAAGAGTGTAGCAGCAGACAAGTAGCCCACAGCAGATTACAAATAACAGCTGAGGCCAACCAAAGAAGATCTAGAAACAACACAACTGAAAGCTAGAGGCAGACAACACCAACCCTATTCTCAGTTATCTACACAAACAACATATCCAAAGGAGCAGTCTATACAGAGACAAAATGGAAAGACAGAAAAGTGCAATTCAAATGAATCAACAAGAGAAATACCCAGGAAAAGAACAGAATCAGATGGAAATAGCCAAGATACCGGATGCAGAGTTTACAATAATAATTGCTAGGATGCTCAAGGATCTAAGAGCAACAACAGATGGATATAACAAACAAAGAGATAGTAAGCATCAAAAAGGACATTGAAATCATAAAAAAGAATCAGACAGAAATAATAAATACAATATCAGAAACGAAGACTACATTAGAAGGAATTAAAAGCAGGCTGGATGAAGCAGAGGATTGAATCAGTGATTTAGAAGACAAGATAAGCAAAAGCACAGAAGCAGAACAGCAAAAAGAAAAGAGGATTAAAAAGTCTGAGGAAACTCTAAGAGAGTTCTGTGACAACATGAAGAGAAACAACATCTGTATCATAGGGGTTCCTGAAGGAGAAGAAAATGAACAAGGGATAGAGAACCTTTCCTTCATCACTGAGCTGTACTAAATTGATGAAGGAAAAAGTCACACAAGTTCAAGATGCACAAAAAGTCCCATTAAAGAGGAACCCAAAGAAGCCTACATCAAGACACATCATAATTAAAATATCAAAGCTAAGAGATAAAGAAAAAGTACTAAAAGCTGCAGGAGAAAAGCAGTCAATCACCTACAAAAGAGCCCTCATAAGGACAACATTTGATTTTTTAACAGAAACCTTGAGATCAGAATGAAATGGCAAGAAATATTCAAAGTAATGCAAAACAAGAGCCTACAACCAAGACTTATTTATCCAGCAAGGCAATTGTTTAAAATTGAAGGAGAAATAAAAAGCTTCCCAGACAAAAAAAAACAACTCAAGGAATTTATTACAACCAAACCAATGCAGCAAGAAATGCTAAGGAGCCTGTTGTAAACAGACCAAAGCAAAAAAAAACAAAAAAAAACAAAACAAAACTAGAAAATGAAGAATGTAGATTTAAAGAATAAAATGGCAATAAACAACTTCATATCAATAATAAATTTAAACATAAATGGATTAAATGCTCCAATTAAAAGGCATAGGGTAACTGCATGGATAAGAAAACAGGACCCATACATATGCTGTCAACAAGAAACCCACTTTAGGCCCAGGCCGGTTGGCTCAGTGGTAGAGCGTCGGCCTGGCGTGCAGGGGACCCGGTTTGATTCCCGGCCAGGGCACATGGGAGAAGCGCCCATTTGCTTCTCCACCCCCCCTCCTTCCTCTCTGTCTCTCTCTTCCCCTCCTGCAGCCAGGGCTCCATTGGAGCGAGGATGGCCCGGGCGCTGGGGATGGCTCCTTGGCCTCTGCCCCAGGTGCTAGAGTGGCTCTGGTCGCGGCAGTGCGACGCCCCGGAGGGGCAGAGCATCGCCCCCCGGTGGGCAGAGCGTCGCCCCTGGTGGGCGTGCTGGGTGGATCCCGGTCGGGCACATGCGGGAGTCTGTCTGACTGTCTCTCCCCATTTCCAGCTTCAGAAAAAAAAAAAGAAAGAAAAGAAACCCACTTTAAAACAAAAGATACACATAGACTGAAAGTTAAGGGATGGAAAAAAATATTTCATGCAAATGGAAATGAAAAAAAAAAAAACTGGGGTAGGAATATTTACATCTGACAAAATAAACTTTAAAACAAAGATTATAACCCTGGCCAGTTGGCTCAGCGGTAGAGCGTCGGCCTGGCGTGCGGGGGACCAGGGTTCAATTCCCGGCCAGGGCACATAGGAGAAGCACCCATTTGCTTCTCCACCCCCACCCCTCCTTCCTCTCTGTCTCTCTCTTCCCCTCCCGCAGCCAAGGCTCCATTGGAGCAAAGATGGCCCGGGTGCTGGTGATGGCTCCTTGGCCTCTGCCCCAGGCGCTAGAGTGGCTCTAGTCTCGGCAGAGCGACGCCCCGGAGGGGCAGAGCATCGCCCCCTGGTGGGCAGAGCGTCGCCCCTGGTGGGCGTGCCGGGTGGATCCCGGTCGGGCGCATGCGGGAGTCTGTCTGACTGTCTCTCCCCGTTTCCAGCTTCAGAAAAATACAAAAAAAAAACAAAAAAACAAAGATTATAGTAAGGTATAAATAAGGTCACTACATAATGATAAAGAAAGCAATCCAACAGGAAGAAATAACCATTAAAAAAATCTATTCACCTAATATAGGAGCACTTAAATATATAAAGCAGATTTTGATGAACATAAAGGGCAAGATCAACAATACTATACCAGGAGGGGATTTCAATAACACACTAACATCAATGGATAGATCTTCAAGAAAAAAAATCAAGAAAGAAACAGCAGCCTTAAAAGACACACTAGATCAACCGGATTTAACAGCAATCTTCAGAACCTTTCACCCTAAAGCAGCAGAATATACATTCTTTTTAAGTGCTCATGGTACATTCTCTAGGATAGACCACATGTTAGAACACAAAATGAGTCTCAATAAATTTAAGAAGATTGTAATCATATCAAGTATCTTCCCTGATCACAATGGCATAAAAGTAGAAATAAACTACAATAGAAAAACTGAAAAACATTCAAACACTTGGAAACTAAATAGCATGTTATTAAGTAATGAATGGGTTAACAATGAGATCAAAAAAGAAATCAGAACTTCCTTGAAACAAATGAAAATGAACATACAACATCTCAAAATTTATGGGACACAGCAAAAGCAGTCCTGAGAGGGAATTTCATAGCATTACAGGTGTACCTTAAGAAGGAAGAAAAAGCTCAAATAAAAAACTTAACCATACATCTAAAAGAACTAGAAAAAGAAAAACAAGTAAAGCCCAGAGAAAGTAGAAGGAAGGAAATAATAAAGATCAGAGCAGAAATAAATGACATAGAGTCTAAAAAAATAATACAGAAGATCAATGAAACCAAGAGCTGGTTTTTTGAAAAGGTAAACAAGATTGATGAACTTTTTTTTAATTAATTTATTTATTTATTCATTTTAGAGAGGAGATGGAGAGACAGAGAGAGAGGAGAGACAGAGAGAGAGAAGGGGGGTAGGAGCTGGAAGCACCAACTCCCGTATGTGCCTTGACCAGGCAAGCCCAGGGTTTCGAACTGGTGACCTCAGCATTTCCAGGTCGATGCTTTATCCACTGCACCACCACAGGTCAGGCGCAGATTGATGAACTTTTAACCAGACTCACTAAGGAGAAAAGAGAGAGCACTCAAGTAAATAAAATTAGAAATGAGAGTGGAGATGTAAAACTGACCCAGCAGAACAACAAAGGATTGTAAGAAAATACCATGAAGAATTGTATGATAAAAAATTTGACAACCTAGGTGAAATGGAAAAATTCCTTGAAACATACAATCTTTCAAAAATCAATGCAGAAGAAACAGAAAACTTAAACCAACCACTTACAAAAAATGAAATTGAAACAGTTATAAAAACACTCCCAACAAACAAAAGCCCTGGGACAGATGGCTTAATAGGAGAATTCTACCAAATAGTCAAAGAACTAACTCCTGTTCTTCTCAAGCTATTTCAAAAAATTCAAGAGGAGTGAAGACTTCGAACTCCTTTTATGAGGTGAGCATAATCCTTATTTCTAAACTGGGCAAAGACAATACAAAGGAAGAAAACTACAGGCCAATAACCCAGATGAATTTAGATGCTAAAAATTTCAACAAAATATTAACAAATCAGATCCAAGAATACATGAAAAAAAAATCATACATCATGATCAAGTGGGATTTATTCTGGGGAGGCAAGGCTGATACAATGTTCGCAAATCAATCTATGTGATTTATCATATAAACAAAAGGAAGGAGAAAAATTACATGATAATATCTATAGATGCAAAAAAAAAAGCATTTGATAAAATCCAGCACCCATTTATGATCAAAACTCTGCAAAGTGGGAATACAGGGAACATACCTCATCATGATAAAGGCCATCTATGACAAACCCACAGCCAACATCATACTCAGTGGGAAAACACTAAAAGCAATCCCCTTAAGTTCAGGAACAATCCCTTTCACCACTCTTATTCAACATAGTTCTGGAAGTTCTAGCCACAGCAATCAGATAAGAAGAAGAAATAAATGGCATCCAAATTGGAAAAGAAAAAGAAAAACCATCATTATTTGCTGATGATAAATACTATACATAGAAAACCCTAAAGTCTCAGTCAAAAAACTCCTGGACCTGATAAATGAATTCAGCAAGGTGGCAGGATATATAATTAATACTCAGAAATCAGAGGCATTTTTATACACAAACAATGAACTGTCAGAAAGAGAAATTAAGAAAACAATCCCCTTCACTATTGCAACAACAACAAAAAATAAAGTACCTAGTAGTAAATTTAAGCAAGGAGGTTAAAGAATTGTACTCAGAAAATTATAAAATATTGAAAAAAGGCATCAAGGAAGATACAAACAAGTGGAAGCATATACCGTGTTCATGGATAGGAAGAGTAAACATCATTAAAATGTCTATATTACCGAAAGCAATTTATAAATTCATTGCAATTCCTATTAAGATACCAATGATATACTTCAAAGATATAGAACAAAAAATATTCCAAAAATTCATATGGAATCAAAAAAGAACACAAATAGCCTCAGCAATCTTGAGAAGAAAAAATAAAGTGGGTGGTATCACACTTACTGATATCAAGTTATACTACAAGGCTATTGTATTCAAAAAAGCTTGGTACTGGCAGAAGAACAAGCATGTAGATCAATGGAACAGAACAGAAAACCCAGAAATAAACTAACACTCTTATGGAGAATTGATATTTGACAAAGGAGGTAAGAGCACATGATGCAGTAAAGACTCTCTTTTTATCAAGTGGTGTTGGGAAAATTGGACAGCTACCGTCAAAAAAATGAAACTAGACCACCAACTTCCACCATTCATAAACATAAACTCAAAACAGATAAAAGACTTAAATGTATGTCTTGAAACCATAAGCATCTTATAAGAAAACATAGGCAGTAAGCTCTCTGACATCTCTCGCAGCAATATATTTGCTGATTTATCTCCATTGGCAAGTGAAATAAAGGACAGGGTAAACAAATGGGACTATATCAAAGTAAAAAGCTTTTGTACAGCTAAAGACAATATGAACAAAATAAAAAAACAACCCACACAATGGGAGAATATACTTTCCAGTATGTCTGATAAGGCATAATAACCAAAATTTATAAAGAACTTATAAAACTCAACACTAGGAAGATAAACAATCCAATCAAAGAATAAGCAGAAGAAATGAATAGACACTTCTCCAAAGAGGACATACAGGCAGGCCAATAGGCAGATGAAAATATGTTCAACATCACTAACCATTAGAGAAATGCCAATTAAAACCACAATGAGATAGCACCTCACACTGGTCAGAATGGGGATCATTAACAAAACAACACATAATAAGTGCTGGCGAGGATGTGGAGAAAAGGGAACCCTACTATAATACTGCTGGTGGGAATGCAGACTGGTGCAGCCACTGTGGAAAACAGTATAGAGATTCCTCAAAAAAATTAAAAATGGAACTAACTTTTGACCCCACCATCCCACTTTTAGAAATATATACTAAGAACACCAAATCACTGATTCAAAAGAAGAAATGCACCCCATGTTTATGGCAGCATTGTTTACAATAGCCAAGATCTGGAAACAGTCCAAGTGTCCATCAGTGGATGAGTTGATTAAAAAGCAGTGGTACATATACACAATGAAATACTATGTGGCCATGAAAAAGAAGGATATCTTACCTTTTGTGACAACATAGATGAACCTGGTAACTATTATTCTAAGTGAAATAAGCCAGGCAGAGAAAGAAAAATATCATGTGACCTCAATCATTTGAGAAATTCAATTTACAATGTTTACTGAGGATCAGAATAGAGACAGAGACGGGATCAAAGGGACCAGAGGGAAAGTGGACAGAGGGAAAGTGGATGAAAGGATGGGATCAGAGAAGGGAAAGAGATTGGTGCAATTATATATTCATAACAAAGCATTATAGAGAGCAGGAAAACAAATCCTGGAGGGAATGAGGGCAGGGTGTAGGCAGGGTGGCAAGTAGGAGGTTAGGGGGAACACAAGAGTGTGGGGGATGTACTTGGTGGGACACTTGAATCTATGTAAACACAATAAATAAATGAATAAATAAATGTCAAGAAAAAATAAATAATAAATAAGCATACAAAACGATGCTTAACAGTTATGAATTTTTAAATTAAACAACAATGAGATACCACTATACACCTATTAAAATGATTCAAATTCAAACACTGTCAATATCAAATGATGGTGTGAGTGTGGAGAAACAAGAACTCTCATTTTTTGCTGGTGAGAATTAAAAACTATACAGACTCTTTGGAAGACAGTTTAGTAATTTCATATAAAAATAAACATACTCTTACCTACTCTCACCATGTAATCCATCATTCATTCTCCTTAGCATTTTCTCATGGTAGTTGAAAACTTATGTCCACTGGAAAACCTGAACACAAATTTTTATAGAAAATTTATTTAAAATGGCTAAAAATAGGAAGCAACTACAATATAGATGAATGAATAAATGAACTGTGGTATATCCATACAATAGATTATTATTCATAACTATAGAGAAATAAATTATAAAACTAAAAAAAAATGGAGAAAATGTAAATGTCCATTACTAAGTGAAAGACCAATTAAAAAGGCTACATACTGTATGATTTCAACCATACCATATTCTGGAAAAGGCAAAACTATGACAGTAGTAAACATAAATAAATAAAATAAAATCAGTGATTACCAGAGGTTAGGGGGAATGGAGTGATGACTCAGTAGAGCAGAGAAGATTCTGAATGTAGTGAAATTATTCTGAATGATATTTTATTGGTGAATATATATGGTTATACATTTGTCAAAATTCATAGAATGTACAACACCAAGAGTAAACCCTAAGGTAAACTATGAATTTTGGGTGATAATGATATGTCACTGTATGCTTATTGATAACAATAAATGTATAATTCTGGGGTGGGATGTTGATAATGGAAGAGGCAGTGCATGTGTGGGGGTAGGGAATATACAGAAACTGTCTGTACTTTTTGCTCTTTTTTGTTTGCTTGTTTGTAAATCTGAAAGGTCTCTAATAAATGAAAGTGTATTAAAACAATATTAGGGAGATCAAAGCAAAGATGGTTTTATGTGGTTATAGCAGCTTCAATTTTGATGAAATACTTACAGTTTTCTTTTGTAGCATTACAATTAGAACTATGACTTCATTTTATAACATCCATAGCTAATTTTATGCATTTCTGACAGTTCATGAAAACAGTTTTTTTGTACCAGTTGTTGCAAAATGTTTTCATTGTTTGCCTGACCTGTGGTGGCGCAGTGGATAAAGCATTGACCTGGAAATGATGAGGTCGCTGGTTCAAAACCCTGGGCTTGCCTGGTCAAGGCACATATGGGAGTTGATGCTTCCAGCTCCTCCCCCCCCTTCTCTCTGTCTCTTCTCTCTCTCTCTCTCTCTCTGTCTCTCCTTCTCCTCTCTAAAATGAATAAATAAAAAATAAAAAATATTTTAAAAAAATGTTTTCATTGTTTATGAGCATGGTGGGTCAGTCTCTAAGTATGAATACTAACAATCCAGAATAAATGGATAAGTGAAAAAACAATAATGCAGTATTTTTTTAACATAAAGGGCTAACAAAATTGCCTTGAAGTTTTAGCTAGTAATTGTAACTGAACCTTTATAGATATAGATTCAGGTCTGTTATTGCCAAAAACTACATCAATGTTACAATAAAATGACACTGAACAAAAGGATGTTATTGAAGAACAAGCTGTTGTTATAGAGACTTTTAAAATTCACATAGTAAGACACTGAAGAGAGACCCAGAGAGAAGAAAAAAGTTTGGTCCTTTCTGAATGTTAATCATGATTTCTAGACCTTGGATAAGACATATAGCAGTGGTTCACAGACTTAGGAGGGCAGAAAATTCAGCATGTGGATATGAATCAGGCAGATCCCCATTCTCCAACTCTACACCCTCTGATTCAGAAGCGCAGTGGTGGTGCTGAGAATCATCCATTTTTAGGAAGTGTATCAGTGACCTGGAAGCAGGTGGTAGGCAGACAAGATTTGAGAAACACTGTATATAGGGTGAAATAGAGAAAAAATATAAAGAATAGAGAAGAAACAGCAAGATCTGAAAGCAGGCGCATTATTTTTCCCAATATTCAGAAAGTTCATGTATGAAACTTTTTCTGGGCCCAGGAGGACTAATTCTGGGTTTCTTACCTTTGTCTTTCCGAGTCCTATTGGGCTGCATCACATTCTGTTATTTGCAGCCTCAGTTATGTGTGATCATTTCCAAGATGATACAAAAGCTCTTACAAAAGCTCTATGTGATCCAATATATTGTTAACAATATTTTTATTTAAGTACTTTGGTCAGTGACTAACAACACAATTAACATATACAAATTATTTCCCAGGGAGGACCACTAAATACCCGCCAACTCCTTTTTTAAAGCTTATTTTATTTTATTTTTTAAGAAAGCACAACTTTCCAAAATTTGTGCATCCTAATGATTCTGGTTTTAGAAAAGAAATGAAATTTGTCACAGTGCCATACATCATTTCCCTCACAGTACAATGTCCCATCTGTGTGTCGAGAACAAAAGAAAAGCATTTTGTGAAAAATTGCTAAAGAAATAATGATTTTTGTCCTCAACTCTTTGTTTTGCCTTTCAATAAAGAAGGCGACATGTGCCACAAATGATGTATTATTGTTTAGGTACAATTCCAGTAACATAGTGCATAAGCAAAACCATGTTTCACAGCAGAGAAACTATAGTTTACTGCCCCTATGGCTCTGATGAGAATATAATGTTCTACAGTTTATAAATGCTTTGAGGTCAATACATATTTGCTTCAGCTTGTTCATCCAATGAGCACGAGATCCAAAAATATATCAAGCTTTTAGACAGCTCCCTGGAAGCTGGGCTGAGGCAGTAGTGATGAAAACGTTTCATGGAAACCCTTTGTCAGCTGGAGATGAGATAATTAGATCCAGGTAATACATCGGAGCCCCAACAGGGAGCTGCCAAGCAAACATGTCATCTTTATGGACCTTTCTTGTCCTACACAGCAACTATGGCCTGAGCAAGCAAAGCACAGAGGAATTTGTAATGTCCAGCAGCACTGCAGTGTCCCTCAGTCACTCTGATTGTCTAGAGACTCGTCCTCCTACAGAGAAAACCAAAAAAGGAGAACAATCAGGAGAGCCTCTTTTTAATTACTTTTTTTCATTACTCCACCAATATTTTGGGTTTTTTTCTCTTTTTACTTTTTTTTTACAATATACTTTTAGTAATATAATTTGAGTCACTTGAGACTTTATTTATATAGATTTTTCAAAATTGGCTATATATTTAAATGGCTCTCATGTTGGGAATGCTTCTAACTTGAAGACAAAAACAGTTACTTATTTCAAATCCTTCAGTTGAGTATAAGAGAGCAAGTTTTCCTTTCAGAATGATTTCAGTTGAGCAGAGATTTTTTTTTCCATCATTTTACTCATTCAGAACAATGTTGCTTAAGGAACTTGAATTATATCAGCATAGTGCTAAACTGTGAGGACACAGAAATCGAGATGAATACACTAGACCACATTAAGCTGGGAAAAAATTTACAATAATACTTTGTAAATAATAAATGTATTATATCTGTAAAAAGCACTAGGAAAGAAGAGTACAGGTGTTTTCCCAGAGATATAATAGGGCACTTCCTCTAGTTTGAAAAATCAGGCACTGCTTCCCTGAGATGATGTTAGACTGAAACCTAAAGGTAAAGTTAGGCTTAGCTAAGTGAAGGAGGATAGATGAAAGAATGAAATCCCTTGGAATGGGGAAATTTCTCTTAGCAGCGGTAAACCCGTGTGTAAAAGGCACAGAGGTAAGAAGGGCTAACACAAGCATCACCACCACCACCAACACCACCACCACCATCACCATCATCATCGTCATCACCACCATCAACATTAACATTATACTAACTAGAGCTTCTAAAAGTCATCTCTAATGCTTAGTTTATTCTTGGCAGAGAGGTATTACTGGACCCAATGCAAAAAAAATAAGAGTAATTTATATTTTTATTTTTTAACTTACATAAGTCAATAAAATAAATCTAATTCCAAAATCTGTGAGCTTATAATAATAATATATGTTTTGAGTACAATAGGTTCCTAATATTGCTTGAAATAAATTTTATGGTATTTTAAAATCTCAAATGCAAACTAGTTTCATATTTAACATTTGTTTAACTTCTTTATTACTATTATTTGATTTGAAAGTTTTATATAATTTTTTTCAAAGGGCAATTATAAAGAGAAGTTTGAATCACTAAATAAATTTGAAAACATAAGAATTGGAGGTTGTGATTTGTATAACTTAAAAATATATAAACAAGATTGGGTAAAAGTACCAAGTTTGTCTTATTCATTGAACATCCAAACATGCACTTATACATAGAGGCTTTTGAAAATAGCATATTTTTTATGATTCTGAGCAAGAGATTATCTGCAAAATATAATGGTATTCATTTTTTTTTAAGATGGATGAGAACAGGGAAGGAAAGTAACTCATTTTTGTTCATTTCTGTTTGATAATTTATGACAATTTCTTGAGCACTTATGTCCTAGACTGAGTTATACCGTGGGGCTGAAAGGCGGCTAGGATGAGGTCCCTGTTTTTAAAAAATTTATCTATCATAGAGACAGAATGAATTCAGACAACTTCTTTAAGATGGGATATTAAAGTGAAATTGAGAATTTAACCAGGAGAGGAGAAGAAAGATCTCTTTCAAGCAGAGTCTAGCTTGAACATGGATGCAAGAAAGTGCATAGAACTTAAGGAGTGGAAGCAGTCTGGTGTATTGGGTCACGACATGAAAAGAGGATAAGGACTGCACAAATTGCAAGGGCCAGAATAGAGGAGGTTCTGGATACCTCAGCAAGTTGCTCAGACTAAGCAATGGCAGCACTGAGTGGTTTTCAGAATGGAAGTAAACAGGCCATGTCTGTTTCTTCACTAAGTGGGAGAGATGGCATAGCAATGCGAAGCAGAGGCCACACTTGAAAAGGGCTAGCCTGGAGTAATTATGTCCAATTAAGATCCTAGTGCAGTCATCCAGGCATAGAATAAAAACAATGAAAATAAAAATGAAGATAAAATACTGCATTGAAGAAATATAGAGAGATAATGTCCACAGGATTCAAGATTTTTATTTGGGTAATTAGGTAAAGGGTGGTGACTTGAACTGAATACAGCATAGGAAAAATTAAGAAATATATTTAAGAATTGGGTATAAATAGTTGGTGGACATTTACATTATATGAAATCTGGATGCCTGTGGGACTTCCCAAAATACATCAAGCAAGCAATTTACTATATAAATATTAGTCAAACATCAGTGGAAGAGCCAAATTTCACACAGAGCTCTTGGTTCTCAGTCTATTACTCATTCCAATATAATTTACTATCTTCTAGGGTTACTAAGGTTTTCTCTACACTGCTTTTTAAGAGTTAGGATTAAAGAGTTATTTAATGAGACAACAGAAATCATACAATGAAATCTTCGCTCAGCTTTTATCCATATTAAAGACTGAAAAATAAATAACTGAATGTCTTTGTGTTTGACTCTCAGTGATTGCACTTTAGAGTTGGGGCAGAGCTTTTAGAATAGTTCAGGGTACCAATTAATTAATACTAAAAATAAATATATAAATCTACATAAACCCAGTTGTACACTCTTTGGATCGTCCCAAGTCCCCTAGACATTTGGAGTTACACATTCCTTTAAAAACAAAATAAAATAATGAATCAGCATCCCATGCACAATAGGAGAATTAATGTCCTCCCTAAGATTGTTGTTGATGACTCAGAGCTATATAGCTTCATGGTTTAAAGGCAAATTTCCAAGTTCAGATTGTGTTTGATTTCATAATATATTATTTACAGCTGTATAATTTTGAGTATGTTTCTTAAGCTCTGTGTGTCTTAGTTTTCTTATCTGGAAAATGGAAACAATATTATTTACCAAATAGGATTCTTTAGATGTGAAATTAGTGATGCATTTGTAATGATCAGAAAAATGTCTGGAACACAGTAAACACTCAATGAATGTTACATTTGATATTTTCATGTCACTTCTTTTTTCTGTTTCCTCTGAACACTAAGTCTTAGGTCTTAAGTCTCTTCTACTAGACTTTGAAGACATTTCTTCAAAATTTCCAGATCCATCAAAAGTTCCTCTTTCTTTAAGGATTCAGAGTGATTTACCTTTCTCATTCAGAATGTGCTTGAAGTGTGGAAGAGGAAGGCTGCCTCTTCCATTACCATCAATGTCAATAAAGTGATTTTCCTAAATAAAGGAGAAGTTCTCTTCCCAAAAAGGGTGCTAAGCACCTTGATTATTAGGCCCATACTTAGTTTCCTCCTCTGGGTACCAAGTTCAGTGACTAACCCAAGGTTATTTCTGAGACTGGACACTGCCTTTTCCATGTGCTTGACAACAGATACCCACCCTGTAACTATTGATATGATCTGTACATAAGCTAAGGTTTTATGAAAATAAATTGAAATAAAAATTTGTGAAGTTTGTAAAAGTGTGTATTTTTGACAAAAGTTACATTATAAAAAGGACAGAGGAGATATATGGAATAATTTATAAGAATGATCTCATGGAATAATAAATAAATCACAGAGTAAAGCCTGAGCCAAATTATCTTCTATTAAAGTCTCTTCATTGTTATTCAAGTGAATTTCCTACCTCTCTCAAGTGGAAACTATTTACACAAAACAAAAATATTAGAAATAGACTCTTAAGCATTTGGGCAGTGAAAGAAAATCTTGTTAAAACTTGAGAGTATAAGTTAGCTTTCAGCAAAATTGTTAAGATTTTTTCTGTTACCTTTCTGCATCTCAAAAACAGTTCCTCTTTCTTTTCAAATTCTTTTCTCTCCCAGATGTTTTCATTATTCTGAGTTTGATGTCCCAATTGTTTTCAAAATATATATTTAATTAGTTGAAAGAGAGAGAAACATCAGGCTGCTGCTCCACCTGTCTAGACATTCATTGGCTGACAGTTTCATATGTCCTGACTGGGATGGAATCTGCAACCTTGGTGTGCTAGGATAATGCTCTAATCAACAAGGTACCTAGCTGGGGCAGTGTGCCTGTTATTATCCAAATTTATTCAGTATTAAGTGCCTAAGACGTGCTAGGCACTAAGTACTGGATATATATATATATATTCCCACAGAGGTGTGTGTGTGTGTGTGTGTGTGTGTGTGTGTGTATACCACAGAAGGTTCAGGCTTTAAAAGAGCTCCCACCAACATGTAAAAACCAAGCAAGTTGAAAAATATAAGAAAAAAAATTAAACAAAACAAAATACTCATACAGAGAGATACCAAAAAAAAGCTCAGAGAAACCCAGATTTGTCAGTTGTGGTAGTAGGGTTTATTGTTATCCTGTGTTTGTTTAATTGATTGGTTTTCATTTCATTTATTTATTTGTTATGTTATCTTGGCCAGAGAAAATGAGCCTCTAAGATGAAAATAACCAATCTTTCTCCTTACTGGCTTTCAGATAACTGAAGAAAGTCCACTGAGCTTATAATCGTTGGATTTGCCCAAAGTTAAAAGTTACTATTTGTATATTTAAATGTATTTTCAGCATCCAATGCAAGAGAAAGAACTTGTGATTCTTCAGTCAGCCAATCGAATAGCCTTGGCTAGAACACACACAAAGACAAATAATAAGCAGGTAGAATTCCACAAGTATACAAGTTGTTTATTTGCAACAAATTTGATTGATATTATTATCTAAAACTAATTTAAAAAATTAATTTAAAAATCACTAACGTTTTAAAGAAAAATAAACAAGGTGCATAAAACATTACAAATAATAAAATCAATCAATATTTATTTTTTATATTTAACACATTACATTAAATTAATAAAAAACTCTATTCACTTATTGAAACTAGAACAAAGTTTTTCATACAGTCATTTTCATATGAGAGTTTTATATATTTCACTAAAACATATTAAAGTGGCCCTGGCCGGTTGGCTCAGCGGTAGAGCGTTGGCCTGGCGTGCGGGGGACCCAGGTTCGATTCCCGGCCAGGGCACATAGGAGAAGCGCCCATTTGCTTCTCCACCCCCCCCTCCTTCCTCTCTGTCTCTCTCTTCCCCTCCCGCAGCCAAGGCTCCATTGGAGCAAAGATGGCCTGGGCGCTGGGGATGCCTCCTTGGCCTCTGCCCCAGGCGCTAGAATGGCTCTGGTCGTGGCAGAGCGATGCCCCGGAGGGGCAGAGCATCGCCCCCTGGTGGGCAGACCGTCGCCCCTGGTGGGCGTGCCAGGTGAATCCCGGTCGGGTGCATGCGAGAGTCTGTCTGACTGTCTTTCCCCATTTCCAGCTTCAGAAAAATACAAAAAAACAAATAAACAAACAAAAAAAATATTAAAGCAAGAGAATAAAAAAATATTGTTATATTGTATCCTTACTCATATATCCAGAGTCATGTCAATTTGTCCCATTCCTGGTGACTTCAACTATCAATATAATTATTTGGTTAAGGAGGTGTCCACCAGTTGTTTCCATGTAAAGTAATTTTTTTTTTTTATAAAAGTGTCTTGTAGAGTAATGTTTTGGTATATTTAGAAATATTTGATATACAAATGTCATAGTCTCATCAGAATTATCCACTAGTGTTAGCATCCATTAACATTTCCTGGTTTGAATGAAGTTATTTTGAGAATTGCTGTTAAATGATAATTTTCTAATTTCATTATTTCTTCTACATTTATCAGTTTGCATTTACATTTCCAATAGTTTTAATGTGAATATATAAAATATATAAGCAGAAAAAAATAAGAAATGCTGTTGGAATTACAAATTAGCAAATCTTGTCTCTTTATCTGTTATTTTTAAAGCTGAGAATTCTTTATTATTTTGATTAGTAAATCAACTGACTAAAAAGTGAGGTAATTCAATAATTCAGTTTCAATTACACCACATCATCTATTTGAATCCCACTTTTTCTTGGCTTTTTATTAGATTACTGTGTTGCCCTGGATAAAAGGAGAAAAGTTTTTAAGGTGGAAGCAAGGATTTCTAGTTCCAAAGAAAAATTTTTATGAATAGTTATGATATGACAATAAGAAGAAAATGTGTAAGCGACAATAACAGCAGTAGGAGCTCCTTTAAGCTATTTCCTGGACTCAGCTAGTAGGGCATGAGTCTAAGTTAATGCAAATACTATGGAAGCAACATGACTCATGAATTCCCAGGCAATTCTTGCCTATATTCTGGAAGAGTTCAACCTGCATATGAAAAATATACTGTGAAAATATATATTGAAATGTAGTGGGGATTACAGTCTTGATATGCTAGCAAAAGATGTGGCCATGGAATTAAAGTTCATACTGAGAAACTGAGAATTTGGTGCAGTTCTGCATATCTCACTCCTTTAATAAACCAGGACAAATGATGAATAAAATTTGACCACACACTTCTTTAAAATGTCCTGTTCTCTTATTATTCTGGTCTGCCCAAAGAAGAGTTCTTGCTGCTTTGTTTTTTGTTTTGTTTTTTATTTCCTTTCATCATATTACTTTTTTGGTGTTATTGGTATAGATATGATGACAAGAGGTAGGCCTAGAGACATAAATATTTTAATTGATTGTTTCTTTTTAAATGTTTGCTTTTTGAAAATAGGTTCAAAAAGTTCATCAAAAAGGTTCGTTTTATACAATGATGAGGTTAAAGGGGGAAGAGAGTTCTAGAGCGGGAAGAACAAGTAGATGCCATCTAGTGTACTCTTCTCATTTACAAAAGAATTAATAAAAATAAGGAAATTGAGACTCTGAAAATTAGATGAATATAACCTGTGGAGTAAAATGGAGGTAAGAATTCAGGTGTCTGCTACCTGCTATATACTCAAGAACTGCCATTCCTATGAGTCATATAAGCCATGCACAACTCTGAAACTATATTAACAAAGTCCAAATTTTTGAACAGATGAAGTATTAAATCCCCAAATTAAGATTGTCATACAAATAAAGGATGCCCAGTTGAATCTAAATTTTGGATTGAAAACAAAAATTCCAGTAAGTACTAAATATTTTATGAGGCATATTTATGCTTTAAAAATTATTTGTTGTGTATCTGAAACTCAAATTTAAGTGTTCAATCTGTATTTTGACTTGCTAATTCTAGTAACTCTACCTAAGAGCCACACAACCATATAGTTACAAACATGGAGTCAAGCAAGAAAATTGTATAATGTGTCAAGGGGAAAGGATAACTTTAACAAGGAATTCCTAATTTGTGAAGTGTTAGATTTGGTATATTATACCCATGATAAAATTTAAATTCCCTATGTTTTTAAGTATAAAGAATATTAATTGGCCCTGGCCAGTTGGCTCAGCAGTAGAGCGTCGGCCTGGCGTGCAGGAGTCCCGGGTTCGATTCCCGGCCAGGGCACACAGGAGAGAGGCACCCATCTGCTTCTCCACCCCTCCCCTTCTCCTTCCTCTCTGTCTCTCTCTTCCCCTCCCACAGCGAAGGCTCCATTGGAGCAAAGATGGCCCGGGCGCTGAGGATGGCTCTGTGGCCTCTGCCTCAGGTGCTAGAATGGCTCTGGATGCAACAGAGCGACGCCCCAGAGGGGCAGAGCATCACCCCCTGGTGGGCATGCCGGGTGGATCCCGTTCAGGTGCATGCGGGAATCTGTCTGTCTGCCTCCCCGTTTCCAGCTTCAGAAAAATGAAAAGAAAAGAAAAGAATATTAATTGACCATATAATAACCTTAATAGTACTACCTTATAGATTCATTGAGATTTTACATGTAATTCAATTTAACAATACCTAAAAAGCAGTAACCATGATATACATATAAAATTATACTTCATTTTATTGTCTTTAATAATCCTATGAAGCAAGCATAAGTATTCCTACTTAATAGATAATGAAACTGCCACTCAGAGAGGTTGATATTGAGAGATTCCAATAATATCATGTTTTAGATGGTGTGTGTGTCTGATATTTAGTCCAACTCTTTGTGACTCTAAAACTCATAATCTTAACTGTTATACTATAAATATTATTTCTTATATTTGTAGAAATTTACATTAATAAATTAAGTACAGAAGATTTATTTACTACTCATTTATTTACTAGTCAATTATTATAAAGGAGTTAATTTTTTAAACGATTGCAAATAAAAAATTAGTTCAAGAAATTGAAGCTCATTCTTTGAAAATACACTATGTATCACCAAAAGTTATGTATAGAAAGATGAAACTCAACTAACTCAAATATTATTTCAATGGAAAGAGAAAAGTTTATTATATTTATCTGTAAGTATATAAATAAAGTTGTTACACATCAAAAATTGTGATTTTGTTACCAAAAAAGAGGTGCTATACAGTTTGAAAACAATAATATAAAAACAAAATTTTTTATGAAAATGATGTTTAATAGAATTTTTTAGAAGATTGCATTAAAAGGGATAATCCTTTTAAAGCTGTTAGCACAGTGATTGGCACATAAAAATATCAATAAATATTTTCTACTCTTTATATTATTATATCCTACTAATTCTGACACATAAGTACTTACTCCATTTACTAAGCAAACATATACTGAGAAGTTTTATATTATTTTACAATATTTATGTTTTGCAAATCTTAATAGCAATAAACGAAACCATAGAACAGGAGTCAGGAAACTTTTTGGCTGAGAGAGCCATGAATGCCACATATTTTAAAATGTAATTCCTTGAGAACGATACAATATATTTAACACTAAATACAAGTAAATGTGTGTATTTGATGTAAGACCAACACTTTTAAAGTACAATAAGTCTCTGAATTCTTTATAATAATGTTGTTATGCTGTTGCTAACCAATGATGAATAAAGTGCTTCTTACCATTAATGCAACTTCTGGTGCTGCATGGTTTTGCTGATGGCTTTATAGTCTGGTTGATAATGTGGTGATGTTAAGCTTCATGCAGGCATTGAGACTTCCATCCGTTAAACGTGATCGTAGGTTCGTCTTAACATTCTTTAGATGTGATAAAGACTGCTCGCATGCATACATAGAGGCAAACATTGTCGGTACAGCAATACTCACATGCTTCACTGTGTGGTATGTGACGGGAAGCGTGTTCCAAGTTTTGACAATCAGCTGGTTCACAGGTTAAAGTTTTATCATTTCTCCCCACTTGTGTTTGCTCACCAACTCTGCTTGCTGTCATGCAGGTCTTTCCAAATCTTCATTCAGTGACTTGAACTTATTCACCCACATGTCTGAGGCCTTCAGGTCAGCAGCTTGTAGCTCAAAATCTCTGATGGAGACACTGGGGATGTAACTCAGGCCAACACTGTCCACTGCACACTCATGTGGATGGGTGATGAACTTAAAAAGATGAGTGTGCTCACGAAATTTCCCAAAGCGTGCTTTGAATGACTGCAGGAGATGAGATGTGAAGCCCACTAGCTGCTGGACATCAAGATGTTGAGCAGGGTCACTTGCTATGCAGGCATCTTTAAACTCTCCCAGTTTTTCAAAGTGTAGTAAATGACCTGTTTCAATGTCGGTGATGAAGAGTTCCAGCTTGTTTTCAAATGCAAACACTGCCTGTTGAAAGGATAAAACTGTATTTCCAAAGCCTTGCATTTTCACATTGAGCTGGGTCAGATGTTCATTCATGGCCACGAGATAGTAGAACTTCAGGAGCCACTCAGTGTTAGCTAACTCAGGGTGCTTGACATTTTTTATTTCAAGAAAAGTCCGGATTTTGCTCAGACAAGCTGTGAAACAGCTGAGCACCTTCCCTCTTGACAACCAATGCACATTGCTGTGCAGAAGCAGACCGGGATAATTATTCCCAACTTCATCCAGCAGTGTTTTAAACTGGCGATCATTTAAAGCTCGGGCAACAATAAAGTTGACCACCTGAATGACCAGAGACATCACCTCACCAAGCTTCTTGCCACACATCTGAGCACAAAGCACCTCAGATGTAAGATGCAGTGAAAACTTAGGAGGGTCTCTTTTCATGTTCATGAAGAAGTGCTATGAATCCTCTGTGTTTCCCCACCATGCACGGAGCACCATCAATACACACTGAAATAAGTTTATCCATCGGTAGATTTTTTTCTTTAGCGAACTCAGTGAAAGACTTGAATAAATCCTCCCCTCTTGTTGTCTCTTTCATAGGCAAAACAGCAAGACTTTCCTCATATAGTGTGTCACTGACAGCATACCTTGCAATCATGCTGAACTGGGATAAATGGCTTACATTGGTTGACTCATTCAAAGCGAGAGAAAAGAATGGTGCTGCATTTATGTCCTTCACTTGTGTTGCCTCAATTTGATTTGCCATCATGATGGTATGATCGTGAACAGTTCTTGCCGACAGAAGCATGTCTTTTATTTGTTTGATTATCTTGTCTTTATCTGAAAAATCATCAAAAAGTTCATTGGCAACATCAAGCATGAATGTTTTGGCATACTCACCATCTGTGAATGGCTTTCCGTTTCTCACAATTGCTAAAGCACCAGCAAAGCTAGCCGAATTCCAGTCACCTTGTTGGGTCCAAAGGACTGACTAGCCTGCACTCTGCACAATAGCTCTTGACATGCTTTCTTCTTGCTGTCCCCCACTGGATATTTTGATGCAAATGTAGTATGGTGTGAGTCGAAGTGCCACTTTATATTTGACCATTTCATCGATACAATTTTATCATTGCATATTAGACACACTGCAGAACCTGCTCTCTCCACAAAGGCAAATTCCTCTGTCCATTCCTGCTGAAAAGTACATCTTTTTTTTTTTTTAGCCATCTTCTTGTCAAAAGGGTTTCTACAATTATCTAGCTGACTATTGATTAAAAGGAGGGAAGTTTACTTCCTGACCTCACTGTGACCCGTGTACATTATGCATTATTTAATAAATATTTGGTGTTGTCCTGGAGGACAGCTTTAATTGGCTTCAGCCACCTGCAACCATGAACAGGAGTGGTAGGAAATGAATGGATTGTAATACATGAGAATGTTTTATATTTTTAACATTATTATTTTTTATTAAAGATTTGTCTGCGAGCCAGATGCAGCCATCAAAAAAGCCACAGCTGACTTGAGAGCCATAGGTTCCCAACCCCTGCCATAGAAGAATGATGAAGTCATTCTATTGAACCCTTTTGTGCATCACACATTTTCCCCTTTCCTAAATGTAATCTTCTCTAAGAACAGAGAAAAATTACTAGCTTGCAGGAAATTAACATTTTGAAATTCTTAGATACTTATGCTTAGCTATCGATTAATATTTTGTAGATATTTATGTTCCAAACCAAAGTGGCTGGTTTTCTGCCTTCTTCCACAGACTATTTTTTTTCAGTAACCTCTGCTTAGACTGAACTGATAATCTAAATTTATCTCCAATGCACAGCTTTTAAGACCCATTCTTCTAAAATCACAGATCAAGGTTAAAAAGTGTTCCTCTAGTTTTCTGGTCTAGGAGTGAAATTCTCAGATCCCACCTCAACAGAAGGAAAATCCCATTATAGAGATATTTCTGGAGACCTGAATTTTTGATGTGGATCTACTTTTGTCATTTTTGGAATTCATTTGCATTGTGGTAGAGATTGTCACTATTAAGGGATTTAACCAAGCCTATTCAACACTAACTAGATCTAAACCAATCACTCAGCCATAGACAAGGGTCCCCAAAAAGGGTGGCCATATCCAACAACTAAAAATATAGCACATTCAGTTCAATTTGAATTTCAAATATACAGTGAATCATTTCTTAGTGCAAGTACATTCCACACAATGTTTAAGCCACACATTTTAAAGATGATTCATCATTATTTGAAACCCAAATACATTAGAATTGTATCTGAAAATCCTACAATAGAGATGGTAAGACTCAATTCAGCACTTATTTCGGACATTGGACAAGAGTTACTTTATAATTTTTCTATATTTGCTAAATTTATAGGTGCAAAGCCAAAAGATGTTGGATGCTACCTTTGGTTCAACATGTGGAAAGTTGGCCTGGGAATAAAACCTTTATAAAGTATAACAAAGTCAAAATTTTGATGACCTCATTTGATCTCTTGGGTCTTACAGGGATTGGTACCATTCGAAGTTATTATGACAATACTTTTTTTTTTATTGAAGCATGAGTTTGGTTTATGTGACATGGCACTGAAGTATTCTGATCTAAAGCATTATTATTATCCTTATAAATAAAGAAACAAATTATTTTGATAGATTTAAGGTCCCAGGACAAGTATGTATAAATTTGGGATTTAAAACAAGTTTGGGTACAATATCTTAGTTCCTCAACAATATTCAAGACTGTCTTTCTAGTATATATGTGGTAAACTGCAAAGAGTTCTTTAAAAAATTCACATACAAACTATAAAAACAAACAAACAAACAAAAAACATACACACTCTTGAGAAGCCAGTCCCTTTTAGCTGGAAGGTTGGAAGATCCCATAAGTATGTACATAAGGTTCATATATCTAGGGAAAACTTATACCTCTAAATAATACAGAAAAATAAGCTCTTCCTCTTCATCTGGTTGTGCTTCTATAAAACTATATTCTCTCATTCAAAACTACCTCATGTATTTGAAATATAAACTCACTAAAAACTAAAATCCAAAACAAAACCTGTTTATAATTAAAACTATAGAAGAATATATATGTAAAATACAAATTTGATCATGTCACTTTCTTGCTTACCAGCAGAGCATATTTTCTCTATGTTCTTCTACAATAATTTTAATCATTTGTCTACTGTCCATTTTTATTTCCTCATCTTTTATCATTTTCTGCTTGTACCTGCTGACTTTATCATGCTGTGCTTCTAAAGTTCTGTTCATGATCCAGGCTATTTTTAAATCTCCAACTAGCTTACTCTTTTCTGTGTACTGAGAAAGCCCTGCTCACTTCTTTCCCTACTACTCACATTGGAAAAGTAAACTAACATAGTTCCTCTGAGAAAGCCTTCCTTAATCTGTTACCACTTTAAATTGGTGAAAAATGCTCTTTTATTTATGATAGAACTCAATAGATAAGATGTCCCTTTCATGTTACATTTAATTTCTGATTAACCAGTAATTCAATGCAGTTCATCTTCAGTGAGGGGCACAACTTGGTCAAGGTGAATTCCTTTCGCTGGTTACCAACAAGTTTCAAAACTCTCAGAAGCTGAGAGAATAAGGGCCCCATTCTCTAGGAGTTTTAGGTGGGCAACACTGTACCCAGTGTTCATCTAGAAGCTGTGAGAGTTTGGAATGAGACTATATTATCAGAGATAAGATAAATAATTTACAATAATGAGCTTAGTTGATATATCCATTTAAAATGAAAAACTGAAATTGGTTGCAGCAGATCTCTTGAACATACAGTGATTTCTGTTCACAATATATCAAATTACTCCTTGTAACAAGTTAAATATCAAAAAAAATCAAGTAACTCCTTCATGTTCTAATAATACCTGGTTACTTAAAAGGCATTTACAAACTTCCAAAGACTTTAACTATTATGAAGTAATTTAAATAGTAGAATGTATTATTCTGGTTTTACTGAGTCTCTTCCTTTCGGGGAAACATCAGAAAGAAATATCACTTAAGTTAGCATTCCAAAGAAAATTTATTTTTTTTTTCTGTATTTTTCTGAAGCCGGAAACGGGGAGAGACAGACAGACACCCGCATGCACCCAACCAGGATCCACCTGGCAAGCCCACCAGGGGGCGACGCTCTGCCCCTCCGGGGCGTCGCTCTGTTGCGACCAGAGCCACTCCAGTGCCTGGGGCAGAGGCCGGGGAGCCATCCCCAGCGCCTGGGCCATCTTTGCTCCAGTGGAGCCTCGGCTGCGGGAAGGGAAGAGAGAGACAGAGATGAAGGAGAGGGGGAGGGGTGGAGAAGCAGATGGGCGCTTCTCCTGTGTGCCCTGGCCAGGAATCGAACCCGGGACTTCTGCACGCCAGGCCGACGCTCTACCACTGAGCCAACCGGCCAGGGCCAGAAAATTTAATTTAAAAGAAGCTTTATAGAAAGCAATTAGCTGTATATTAGACCACAGTAACAAGTCACCGTATCTTATAATTTTTGCTCCAAATATATCATGAATTTGAGTCTTGACAACAGATTGGCAGTTACCAGAGGGGGAAGTGGGGTTGTGGGAGAAAGAAATAGGTAAATTATATCAATAATGTGATAAATGCAAGCTACACTTTTGGTGGTAAGCACAATGTGTTATGTACAGATGTCTAATTATAAGATGTACACCTGAAACTTATATAATGTTATGTTAACCCGATAAAAAGAAAATTTAAAAAATGTTACATCCAAAGAGTAGAATTATTAGTTATTTTTTAATTTGTTCTTTATGCTTTTAAATTGTTCTGTAATTCACTTTTCTAATCAGAAGAAAACATATAAGCATTTACTTTACAAATTTTGTCAAATAAAGAAATAAACTTTATATAATCATATTTGTTTCCTCTTTAATGAGAAAGGGCCAGAAAGTAATTTTAATTGCAGGAGAAAAAGGAATATATGTAATGGAATTAAATCAGAAACATAAAGTCTAAAACAAAGTCACAATAGATTAAAAATAAACTCATATTTTTAACAATACATACATTTAGCGTTAACCTATATATTTTAATTTTGATTTTCATTACAGTAACTATAATCTTAGGTGGCTGTACAATTAAGAATTGCTAGCCAAAGCCACATCTGAAATAAAATTTAGGTATCCTAACATCTAGACATCATCTGCAAGCATGAGAAAATTTTTTATTCTAAAGTAGATATTAAATTTTTACAACTTCAGCATATCATATAACTGCAAAATTTGACTGTCTTGGTTATTTTTTAAAATACTTGAAGTTTATTACCGTCAGAACCTAAGCACAAACAATTTTGTTTATCAATCTCAAAAATATGGTCCATCAATATTTTTATGAAGTTAAATATTGGTATAAAAAATTAAAATGTAAAATAGTTACAATCGCATTCTTATATAAGGTGCATAGTGTTATCAGCCTGAATAGTCTACCCTTGTACATCAAGATGCCAAAGTTGACTTAATCCAAGAGCACATATTTAACACTCTCCTCTAAAAGAGTACACACACTCAAAAGGGTATCAAGACACATGGCAGTGAGACAAAGCTGGTGTCCAGGTTACACTGAAGGATACTTCAACACCCAATCATGACAGAGGAAGGCAGTCTCTCCCCACTAGACAAAACCACCGAGTTGCTTTTTTCTCCCCACCATCAATATGCTCATCAATCTTAAGGAAGGTGCTCATATGTTACTGTCCTATCTGACACCCTGAAATGAGTATTTGTTCATTTTGTTAAGAAACAAGACCACATGTGTGTAATCACCAAGCCATATGAGGCCAAGAAAGCCAGTGTTTGATTTGAGAATGGAATAAACACATTAATGTGAAATGAGAGATGGATAAATAAACTCATGAATACTCTTACAGTATTATTATATATATTTACTGCTTATGCAGAAGAGCCATGACTTCATGCTTGTGTAGCAAATATAGCTGGGAGGAGTGGACTTTGAATTCAATGATAAAAGAGGCAAAATTATAAATTAATAAAATAATTTGAATAATTTTTAAACTATTTAGAACTTGAGGGCTGTTGTAATTTGCAAGTTAGAGCTGGCAGCCACAAGTCAGGAACTATTTTTTATTAATAGCATCAAAGGCCAAAAAAAAGAGAAAAAAGAGAAGAGGAATGGAAGTACCAATAATATTTTGATTGTTGTCAAACCTGCACTCTTTAAAGGTGAGCTCTGGTTTAAAGATCATGCTTAGGAAGAACAGACAAATTTTATGTGTCACCATTTGGTTTGGTTATATCAAGCTGCAGCAAAGTGCTTCTGAGCCTTTGAACTGCATTCTTATCATAAACTATCTCTGAGATGAGAACAGAAGGTTTTAGTCTAGGAGCAATATTTCATAAATGTTTAAAGATATTTCAGGCCATTTTAGATACAAATAAATTCATAACTGGAAGATGGTCAACTATGAACAAATTCCTCTAGGTCAGGTGTCCCCAAACTTTTTACACAGGGGGCCAGTTCACTGTCCCTCAGACCATTGGAGGGCTGGACTATAAAAAAAAACTGAACAAATCCCTATGCACACTGCACATATCTTATTTTAAAGTAAAAAAACAAAACAAAACAGGAACAAATACAATATTTAAAATAAAGAACAAGTAAATTTAAATCAACAAACTGACCAGTATTTCAATGGGAACTATGCTCCTCTCACTGACCACCAATGAAAGAGGTGCCCCTTCCGGAAGTGCTGCGGGGGCTGGATAAATGGCCTCAGGGGGCCGCATGCTGGCCCGCGGGCTGTAGTTTGGGGACCCCTGCTCTAGATAATCCTATGATCTCCTGAGAAGCAGGAAAAGGTGCTTGACATCATATTGTTTTCTACCAAAATGGAAATTGTTTGTTTTCTTTCTTTCTTTTTTCTTTTTCCTTTTATTGAGTGTGAGAGAGAGAAAGACAGGAAGGGAGAGAGATGAGAAGAAATTTGCAGTTGCATTACTTTAGTTGTTCATTGATTGTTTCTCAGATGTACCTGGGTGCTACAGCCAAGCTAGTGATACTTTGCTCAAGCCAGTGAACTTGGGCTCAAGCTAGCGACCTTTAGGCTCAAGCAAGCAACCATGGGATTATGTTGATGATCCCACGCTCAAGCCAGCGACCCTGTGTTCTAGCTGGTGAGCCTGTGCATAAGCCGATGAGCCCGTACTCAAGCCCTCAAGCCGGCAGCCTCGGGGTTTCAAACCTGTGACCTCAGTGGTCCATGTCCACACTCTAGCCACTGTACCACCACCAGCAGTCAGTCTTCTTTACACTTCCCTGCATGCATACTATGTGATCTGTTTTCTCCCCAAGACTTCTTTATATAGTCTCAAGGATTAGCAGAGATCTGTTTAAAAGTAAGTTCTTTTGGGATTGGCTCTTCTGTCTTGTAGACTAGAATACTTTTCAGTTACTCTAGCCTCATGATTATGTCCAAGAGCAGCTCACAGGCCAAACATTGTTGTAAGACTGGAATGAAAGTAAATTATTTTAATCGCTGTCCATATTATGTCCGAGATAAACAGGGAGCATCAATATTTTTAGGGACCTGCTGAATAGCAAGCAAAGCAAATAATAATAATTAATTAATCAAATACATATACCAAATATAAATATGTTCTGTAACTAAATTGAACTCCCCAACTGAGTCATATTAAACTCTTGCTCATCTTTAAGAACACGGATGAGGCCCTGGCCGATTGGCTCGGTGGTAGAGCATCGGCCTGGCGTGCAGGAGCCCCGGGTTCAATTCCCGGCCAGGGCACACAGGAGAAGCGCCCATCTGCTTCTCCACCCCTCCCCCTCTCCTTCCTCTATGTCTCTCTCTTGCCCTCCCGCAGCTGAGGCTCCATTGGAGCAGAGTTGGCCCGGGTGCTGAGGATGGCTCCATGGCCTCTGCCTCAGGCGCTAGAATGGCTCTGGTTGCAACAGAGCAACGCCCCAGATGGGCAGAGCATCGCCCCCTGGGTGGTCATGCCGGGTGGATCCCGGTTGGGTGCATGTGGGAGTCTGTCTGACTGCCTCCTCATTTCCAGCTTTGGAAAAATACAAAAAAAAAAAAAGAACACAGATGAACAAATAAGTCCACGTATTTGATACCACGAAGACACCATCTACCTCCATCTTCTTGTTACTGCCAACCAACCCTGGAATACATCTTCAGTAAATGCTGCTGTATAAAAAAATACATAAATGAATATATCTTATAGAAAAGGAACTGGACCTGTGAACAGGAATCCAAATTTCAGCTCCTACACTGCAATTGCTAGATGATTGTTCATAAAATTTTGTTATTTTTTTCCCCTGGTTTATTTTTATTTTTTTTATTTTATTTTTTTTACAGAGACAGAGAGAGGGATAGACAGGGACAGACAGACAAGAATGGAGAGAGATGAGAAGCATCAATCATTAGTTTTTCGTTGAGCATTGCGACACCTTAGTTGTTCATTGATTGCTTTCTCATATGTGCCCTGACTGCGGGCCTTCAGCAGACCAAGTAACCCCTTGCTCGAGCCAGCAACCCTGGGTGCAAGCTGGTGAGCTTTTGCTCTACCCATATGAGCCCGCACTCAAGCTGGCGACCTCGGGGTCTCGAACCTGGGTCCTCCGCATCCCAGTCCGACGCTCTATCCACTGTGCCACCGCCCGGTCAGGCCCCTGGTTTATCTTTTTAAGTCTTGACTTCTTTCCTTATAAAATAGGAATATTGAACAAACTTCTTTCTAAGTATTCTCAGCTTTAAAAATATTGGTTTCTACCCTTCTGGATGTTATTTCCTTCAGGAATTAGATATAGAGAAGGAAATATCAAGTTTTCAACAATAGTGATATTGTGAAATTGCATTTCTTCACTTGTATATGGACCTATTATTAATGAAATAATTGGGCATGGATCTCTATAATTGCACTTATTAAAAGTTTTTCCTGGGCCCATCTCATCATACTCAGTGAACCTTGATTTGTTCACAGCTGTACTCCCATGGCGTTTTGCATGTAAAATGAGCTCAGAATACACATTGAATAGATAAGACAATGAAGAAAGGAATGAACTAATGCCCCTGCAGAGTTTTGTCCCTATTGGGCATAAGTAAAAATCAGTAGAGAGAGAGCATACCCACAGCAATTTAAGGAAAAGGAGACTCAGGGCCACCAAATTGTACTTTTCATATTAAACTGTGATGTTTTTAGACCTTAGTCAGGATAGTTGGCCTAGCATGAACTACCCAGATGTGTTATGTACAAAGACACTCTTTGCCTTGGCATTCCTAGTGAACTTGTGTGACAGTAACACCTCATGCCACAAGACCACCGCTGAGGTGCTGTGGAGAGTGAGGAATCCTGGAGGCAGCATCTGTTTGCAGGTACAAAGGAATGGATCCCTCTTACCTGTCCACAGCAGGATCTCTACACAAGTAAAAATATATTACTAATGGTTACCTAAAAATCTGCCTTTCCTGAGCTCTGCCCTCCTATTACTGACAGCCAACTGTAAACAACACTTCTTTTTTTTTTTTACACTCTGATCAAAGTTCAAGAGGTGAAATCCACAGTTCTTTTTTATTTGAATAATACACTTTTTATTTCTTCACCAGAAAAAATATAAAGGCAACATGCTAAGCTTACGTTGCCTTGTTTCATATCCAATGTCTTCTGAGTCATACGTGTATTCATCACATGTCTCAATATATAAAAAGAAAGAGGAAAAGAAAGAAAAACTAAAAGAGAAAAAGGAAAAAAATCTCTGTTTCAAATAATGAGCATGTGCACCTTTTTGCCTTAGGCCTTCATACACAATTTAGCCAGGAAGCCAGGGTAGATCATGATTTAGCTTTTGACATCTCCTGCCTTCAGGCCAGTAGAGACTAATACCGATTTCTGACTCTGAGCACACCACAGGAAAAAAAAAGTGAGAGAGAGAGATGCCTTTTATTGACTAAATGATAAAGAGGTTTGTAATGATAAATAACAGTCATTTTATTGTGGAATTCCCCAGAAAAGATGCATTCTGCAGTGTCTGAAGGAGCCTAAAAGCTGAGGCTGGTTCCCTATGGAGCCAAACCTGTTAAACTCCAATTTTTACAGCCAGGGATAGGGGTCACAAATTGCAGGGACCTCTGGCTATTGAAACTGTGCATGCACACTACATACTCCTGGTTGCAGCCTGTTTCTGGGCTCAAGAAAAATTCCCATTGGCTGTATCCTGGGATGATTGCTATAGAGTGTCTGTCTGTCAGTTTGTTACTTGTCTGTCTGCAGCACCTTCTGGCTCCACACTCTCAAGTTCTGATGCAATCTAGTGTTTCTTTGCTCAAGCTGCTGGAGGAATCACTGCCAGTTTTGATCGATAGTTTAATTGTAAACTTAGAGAACAATAATGGATAATTTAGCTTGAACCGTCCGTTATGAGCAATGTTGTCTAGGAGAAAGCCTTTAAAATTAAACAAGAGTTGGGCCACATTATTGCATTTGTACAACTCACTCAGAGTTAAATAAATCCCCTTTACAAATGTTGTCTTGGCATTCTAAGGAGTTTAATAAACAGAGTCCCAGGCAGAGAAGAAGGAAAAGAATAGCAAAGAAACCAAAGCTAAAACTATTTATGTACTGATCCCTTCTGAAATTTATTATTATAATAATTCTTTAAAGTACTCTGTAAATAATGAAAAATCAAAATAAGTGGATGAATTATTTTTCAGTGGAATATTGTAATGGAAATTGAAGTGAATAAAATTAAGAAAAGATGGATGTTAGTTATAAAAAAAAATCCTAAAATAGGTTTGCACTGATGACTACCATAGAACAGACTTCTTGGAGAAATATGTAAAACCATGTGAACCTCAGTTACTTCTTCATAATGAAACTCTATTTAAAAAATAAGATACCATGGGAATCATTTACTTACATACTTTGAATGAGAGCAATAAGAGTGCTTAGTGCATGTGATTATCAGGAATATTAAATATATTAAAATATAAAAAGTACATAGAACAATAGAAGGCACATAATAACTGCTGGCTTGAATACTAATAATTCTAAATATTATTCCTAAACAGTGATAAATTGTCAGTTTTTAACTATTTTTAAAAGTTTTTGTATTTCTAATCACAAAGATTTGATAACTCCTTTTGTGGTGGTGGGGAGGAGAAACTTCCTTTTGGCATATTTCCATGTTTTAATCCCTATTTATGCTAACTTTTTCTACTGAAGCCAACATTTTAAATTGCCACAAGATAGGAAGTAAAAAGTGTTAATAATTTGTCTTGAACAAGGGACCCATGTCATCCTCTGAGTCAGTAATGTCACATTGACTAGTATAATAATAAATTACCTTTTAAACTTCCATCTCCACGGGTCCCCAGCTCTGGTTCACTGAGTTCGGTCTCCACACTCAGAGCAGCCTCCAGATCCCTGGATCAATTCCAGGGTGAGGAAGCCATATTAAAGAGGCTCCATGCACTTCCATTATGAACAAGGGCTCCAGAATCAAATGGACCTTCCTGGGTTCCAGCTTGACTAACTGTGTGACTTTGGTCATGTACTTTACAACTCTGAGCTCCAGTTTCCTCATTTATAAAATAAGGAAAATAATACCTACCTCTCAGGACTGTAATAAGTATTCGAACGCAATCAAGTAGATGAAACTCAAAGTTACAAATAGCAATTGGTTGTTGTTATGATTAAAATTAAATTTTTAATCAATAAAGTTTTACTTTTTTTCAGCCAGACTCTGAGGCAGTTTTTTATTACTTCTACAATGGCTCTGCATTGTTCCTGGGTTTGATGTTCTCTACTTCTTTGTTTTCCCCACATTCTCAGTTTCTCCTAATGGAGCTTGTGACTGTGTCTATATTCTAGAGTTCTTGTGCTGGCAATATGTCTAACATCCCACTCTTTGTTAAAAATTTAATAAATAAATAAATACCTGACTCACTCTTATTAGAATTTACATCCCTAGTACCCCATGAATTGATGTCATATATAATTAATAATAAGAAAAGGGAAACTTCTGTTGTAATTATAGGGCTTGAATAAATGAAGGTGAGGCTCCTTAGCTATCAATGGTTAAAATACACATGGAAGGAAGATGAGGCTCCAAGTGTAAAAAGGTGCCATGAAATTGAATTATGTTCATAAGAGGGTCAAGATAGAAAAGAGTCTGGAAACCACACTATTGAAGCCATTATAAGAGAAATAAGAGGAAATTTGAAGGGAGAGTTAAGAGTAATCTTAAAGGGCTGTGATGGTGGAATGTAGATAGATGTAAATATTGTGAGAATTAATATCAATAGAAAGAAGGAAAGCTCTTCAACACTGGGAGCATTAGCATCAATAAATACTTCTGCCCAGAAATAAAAGACAGTACCATTTCTAGAGACTGCGTGCTGTGCCAGCATATGGGTTCATGTGAAGATTCTTATTTTGAGGAGCGATATGGGATTAGATGCCATTCTAACTCTCAGACTTTATGATCTGATTATGCCTTAAATGCTTTGCTGACTCTCAGAAGGTAGTATTGTAAAATGGATTTCACATCTATGGTCAAGAAGTCTGCAAATATGCTGTCCACATCTCAGAGTCCTTGTTACAGGCTCAGCTGCAGAAGTTTTCTTCCTGGACCATTACAAAGTGAAGAAGGCAAAGTGACAGCAGCATGCATAGATAATTAAAATAGGAGCATCTGACTCTGCAAAATGCTCCTTTATCCCTGGCAACTGTGCACACATAAACACTATAATTTTATTAAAATTTGCAATACAGAAATAACTTTACTATAAAGAGTTTGTATATAGAATAAGTATGAAGTTATTTTGTAAAATAGTTCTAATACTCTCTTAACTGGAGTATGCTTAAGAAAATCTTCTTTGGTCTATTTGAAAAAATCTTTACTCAGGTACTTATTTTTCTCTATTCTTCAAAGCTCTCTTTTTATGTTATTTAATAACATGAATCTTCCCATTGATGGTGATATCAAATGCCTTCCTCTTCTTCTCTTCTCTTTGAAAACATTTGATTTAGCTTCACCCACACAGGAACTCAGGATGGATAATCTATTCTTTGCATTAATATTGACAAATACTTACTTTTTATTGCAATAGACTATGACAATAAGTTATTTGTTATTGACCAAATTTTGACAATGCCATAAAATATTTAACTTGAACTGACATGGGAGTAGATGATCATGCAGTCCTTTCTCTTAAATAGTACCTGCAGGGAGGGTGCCTAGATACTCTTTCTGACAATAAAGAATCCTCGAGGGATTAGAGATGAAAGACCATTACTAACAAGATGTAGCCACTGTGAAATTTTTATGAAATATATTGTATCAAAAATACATGCAAAATTGAAATGTTTGCAAACCAGCTCCACTGTTTCCGATCCTTTACAAGACAACAAATTAAGGTGCTCTCAGTAGGAATATTTGCTAAAAATACTTCTACTTGGCCTCCTTACTTGGGTGACAGACACATATATGAATCTAGTAAATTAAGTCTTGTAGTCAAGTCTTCAACCTGCATTCAACCAAATAATGGCCTGGTGAACATTCTCAAAACAGCCAGGCAATGAAGCATTGGGGTTGGGTAAATTGAATTGGCTTTTATTTATAAATGCTGTGCTTTTCCTCCCTAAAGTTGGAATCTTTAAAATCTGTTGATATTTTTGTTTGTTTGCTTTCAATGGTGAGTTAAAATTGCCAGCTTATTTGGGACCAATCGGTTTTACAATTAATTGTGGTTAATTAAGGTAGACTTCTGAGACATTTGATTTATTTCTCCCCTTTCCTTGGGACTTTAAATTCTACAGCCAGTTCCTTTACAACTACAAAATCCTTCAGGTCTGAAGGGGTTTCCTAAAATAAATGTCTGCACAGGTCACATTGGATGTGTTCATGGATTTCTTTGTTGCTGTCACTGAGGGACTATAGAAATTTGTCCTCAACCTGGTGATGGGTATTTCACCTGAGAAGAAAAATAAGGCTTTTGATCTTTAATTTCAGTTGTTACTTAATGAACTATCTTTCTGCTGGAGATAGTTATGCTCAGGTACCAAATATTTTAAATGCATTTTGATCAAAAGCCAATATGTAAATAATATGTCCTCATTATTGAGACCCACTTGTAACTTAGAAAAATAACTATTTAACAGGATGCTGAGCTTCTGAGTGTTATATTTTTTGAAGACTTCTGCTGGCATTCCTCACTGTGGTGGGGCTGGAGGGGTATATTTATACTCAGACACACGTACTCCTCAAAAGAGAAGCTGAGTGTCACACTGCGTGAAAGTTTGGGCAAGGTTTGATTAAAGCAAGACTTGTTCATGGCCCTATTTATTTTCTTTTTATGTATCATTTTACATTTTTTGAGCATCCTTTCCCATTCTACATTCTTTAACTATCCACCCTTTTCTCTTTTTATTTGATAATTTTTCTCTTTTTTTCCTTTTCTTTTTTTCAGGCTACCTGGAATATATCAAGTAAATTATAGGCTCTCTCTCCAGAAAATACACATACTCCAAAATCCTGTGACTTGGTAATTTTTCTATTCTCTCTCTTTTATTGTTTAAAGAAAACTTGGACTATCTCAAGAAAACTATAGTTTCTCTCTCTAGAAAATTAACATACCCACAAATACTATTGACAACTTTGTAATGTTTACAAATACCAGAGATATTTTCATGGCCTAAGAACTTATATTCTCAACAGAAAGATTAAAAGTCTGCTATGACAATACCCTCATATAAATTAGTTTCAAAATCTAATTACTGCTTAAAGGGGTATCACAGAGATCACATGGGTTACATCTTAAGAGTTTCCTGGAGAATCCTGAAAGAAATACCTAATAAAAAGCATTTAATTCCCCAAATTTCCTGGGGTCCATTGAAATGATTTTTCAGTTGATAAAACATTAGAAAAGATGTACCTGTATTATAACTGGAAAGATTAATTTTATGTCATTTGAGTTTGTACTATATGCTAAGTTGTTGAAAAGTGTGGATAATGTGGCCTTGCTCTTTCAGGGACATATAATCAAGAGCAGTGATTGATGTGTTGGTAGGTAATGCTTGATCTTTGTTGTAAGGTCTTTGATAGAGACGTGTTAGAAACACTAGCACACTCAGGAGGGCTCACTAGGCATGAAGTATCAATAAAAGTTAGCCTGGTACTCTTGGCTGAATGTATCCCCCCAATTCCATGTTAAATCATAATGCCTAATGAGGTAGTATTAAGAGGTACAGCATTTGAGAGATCAGTAGGTCATGAAGGTAGAACCCACAAGATTAGGATTGGTATCTTTATAAAAGGGGCCCTCAGAGAGCTCTCTCACCCCTTCCACCTAGATGGCTATCTTGAACCAGGAAGCTCTCTTCAAACACCACAATAAACCAATGCCTTCATCTTGGACTTCCAGGCCTTCAAAACTGTGAAAAATAAATTTTTGTTTTTTTCATGAGCCACCCTGCCTGTAGTATTCTGTTACAGCAGTCCAAATGGACTAAGACATCTCTTAAAAGGGGGGTGAAACAGTGTGGATGGGTTTTGAGGGAGGACTGGCCTGAAGAGAGAAGGCAGAACATGCCTAATATCCAGCAGTATGAAACAACATGAGGTCTTAAACAGCCAAAAGTAAATTTGGAATTATTAGAGCACCAAGTTTAAAGAAAATAGAGATAGGAAATAGGGATTTTTTTTTACAGAAACAGAGAGAGAGTCAGAAAGAAGGATAGACAGGGACAGACAGACAGGAACAAGAGATGAGAAGCATCAATCATTAGTTTTTCGTAGCGTGTTGCAACATCTTAGTTGTTCACCAATTGCTTTCTCATATGTGCCTTGACCACCAGCCTTGAGCAGACCGAGTAACCCCTTGCTCGAGCCAGCGACCTTGGGTCCAAGCTGGTGAGCTTTTGCTCAAATCAGATGAGCCCGCTCTCAAGCTGGCGACCTCGGGGTCTTGAACCTGGGTCCTCTGCATCCCAGTCCAATGCTCTATCCACTGCACCACCGCCTGGTCAGGCTAGGAGATACTTTTTAAGCAAAATCTTTTTCTCTATTACATTATGTGGTAAAACTACTTCTATCATAGTTTCTACAAAATAGCACCTCCAGTCATCACATCAGGCAGCCTCCATGAATGATAGCATAGAAGAGAAGTAAGCATTACACATGCAGGTCTTCATATACAGAAAAAGGTCAAATTTATTTACAGAAATTTTCCCCCCACATTTAGTACTATTTAAACAATAATGAAATTGTTTTGTGTTAATGACTATTAGTGATAAATAACCACTGTCCCATCTGTACTTCAGTTCAAGACCCTGGGTACATGCTTATTAACATTAATAGAACACTAAATTTTAAAGATCATGGATAACTAATTTTTACTGATTTTTTTAGTGAGTGTAAGGGGGACAGAGAGAAACATCAAGTTGTTCCACTTATTTATGCATTAATTGCTGGATAACTATTAAGTAAAATATTAAACTTTGAAACCAGGTTGTCTTGCTATTTAGCAGCTTAGTAAGTGGCCCAGACCTACATTAGAAACACCTGGATTTTAAAAATTTTGCTTTATTTCAATAAAAGAGATAAAGACCCTATCCTTTCAGTTCAAAGAAGAAAAACACATACATACACATTCACATACCCAAGGAAATAAGCTATCCTAAGGGAAGAAGACCTGAATGAATTAGTTTGAAAAGTAACAGACCACAGCTGTAGTCCCTTTATCAGCTCCCTGAAATAAACTTGCAGTGCTAGCAAGGAAAATGAGATACGTGAATAGTCAGGGACAGTCCAAACCTCCCCACATACCCCATTTCCTCCTGGAGACTCAAAAATCACATAGATCTACACATAAAGAGGTCAAAGAAATCAGGCACACTTCACATGAAAGCAAAAACTGCAAAGGTATATAAGGCTCAGATAAACTAATTTTGGGGAGCTCGTATTTTTGGGTCATGCTGCTCCACTGGCTAAAATAAACCCTCCTTCCTCCAGCACTTGTCTGAGCATCTTTGCACTTCTTTGATTCTTGCTACAGATTTCTGGTGCATTGACTGGGAAGCGAGGAGGACCAACACCTGCAATTAACAGACTTTGGGCACCTCCACTGGGGAGCCTCTGGGCCACCCTGCAGACACTGCGCCCTGAGCTCACGCCAGGGATTTCCCTGTGTAGATGCCTCCATGGAACTGAAAAAGGTGAATCGCCTCTGTCGGTTCCAGCAAGGATCAGACAACAGAGGAACGAGAAAACAGGGGTGCATCTGAGGCACAGTAAGGCATATCAGGCAAGGGCAGCTAGCTGAGGTTCTGCCCCATTGGACAGAAGGAAGACCTGATTGCCCTCCATAGTCTTGATGGTCACCACCCCACAGGTTGGGTGTGGTGACTGATCACTCTCCACAGGACAGGTTAGGAGTGGGGACTTGTTACCTTCCACAGGTGTGGGGAGCAGGCCCCATGGGTTAGGAGTGGTGACTCGTCACTGCCCACAGGTTGTAGGAGGCTGTGTAAAAGAGAGTGAGTGTGGAGTAAATGAGACAAACAACAGAAGAGGGTTTAGACTCTCTCCCACAGGGCCGAAGCGAGTGTTGAGTCCAAAACCAGGGTTCTGCAGAACGTCTCATATGGCTGAGAGGCAGAATTTCATGCTGACAGTTTATATCTGCCTGCCATAAGCCAGGAGGGTTTGCTATCTCCATGAGGGGAGCAGCTGGTGATGGACAAAGAGAGTGGCATCCCTTCCAAATTTCTCCTCCCTTTCCCTTATCCCTTCGTGTGGTGTGACAGTGTCTGTCATAAGAGGAATGGGGGCCTCACAGGGAAATCCCACTGCCCTGACCACAATGGTCAAGAATTTTAAGAAAGGATTCTCGAGGGATTACAGAGTCACCATGTCCCCAGGGAAATTGAGAACCTTGTGTGAACTGGAATGGCCTATGTTTGGGGTTGGGTGGCCACCAGAGGGGAGCTTGGATAATGCTACTTTGCAGAAAATGTGAGAGATAGTCACTGGAGACCCAGACCACTCCCACCAGTTTTCTTATACAGACACTTGGCTTACTCTAGTGTTGCACCCTCCCCCTTGGCTCAGAGGTCCGGCATCCACTGTACTCATAGCAAAGGCAGGGAAGCGTTCCACCCAACACAGGCAGCTGCCACCACAAGTACCAGAAATTTTAGCTTTTAGTGAACTGGAAGAAGCAAGAACCTTGGCCTCTAGTGAACCAGGAGAAGCAGGAATTTTGCCACCTCCTTACATACTAGCAAAGCTTAACCCTTCCTTACGTGGTCCCTCCTCCATTTCAGAGACTGCCACAGACTCAGGCCTGTCATCGCCAGGCCAATTGAGCTCTAGCATAAGCTCTCCTGAGCTGGAGACACCTCCCATTGTTCTGCCAGAGCCAGTCGCCAGCTCTCCTCCCCTGGCTGAAAAGTTACACTCAAAGGCAGATCTGGTGTGCAGACTCCTCTGAGAGATGTACATGATGGAATGGCAAGTGTTAGTGTAACAACTTTTTACCACCACTGATCTCCTCAATTGGAAGCACCATAATCCCTCTTATACAGAAAAGACTCAGGCCTTAACAGATCTCATGCAATCCATATTTCAAACTCACAGTCCTGTGTGGGTGGATTGCTATCAGTTACTCCTGGCTCTGTTTAACATAGGAGAGGTGCCGAGTAATGGAAGTGGCAACTCAGTGGCAGAGGAAAGTGCCCCTGAGGAACATCAGAACCCCCAGGAGTATGCACAGGCTCAGTTGCCAGAAGATCCTAAGTGAGACCCAAATGATGAAGATGACTTATGGTAGCGAAAGAAATACAGGGAGGCACTAACATTAACACAGTGACTGAGACTTTGCAAAGGAAAGATGAGAGTCCGGATGATTTTTATGAGACGTTATGCAAGGCCTACAGGATTTTTGCTCCTTTTGATCTAGAAAGTCCAGAAAACCAGATGATGATTAATATGGCTTTTGTCAGCCAGAGTGTAGGAGACATACAAAGAAGCTTCAAAAGCTATAAGGCTTTGCAGGAATGAACACCTCCCAGATTCTAGAAGTAGACAATAAGGTTTATGTTAACAGAGAGGCTGAAAGCAGAAAATAAGAGGATCACCGAATGAAAAAGAAGGCTGACCTCATTGCTGCTGCCCTCAGCAAAGGGGGCAAAGGGAAAGGGAATCCCCCCACTCCAAGTGGGAAAAAGGCAGGTAGGGAAAAGGAAAAACAGGCAGAGCCCCCTTTGCAACATGATCAGTATGCTATCTGTCAGAAAACTGATCATTGGAAGAACGAATGTCTTAACCAGAACATGGGGAAGGCAACTTGCTGGCTTCTGCCAACGAGGTAATAAGCACACTGTTCAATGTGGCAGGGGCTTCTCTGTTTGAATGAGGTCAACAGGACTCAGAAGCCCCCAATAAGTCCATGGTTCATATGTTGGTAGGCGGCCAGCAAACAGACTTCCTAGTTGATATGGGGACTGAGTACCCGGTAGTGACTCGGTTAGTGGCGCCGCTCTCCTCCTGTAAAGTGGACATTTTAGGGGACCCAGCTATGGAAGCACACCTGGAACTGGCTTCCACAAGGGTTCAAGAACTCACCCACCATCTTTGGGGAGGCCCTTGCTTGTGACTTCCAGCAGTTTCCAGCACAGAACATTAGGAGATCAAGTGTGGTCAAGGATTGGAATCCAGCTCTCCTCTGGCCCAAGTGGAAGGGATCCTACACCATAATCCTGACCACTCCTATGGCTGCCAAGGTCAAAGGCATACCTACCTGGATTCATCACAGTTAGTTGAAGCCACAGCCCCTACAGAGACACCCTTGTGGACAGCACAGATAGACTCCACCAACCCTTGTAAGCTGACATTGAAGAAGACAACTTGCCCAGCTCCAGCCACAAACTGGGAGGTGGCTGGTCAAAGCCTGAGGAACTTCATGTTGGGGCTCCTTATAAGTGGACTATGAGGAGGGAGGGAAATCAGGGCAGAAGACTGCAACTTATGCATCCATGTCACCAAAGAGGGCCAGAGAGTTTCCACTACTCTGATATTCTACCGTTACTGAGTGTGAAGAAACTCAAAATGGGGCCTGTAGATATAATAAGACCCAATATTCAGTATGTGACCCAGGAAATAACCAGCCCTATATCTGTTATAACCCTACAGGTCCCCAATAGTGTTTGAAGTAAAATTAGCAATAGCATAGTGGGGAAATAGAAAGATGGACCAACAATAGCCCAAACCAGGGTCAAGAGGACCCTTGATCAGATTACACTAAGGTTTGATGCATGTGCAGCTGGAAGTCGTTTAGCCAGATGATGTGGTTTCTTCAGCTGGGAAAAGCTAAGTGGTAGAAGAAAAGTATATATGCACACAAAGTTACCCCTGTAAAACCAGCTGTGCACATTGGTCATGTGTGCTATGGGCTACGTGGGAATGAAATAGTTCTAAGAGAAGGGAAGTATATCTGAGAAAGGGGGTAGCTCTGTCAAAATGCAAAACCCATGAGTGCAATCCCTTAGAGCTAGTTATTACCAATCATCTGGACCTCACTGGAAAGCCAGGGAAGTGTTAATACTTGGCATTGATAAAACAGGGTTAAACCCTTTTATTCCAACCATTATTAGGGGCAAGGTGCAGAACCATGCAACTTGAGCCTTTCAAGTCTACAGGTTTTTCTATGAAGAGGCAAATGAGCCCCTGCCCCCACCACCCCAACACACTAAAAACTTGACCCTCAGATTAGCAGAAGAAATAGCTCATTCCCTGAAACTCACCTCCTATTATGTGTGTGGGGGGGTACTCTGATAGGGAATCGATGCCCATGGGAAACTAAGGAACTGTTCCCATTGAGGCTTTGCCAAATACCACAGCCCCCTGGATCACTGAGGACAGTCAGTGGATCCTAAAACATACTATTATAGAACAGTATTGGTTAGCCAGAGGAGGAGAAAATTATACTGAATCAGTGGGGGAACTGACTTGCCTCAGCCAACAGTATTATAATGCATCTTCTTTTTTTTTTTTTATTAATGGTAATGGGATGACATTAATAAATCAGGGTACATATATTCAAAGAAAACATGTCTAGGTTATTTTGTCATTAAATTATGTTGCATACCCCTCGCCCAAAGTCAGTTTGTCCTTCGCCACCCTCTATCTAGTTCTCTGTGCCCCTCCCCCTCCCCCTAACTCTCCCCCTGTCCTCCCTCCCACCACCCCTGGTAACCACCACACTCTTGTCCATGTCTCTTAGTCTCATTTTTATGTTCCACCAATGTATGGAATCATGTAGTTCTTGTTTTTTTCTGATTTACTTATTTCACTCCTTATAATGTTATCAAGATCCCATCATTTTGCTGTAAATGATCTGATGTCATCATTTCTTATGGCTGAGTAGTATTCCATAGTGTATATGTGCCACATCTTCTTTATCCAGTCTTCTATTGAAGGGCTTTTTGGTTGTTTCCATGTCTTGGCCACTGTGAACAGTGCTGCAATGAACATGGGGCTACATGTGTCTTCACGTATCAATGCTTCTGAGGTTTTGGGGTATATACCCAGTAGAGGGATTGCTGGGTCATAAGGTAGTTCTATTTGCAGTTTTTTGAGGAACCACCATACTTTCCTCCATAATGGTTGTACTACTTTACATTCCCACCAACAGTGAATGAGGGTTCCTTTTTCTCCACAGCCTCTCCAACATTTGCTATTACCCGTCTTGTTGATAATAGCTAATCTAACAGGGGTGAGGTGGTATCTCATTGTAGTTTTGATTTGCATTTCCCTAATAACTAATGAAGCTGAGCATCTTTTCATATATCTATTGGCCATTTGTATCTCTTCCTGGGAGAAGTGTCTATTCATGTCCTCTTCCCATTTTTTTATTGGATTGTTTGTTCGTTTGTTGTTGAGTTTTATGAGTTCTTTGTAAATTTTGGAAATTAGGCCCTTATTTGAGCTGTTGTTTGAAAATATCATTTCCCATTTAGTTGGCTGTCTGTTTATTTTTATATCAGTTTCTCTTGCTGAGCAAAAACTTTTTATTCTGATGTAGTCCCATTCATTTATCTTTGCCTTCACTTCTCTTGCCATTGGAGTCAAGTTCATAAAATGTACTTTAAAACCCAGGTCCATCAGTTTAGTACCTATGTCTTCTTCTATGTACTTTATTGTTTCAGGTCTTATATTTAGGTCTTTGATCCATTTTGAATTAATTTTAGTACACGGGGACAGGCTGTAGTCGAGTTTCATTCTTTTGCATGTGGCTTTCCAGTTTTCCCAACACCATTTGTTGAAGAGGCTTTCTTTTCTCCATTGTGTGTTGTTGGCCCCTTTATCAAAGATTATTTGACCATATATATGTGGTTTTATTTCTGGGCTTTCTATTCTGTTCCATTGGTCTGAGTGTCTATTTTTCTGCCAATACCATGCTGTTTTGATTATCGTGGCCCTATAATATAGTTTAAAGTCAGGTATTGTAATGCCCCCAGCTTCATTCTTTTTCCTTAGGATTGTTTTGGCTATTCGGGGTTTTTTATAGTTCCATATAAATCTGATGATTTTTTTATCCATTTCTTTAAAAAAATCTCATAGGGAATTTGATGGGAATTGCATTAAATTTGTATATTGCTTTGGGTAATATGGCCATTTTGATTATATTTATTCTTCCTAACCAAGAACAAGGAATATTTTTCCATCTCATTGTATCTTTTTCTATTTCCCTTAACAATGCTTTGTAATTTTCATTATATAGGTCCTTTACATTCTTTGTTATGTTTATTCCTAGGTATTTTATTTTTTTTGTTGCAATCGTGAAGGGGATTATTTTTTTAGTTCGTTTTCTAATATTTCATTGTTGGCATAGAGAAAGGCTATGGACTTCTGTATGTTAATTTTGTATCCTGCGACCTTACTGTATTGGTTTATTGTTTCTAATAATCTTTTTGTGGAGTCCTTCGGGTTTTCGATGTATAGGATCATATCATCAGCAAAAAGTGATACCTTTACTTCTTCTTTTCCGATATGGATGCCTTTTATTTCTTTGTCTTGTCTGATTGCTCTGGCCAGAACTTCTAGCACCACGTTAAATAAGAGTGGAGAGAGTGGACAACCCTGTCTTGTTCCTGATTTAAGGTAGAAAGTCCTCAGTTTTATGCCGTTTAAAATGATGTTGGCTGATGGTTTATCATATATGGCCTTTATCATGTTGAGATATTTTCCTTCTATACCCATTTTGTTGAGAGTCTTAAACATAAAATTGTGTTGTATTTTATCAAAAGCCTTTTCTGCATCTATTGATAAGATCATGTGGTTTTTGTTCTTTGTTTTGTTGATATGGTGTATTACGTTAACCGTTTTACGTATGTTGAACCATCCTTGAGATTCTGGGATGAATCCCACTTGATCATGATGTATTATTTTTTTAATATGTTGTTGTATTCGGTTTGCCAGTATTTTGTTTAGAATTTTAGCATCTGTATTCATTAGAGATATTGGTCTGTAGTTTTCTTTCTTTGTGCCATCCTTGCCAGGTTTTGGTATGAGGGTTATGTTGGCCTCATAAAATGTGTTTGGAAGTATTGCTTCTTCTTCAATTTTTTGGAAGACTTTGAGTAGAATAGGAACCAAGTCTTCTTTGAATGTTTGATAGAATTCACTAGTATAACCGTCTGGGCCTGGACTTTTATTTTTGGGGAGGTTTTTAATAGTTTTTTCTATTTCTTCCCTGCTGATTGGTCTGTTTAGGCTTTCTGCTTCTTCATGACTCAATCTAGGAAGGTTGTATTGTTCTAGGAATTTATCCATTTCTTCTAGATTGTTGTATTTGGTGGCATATAATTTTTCATAGTATTCTACAATAATTCTTTGTATATCTATGATGTCTGTGGTGATCTCTCCTCTTTCATTTTGGATTTTATTTATTTGAGTCCTGTGCCTTTTTTCCTTGGTGAGTCTTGCCAAGGGTTTGTCAATTTTGTTGATCTTTTCAAAGAACCAGCTCCTTGTTTTATTGATTTTTTCTATAGTTTTTCTGTTCTCTATTTCATTTATTTCTGCTCTGATTTTTATTATCTCCTTTCTTCGGCTGGTTTTGGGTTGTCTTTGTTCTTCTTTTTCTAGTTCCTTAAGGTGTGAAGTTAAGTGGTTTACTTCGGCTCTCTCTTGTTTGTTCATATAGGCCTGAAGTGATATGAACTTTCCTCTTATTACTGCTTTTGCTGCATCCCAGAGATTCTGATATGTCGTATTTTCATTTTCATTTGTCTGTATATATCTTTTGATCTCTGCGCTTATTTCTTCTTTGACCCATTCATTTTTTAGAAGTATGTTGTTTAGTTTCCACATTTTTGTGGGTTTTTCCCCCTCTTTTTTGCAGTTGAATTCTAGTTTCAAGGCTTTATGATCAGAAAATATGCTTGGTACAATTTCAATTTTTCTAAATTTGCTGATATTGTCTTTGTGGCCCAACATATGGTCAATTGTTGAGAATGTTCCATGTACACTAGAGAAAAATGTATACTCTGTCGCTTTGGGATGAAGTGTCCTGTAGATGTCTATCATATCCAGGTGTTCTAGTATTTCGTTTAAGGCCACTATATCTTTATTGATTCTCTGTTTGGATGACCGATCTAGAGCCGTCAGCGGAGTATTGAGGTCTCCAAGTATGATTGTATTTTTGTTAGTTTTTGTTTTAAGGTCAATAAGTAGCTGTCTTATATATTTTTGTGCTCCTTGGTTTGGTGCATATATATTAAGGATTGTTATGTCTTCTTGATTCAGTGTCCCCTTAATCATTATGAAGTGACCATTTTTGTCTCTGAGTACTTTTTCTGTCTTGTAGTCAGCATTATCAGATATGAGTATTGCTACACCTGCTTTTTTTTGGGTGTTGTTTGCTTGGAGTATTGTTTTCCAGCCTTTCACTTTGAATTTGTTTTTATCCTTGTTGCTTAGATGTGTTTCTTGTAGGCAGCATATAGTTGGATTTTCTTTTTTAATCCATTCTGCTACTCTGTGTCTTTTTATTGGTAAGTTTAATCCATTTACATTTAGTGTAATTATTGACACTTGTGGGTTCCCTACTGCCATTTTATAAATTGCTTTCTGTTAGTTTTGTATCTAGTTTGATTCTTCTCTTTTGTTTTTCTATCATTTGTTTCTGTTTGTTTGTGTTCCATACTTCTTTCCTCTGTTGCTACCTTTTTTAAGTCATGTGTTTTTGTGGTGTTTTTTTTTAGGGTGGTTACCATTAAGTAATGGAAAGGGTACCTACCATACTCATTGTAGTACCCTATCTTATAAGTATTTCTGCACTTCATCGTCCTTTGCTACTGTTAATCTCCATTCTCTCCCCCCTTTTTTTCCCTTTGTTGTCACAGTTTAAGTTTGGTTTTATTGTGTTCTTGGTGGAGCTGTTACTTGTGGTGTTGTTTTCTTTTGTTCTTTGAATCTGGTTGGAAAACCCCCTTTAGTATTTCCTGGAGTGGGGGCTTTCTGGTGATAAATTCTCTCATCTTTTCTGTATTTGTGAATGTTTTTATATCTCCTTCATACTTGAAGGATAGCTTTGATGGGTATAGTATTCTTGGCTGAAAGTTCCTCTCTTTCAGGGCTTTAAATATTGGGGTCCACTCTCTACTAGCTTGTAGAGTTTCTGCTGAGAAATCTGATGATAATCTAATAGGCCTTCCTTTATATGTTGTACTCTTCTTTTCCCTGGCTGCCTTGAGAATTTTTTCTTTGTCATTGGTTTGTGTCATCTTTATTATGATGTGCCTTGGAGTGGGTTTGTTGGGGTTAAGAAAACTCGGTGTTCTGTTTGCTCCTTGAATTTGAGGCTTTAGTTCTTTCCACAGGCTTGGGAAGTTCTCGTCTATTATTTGTTTGAGTATATTCTCCATTCCATTTTCTTTCTCTTCTCCCTCTGATATACCTATTATTCTTATGTTATTCTTTCTGATGGAGTCAGATAATTCCTGTAGGGCTTTCTCGTTTTTTATTATTTTTGAGTCTCTTTCTTCTTCTCTCTGTTGTGCCTCAAGTTGTTTGTCTTCTATTTCACTAATCCTATCTTCAATCTGGGTTGTTCTGCTAGCTAAGCTTGTTACCTCGTTTTTCAGCTCGTGAATTGAGTTTTTCATTTCTGTTTGATTTGTTTTTATAGTTTCAATTTCCTTGGTAATATATTCTTTGTGTTCATTGAGTTGTTTTCTGATCTCCCTATATTGCCTTTCTGTGTTTTCTTGTATATCTCTGAGTATTTTTAAGATTTCTATTTTAAATTCTCTGTCATTTAGCTCCAAGGCTTCCAATATGTTAAGTCTTTTCTCCATAGATTTTTCCACATCTATTTGTGTTACCTCTCTTTCTTTTCTATCCATAATATTCGATTTCCTCTTTCTTATTGGCATCTGAGGGTGGTCTTGTTGATAGCACTAATTAGAATTAATAAAGAGTAAAAAGTAAAAAAAAAAAAAAAAAAAAGGGTAAAACACCCCACAAAAAAAAGCAGTAATAATTTATTATTTCCCCCTTTTTTTCTTTCTTTTCTTTCCCTCCTCTCCCCTCCTCAGGGAAATATCATGCCTATAATGGAGGGCCTGGTTTGCGGTGAAGAGTTCAAGGGGCAAAAAAAAAGGGGAGTAGGGACCTACTAAATGCAAAAAAAAAAAAAAAAAAAAAAAAAAAAGGAAGAAAATCTTAGACAAGCATAAGATGATCTGCCTGCGGGTGATGGTCAACTAAGAGATATAATGAGAGGGATAAGAGGGAACCAGAAAAAAGGACAAAAAAAGGAATAATAACGAAGAAAAAAATAAAAATAATAAGTAAAAATCTGTTGTATTAAGTGGAGTGAAGACCAAATACAATGGAGACCTTGGGTTGGGAGGACCCAAAATGCCACAAAAATAAACAAGAAAAAAACAAAAACAAAAGCGAAAAAGAAAAATAAAGCCAAAAAAAGCCTTGAGTCCTAAATTAACTAATTTGTTCGTGATTGAGGATTAAATGGGAGGAAAGTAAAACGAGAAAAGAAAAGACGAATAGAAAGGAAAAAATAAGAAAAAGAGAAAAACGAAGGAAGAAATAAAAAAGGAAGAGAAAAAAACAAAATAAAGCAAAACAAACAAACAAACAAAAAAACAAAAGAGGAGAGAGTGAGAGTTAAGTGTCCTGGAGTATAACCCCAAAGGAGGGTGAGGATGAAGAAGAGAAATAAAATGTAACACTTATGGGTAGTGTAGTTCAAGAAAAGGGAAGCATATGATGGGCAGAGAATAGAAGAACCGAGGTGGAGGAAATAAAGGCAATAAGATAGAAGAAACAAACAACAACAACAACAACAACAACAACAAAAAAAAAATTAGTGGAACAAGTTGTAAAGTCTGTGGATTTTTCTTGAATTTGAGATGTTAACTTCTTCCTTTTTCTTTTCTCTCCCTCTTCCTGGTCGGTGACTCTGTACCCCAGGCTCTGCCCCTGTGTCACACTTAGGTAGGGATTTGCAGTTGATGGGATTCTATGGCAATGTCATATAATTGGCTTTAGTCTTGCTGGTAGTCAAGGCTTGTTGGCGTTTGCAGGGTCCAACGATGAGAGAGTTTGCTTTCCTGGATTCTCTCTCCTAGTTCCCCCTTCCTGAATTAGCAGCCTGGTGATCCAGCTATAAGGCTGCCACTGCTTCTGCCTGGGGAGTAAGAGGCTCAAAGAGCTGGGAAATCCCCACTCTATCCCCACTCAGTGCAAGGCTTTGGGAAAGGCTCTGGCAGTCAGGGCCTCCAGTGTAATCAGGCGAGGGTGGGAGTCAGTTGTTGTCAAGGTGACTGTTCAGCGCCTAGCATTCAGTTGGACCTCTCAACCCAGGCTTTCCACACTTTGTAGCCTGTTTTGGCTGGGAAGAAGAGGCACTAGTCTCTGCTTGCGACTAGTGTAGTATAGATCTTATTATCTGCCAAGTCCTTCTTGTTAGCGTTTATCCCTGAATATGGAGGCTCTATCAATCAGAAGTTGCCCCCGCCCCTTTAGCGAGAGGCACTAAAAAATATCACGCCTCTTGTCTTGGGTCAGTGAACTGAGAGAGATCTTATCAATTAGAACCGAGGGTGCGCAGATTTCACGGGTTAAGTTAATTTCAGTAATTGGGTCTCAGCTGTGCTCCCGAAGGTATTTCAGGCTGCCTGCGCGCGCCCCTCCCCCAACGCTTGATTGTTAGCTTGGATGGCTGGGTGAGGTGCCCCGCCCGCGGAGAGAATCTCCCAAGTAGGGAATACCGCCCTGGGGCCTCTCCCGCTCCCCGTGCGCGGGCCGCTGGGAACGTTAGCGGTGCTCGGTCTGCAACCGGACCGGGCGCTGCTCGCGGCTGCTCGCGGTGGCTGCTCGCGGCGGCGGCGGTGCTCGCTCTGCAATCGCCCCGGGCGCTGCTCGCGGCAGCTCGCGGTGGCGGCTCGCGGCTCCCGAGTGAGGGCTGACTCACCACCACCACAGGCGCACTTCCTCGCGGCTTGAATGAACGTCCCTGCAGTAGCTTCCTCCACACCCTCGTCTCTCAGATTCAAGTGATAACAGTCCTTTCGCTTTCAGTTTGTGTGGAACTCCGGAATGCTCCGAAGATAAATTTTCCTGTTTCTAGTTGATAAATTTGTTGTGATTTGGGGGAGCTCTGTCGGACGCGCTGCTCACGGCACCATTTCCGTGACGTCACTCTATAATGCATCTTCTGACAAGAGCATGGGATGGGTTAATCAAAAAGAAAGAAATCAGTTGGCAAAGTTTCTAAGGTGACCAACTTTTTTACAGTGAAAAGGACAAAAATAAATTGAAGAAAACAATATCATAAATAAAAGAAACATTTTATTTATTGCAACAGTAATACACTATAATATGATAAATACATAATAAAACATTTGTAATATTTTATATTGTAATTATGCTTACATGCCTATTAATTTTTAATTATAATAGTAAGAAAAAAGTACTCATTTAGATGCAAATACGTCACATCACACGCAATGGATCGACTCTGCATCAATCGAATACAGACATTTGCAGATTAGTCTTCCAATATCAAAAAGGAGGACATGCAGGAGGACACTTTTCGAGGGAGGATGGAACTTACAAAAGAAGGACTGTCCTCCCTAAAGGAGGATGATTGGTCACCTTAAAGGTTTCCAGAATTGGCCGAGGCCTGGCACACTCCTGGCCGAGACTAAGACTAGGTGTGCCAAACAGACTCCATTGGTTCTGTAGAAACCAGTCCTACATCCACCTCCCTAGAAATTAGAAAGGATTGGAATAATTGGAATAACAAAACTTTCCTTCTTCCTCCTGTCTCTTAAGACAAGAGAGTTCTAGGCTACCAGACCTCTCAACCCTTGTACTGAGCAAAGACAGAACTCCAGATAAGAGAATGGAAGGATGATGAATGGCCCCCAGAATGGATAATCCAATACTATGGGCCCGCCACCTGAGCAGAAGATAGATCTTGGAGTACTGTACCCCCATTTATATGTTAAACTGGACTATCGGATTGCAAGCACTCTTAGATATTATTACCAAAGAAACAGGGAGGGTCCTGACTCTCCTTGCATACCAACAAACCCAAATGCAAGCTGTCATCTGTCAGAGCAGGCTGGCATTAGACTATCTGTTGGCAGCAGAAGGAGGAGTGTGTGGGAAGTTTAACCTTACTATTTGTTGCCTACAAATAGATGACCAGGGCCAGGTCATTGAGAATCTTGTAGAAAAGATGACAAAATTAGTACATGCGCCAGCACAAGAATGGCATTGATGGGACCCCAATAGCCTTTTGGGGGGATGGTTCTCAGCTCTAGGGGAGTTCAAAACCTTGATAGTAGTCTTGCTACTTTATAGGCCTGTGTTTGTAGCCACTATTAGTAAGAACCCTAAAAAGCATGATAGAGACCATAGTACAGCAACAAACCACAGCTCATATATATTTTACTCACCACTACCAAGCTCTCCCTCAGAGTCTGGATGAAGAAGGTGAGACTCCAGTATGAAAGAAACTGGTTCCCATTTCTAGGGTCTCAAAGGGAGGAATAAGGGAGAAGGGCTGAGTTAGTTGTGGTTTGTTGAAAAGTAACAAACCACAGCTGTAGCCTTTTTATCAGCTCCCTGAAATGAACTTGCAGCACCAGCAAGGAAAATGAGATACGTGAATAGTCAAGTCCAAACCTCCCCTCAACCCCCACCCCTCCCGGAGACTTAAAAGTCAGGTAGGTCTGCAGACAAAGAGGTCAAAGAAACCAAGCACATTTCACATGAAAGCAAAAACTGCAAAGGTATGTAAGACTCAGAAAACTAATTTCAAGGAGCTCATGTTTTGTTACTTTTTGTAGGTCACCCTGCTCCACTGGCTAAAATAAACCCCCTCTTCCTCCAGCACTTGTCCGAGTGTCTTTGTCCTCATTTGATTCCTGCAACAATCCAACAGTTTGCCTCGGTATGACCCAAGTAAAAACTGGGAAACTACTTTGTTTTATTTTTACTTTGTAAAAAAAGAAAACTTTGTGAATAAACATGCATATTGGAAGTAATAGTACAGAAGGCTTTTATTAATAAATTACATCCAGAAATTTCAAAGAAAGAATCTATTTACTTTTAATTAGGTCTGTGTATAGTAATTTTTCTACACCCTGTTTACAAAGCACCTAATATATGTAAGACTATACAATTTAATAAACCAGTAGTCTTATCAATTTATCCAATGCAGCCACTATTCTTTGCATATTGATTTTTCTACCATGAACAGGTCTACCTATGATAGATACCTTTCGCCATTTAATACCTCTTCTGGATTTTTTACTCCCATATATAAGGCAGGAATAAACCAGCAGCAGGACATTACCTCACAATGGGGGGAAAGTGTTATTGTTCCATTAAATTAGATTCGTGCTATGTCTACTAGAATGTAATCTGAAACAATTAAGTAAGAGGTTGATAAATCCTGCAAGTGGAAGAATGCTAGGATAAAGAATAAAAAAATAAAAACATAATTGAATTAAAAATATTCAGATGTGAATTTAAGAATGGCAACTAGATCACTCACAGAATTTAAAGTTAGTAAGGCAAGTTTACTGGATTAGAAATGCTAAAACTCTGAGTTTTAAAAATATACATTTACCTTAGAAATTAATTCAATTGTGATTGGGAAAAAAAGAGAAAAAATCCTCACCAGCTTATAAATTAAATTAAAATAATAATAAAATATTCAGAGATGAAATAGCAAAAATGTAAAGAAAAAATAATCATAAAATTCTTATGTTAGAAGGTATATTTATGTTTTTATTTTCAATTTAATAAACTAAAAGAACCTTGTGAAAAGCTCTTTAATTTGAGCATTGATTTGTATGAAACCTAAAATTATCTCTGATTCTTTTTTTTCATGTCCTGTGGGGTTTTTTTTATCATAGTTTGTTTTTTTTTTTTTAATGAAAATCTTAGTCAAAAATTGAACAGGAAACCACAAAACCTCAAGAGTAAGGACATTTGTTCATCTAACAGATAGGTACTTTTTAAAATATGAATCAGAAAATATTGACAGAGACATTTTGCAAGTTTTCAATATATTGTTATTTATATTTTATTGAATTTATTGGGGTGACACTAGTTAAGATAATCGTACAGGTTTCAGGTAACCAATTCTATAACTTATCTCTGTACACCATATTGTGTGTTCACACCCCCAAGTCAAGTCTTCGTGTGTCACCATTTATCTCCTGTCTACCCTCTTCCACTTCCTTACCCCTAGCCCTAGCAATTACTACACTGTTTCTGTGTCCATAAGTTTTTTATTTTATTTTTTTGTCCTTTTGTCTCAATCTTTCCACCTCCATCACCAAGCTTCCTCTCCCCGACTACTGTCAGTCTGCTCTCTAGGTGTTTCGTTTGTTTGTGTTGTTATTTCAAGAGCAAAGAAGATGACATGATGACTACAATGTTCTGGTTCCATTATTTAGGGTCATTGTGTTCAGATATGTTTGTTTGAGTCCAACATATCTTTGACCAACAAAATTCTGAATAATATAAAAACATTTAAGGATGTCTAATAGAAGATAGAAAAAGAATTTAAAGATCAGAGCTGTTTCTAAAAATCTGAAGCATTGTCAGGTGAAACAGACATTAGGGTCATTCATTGAGATGCTTGGAGGGCAGAATGAAAACCGAACAGGTAAAAATTGCAGAAAGAATAATATTAGCTCACTGTAAAGAAGAACGGCCTAAAATTTATTTTGCTTGAAAATATGTCTGGCTTTTGAGGAAGATGATATGTTTCCTATTACTAGAAGTATAGAAAAATATGAAATGACCTCTTATTATGAATGTTATAAAGAGTATTTATCTAGTAAGCCTGTACTATTAAACAGTCTTTATGTTTTCTACCAAATCCAAGACCTTAGATGTGTAAAATGGTTTGTGAAGTATATTAAATAGTTTAAATGTCTTAAAAATGTCCTTCTGTTTAAAAAGCCATCAGTCTATTATTTTATAAATTCCTGAACAAAGCCTCTTACAATATATGAAATTCTTCTAACTTTTCTATTTTGAACCTCAGTATTTTCCCTGGCTGGTTAGATCAATCAGTTGGAGCATCCTTCTGAAGCCGTAGGTTGCTGGTTGGCTTCCCTAATCAGGGCACATACAAAAACAGCTCCATGTTCCTGTCTCTCTGTCTCCCTGTCTCACTCACTCAAAAAAATAAAAATAAAAGAACCTCAAGATTTTATGTCATTTGTATATAATGTGATAAATAGATAGATAGAAAATAGACTAAATCCATAAAGTTATTTAATTTATGTATAATTATATAATTATTTAGGCTAATAAACTAAATGAAGTTTAAAAATTCAAGGTCATAATTTCCATTTCACATGGCTTTATGATATATTTTGTTGTTGGTTGTTGTTGAAGCACATACAAGGCCTAAAATAAATGAGCTCACATTCTTTTTCAAATAAAATTTTAAATGTATTTTCTATATGAAGGTGTTATTGTTCATAATTAAACTCATTTGTAATGAGTTGAAAGGTTCATAGAAAGTTAATTTTTGAGAAGACTGTCTTATTCTCACTTAAGTCTTTTCTATTTCAATTGTTTTTTGTTTTGTTTTGTTTTGTTTCGTTTATTTTGTATTTTTCTGAAGCTGGAAACAGGGAGAGACAGTCAGACAGACTCCCGCATGCGCCTGACCGGGATACACCCGGCACGCCCACCAGGGGGCGACGCTCTGCCCACCAGGGGGCGATGCTCTGCCCCTCCGGGACGTCGCTCTTTTGCGACCAGAGCCACTTCAGCGCCTGGGGCAGAGGCCAAGGAGCCATCTCCAGTGCCCGGGCCATCTTTGCTCCAATGGAGCCTTGCTGCGGGAGGGGAAGAGAGAGACAGAGAAGAAGGAGAGGGGGGGGGTGGAGAAGCAGATGGGTGCCTCTCCTGTGTGCCCTGGCTGGGAATCGAACCCGGGACTTCTGCAAGCCAGGCCAACGCTCTACCACTGAGCCAACCGGCCAGGGCCTCTATTTCAATTGTTTTTAAATGGTCACATACTATCTCCATGGTTCTACCATTTCTGTCTCTGGAGAAAGAGATATCAGAAAACACAAACAACTAATACTGATATAGAAAAAATAAGAATAAGAATGGGGGTAGGAGAGGCTACTTCCAACCTCCTAACTTCTTGTATCCTCATTTATTGAAGCTAGATGAGAATTAGAACCTGGGATGCTCTATCAAGGCCCAGCAAAATACAAACACTTAAAATATTAAGAAATGAGTAGAACCAGAACTTAGAGAAAGCCAAATAAGAAATATAGATTACAGAAGATACATAATAAATCAGCAATATACTACATATCAAAACTAGTAAACACATGTGGTAAATATAAAGCAGTAGAAAATAAATTACTTTACAAAGAAAGTAAAAAATCTAGGAGAACTGTCGCAATTATGCAAGATATGGGGACTTTTTTTTTCTTATTTTAGTGAAAGGAGGGGAGGCAGAGACAGACTCTGCATGCACCACAACCAGGATCCAGCTGGCAAGCCCACTAGGGGATGATGCTATGCCCATTTGGCATGCTTACTGTGCAACCAGAGCCATTTTTTAGCACCTGAGATGGAGGCCATGGAGCCATCCTCAGTGCCTGGGGCCAACTCACTCCAACTGAGCCATGGCTGCAGGAGGGAAGGAGAAGAGAGAGAGAGAGAGAAGTGAGAAGGGGAGGGGTGGAAAAGCTGACAGTTGCTTCTCCTGTGTGCCCTGACTAGAATCCAACCCAGGACATCTATATGCCAAGCTGATGCTCTACCACTGAGCCAACCAGCCAGGGCCAAGATGGCCAAGATGTGAAGACTTTTAAAACTGCAATTCTCAGCTATGAAGTCTTTTTTTTTTTCAATAATTTTATTTTTTTAATGGGGCGACATCAATAAATCAGGATACATATATTCAAAGATAACAAGTCCAGGTTATCTTGTCGTTCAATTATGTTGCATACCCATCACCCAAAGTCAGATTGTCCTCTGTCACCTTCTATCTAGTTTTCTTTGTGCCCCTCCCCCTCCCCCTTTCCCTATTCCTTTCCCCCCTCTCCCAGTAACCACCACAATCTTATCAATGTCTCTTAGTTTCACTTTTACGTCCCACCTACGTATGGAATAATGCAGTTCCTGGTTTTTTCTGATTTACTTATTTCGCTTCGTATCATGTTATCAAGATCCCACCATTTTGCTGTAAATGATCCGATGTCATCATTTCTTATGGCTGAGTAGTATTCCATAGTGTATATGTGTCACATCTTCTTTATCCAGTCATCTATTGATGGGCTTTTTGGTTGATTCCATGTCCTGGCCACTGTGAACAATGCTGCAATGAACATGGGGCTGCATGTGTCTTTACGTATCAATGTTTCTGAGTTTTGGGGGTATATACCCAGTAGAGGGATTGCTAGGTCATAAGGTAGTTCTATTTTCAGTTTTTTGAGGAACAACCATACTTTCTTCCATAATGGTTGTACTACTTTACATTCCCACCAACAGTGTATGAGGGTTCCTTTTTCTCCACAGCCTCTCCAACATTTGCTATTACCTGTCTTGTTAACAATAGCTAATCTAACAGGTATGAGGTGGTATCTCATTGAAGTTTTGATTTGCATTTCTCTAATAACTAAAGAAGATGAGCATCTTTTCATATATCTGTTGGCCATTTGTATTTCTTCCTGGGAGAAGTGTCTGTTCATGTCCTCTTCCCATTTTTTTTATTTGATTGTTTGTTTGTTTGTTGTTGAGTTTTATGAGTTCTTTGTATATTTTGGATATTAGGCCCTTATCTGAGCTGTTGTTTGAAAAAATCATTTCCCATTTAGTTGGCTTTCTGTTTATTTTGTTATCAGTTTCTCTTGCTGAGCAAAAACTTCATAGTCTGATGTAGTCCCATTCATTAATTTTTGCCTTCAATTCTCTTGCCTTTAGAGTCAAATTCATAAAATGCTCTTTAAAACCCAGGTCCATGAGTTGAGTACCTATGTCTTCTTCTATGTACTTAATTGTTTCAGGTCTTATGTTTAGATCTTTGATCCATTGTGAGTTAATTTTAGTACAGGGGGACAAACTGTAGTCGAGTTTCATTCTTTTGCATGTGGCTTTCCAGTTTTCCCAGCACCATTTATTGAAGAGGCTTTCTTTCTCCATTGTGTGTGTTTTGGCCTGTTTATCAAAAATTATTTGACTATATATACGTGGCTTTATTTCTGGACTTTCTATTCTGTTCCATTGGTCTGAGTGTCTATTTTTCTGCCAATACCATGCTGTTTTGATTGTTGTGGCCCTATAATATAGTTTGAAGTCAGGTATTGTAATGCCCCCAGCTTCATTCTTTTTCTTTAGAATTGCTTTGGCTATTCAGGGTTTTTTATAATTCCATATAAATCAGATGATTTTTTGCTCTATTTCTTTAAAAAATGTCATTGGAATTTTGATGGGAATTGCATTAAATTTGTATATTGCTTTAGGAAATATGGCATCTTGATTATATTTATTCTTCCTAACCAAAAACAAGGAATATTCTTCCATCTTATTATATCTTTTTTGATTTCCCTTAACAATGGTTTATAGTTTTCATTATATAAGTCCTTTACATTCTATGTTATGTTTATTCCTAAGTATTTTATTTTATTTGTTGCAATTGTGAAGGGGATTATTCTTTTGAGTTCGTTCTCAATTGTTTCATTGTTGGCATATAGAAAGGCTATTGACTTCTGTGTGTTAATTTTGTATCCTGCGACCTTACCTTATTGGCTTATTGTTTCTAGTAGTCTTTTTGTGGATCCTTTGGGGTTTTCGATATATAGCATCATATCATCTGCAAAAAGTGATATGTTTACTTCTTCTTTTCCGATATGGATGCCTTTTATTTCTTTGTCTTGTCTGATTGCTCTGGCTAGAACCTCTAGTACCACATTAAATAAGAGTGGAGAGAATGGACAACCCTGTCTTGTTCCTGATTTAAGAAGGAAAGCGTTCAGTTTAGTGCCATTTAATATGATGCTAGCTGATGGTTTATCATATATGGCCTTTATCATGTTGAGATATTTTCCTTCTATACCCATTTTGTTGAGAGTCTTAAACATAAAATTGTGTTGTATTTTATCGAAAGCCTCTTCTGTGTCTATTGATAAGATCATGTGGTTTCTGTTCTTTGTTTTGTTGATATGGTGTATTACGTTAACCGTTTTACGTATGTTGAACCATCCTTGAGATTCTGGGATGAATCCCACTTGATCATGATGTGTTATTTTTTTAATATGTTGTTGTATTCGATTTGCTAGTATTTTGTTTAGTATTTTAGTATCTGTATTCATTAGAGATATTGGTCTGTAGTTTTCTTTTTTTGTGCCATCCTTGCCTGGTTTTGGTATAAGGGTTATGTTGGCCTCATAAAATGTGTTTGGAAGTATTGCTTCTTCTTCAATATTTTGGAAGACTTTCAGTAGAATAGGAACCAAGTCTTCTTTGAATGTTTGATAAAATTCACTGGTATAGCCTTCAGGGCCTGGACTTTTATTTTTGGGGAGGTTTTTAATGGTTTTTTCTATTTCTTCTCTACTAATAGGTCTGTTTAGGCTTTCTGCTTCTTCTTGACTCAGTCTAGGAAGGTTGTATTGTTCTAGGAATTTATCCATTTCTTCTAGATTGTTGAATTTAGTGGCATAAAGTTTTTCATAGTATTCTACAATAATTCTTTGTATATTTACGCTGTCCGTGGTGATTTCTCCTCTTTATTTTGGATTTTGTTTATATGAGTTCTTTCTCTTTTTTCCTTGGTAAGTCTTGCCAAGGGTTTGTCAATTTTGTTGATCTTTTCAAAGAACCAGCTCCTTGTTCTATTAATTTTTTCTATAGCTTTTTTGTTCTCTATTTCATTTATTTTTGCTCTGATTTTTATTATCTCCTTCCTTCGGCTGGATTTGGGTTGTCTTTGTTCTTCTTTTTCTAGTTCCTTAAGGTGTGAAGTTAAGTGGTTCACTTGGGCTCTCTCTTGATTGTTCATATATGCCTGAAGTGATATGAACTTCCCCCTTATCACTGCTTTTGCTGCATCCTATAGATTCTGATATGTCATACTGTCATTTTCATTAGTCTGTATATATCTTTTGATCTCTGCAATTATTTCTTCTTTGACCCATTCATTTTTTAAAAAGTATGTTGTTTAGTTTCCACATTTTTGTGGGATTTTTTCCTCTTTTTTGCAGTTGAATTCTAGTTTCATGGCTTTATGATCAGAAAATATGCTCGGTACAACTTTGATTTTTCAGAATTTGCTGATGTTCTTTTTGTGGCCCAACATATGGTCAATTCTTGAGAATAATCCATGTACACTGGAGAAAAATGTATACTCAGTCACTTTGGGATGAAATGTCCTGTAGATGTCTATCATATCCAGGTGCTCAAGTGCTTTGTTTAAGGCCACTATATCTTTGTTGGTTCTCTGTTTGGATGACCGATCTAGAGCCGTCAGAGGTGTATTGAGGTCTCCAAGTATGATTGTATTTTTGTCAGTTTTTGTTTTAAGGTCAATAAGTAGATGTCTTATGTATGTTGGTGCTCCTTGGTTTGGTGCATATATATTAAGAATTGTTATGTCTTCTTGATTCAGTGACCCCTTAGCCATTATGAAATTACCATTTTTGTCTCTGAGTACTTTTGCTGTCTTGTAGTCAGCATTATCAGATATGAGTATTGCTACACCTGCTTTTTTTTTTTTTGGATGTTATTTGCTTGGAGTATTGTTTTCCAGCCTTTCACTTTGAATTTGTTTTTATCCTTGTTACTTAGATGAGTTTCCTGTAGGCAGCATACAGTTCTATTTTCTTTTTTAATGCATTCTGCTACTCTGTGCCTTTTTATTGGTGAGTTTAATCCATTTACATTTAGTGTAATTATTGACACTTGTGAGTTCCCTATTGCCATTTTATATATTGCTTTCTGTTAGTTTTGTGTCTTGTTGGATCCTTCTCTTTTGTTTTTCTATCTTTTGTTTTTATTTGGTTGTATTCCATACATCTTTCCTCTGTTGCTATCTTTTTTATTTCATGTGCTTCTGTGGTGGTTTTTTCAATGGTGGTTACCTTTAAGTAATGAAAAAGTTTCCTACCCTGTTCATTGTAGCGCACTATTTTGTGAGTACTTTTGCACTCCATCATCCTTTGCTACTGTTAATCTCCATCTTCTCCCCCTCTTTCTTTTAGTTGTTGTCATAGTTTAAATTTGGTTTTATTGTGTTCTTCTTGGAGCTTTTACTTGTGGCTTTGTTTTTTGTTTTGTTTTTTTTTTGTTGTTGTTGTTGTTCTTTGTATCTGATTGGAGAACCCCCTTTAGTAATTCCTGGAGTGGGGGTTTTCTGATGATAAATTCCCTCATCTTTTCTGTATCTATGAATGTTTTTATTTCTCCTTCATATTTGAAGGATAGCTTTGATGGATATCGTATTCGTGACTGAAAGTTCCTCTCTTTCAGGACTTTAAATATTGGGGTCTACTCTCTTCTAGCTTGTAGAGTTTCTGCTGAGAAATCTGATGATAATCTAATGGGCCTTCCTTTATATGTTGTATTCTTCTTTTCCCTGGCTGCCTTGAGAATTTTTTCGTTGCCGTTGGTTTGTGCCAATTTCATTATGATGTGCCTTGGAGTAGGTTTGTTGGGGTTAAGAAAACTCGGAGTACTGTTTGCCTCTTGAATTTGAGGCTTTAGTTCTTTCCACAGGCTTGGGAAGTTCTCATCTATTATTTGTTTGAGTATGTTCTCCATTCCATTTTCTCTCTCTTCTCCCTCTGATATACCTATTATTCTTATGTTATTCTTTTTGATGGAGTCAGATAATTCTTGTAGGGCTATCTCATTTTTTTTAATTTTTGAGTCTCTTTCTTCTTCTCTCTCTTGTGCCTCAAGTTGCTTGTCTTCTATCTCATTAATCCTCTCTTCTATCTGGCCTGTTCTATTAGCTAAGCTTGTTACCTCGTTTTTCATCTCGTGAATTGAGTTTTTCATCTCCGTTTGATTTGTTTTTAAAGTTTCAATTTCCTTGGAAATATATTCTTTGTGTTCATTGAGTTGTTTTCTGAGCTCCCTAAATTGCCTTTCTCTGTTTTCTTGTATATCTCGGAGGATTTTTAGGATTTCTATCTTGAATTCTCTGTCATTTAGCTCCAAGGTTTCCAAAATATTAAATTTTTTCTCCATAGATTTTTCCTCATCTAGCTGTGTTACCTCTCTTTCTTTTGTATTCATGATATTCAATTTTCTCTTCCTTAATGGCATCTGAGGGTGGTTTTGTTGATAGTATTAATGAGATTTAATAAAAAATAAAGTTAAAAAAATAAAAAATCAAAAAGAGTTGTTTTTTTAAAAAAATAATAATGAAATAAAGAAAAATAAAATAAAAATTTAAAAAAAGGAAATTATTCCCCCCCTCCTTTTTTCCTCTCTTCTCCTCTCCCCTCTTTCTTGAGAAAATCTTGTGGTGAAATATGAATTATATTGTATCAAATAGAACAAACAATGCCTGTAATGGAGGGCCTGAATTGGGGAAAAGTAATAAAGGGGCAAAAAAAAAAAAAAGAAGAAAAGAAAAAAGAAGGGGGTATGGGCCCACAAAAAGCAAATAAGGAAAAAATTTGGGTCAAGAATAAATTGATTTGCTTTTATGTGTTGGTTGACTAAGAGTTATGATGAGAGGAATAAGAGGGAAACAGGAAAATAGGGGGACAAATTAAAAAATTACTATTGTACTTAGTGGAACAAGAACTAGATAAAATGGAGAGCTAGGGATGGGAGCACTGCTAGTGAGTTAAAAAGGTGAAGTAAAAACCCCCCAAAATGCCACAAACATAAGTTTGAGTCCCAGATAAGATAATTTGTTTGTTATTGAGGTTTGAATGAGAGGAGATGCAAAGGAGAAAGAAAGAAACTAATATAGAGGGAGAAAAGAAAGAGAAAGAGAGAAAAAAAGAGGAAACCACTAAAAGAAGAAAAAAGAAAAAAGAGGAGAGAGAGAGAGTTAAGGGTTTTGGAGTGCAACCCTCATAGAGAGAAAGGAAGAGGAAAGAAAAGATAATGGGAGATGTAACACTTATGGGTAGTGTAGTTCAAGGAGAGGAGAGAGTAAGACCGGCAGAGAGTTAATCGACCAAATTGGAGGAGGCAAAAAAAAAAATCAAGAATGAAGATAAGAGAAACAAATGAACAAATATAATAAAATGGGATAGGTTATAAAGTCTGCAGATTATTCTTGATTTTGAGAGGTTATCTTCTTGCTTTTTCTTTTCTCTCCCTCTTCCTGGTTGGTGACTCTGTACCCCAGGTTCTGCCCCTTTGGCACGCTCAGGTAGAGGTTTGCAGTTGATAAGTGTCTATGGTGATATCATGTATTGTGCTTTAGTCTCGTTGGCAGTCAAGGCTCATTAGCATTTATAGGGTCCGACAGTGAGAGAGTCCGTGTTCCTGGAGCCTTTCTCCTAGTCTTTCCTTCCTCGATTAGTAGCCTGATAATCCATCTATGGGGTTGCTGCTGCCTCTGCCTCTGCCTGGATAGTAAGAGGCTCAAAGAGCTGGCAACTCCCCACTCTATTTCCACTCAGCACAGGGCTCTGGGTAAGGCTCAGTCAGTCAGAGCTGCTAGCATAATCAGGCAGGGCTTCCGCCCACTCAAAGACCTCTGGCTCTGCCACTCTGTCTGGTAACACAGACGGGCACCCACTCCCGGGGCACTTGGAGGAAACTCCCGCTCACTATCTGCGCACGGAGACCAGGATATCAGACCGTCAGTCTCACACTCTGAGTGAAACCCCCAACCGCATGGAAAAGTTTCAGCGTTGGAATTGGCTCTCACTCCGTCCCCGTGCGCGGCCCCTGCAAGGCGCTGGGGTGGTCCGAGATTCCGCTTTGGCCCACACAAAGGCCCCTGATTCTGCCCCTCTGTTCGATAACACGGGCGCTCACTGCCGAGGCACTCAGAGGAATCTCTCACTATCTGCGCGAGCAGACCAGGATATCAGGCCGGCCGCGTTTCCCTCTGAGTGAAACCCCCACCACCACGGAAAAATTCCACCGTTGGAATTAGTTCTCGCTCCCTCCCATGCGCGGCTTTCCCAGGGCGCTGGGGCTGCCCAGAGATTCCGCTTTCGGCCCACACAAAGGCCTCTGACTCTGCCTCTCTGTGGGACAACACGGGCGCCCACTCCCGGGGCTTTGGAAGGAATCTCTCGCCCACTATCTGCGCGCGCCAACCAGGGGATCGGGGAAAATGGCTGCCCTGCTTGTCTTTCTTTGTCTGGGTTTGGCGCGAGTATTAGCTTGTATTGCCCGGGTTGCCACAGGAACAGTTTTTCTTTGGCTTGGATCTCCGTGCCACAGCCTGGTTCGGCCGTTTGTGCCATGACCTGGATCTATTCACCCCCTTTGCCCACCTCAGTTTCTATATTCACAGATCCCAGAGAAAGCCGCCCTGTTTAGGTTAGTGAGGAAGGCAGAGCATTTCTTACTCCCTATTTCCTTTGGGGTTTGGTTATATATTTAGCCAATTTTTCGCTCTACCATACCTTCGGGTGTATTGTGAAACATCTGGAGGCTCCAAGGAAAGGTTTTTCTGTTTCTGGTTGAAGATCTTGTTGAGTTTTGGGGGAGATTTATCGGTATCGCTTCCTACCCTGCCATTACTCTGACGTCATCTCCCTGAAGTCCTGATATAAACATTTAAATGAGTAGGAAAAAAAGAAGGAGAAGCTATAACAAAGCTTAATGGGCATTGTGTGTCACAAAGGCTCATCTTTCCCATAGATCCCAACTATGGGACTATTTATGCCACTGTGATGATGATAATGAAGGTGACAATAAAAAACAAACAAATTATTTAATAAACTTATATATGCTCATGATGGTGTGCTTCTCATTTGAGCATCTTATTTATGTCATAGAAAAAATAAAAATGCTTCTGTATTACACTTTTTAAACCTTAGATCTGATTAAGCTCTTCCAGTTCTACCCTTCAAAGCCTTCTCATTGTCATGATTAATCAGCATCTCCATTTCTTTTCACTCTCTCTTATTCACTATTAGTTTTTTGAAATTCTTTTAAATTGTGTTTCCTGGAACATATTCTCACACCTTTTGCACAAGTGGCCTCAGCGTAAGACATTTATTGCTTTTTGACTAATTCCCACTTATCTTTTTGTTTTGTTTTGTTTGTTTGTTTTAATGAGAGATAGAGGGGGGCTAGACAAACAGGAAGGGAGAGATGAGAAGCATCAATTAATAGTTGCAGCATCTTAGTTGTTCACTGATTGCTTTCTCATATGTGCAATGACGGGGGGGTGGGGGGGCTGCAGCCAACCCAGTGACTCCTTGCTCAAGCCAATGACCTTGGACTTCAAACCACTGACCATGGGGTTATGTCTATAATCTCACACTCAATCTGGCAACCCTACACTCAAGCTGGTGAGCCCCTGCTCAAGCCAGCAACTTCGGGGTTTCGAACTGGGGTCCTCAGCATCCCTATCCAATGCTCTATTCACTGTACTACTGCCTGGTCAGGTCCTTTTAAGTTTTTGTCTAAGTGTCCATTTTAGAACTTCCAATACTCTCAATAGAAAGGATAGCCATGTGCTTCAATAATACCCTGTTAGGTGCCTACAAGGCAACTAACATTTTATTATTTGCTCTATTTATGTGTTCATATTCCTTTTAAAAATATAAATTCTCTGATAAATAAAATGCCTTATCTCTAGTACTTAGCCCAGAATTTGCTACAAAATTGGAATACAAAAAAAAATTGTCAAGATGAATAAATAAATTAAACAGAGGAATAGGAAATGTAAGTAGGCAATGTAGAAACAAGTGAGTTGGCTCTACAACTGAGTGTATTTCCTCATCATATGTAACATATTATCTTCTTTTCAAAGAATTTAGCCACCATCCCCCTTCAATTTGATGTCCCAAGTAACGAAACTGTTGATAAAGAAGGGGGTGAAAACTATAATGGTGAAGACAAGTGGACATGAAAAGAGCCATTATACAGTTGTTCTAGCTTGTTGTGCCGACAGAAGCAAGTTGTCTCCTGTGCTGATTTTCAAATGTAAAACAAGGCCAAGAAAAGACATTCCTCAAAGAATGATTGTCCACATTCATGACAAGGGTTGGATGGATCAGGATGAGATAGAGGTCTGGTTTGAGAAAGTCTGGAGAAGAAGACTTGGTGGGCTCTTATACAAACCTATTCTATTGGTGCTTAATCAGTTCAGAGCACACATAACAAAAAACACAAAGAAGATTGCTGCAGAGCAAAAAACAAAACTTGCCATCATACCTGGAGGCTTGACATCCTAGCTCCAAGCACTTGTTGTCAGCATTAACAAACCCTTCAAAGCTGCCATGAGAGATACATGGAACCAATGGATGAAGTCTTCTGGGGACAATTTGACACTAGCAGGAAAAGTAAAGAAATCAACTATAAGGGAAGTTTGTACCTGGGTGAAAAGATCCTGGGATAATATCAAGATTAAGATCATTGTCAAGTCATTTAAGAAGTGTGGATTTTCAAATGTCATAGATGGAACTGAGGATGAGGCAATATATGAAGACAGCAATTCATCATCAGGCACAGATGAAGACAAGCTAACAGATGAGAGTTTTGGCAGTAAATAGGCATTGTATGAATTTTATGATGACTAAAACTTGAGTTTAATAACTTTATGTAATACATTTTTTTTTAATTTGGGGCCCCAAAATTAAGATGTATCTTATACATGAGGAAATACAATATTTGAGATTTTTTTCATAATCTTTGATTTTTCACCACTTTCACGTTAAAGAAAACTTCCTGTTTTATTCCAACTTTGTTTTTGTCTTTTGCCTTTTAATTATTGCTAGGGTAATAAATTAAAAATATAATAAAAAAAGAAAATGGGGGAGAATCTATTTTTAGGTTCATGTTTACTACCTTATTTGTGGTAAGTATTTTTGAAAATTTAATATATTAAAAAAATTGAATAGAAGCATTCAAAAATTTACCCATGAGTCCCAAACCAAACAAACAAACAAATAAAATACAGAGACTTTTTTTTTAACTGAGCTATTTTTTTCTCAGGAAAGGTTAGAGAACATGGCTTGTCCTAAATGTTTATTTTCACTCACACAAGCAAATATCTGTTTGATCCTACCCAGAGGAAAAAAAACTGAGTATTCTTTTTCAGTAATTAAAGTTATCTGAAATATAAATATTAAATTTAGTCTTAAAACTACCTCCACATATAATGGCAATTATTACTCTAACATGTTGAACTGGCACTAACCAAGATAATAATCTTTATTTCTATAGGTATAACCTGAAATGGGACAGTGTTCAAAATATCTAAATATAATATTTCATGTTTGTTGAACTTGTTTTTGAAGAGGATTATGTTGTCCTCAATATGATGAATTTATAATTTGAAAGTACAGCCTTCTAAGTCTCTGAATGCCAAGTTTTAGTATGAGCTAGAATTGGTTAAAACTTAAATAAGAGTAATTTTATTTATAATGTTCTCTAAATTAGCCTTTATATTTCACTTTCTAAATAATCAGAAGAGGTTTATGTGTTAACTCCGGTGGTGAAATATTACTGTTCTTTCCTAACTTACAAACAGCCCATGATCACCTCTCTGTACTTTGGATTCCACTCCTTGGAGCCGAAACCATGCTCAGGACGGCAGTGCTTCTCATGCAAAATGCCCAGTAAGAACTCTGAGGATTAGTGACCGGTCTAAGACTTTGTGTATTTTTCTCTCACTCACATCAGAACATTAGAAAGACATGAACTCTATGTCTCCCTCCCCATCACCCCTTAGAAGTTCAAGTAGGCCTTTGGCTGTGATCTTCAGAAGCATAGGAGGAACATGAGAAGGGACTGGAGACCCTTAGAGAATTGAAGATGGAATGCTCACCAGGCAAAATGAGATTTCCATTGATGAGCTTCACGTCAACTTTGTATTTAGGTCAGTTTCGGTGTTCATCAAAAAATGAGAAAATTTTCTTTCCCATCTTACTCTCCATGGAATTTTGACTCAGAACTAATAAAAAAAATAATAAAACAAAAGCAAAACAAACAAAAAAATCCTTTTAAGAGTTTTCTAAGTGATTTTATACATATCTTTAAATTGAATCTCAGACTTTAAATACTCTGCTCCAGCTTCCTACCTGGTTTTAGTGTTTATTTGATTGTTTTCTGTTTATTTATTAAAGTTTAGTTGGCATACAGTATTGCATTAGTTTCAGGTGTAGTGATTCGACAATTATATCCCTTATGACGAGATCACCACAATAAGTCTACTTACCATCTGTCACCATACAAAACTTTCAATAGTTTTTTTCTTGGTGTGGATACTGCTCAAGCTTCTCTGCACTAACCTTGTGTAACCTGAAACTCTCCAAAGCAAATCTGACTGTAGCCACTGATGCAAGTAAGTCAGGAGCGAGGCCTGTAGGGCCTCTGTGGAGTTCCCAATGTACTGAGTTTTCAGCTTTCTGGGGACATCCTGTTGCTACCACATGATCAAACACTCCTAGGTCCTTACAGCCATGCGGCTGTGTTCCCACAACACAGAAACATGTATTTCTGTTTTTTCTTTCCCTCTCTCATAGCTCCCTTCCTAGAACTTAGGCATGACCCTATAGGGTTGGTTGGACCAAAGGGTAATATGGATGACAAATACTCTTACAATCTTCTAATCAACCTTTCTGATCATGAGGCATTTTCCTTGACTCTAACTTCTGTGCTTTGATTTCTCTCATTGTAAAGGTGAGTTTTGTTAGGAAGACTCTATAAGACCTTCTGAAAATAAGGCCACTTTAAGTCTTCCCCATATGTCTGAATCTTACCCTTCCCCCCACTGTACTTGATGTTTCTCCTCTTATGAAATCCCTAGCAGGAATTTTGGGCACAAATAGTTTTGTTAGGAAAAGAAAATATGATTTCAAGAAGTAGCCAGAGTTCTTGCTCCTAATATAAAAAAATGTGGAGGAAATTGTAATAAGTGTTACAGGAAAAGACTATTTTTTCCCTTGTCCATATGGTCAGCTTTGGTCTAATCTTAGAGATAATACACACCTTGTATTAACATCAGTACACAGCCCTGGCCGGTTGGCTCAGTGGTAGAGCATCGGCCTGGCGTGCAGGAGTCCCAGGTTCGATTCCCAGCCAGGGCACACAGGAGAAGCGCCTATCTGCTTCTCCACCCTTCCCCCTCTCCTTCCTCTCTGTCTCTCTCTTCCCCTCCTGCAGCCGAGGCTCCATTGGAGCAAAGATGGCCCGGGCGCTGGGGATGGCTCCTTGGCCTCTGCTCCAGGTGCTAGAGTGGCTCTGGTCGCAACAGAGTGACGCCCCGGAGGGGCAGAGCATCGCCCCCAGGTGGGCAGAGCGTCGCCCCCTGGTGGGCATGCCGGGTGGATCCTGGTTGGGCACATGCGGGAGTATGTCTGACTGTCTCTCCCAGTTTCTAGCTTCAGAAAAATAATAATAAAAAAAAAACATCAGTACACAGACTGTCATTGGCATGTGCTAAGTTGTTGCCAAGTAGCAAGTCCCCTCACCTTAAAAACTGAGCATGCTCCAATACTAATCTTGCAGGCATCCACAACTTGTTCCAGGTGGAAGGCAAAGGAAAACATGAGCATCTAATAATAATAATAATAATAATAATAAAAGAAAAAGAAAAATTATCATTTATCCAATTGTCTCAGAGTCTGATTTTAAATGCACAAAACACTTTTGATGAAATTTCTTCATTAGAACATAATCCCCATGAGTGCAAGATTTTACTGTATCATGGTTACTACACAATTGATTGTCAGCATCTAGACTGATTATTTTTCTTTATTCAAAGTTAGTTAATAATAATAGCAAATATGAGAGGTATATTTCAGATATATGGAACTTCATTCATACTCATTTATTCTTCTGCATTCAGCAAGTATTTATTTAGAACTTAACAAAGGTCCATGGAAGAATCAATAAACTAAGTGAATGAATGAATGACGTGTTTAAATATCAAAATTTAGGAGGTTTTACACTTGAATTTATTAATATTTTGAGCCTGTTTGGATTCCAAATTTACAGACCCCCTAGAATAATTTTTCAAATGTTCATTCAGAGCTAATGATTATTTAAATTATAAAAGGCAAACACTAAAGAAAGTAGAGCAAATACAAATTACACTATATTAACAAATACAACTAGTAATTTTGTTTCAGAGGTTACATTCAACAAAATCTAGATCAGAGGTGTCTGAATCTATACCTAAATGTTTGACATCTTTTTAATTTTAAATTTTGAAAGACTGTGATCCTAAAATATCAAATTCACAAATTCTTATAAAGGATCAATGATTACTACAAGATATTGACAAACTGATTACATTATCTAACTCTTTTGGAACTTGAACTTGTGACAATTTCCCTGAGCACTAGATATTTACTCTTCAATTAGTTCTAGATCTCATTGTAAAAAAATATATATATATATATGTATGCTCTGTGAGAATTAAAAAAATTTAAAGTATTATCTTTCTTTAATTCTTACTGAGGAAAAAAAATATGTTTTTTACAGGTCTCACAGTTATGTAGGTACGAGTAGGATTACAACTTGAATATAGTTCTGTGATATAAATGCTGTTTTGATTTAATTTGTGGTTTTATTGCAATCGTGAGATAATGTTGAATTAATCACTTTAAAAAATATAGTCTTTATGTATGACTTTTTGTTAAAACAAATGAGAGTTCTACAAAAAGAAAGTGGATGTTGATTTGGTTATTAAATATCTTTAATTTTAAACATAACCTACACTTAATGCTCTAAATTGATTCACTTTGTCATTATTTCTTAAAATCTGCCCATCTTCTTCTAATCTAAAATATTTCAATAGCTGTTTTAATCATTGCATTAAAATAAAATAGAGTAAGTTTTAATATATAGGAATTTTGCAGCCTTACTGTTAAAGATTTAAACATGACCTGCAGAACTGCCTTTGTTTTGACTCTGAATCTTTTATATGTACCAGACCCTTCGTGTGTGTGTGTGTGTGTGTGTGTGTGTGTGTGTGTGTGTTTTAAAAGAAATTGGCTCAACTAAAAAACACTGCATGAAATAGTGAAGATCTGGAAACTGCCCAAGTGTCCGTCAGTGGACAAGTGGATTAAAAAGCTTTGGTACATATATACTTGGAATACTACTCAGCCATAAGAAATGATGACATCGGATCATTTACAACAACATGGATGGACCTTGATAACATTATACTGAGCAAAATAAGTGAATCAGAAAAAACTAAGAACTATATGATTCCATACATAGGTGGGACATAAAAATGAGACTCAGAGACATGGACAAGAGTATGGGGGTTATGGGGGAGGGGGAGTGGAGGGGCACAAAGAAAACCAGTTAGAAGGTGACGGAAGACAATTGGACTTTGTTGATGGGAATGCAGCATAATCAAATGTCAAAATAACCTAGAGATGTTTTCTCTGAACATATGTACCCTGATTTATCAATGTCACCCCATTAAAATAAAAAAAACACTGCATGAAAAATGATTGAAATCCACATAGGATATAGAAATCTACAGATAAATACAAAAAGAAGGTATTAAGCAAAAGGACCCTGAATAAGCTTTGTTTTGATTTAGCTACTTAAATAGCTCATTTCACTTTTTATCTCTGTCACATTTTATGTCAATCAAAAATCTTCCAAATTATAACTTTTATCAATCTGAAAATACTTTTTCCCAACTTTTTATCAACATTGACTCCAGTTCCTCTGTTGCCACAAAATGAACTTCTACCAGCTAACATGCACAAGTAAACATTTGGATGATGTGGCTTTTCTTTCTTTTATCTTTTTTCTTCTACTGAGCTCCCCTCCTCATCTTCCTCTTTGCCCTCCTTTCTCAGTATGTCCTTGTATATGAGCAAATGATTACACAATGGAGCAGCTTAGACCACAGAAATGATAGAAGGACTGCTAGGCTCATGGTTTCCTTCTCATAAGACTAGAAAACTAGCTTAGTCCCTTGTAGAAACTCCATTCTACGTTTAATCAGCATTGCATACCCAGGTACAAGTTCAGTTCTACGTCAAATATAACGGACCTCAGGCACACACTGCTCTTTCTTGTCTCCTATGTTACCATAGACAGTCAGGGGAAGGTTCTTACACTGAGCACATCAAACACTAGAAAGATGAATGGACAGGGTTTGAGCACACCAAAAAACTAGCAAGATAATAGGATAGAAAAAAAAAAAAAGCCTTGTCTTCTTTACCCTTATAAGAACTGTGGGATTGAGCAGGAAGAGGGGATAATCTTTGAGATGGAATTCTACCTTGCTCTCAAGTCTTGGCACTTGAATGAACCTTTTTCCTTTTGCACCAGCACCTGCTTTATGCCGAACCTGCATTTTTGGTTCACTTAGATATTTTCAAAATGCCTCTCTGCCTTCTAGTGACCACAGGAAGTTGTAAGTCAGAACTGCTTTATTAGATAAGTAATATACAAAGTGAAGATATGGCTTATTGCTTAAAAGTGACAAAAGTTTACATTTTAATTAGTCCACAAAAATCATAAAAAAAAAGATGATTTGTTTTCCAGGAAAGTAGTCTTGCGTCTTTTTTGGAATAAACATATTTAGAGTTCCTAACACACATTTTTTTTTCTGGGAACAGACTTTCTTTCTAAACTAAATATGTTTTTGTTTGTCTAAGTAAATAAAGTGTAATTTTATTTTCAAACTACAGAATTTCTCTAAGTTCCCCAGAAATTGGCATGTAGATAGTAAGGTTCTCATTTCTTCCATATACTCAGGATTTTTCTGTTCAAATGATCTGCACTGATTATTTGTTGATGGAAGAAGAGGGACTATGAAGCTGAATAAAAACCCTTACCTATAAAAATCTTGTGTAAATAGATGTCAGCTACTTATTTAAGCAAGGGAGACGCTAGTTGGACAATGAGCTTTTCTGTGGAAGTGACTCAACCTTTCCACATCTTGTTATTCCATAAAAAAAAGAGAAAAAAAACTGTGCTTTGCCCTATTTTCCACAGGGGCTAAGGAGATAGTGTTCATAAAGTTGAAAAAAAGTGATTGCTATCATGATTTGAATTCATTTACTTTAAGTTACATTTTGTCAATGTGTTGTCAGTTTATGATACACACACGCACCCACACGTCTAAAAATTTTTTGCATGTTACTCTCCTAGCTGACTAGCTTAAAGAAGCAGCATTAGAATACTTGATAGTATTTTGCAAATGTGCTTAGTGTATGTGAAATTAATTTTACACACTTTTGTTATGAAGGCTTCCTGATGCTTTTTAAACATGATTTCATTGTATGAACATGTGTATGCATGCATCATTGCACAGAGCCCTAAATTTAAATCGTTTTGCTGGCTAAAGTTAGAGCAAATCTTTTCCTAGCTTCTTTCTACCACTCAATAAATTATTACAGTCTGTGCACAAAACACAAATTACATGCTTTATTAGCATGTTCTGTGGTAACCTCAAAACCACAAGTGTTTACATGTGCTGCACGCATGCACTTTGGGGCTTTTTAATAGCTGGTTGACAAGAGATTAAAGGCAAAAATATGGCATTTTATTAAAGCAAACTTATCAGTGTGCCTACTATGATAAAATGATCTAGTTTTCTTTAGACACAAAAGTTTCTGTTGAGTGATACCTTTGAAATTCCTTGAGGGCACCCTATTATTCACTTTCCTCAACAGAGAGCAGCTGCAAATGGTCTCCAATTTTCAAAGAGTATTGCCTGGTCATTCTTTACTGTCAAAATGAAGAAGAGCATAAAAGTTAAGTCAATAAAGTAATATAAAATGCTTAATATAAAAATTCAGGAATGAATGATTAACCATTAAAAACTTACAATAGCTATTTCATACAGGAAAAAAAAAAATTAACATTTCCCCTGAAACCTATTAACACTCCTTGTAAACAATATTCTTTCTTGAAATATATGACCTTTCCTAATGCTCTCCACACACATAGAATTTTTCTTACATCCACTTTCCTCTGCTGATATGAAGTTGAATTCCTTGGGAGAGAGTGTTCTGAGCCCCTTCCTTAGTTGGATATATGTGGTCTTCTACAAAATATCCCACAATCATGTACTCCTCAATATTGAATGCTAACCCTGACAACCTGTTGTTACTGATTCAACTCCAAAATTATAGACTATGCCAGTAGACAAACAGGATAAAACACACTGACTACTTTTAAACCCATATCTTCCTTAATCAATCTAAAAATTAACAAATTAATAATCATAAAAATTAGAATAAATGCCTCTCTTTTCTTGGCCACATCTATTTCTCACTGGTGTCTCTTAAGATGTGTGAATATTGCATAGAGTGCCATATGCAGAGAAAGCAAAAGTAAAAAATATTTCTTTATATTTTGAGGAAACCATTTAAAAGAGCAGGCTTCGTTTAGTCTAGGACTTCTTTCAAAGAATAAATCAGAAAAAAGCAAGATTCTTCAGGCCCTATCCTAAAGCTAATCCTTTAGTATCAACATGGCTAAGGAAAAAAAACACCCTGGGCATAATATATGTGTAGAATAATTTGATTGCAAAATTGTACAATGAAATGACCAGGGTCAGTAAAACTGCCCTTTGAGGCTGTTAAATATTTTCTACACTATGGATCTAGCACATCAAGGAAGACTCCGCCACATCATCTTAAGAAAACCATCTCCAGGGTTGCAGTTAGTTGGTTCACAGGAGAGATGAGGGAGTATGATTTGATCCCGGGAATAATAGCACATTGCAAGGATTTTAAAGATTTTTCTAAATATCTTCTTTCACAAGACTTTAAGAGATATTATGCTGTCCATTCCTAGAAGTTTTTTGCCCAAAATTGAACAGACAAATCCAGGCCATTCTCACTAAGGAGGAAGGAAGCAAACCTAAAAGTGTCTTTACTAGGGTATTCAGTGTTTGTTTAGCACCTAAGAAGCACTCTGCTGTGACAAAACATCTCTAAAAGAAAGTTGAGTAAACAAGAAATAACTTAAAAGTGCAAGCACATTCATAACAATAATAATACCTAAATGCTTTAAGTAAATGTAGGATGGTATGGGAAATGTTTCTTATATTTGACATATAAGAAACATGTTGACATTTTTATAAAATAGTAGATTTCCTTCATGAAATCTATGACTTACTGTCCACATTACTGAGCCTGACCTAGCCATCCTTACCCTATGGGAGCAATTTACATGACTTCTTGTTGGGGGCAGGTGGTTAAGTATTATCTTGTGATATCTTCTTTTGTCAACCATTTCATTGCAATTTTAAAATAAACTTTACTTATATAATTACTTTTTCTTTCTCATGCATTTGACTAATTAAAACATTGCTTTGCGGGATGCAAAGGAAGTTTCACCAGATGAAAATAATGGCTGGGACAAAAAAAAATCTCTTTCAAGTTCTGCTTGTCTCAGATGGACACAAGTCACATCCTTCCTGACGTGTGTGCTGCCTCACACCCATGATACCATGTGCACTGGAAACACCAAGATATCCACCTCCTCTGAGAATGAGCTTGGCCCCAGTGGGAGCTGCCTCACCCAAACTTATCTCTTTCCTTGAAAGACACCACATTAATTGTTCTTTTGAGGTGTTAGAAATTCAGCTATGTTGTTCAGAGCAGGACAGAAAGATTATTTCTAGTAGATTATAGTTATTTTTTAAGATTTATCTGCTGTTGTTAGTAGTAGTATCTTGTTTTTTGTTTTGTTTTGTTTTTGTGTCTGTGACATACTTTGTGCTACAGCATCTGGAAGAGTGAAACCAATTGTATCGTGGAAACTAAATCTTGAATCTGAGTAGAACTTCAAATATTTCTCTGTAGATCATTATAAAATTTCTGGTGATATTTTCTCCCACATCTAAAACAGAAGCCACAAAATGTTAGTTTTTGTTTTCTTATCACTTACATTCATTAGTAAACCAAAGAAACATAATTATTTTTAAATTTTGCATGGTTGAGTTGTAAATTTAGCAAATATATAATATTAATTTCTTCTTTGGCTCTTCTGATCCCCCTTTCTTTCTTTCACAAATGCCTTTCAAACATGTTAGATGTTTTTTATGTACAAATATATTAGTTATGGTTCTAGATGCTGAACACACAAAGGCAAATTAACATAGATCTTGACCTCAAAGAACTTACAACCCAATTTGGTAGTCTTCATAATAAGGATAAATAACAGTTATATGAAGAGGATTTGGGAAGCTTCTTAAAAATGATAAATTACATTCTTCTATTGTAAGAAATCAATAGCCTGTCTCAAATAAGAAAGTTTAAAAATAACAACATATAAGTGTTTTTCTGAAAAACAGATTTTAGTGCAAAAGAAATGTCCAAATGCACTTTGGAGGAGCAGTGTAGAGCGGGATGAAGCCATCAGCTGCTGCTTTTATTTTCAAGCATTATGGCAATGGGTGACTTTAAAATATATGTGTATATTACTTAGCTAAATATAAAAAAATAAAAACAATGAATAAGGTGAATATAGATGCATTGATGTGGTACTACATTCAAGATATTAAGTTATATTAAGTGACTACAGAAAAACAGTGTGATTTCAGTTTTCTTGTTAAAATTATGTATTTAGTTGTTTACTTTTCTATGTATTTGTGTTGAAAAGGGTTTGAAAGGAGCCACATCAAACTGTGGTGGCAGCTCAAACTTTGTCTTCCCATATGTTTGACTTCTTGAAATTTTCAGTTTTACAATGTCTTTGAATATTACAAGTATGATTTTTAAATATTTGAACATTTTAAATAATATACAATACATGTAAACTTATATGTGTATGATCATGATCTTTTAAATACTGAGATGATATCTCATGGTGGTGGAATTTTACTTAATTTTTACTGTATGTTTTCACTATTCTCTGTTGTTTGAGTTTTCAAAAAGGATAAAGCAAAAGTTAGCATGCATGAGTATAAGGCAATAATAATTTCAATATAAAACTGTGACATGAAAGTATGTGTACATTAAGTAACTCCTGAAGAGAATAATAAAAAATATAAACAGTTGTATTAAGATAGTATGATTATGAATGATAATTTAAAAAATACATATTTCACATGTGACAATTACACAAAGAAATAATGACTTTTGCCCCAGTAAAATAAATTTAAATAAACAACAAAAGGAGGTGGTAAATGTGGAGAGAAAATAGAGGGGAAGATTAAATAGAAGAACTCATATTTGGTTAGAATTTAGTGTGTGCTAAATATATTTTAAGTATTCCACTACATGTGTGTTGGTGGCAGGGACAGTGACACGCACATATTTTTATCCACTGCATTATCATAGTATCAGATGTCAAACAGACATCTTGGTAAAATATCATAACTAAGAACAAATGAATCATTATACCAATGAATTAAGGAATATTTTTAAATTTGGCAAGAAAAGAGAGAAGAAAAATTACGGTGCCTATGATAGCTGGTAATGAGCAGTATTAATAGTAAGTAATTGGGTTTTACTAGATTTTCAGGTTAATGGAAGCTGAGTATATTTAAAAAGAGAAGGGTCTGCATAGATGGTCGAGATGCAATTGTACATGCGGTCCTGGAAGGACTTAAAAGATGAAACACAGAGAAAAAGTGAAGCATTGGGCACAGCTGTCATTGTTGAGACACAAGAGTATGGCAGTTGCTCAATATAAGGACAGTTACACGTGAAGGTGATTTTGAAGGTCTTTTGGGGAGTTTAGATTTTCTCAAACTTCTCAAGCTGTATTTGTGACATATATACAAAATTAAAGCTCTTAAAATATCTCAAAAACTAGTGACCAACATACATGGAATGGCAGTAAAATTTAGCTGCCAATGTATCTTTAAGAAATTTTATCAAATGAAAATTCCAAGAACATGGCAATGAGCTTGCACAGCCATATTTGATCACTGTAAGACACTCTGTTTTGAAAGAGCACATTAGATTATATTAAATAATTTGGGTACATTTTTATTAATCTTGATTTATTTTAATACAATAAATCAGAAGATAAAGAATCATGAAATTTAACTAATGCTTTTCTCCTTTCATTCAAACTATTGATAATATTTGATATTTATTAGAGACTCATCTTAGACTCTTTAGAATTCCATATTCTTGCCTATAAATTAGAACCCCATGAACTATCAGCTTTTACAGCTATACTATGACTATAAATGGACATCTCCAAGGAATCCTTCAATAATCCCAAAATATGATAAAGCCACGTACACCCCTTTCAGCTCACAGGGGACAAAATTGACTTACAAATGAATATAGGCATATGGTTTACATAAGAATATAATTTAGATTAAAACTATGGTAACTGTGGGGAGAATGGGAGAGACCAATAAAACCTCTCAGTGACTAAACATTGAAATTGAATGCATTTATTATTAATATACAGTTGGCTAAAATATTCTTGACAACACAGACATCCTTTCCCTGACATTGTGGTCTCTAGATGCCCACACAAAATTGAGAACTGAAGATGTGGCCATTTATTAATGTACTGAGTTCCTTTGAATGAACAGAGTATATGTGAATAGAACTTATTCTCAATTAAAAATTAAATAACAGATCTTGGGCATCACATGTATATGGGTTTATTTGTAATTTTTAAATATTCTGAATATTTTCATCACAAACATACCACTCCAAATTTCCTAATAGTTATAACATTTAGTACAAATTTTATATCCTGAATTTAAATTTTAAATATTGTACAATGTATAAGGAGAAACTTGGTTAATTGAAACTACCAATGGTAGGACATCTTTCCTATAATCTACTAATAATACAGAAGAATATAGAGAAAAATAAAGACTATCCCAATTGTCAAGATTGGAAAGATAGCACATTAAAAAATCAGAAAATAATGTATTTATATAAAAAAACAGACTAAACATATTTAAAACATTATTTCAAGCATGACATTGTGATAGAATCTAACTAAGGCTAGGCTAGCATGAAACACTGACATAACAGTTTATGTCACAGGATATTTGACTTCTGAGAACATTTGAAGTACTTACCAAGAACACGAATCAACTTAAAGAGTTTCATGGTGAGGTGTGTGTGAATACCAATGGGACTTTGTAATTTAACCAGAAATACCTTTTCACCAGGCAGTAATATTATGGGTCACACTCAAATGCTCCTGTATGCTGAGGTTTACAATGATTTAGACTTTTTTCTCCATATAGGTACAGATTATAGATTCTAGCTTGGTAAAATTCTGGTGGTGGGTAGACATTGCTACTTTACTGATTGAGAAATTGAAGTTAAAAAATTGCTATATTATCACTTACTATTAGATGGAACAGGTAAAAATCCTTAGGGAAATCATTTAATGGGCTACAGATTTTCCAGAATTTAGCTGTATACTTAAAAAAAGAGTAGAACGCAAACTTTAGATTTGAGCAACAGCCTCCATTCCACTTCCTATAATAGAAATGTGGCTTGGTGAGGAATTCTTAAGTTTTGAAAAGCAGGGCCAGAAAATATGTATTTTTAAAAAAATTTATTATATATTTAACTGAAAAGCAATTTATTTTTCTTGTTATTGGTACTCAGTATAGATTTTTTGATAAAAAAGACTGCTTAGAGACATGTAGTTTTTTTATGGTGATTGAGATAAACTCTTATCTTCTGAGGAGATTAGAGTATGTTAAGATCTTAAATAAAGTGCCATCCTCCTGAATCCTATGTGCAATAATGAACAGAAGAGGGTAACAAAGGAAAATATTTATTAAGCAAAAGAGACAGAATAAACAGAAACTAATGAAAATGGAGAAAAATATAAACATTTACAACTTTTCCATAAATCTGCTTATTCTAGCTAATTCATTATTTTAACAAAAAAGGAACAGTGTTTTTGCTATCTGTTTAACATAAATATCATTAGCATTCATTAGCATGTGGCAAAGTTTACATCTTCACTTAAAAGCACATGGCTTAGAAGTGTATTCGGCATACCAGCAGTCTGTTCTAAAATTGTGTGCATGTTGTGTATTTAATATTCCTGAATTATTATTTTCTGAAATATTCTCCTCCAGTAAAACTCTTGAATATTGAACTTCCATTTACATTTGACTTTGGAAGAAGGGCTGCCTCCATAAATCCCTCATTTAAGGACATACAATGAAATGCCTCATTTAGAATCTTAATTTAAAACAGCACACAGTGCTGTATGTCAGAGGTAATAATTACCTTCTTTAATGAGTTTGACTTTTCCCTGTGATGAGTAAGCCTCTCTTTGCCTTGTTTATAGTAACTCTAATTTTATTTTTTTCTTCAAGAGCTCTTATTTTTAAAAAAACTAACATTATCCTGTCTTCTTAGGGTCAAATTCTGCCGGCTCTATACTCAAACCATGTGCTGTTCAAGTACTGTTAAAACCAATTATCTATATATTCCTGGAACATGCAGAGGTCTATAGGACTTGTATAATCCATATCCCACCTTCCAAGCAGAACTACAGACAAACTGTTTCAGTTTGACAAGGGTCTACCCTATGATTTTACATAATTTTCATATGAAGTATACATATTTAAAATGTCCCCTGGGTCCTGCTTCAATAGTGGAAAGGAAGGTCATTGAGCTAAAGCCTGCCAGGCTTACATGCCTCTGCTGTGAGGAAACAGGGACACTGGAAGGTAGGCTTCCCCCTTGCTCCTCTAAGGAAGGTAGGCTTCCAGCCCTGCTCCAGCCACCTATGACCTAACCTTGCTCAGAATGCTGGGGTTTGCCACTGAAGGCTGAAGGTGCCCAGGGCCATCGGCCCCATCTACGACACTGTGGACGAGCCTAGGGTATTTCTTTCAAGAAGCAGGTAAACTGATCTCATTTGCACAAGGGCCACTTAACTATGTTTTGCCTGAATAGTCAGGTTTTTTATTCTTCCCTCAAAGATCTCTGTTGTGGGTGTTGATAGTCCTATTTTCTGCTGCGTTGCTTAATATATAGTGTTTCCTTTATCCCTCCTACCTTAATGCCCCACTAATATTTCAGGCTGGGACCTACTCCTAATTTAGAGCTCTCTTTCCCCCTTTTGCCAACTTCTATTATGAATCTACCTTTGCCACCCAGCTTAGTGTATCCCAAGGTTCTCTTTACCATGCCACAGTCCCAGAGCTCCAGGGAAAAGCAACCTGGTCTCATCTCTCCAGGCAGAGGAGAACAGAAGCTCCATATCCATGCATGCTACAAATGGCTTTTCCAGTCTACCTGAATCATTACCAGCTAGAAGCAGCGGTCATTGGGACTTAGACATGAGCTGCAAAGTATAGAATGGTGACAACAATTCCAGTGCCATGAGGACTTTTCCTGGATGTGGACTTTTCCTGGACTCCTGCTCCCTGTGTCAGCTCCTAACAGACTGAACTGTGGTTGGGTTGCATTTTTCAGGAATTTGGCATGGTGATGGGGCCAACTTGGACTTGGTGAACATGTTAAGGACACTACTCTTTTATGGATTCTTGCTGTATTGACCAAGAGTTTGCTTAAAAGCTTTTAATCACTGTAAAAAAAAATTAGAAGACTGGATAAAGAAGATGGGGCACATATACACCATGGTATACTATTCAGCTAGAAGAAATGATGACATTGGATCACTTACAGCAAAATGGTGGAATCTTGATAACATTATGAGGAGTGAAATAAGTGAATCAGAAAAAAACAAGAACTGCAGGATTCCATACATTGGTGGGACATAAAAATGAGACTAAGAGGCATGGACAGGCATGGGGTGGTTACAGGGGGTGGGGGAGGGGAGGAGGGAGAGGGGGAGGGGGGGAGGGGTACAAAGAAAACTGGATAGAGGGTGACGGAGGACGATCTCTCTTTGAGTGATGGGTATGCAACAGAACTAAATGACAAGATAACCTGGAAATGTCTTTTCCTGTTGAATATATGTACCCTGATTTATTGATGTCACTCCATTAAAATAAAAATTTATTTATAAAAAATAAATAAATAAATAAAATAAAATGTCCCAGCAAATCTAAGAAATAAAATTGAAAGGCTCTTGAACAAATTGAGTTTATAAATATCTATTACAAGAATTAAAGATACATTTTTAAAGTCTGAGGAGGCTCAGAGAGGGATGCACAAGCATATGGAAATTATCTGCCAACTTGCTCAAATTATAATCATCAGCATTTCTTGATTTTCCCAGTATAGGTAGACCATTCTCCCATCTTATCAGCTGACACTATTGTTCTGCCTAACCTTTAACTGCAATTCATATAAAATAACTGAGAATATTTTCATTTTTATTTTTTACATATTTTATGTATTGAATTTAAATCACATAATTTAATCCATTCTGTTTCCAGATAGAAGCCAAATAAAGAGACATTAAATGATTTGTCTAAAGTCATATGTATATGACAGCAGTAGAACTTGAACCCAGATATTTAGTATTTGCTATTTGTATCCAAAGTGCTATAGTCCATTCAAATCTGTCCTTTCTCTCAGGGAAAAGAAAGAGCCAATTATTATTCTTTCTAGTGTTTTTGTAAGAATATAACATCAGGTCATGCTCATTTAAAAGAAAAGTTTTAGGGTTTTCCAATTAGAAATTAGGAGTCAGGGTCATTCATTTCTAATTTCTTGTACCCTAGTGTCCACTCTGACCCAAAAACAGTTTTGAAGTTGAAGACAATCTTAGCCCAAGAGTGGACATGTTAGGGAGGGTAAGGCAATTTCATAAGGAGTCCTAGCTAACACACAGCACTGGTATGCCTGTGTCACAGAGCAAGTCAAAGAGTCCAATTCCCAGTCACTGTTGCCAATTCCCAGCAGAGCTCTGGTTTTAACTATAAAGCAGACTTCTTAGAATGGGGCTTGACATTTTATATATCAGTTTATATTTGTGAAGTAAATATAAAATTGCAAAATTGGACAATGATGGATGTTAAAGTGAACCTGATCCTTTAGCCCTTGCAGCTGATGTAGAAGATGTCAGCATAAATTTACTGTATCTTCCTTTGTTCTCTTGGTATTATTCTTTGCAGTCACCCACACAAAAGTTTATATATAAGTTTTATATATATATAATTCTGTTCTTTAAGCCTCATGAATTGACACCATATTTTCCCATTTTTTTCTGATTCTTTCACTTTAGTGTTGTATCAATATTCAACAGAGAATTAGTCCTTTACTTGTTCTCTTCTCTTAAAAAAGGTGAAAAAAAAGCATTTTTAAATGTCTTGGTGCTGTAAGCTTTATTTTAAAATTTAGAATTCAATACTAAAATTAGAACTATTCTATTTTAAGATTATCTAATTTTCAAATCTATTTACTTCAGTTCCCAAAGTCAAATAAGATGTAAGTATATTAAAAAATAAAAACTAATGGAAGTGTTTCTGTTTGCCACCCTGTGCACAGCTAATCTGTCTGGACAGGGTGTGGCAAATGTAGGTTTACAGTTGTGAGTATGCGAAACAGTTGATTTTTATATTCTTAGTTATTACTTATTGTATTATTTACCATTCAAATAACTGTAAACCTACTTTTTCCCAACCCTATATTTAGAGCTTATCACCTGTGTCTAAAGGCCAAGAGTAATAAACATTAGAATTTTATAAAGCCCCCAAAACAGGCAGCTAAATCTGTAATGTTTAGAGAAATGAAATCACCTCCAAACACAACTAACATCAGAAGTGTCCAATTGTGTGATACTGTTGCCTATATTAATATATCATTTAGGTTTCCCAGAAAATTAAGTAAAAAATTCATAGAGTAATGAACATTGTGTTGGATCATCATTGGCTGACTTAAAGAAAGGGCTCTTAAATTTTAGAAGTTAGTACCTGAGTGACGTCAGAGAAATGGCGCCATGAGGGGGGCTCCTGATACCTCTCTTTGAAATTTCAACAAATTCAACAACTAGAGACAGAAAAGCAATCCCAGGATGATCTGAAGTACACATACACCAAACAAAGGTACGATTGGGCAAAAAGGTGACTGACTATATAAACCACTTTGAAGAAAATAGGACGGAGAATGGAGTATTCCGCTGCCCTCACTGACCAGAGCAAGGTCTACTTTCACTTGTAACTAAGAGGAAGGGAGAGCTGAGGCAGAGTAAATAAGCTGTCTAGGGCAGAGAAGCTCAAGCCGAGGAGAGAGTGTGCCCATGGCTCAGCCCACACAGCGCTAACACCAGCAGCAAACCCGGCAGAGGTGAGCGAGTGGTTTGCCTGTGGGGTGGGCTTTGTTTACCCTTGGTCTCCTGATCAGGAAGTGCGGGCAGTGTACGAGTGGTTCCTCCTGGCACCTCAGGTGGGAGCACCTGCGATTTCAGACAGAGGGGCTCAGATGGAGATTGTTAGCAGTGGCCTTCTACATGGGCTGTAGCCAGAGTATCTGTATAATCCTTGCTCCCAGACCAACAGCACGTGGAAAGTGCGCAAAAGCCAGCTTCCCTATACCTGGACCTGTCCAGATGGGGCACCTCTGCCAGCCATACAGGCTAACAAAGCACATTCCTGGGGAAGAGAACTACGGAAGTGCTGGGGGGGAAGAGCGCACAGACAGCCTCTGGAGAGCAGACCTGCAGATCACTAAAATGAGCCTAGCCCGCAGTCTACTCACTGCCCAGCTGGCTTATGCTGGTGGCTCTTGCTGACAAAGCCTTCTTTCCCAGGTCTACGATTTAAGTGGACCCGGAGGAGGGACTTGATAGTTCTTAGGGCCTCTTGCTCTGCAGGCAGTGACTTGGGCAACTTCCTGCCAGCTGATACAGGTTAAAAAACACATTCCTACAGAACAGACCTCAGAGAACACTGCAGAAGTTGGGTGGACTGGGCTGTAGGCTTCCCAACAAGGGAGAGAAGACCCATGGAGTGCTGAGGCAAATTTAACTAGACATACCTGGGGAACCTTAGAAAGAAGCCTGACCAGAAGTCAGCTAACCCCTCTGCATGCCTATGCTAGTGGTTCTGGTTGGAGGAGCTTTCATACCCAGGGCTGTGCCTTGAACGGACCTGGAGAAGGGACTTTGCAGCTTTTAAGACCTCTTGCTCTGCAAGCAGTGACTGGGGCATCTTCCTACCAGCCGATACAGATTATAAAGTTCAAAAAGCCTGGGAAGAGTAGACTCACAGAGTGCTGAGGCATACTAGAAATGCCTGAAAGCTCATAGAAAGACACCTGAAAAGGAATTGGTTCCCATCCCTGCCTGATTAAGATGGGGGCTCTGGCTGGCAAAACCTTACCCAGATCCCTGAGTTGAGTGAGGATAGAGGGGAGACTTGGCAGCTCTTAGAGCCTCTTGCTCTCCAGGCAGTGGCTGAGGAAACTTCACAGCTGGGTCCCCAGGCTGCTGGTTCAGGAAGGAGAGATTTGGGAAGAGGCTCTGGGAAAACGGACTCTCCCATTGTGGAAGCCTGCAAATGCTAACAAGCCCCATCTACTAATGGCATTGAGGCCTAGTTTATGTCATCACCATAGTGACACATCAACTGCATATCTCTACCTAAGAGTGCCACAGGGGCAGAACCTGGGGTACAGAGCCATGGTCAAAAAGAGAAAGAAAGAAGAAAAGGAAAGAAGATAACCTCTCAAAACAAAAAAAAAAATACACAGTCTTTATAACTTTTTACATTTTTTTCTTTTATTATTTATCTTTTTTTTCTTCCATTTTGATCCTTTTATCCTTTTTCTGTTTTATTTTTTTCTTTTCATTTTGAATTTTATTACACATAGGTGTTACATTTTCCTTTTTTTTTTCTTTATGAGGGTTACATTCCAAAAATCATAACTCTCTTGTTGTTGTTTTTTTTGTCTTTTCTCCATCTTTATCTGTTTCTTCTTTTCTCTCACTTTTCCTCTCATTTGATCCTTACTCACAAGCAAATTATTTTATTCTGGATTCAAATTTTTTCTTTGTGGTATTTTGTGTGCTTTTTAATTTGCTTTTCATCTCATTAGCATTCCCACAAACTCTGGCACTCCATTCTATGTAGATTTTGTTCCACTTAATACAACAAAATTTTTATTTTTGACAGTATTTTTTTCTTTTTTTTTCTTTTCTCTTTCACTATATCTCTCATTCAGCCATTACTTAAAAACAAATTATTTTAAAATTGATCCAAATTTTTTTCTTATAACATTTTGTGTATTTGTACCTCATTTTTTGCCTCATTGTCATTTCCACCAAATCAGGCCCTCCGTTATATGTAGTTTTTGTTCCACATAGCACAATAGAATTTTCATTTTTTCTTTTTTTTTTTTTTTTTTTTTTGTATTTTTCTGAAGTTGGAAATGGGGAGGCAGTCAGAAAGACTCCCGCATGTGCCCGACTGGGATCCACCCGGCATGCCCACCAGGGGGCGATGCTCCGCCCATCTGGGATGCCACTCTGTTGCAACCAGAGCCATTCTAAGACTACTTGGGTTGGCATCAGCTATTATTTGTAATCCACTTTAGGATTCAGGCTGCTTTGAAGTCTTGATTTGTTTGTTTTCTTAATAGGTGATTGTCTTGTTTGCTGATCTCAGCAGGGGGCTTATTTGAAATGGTATTCAGGAATGCGGTGGGTGTGACCTGAGGCTCTGAAGTCCTCTTCTGCCAGTTAATCTCTCTGGGGGTGGGTTGCTTTCTCAGCTTCAGTAGGGGGAGATGTATCTCAGATCTCCATGGAGACCTGAGTTACTGCCCCTCCTCCCCACTTCTTGTTTTCAGCTGTGTCTTGTTGTGCTGATTGGAGCTGGAGAGATGTCTGTATCTCTGTGACCTGGAAGTACTTTTGTATTTTGCTTTGTGGAATGATCAGCTCCTCCCCCAGTTATGGCCACCTCCAGCACTGAATGAGTCAGCTTTTTATGTCATCACCTATATTTTTCTCCCCCTCACCATCTGTCTCTCTCTTTCTCCTTTCTTTTTGGGAGACAAGCAGGCCCTTTCAACACACCTCACTCCCTGGTCACCAGGCAAGTGGCTGTGAGCAGTATTTACTGCTCTTTTCATTGGAGTGAGAGCCCAGCCTCACCCCCCCACACACACTGTTCCTGTAAGCAGGGGAGATTCAGGCGCTCCCTACTAGGTTTGTTGTGGCTTCTTCTTTGCTCCTTGATTTTTGAAAGCTGTTCTTGTAGTCCAGATTTGGTTTTTCACGCTGATTGTTCATAAATTAGTTTATAATCCAGTTCGGTGGTGTGAGCTGGGAGTCTGTCATGTGACGCTTTTAATAGCTTCTGTGTATACTTCCACCAGAGCCATTCTAGAGCCTGAGGCAGAGGCCATAGAGCCATCCTCAGTGCCCGGGCCAACTTTACTCCAATGGAGCCTTGGCTGTGGGAGAGGAAGAGAGAGACAAAGAGGAAGGAGAGGGGGAGGGGTGGAAAAGCAGATGGGTGCCTCTCCTGTGTGCCCTGGCTGGGAATTGAACCCAGGACTCCTGCACACCAGGCCAACGCTCTACCACTAAGCCAACCAGTCAGGGCGAATTTTCAGTTTTTCAATGTATTTTCTCAAAAAAATTTTTTTTTATTTTATATAAACTCTTATTAGTGTTAACAAAACCACTCTCAAATGCAATTAAGAAAAAATAAGTCAAATATCATACATACAAAAGAAAGGATGTAGCTCAGATAAATGAGAAAAATATATATAGAAAAAAATTTCAATAGCTTGGAAATCTTGGAGTTAAATGACAAAGAATTTAAACTTGAAGTCCTAAAAATACTAAGGGATATACAAAAAAAGCACAGAAAGGCATTTAGAGAGCTCAAAAACCAATTCAACGAACAGAAAAAAATGCATCACTGGGAAATTGAAACGATGAAAATGAATCAGAGATGAAAAACTCAATTCATGAACTGAAAAACAATGTAACAAGATTAGCTAATAAAACAGGCCAGATAGAGGAGAGAATTCGTGACATAGAAGACAAGCAACTAGAGGCACTAAGAGAGAAGAGGAGAGAGAGACTCATAAATTTTAAAAAAAATGAGAAAGCCCTACAGGAATTGTCTGACTCCAGCAAAAAGAGCAACATAAGAATAATGGGTATATCAGAAGGAGAAGGGAGAGAAAATGGAATGGAGAACATATTCAAAAAAATAATAGACAAGAACTTCCCAAGCCTGTGGAAAGAACTAAACCCTTGAATTCAAGAAGCAAACAGAACACTGAGTTATCTTTACCCTAACAAACCTACTCCAAGGCACATCATAATGAAATTGGCACAAACCAATGACAAAGAAAAAATTCTCAAGACAGCCAGGAAAAAAAAGAATATAACATATAAAGGAAGGCCCATGAGATTATCCTCAGATTTCTCAGCAGAAACTCTACAAGCTAGAAGAGAGTGTACCCCAATATTTAAAGTTCTGAAAGAGAGGAATTTCCAGCCAAGAATACTATACCCATAAAAGCTATCCTTCAAATACGAAGTAGAAATAAAAGCATTCACAGCTACAGAAAAGATGAGAAAATTTATCACCAGAAAATCACCACTTCAGGAAATACTAACGGGGGTTTCCGGACCAGATCCAAAGAACAAAACAAAACAAAACTACAAGTAAAAGCTCCATCAAGAACACATAAGGCCCTGGCAGGTTGGCTCAGCGGTAGAGTGTCGGCCTGGCGTGCGGGGGACCCTGGTTTGATTCCCAGCCAGGGCACATAGGAGAGGCAACCATTTGCTTCTCCACCCCCCCTCCTTCCTCTCTGTCTCTCTCTTCCCCTCCCGCAGCCGAGGCTCCAATGGAGCAAAGATGGCCCGGGCACTGGGGATGGCTCCTTGGCCTCTGCCCCAGGCGCTAGAGTGCCTCTGGTCGCAACAGAGTGACGTCCCAGAGGGGCAGAGCATCGCCCCCTGGTGGGCAGAGCACCGCCCCTGGTGGGCGTGCCGGGTGGATCCCGGTTGGGAGCATGCAGGAGTCTGTCTGACTGTCTCTCCCCGTTTCCAGCTTCAGAAAAAAGAAAAAAAAAAGAACACATAAAATTAAATTAATCTGTGACAACAAAAAACACAAAAGGGGACAGGACAAAGATTAACAGTAGCAAAGGAGGATGGAGTGCAGAAGCACTCATGAGAAAATGTACTACAATGAACATGGTAAGTACCCTTTCCATTACTTAATGGTAACCACCCCTGAAAAAACCACCACAGAAGCACATGGCTTAAAAAAATAAGTAACAGAGAAAAAGAAGTATGGATTACAACCAAACAAAATCAAATGATAAAAAAACAAAAGAGAAGAATCAAACAAGATACAAAACTATCAGAAAGGAATATATAAAATGGCAAAAGAAAACCCTGAAGTGTCAAAAATTACACTAAATGTAAATGGATTGAACTCACCAATGAAAAGACACAGAGTAGCAGAATAAATTAAAAAGAAAATCCAACTCTATGCTGCTTACAAGAAACATATCTAAGCTACAAGGATTAAAACAAATTCAAGGTGAAAGATTGGAAAACAATACTCCAAGCAAATAACATCCAAAAAAAAGCAGGTGTAGCAGTACTCATATCTAACAATGCTGACTACAAGACAGCAAAGGTAATCAGTGACAAAAATGGTCATTTCATAATGATCAAGGGGACACTGAATTAAGAAGACATAACACTTCTTAATATATATGCACCAAACTAAGGAGCACCAAAATATATAAGACAGCTACAGACTTACTTAAAAACAAAAACTGACAAAAATACAATCATACTTGAAGACCTCAATACACCACTGATGGCTCTAGATAGCTTTTCCAAACAGAAAATCAATAAAGAAATATTGGCCTTAAATGAAACACTAGAACAATTGGATATGATAGATACCTACAGGACATTTCATCCCAAAGTGCCATAGTATAAATTTTTCTCTACTGTACATGGAACATTCTCAAGAATTGACCATATGTTGGGCCACAAAAATAACATCAATAAATACAGAAAAATTGAAATTATACCAAGCATATTCTCTGATCATAAAGCATTGAAACTAGAATTCAACTGCAAAAAAGAGGTAAACAAACCCACAAAAATGTGGAAACTAAACAATGTACTTATAAAAAATGAGTGGGTCAAAGAAGAAATAAAAGCAGAGATCAAAAGATACATACAGACAAACAAAAATAACAATGCAACATATCAGAATCTCTGGGATGCAGCAAAAGCAGTAATAAAAGGGAAGTTCATACCACTACAGGCCTATATGAACAAACAAGAGAGAGCCCAAGTAAACAACTTAACCTCTTAAGAAACTATAAACAGAAGAACAAAGGCAACCCAAAACCAGCAGAAGAAAGGAAAAAATAAAAATTACAGCAGAAATAAACAAAATAGAGCACAGAAAAATTATAGAAAAAATGAATAAAACAAAGAACTGGTTCTTTGAAAAGATCAACAAAATTGACAAACCCTTGGCAAGACTCAATAAGGAAAAAAGAGAAAGGACTCAAATAAACAATATCCAAAATGAAAGAGGAGAAATCACCATAGATATCATAGATATACAAAGAATTATTGTAGAATACTATGAAAAACTATATGCCACCAAATTTAACAATCTAGAACAAATTGATAAATTCCTAGAACAATACAATGTTCCTAGACTTAATCATGATGAAGCAGAAAGCCTAAACAGACCCATAAGCAGGAAGGAAATAGAAACAACTATCAAAAACCTCTCCAAAAATAAAATTCCAGGGCAAGACGACTATACTAGTGAATTCTACCAAACATTCAAAGAAAACTTGGTTTCTATTCTACTCAAAGTCTCCCAAAAAATTGAAGGAGAAGCAATACTACCAAAAACATTTCATGAGGCCAACCTAACCCTCATACTGAAACCTGGCAAGAACAACACAAAAAAAGAACACTACAGACCAATATCTCTAACAAATACAGATGTTAAAATACTAAACAAAATACTAGCAAATTGAATACAACAACACATTAAAAAATAATTTATCATGGTCAAGAGAGATTCATCCCAGAATCACAAGGATGATTCAATATACGTAAAATGGTTAACGTAGTACACCATATCAACAAAACAAAGAACAAAAATTATATGATCCTATCAATAGATGCAGATAAGGTATTTGTTAAAATACAACATAATTTTATGTTTAAAACACTCAACAAAATGGGTAGAGAAGAAAAAGATCTCAACATAATAAAGGCCCTTTATGATAAACCATCAGCTACCATCATATGCTAACATTAAATGGCATAAAACTAAGGACTTTTTCCCTAAAATGAGAAACAAGACAAGCTTGTCCACTCTTGCCACTCTTATTTAACGTAGTGCTGGAAAGTCTTGCCAGAGCAGTCAAACAGGAAAAAGAAATAAAAAGCTTTCATATTGGGAAAGAAGAAGTAAAAGTTTCACTTTTTGCAGATGATAAGATCCTATACATCAAAAACCCCAAAGACTCCACAAAAAGACTACTAGAAATAAAAAACCATTAAGTAAGGTCACAGGATACAAAATTAATATACAAAAGTCCATTGCCTTCCTATATGCCAACAATGCAACATCAGAAAACAAATCAAAAAAATAATTGCCTTTATGATTGCAACAAAATAAAATAATATACCTAGGAATAAACATATCAAATAATGTAAAAGGCCTATAAAAACTACAATGTATCGTTAAGGAAAATCAAAAAAGATACAATGAAATGGAAATATATTCCTTGTTCTTGGATAGGAAGAATAAATTTAGTCAAAATGACTATATTACCCAAAGTGATATACAAATTTAATACAATTCCCATCAAAATCTCAATGTCATTTTTTTTTTAAAAAATGGTACAAAATAATCATCAGGTTTATATGGAACTATAAAAAACCCCAAATAGCCAAAGCAATCATAAGGAAAAAGAATGAAGCTGGAGGCATTACAATACCTGACTTCAAATTATATTATAGAGCCACGACAATCAAAACAGCATGGTATTGGCAGAAAGATAGACACTCAGACCAATGGAACAGAATAGAAAACCCAGAAATAAAACTGCATATATATGGTAAAATAATTTGATAAAGGGTCCAACAACATACAATGGAGAAAAGAAAGCCTCTTCAACAAATGATGCTGGGAAAACTGGAAAGCCACATGCAAAAGAATGAAACTCGACTACAATTTTTTCCCTTGTACTAAAATTAATTCAGAATGGATCAAAGACCTAAATATAAGTCCTGAAACAATAAATTACATAAAAGAAAACATAGGTACTAAACTCATGGACCTTGGTTATAAAGAGCACTTTATGAACTTGACTCCAAAAGCAAGGGAAGTGAAGGCAAAGATAAATGAATGAGACCACATCAGACTAAGAAGCTTTTGCACAGCAAGAGAAACTGACAACAAAACAAACAGCCAACTAAATGGGAGATGATATTTTCAAACAACAGCTCAGATAAGGGCCTAATATCCAAAATATACAAAGAACTCATAAAACTTAACAACAAACAATCAATCCAATAATAATGGGAAGAAGACATGAACAGACACTTCTCCCAGGAAGAAATACAAATGGCCAACAGATATATGAAAAGAAGCTCATCTTCATTAGCTATTAAAGAAATGCAAATCAAAATTACAATGAGATACCACCTCACACCTGTTAGATTAGCTATTATCAACAAGATAGGTAATAACAAGTGTCCGAGAGGCTGTGGAGTGAAAGGAACCCTCATCCACTGTTGGTGGGAATTTATAGTAGTACAACCACTATGGAAGAGTATGGTGGCTCCTCAAAAAATTAAAAATAGAACTACCATATGACCCAGCACTCCCTCTACTTGGTATATACTCCAAAACTCAAAAACTTTGGTACGTAAAGACACATGCAGCCCCATGTTCATTGCAGCATTGTTCACAGTGGCGAAGACATGGAAACAACCAAAAAGCCCTTCTATAGAGGACTAGATAAAGAAAATGTGGTACATATATACTATGGAATACTACTCAGCCATAAGAAATGAGGACATAGGATCATTTACAGCATGGATGGACCTAGGTAACATTATACTGAGTGAGATAAGTAAATCAGAAAAGACTAAGAACTATATAATTCCATACATAGGTGGGACATAAAAATGAGACTCAGAGACATGAACAAGAGTGTGGTGGTTATGGGGGAGGGGTAAGGAGACAAGGGGGGCGTAGAGGAGTGGCACAAAGAAAACCAGGTAGAAAGTGACAGAAGACTATATGACTTTGGGTGATGGGTATGTAACATAATCAAATGTCAATATAATCTGGAGATGTTTTCTCTGAACCTATGTACCCTGATTTATCAATGTCACTCCGTTAAAATTTAAAAGAAAAAGTTCGTACCTAATTCAAGAATCAACATCTGACATTCATTGTTTTTTTTTTATTATTGTTTAATTCCTATCTAGGAGGAACAAATGGATGACATGAAATAATACAAGTCTGAATTTAACAGAACTGTGTTTGAAACCCTATTATGTTGGTTCTAGCTACAGTACTTAGAAAACTTTTCTAAGCCTCATTTTCTTCACTCATAAATTGGAAGTAAATCTCTAATCTATATGATTTCTGTGAAGAAATTGATAGGTAAATGATATGAAATGGTCTCAGTATTTGGCATGCCATAAAAACTGTTTCTGAAAGCCATGTCCAATATTAATTTTAAATGTAGTGGTAATATTTTTAATCTAAATAATTGACATGTGTATGTTAGACTTTTGTTTTTTTAATAGTAGGATGTTCATAAGTCTGAAAAAATAAAGAATCAAACATAAAAATTTTGTTTCTTCTCTACATGGATTTTGAAAGTAGCAGAGCCGGGCTATATAAATTTGCAGTTTTTGTGTGATTTCTCAGCCTGTTCATTTGAGATGATCTCTATTTGAATTGTCATAATTATGGGTCATAGATTGAACTTAGATTTAAAATTTATGCAACAAAATGCAATTCTAGCCACTAAGTTGGAATCATTCAACATCAACAAATGCTTAAAATATGAATCACATGTGGCTCTAGCTCACCCAAAGATGTACGAATTGTTGCCAAGTAACTTATTATCTTACACACCAAGTTTAGGGTAAAATAATGGTGGTTTTCAGAGCCCAAATGTAGCTCCCTGATACCTACAACACATATTCTTCTAGAGAAATACCAACAATAGCATCAATTAAAAACACAATATGTAAATACCTAATATTTGTTCAAGTAACAATTCAGTTTTTAAAAATCTAGCCCCAGCAGTTACATCTAAAGAGGCCACGCACATAGTTAGTTACTTTAGAATTTGTTAACCTTTTGACAAGCAACTACTGAAAAACTAGTAAAATCCACAAACTGTTAAGAAATAGCAAAGAATTTAATTAAAGCTTCTTACTATCTTTATGAATTTGGCCAAGTTACCAGTGTCTTTGGGCAAAGTTTTCTCAGGCCTAAACAATCTCATAGTGTTATCTTGAGGACTAAGTCTTCCACATGTAAGTGTTTCCTATTATTTTTAATTATTATACTTATTGAACCTACCCTTGCTAGTGACTCATACCAGTTTACTCCCACAACAGGACAGAAAATAAGTATATTTATACATCAAAACTTTATTATTTCATGCTGTTCTACATCTCCAAATCTTCAAACTTCATTTCTGCCACAGAAGACTTTCTTCAATAAAAGCTTAATTAGAAGCAGGTAACAGAGTCCATAATAGGCAACATCTTTCAGAAGTCAGCATGACATGATTAATCTACATCAGGTCACCCAGCTATCAAAGGTAAGTAGAAATAAGAATGAGTAAAGAAAACCAGATGTACCAAATTCTAAACGTAGGAACCAAAGAGCTAAGAGGATGCTTTTTATGTTTTAAAAGAAACGACTCTAACTTTCCAAAAAATTAAATTGCCAGGGAGTTAGGAGGAGGGGAGCAAAAGGGGTATAAATAGGGACACAGGTGTTGGGTGTGACAGTGTTATATTCAGTGGGACACTTGAATTCATGTAAACACAACAAATTAAAATTAATTAAAAAATTTAAAAAAAATAAATGGAATGCTAATTTAAAAGGTTTTTAAAAATGTGATTTGCTTTGCAAAATAAACCCATAAACATACAATTTGCCAAAAATATTTTAAAAGTGTGCAATTCAATGGGGATTTTTTGTGTATTGAACTGTTTCTTGTATAATAGAAATAATAGAAATTTTTTAAATATTAAAAGTTGAGACCCATGAAGAGTAAAAAGAATAAAGTTTCTCTTAACGTCTTCCATTCATTCTGATGATTTTCTTCCTTAACATTACACATGCACATACACACATACATACACACACACATATATATATACACATATGCTATTTTAAATGCATACAGGATTTCAATATTCATCACATATGCAAAGAAAATTTTTTGCTTTATTCTTTTATTTTAACAATATATTGGCTTTCTTTTTGTATAGTTTGTGTATAAGATAATGTAAATTTTTAGCCATGAGTGTATCCAGTTATACCAATATTATTTATTAAATTATTTTCCCCACTGATTTAAAATGCCTTTTTTTTTTATCATAGTCACAGTCTCTTTCAGGAATCTAGTCTATTATATTAGTCTATTTATTATTCCATTTCCATGCTAATATCACATAATTTTTATTTGCTGTAGTTTTATATTATAATTTGGTATATGTAGAAAATATTCCCCCTCCTTCCTCTTTTAAATTTTTTCTTGCATATTTTTATGCCTTCTTTCCCCCATATATTGTTTACAATTTACTTATGAAGTTTCATAAAGTGTAGTTTGGAGATTTAGATTGACATTTCTTTAAATTTATTGATTTATTTGTAAAAATGGAACAATTTCAATATCTCAAGCTATACTGTGAGAAGAATAAAGCAGATTAGAAAAAAATACACTTTTCTTGAATAATGAATGTCAAAGAAAGGTAATTTTCTAAAGATAGATAAGTGAAGGTATAAGGTCGGTGGATAGAGGGAAGGTCATGTGGGTAACTCAGACCCGCCCACTTTGGCTAGGACTGCCCACAATCAAGCCCGCCAAAGGAAGCTTCCCAGGAACCATTTGGAAAGAAGTGATCGTCTGCCAGCCAGTGAAATTTTACCACATCATAGTAGCTCCACTTCCCTAGAGGGACCCTTTAAATATCTCCCACACGGTTTAATCTTTGCAACTTCCCTGGCCTCCATCTTTCTTTCCTCGGGGCCAGGGAACCTTGCTGGGCGGGATATGCGCTCTGTACTCAATAAAGCCATTTGCTATTCCACACTTTGTGGCTCTGGCCCGTTCCTTGTTTCTCGGCGGGGAAAAATACCTTACATTTTGGTGCCGAAACCAGGGAGGAGTTAGAAGTCTGCAAGGACTGCTCCTTTCCCCTCTCCTCTGAGAAAGAACCAGGATCTCTGAACTTACACCCACTTCGGCACATGGTGCGGTAAGTCCCCTGCCTCCAGCATTCCTCTCAGTTTTCTCCTCCGAGACTCCCTGTCTGAAACCATAGCTACTTCAGGGAAGTCTTTTCCATTCGTCCAAGTGAGTGTGTGCTTGTGGAGACCTCCCCAAGCACATCCACTTTCATCAGTGGCTGGACCTTGAGTTTTTAGGACGCTAATGCTCAAGTCTGACCACTCTGAGAACTGAGGGCAGCTGTTGGGGCATAGGAATCTCCCTCCCTAAAGAAGAAGAAACTGTTCTTCTTCTCTGCTGTGGCCAGGCCACAGAACCCACTCAATTAGCCTCCTGAAGGGACTTTCGGTGTTAACACCCTCACGAATTTAACTATTGCCAAAAAAGCTGGGAACTGATTGGAGATCTCTTACATTTACTGCTTCTAATTATTTGCATACCTGTCCTTAATCTCTGTGCCGCCTGTTCCACCGCGCAGGCATTTTTCTTGCCAGAGAAACCTCACCTAAAACCTCCACTCCTAATCTTTCTTTCTCCGTGGACTCCCAACTCTCTCTCCCTCCTGCCTGACCCCCGGGGGCGCCTCTCTCCCTCACTCTTTTTCTCTCTCTCTCCCTCTTTCAGGACTTTTTTCTGGTCCCTCTGCGGACCTCTTTTGTGCTCGGGTTTCTCTTCCCTCTGAGAGCCTCCTCCCCTCCCTTCGCAAAAACCTGTTTCTATTTGCCATCTAGTACCATCTCTCTTTCTCCTTCCCTGCTGGCCAGCGGCCCCTCCCTTCACTGTGTTCTCTAGTCCCTCCTCCGTCAGGCCTTTCTCAGCCTGGCATTGGCTCTTACACTGGTTTTCAGGACATCCAACCCCAATTTTCTTTCAGAAAGTTCCTGCCCTGTCCTGCCTTTGGCTCCAGCATTTTTCCTGCGGGATCTGGGTGCCGGGCTCCACAAAAGCCCCCGTCCTCTTATTCCGAACCCCCCAAACCCCTATCCGGAACCTGTGAACACAGCATTTAAAGTTTTTAATGGTCCCAACTAATACAGGCCAAGTCTGTTCCTCCAGGCCCCGCATACAGCAGAAGGTAACGCTCCAAACCCCAACTCTTGTGGCAACCCTGTGACCAGCAGAGCCACCAGCAGCTTGCTTTAAGTGTGGCAAGCAGGACCACTGGTCCCAGCAGGGCTCCTGCCTGCAGCTGCCCACTGAGCCCTGCCCTGACTGCAAGCAGCCCAGTCACTGGCGGAGTGATTGCCCCTTTGGGCAACAGGTTTTTTCCTCAGCGCCTCTACGTGGAGGACAAGCCACCCAAATGGAAGGCCAATCCAGCCAGGTGGATGCATCGCTCAAACTCCTAGAACATGGCCTGGACTCGGAGAACCCAGGGTTCTGCAACAAGTGGGTAAGTCAGCCCATCTCATTTCTTGTGGACATGGGGCTGCCTTCTCTGTTTTTGCCTTCATACTCTGGACCTCTAGTTCCCTCACAGGTTTCGGTTATGGGAATGGATGGGACCCCTTCCTTTCTCCTTTTTACGCCACTCCTGACATGCAGTTCTGCCTCACGCTTGCTTCCTTATAGGACCTCTGGCAGTCGGAACCACTGGACTCCATCCATCTCCAGCTCACCAAAGGGCTGGACCCTGCAAATTCCCCTATTACTCCTCTCTTTTTTAAAATGCTTACAGGACCACATCCACGAAGTTTCTCAACTCACGACCACACAGATGTTTTTCCTGACACCCTTCAAAGCCACCACCTTCTGACCTCCCCCTCTCCACGATGCCCCTATTCAGCAGGAAGTAGCCAGATGAATAAACGGCGCCCCTTTTTCTACTTAACACAAAAGGTGAGAATGTAAGGTCGGTGGATAAAGGGATGGTCATGTGGGTAACTCAGACCTGCCCACTTTGGCTAGGACTGCCCACAATCAAGCCAAAGAAAGCTTCCCAGGAACCATTTGGAAAGAAGCGATCGTCTGCCAGCCAGTGAAATTTTACCACGTCATAGTAGCTCCACTTCCCTAGAGGGACCCTTTAAATATCTCCCACGCGGTTTAATCTTTGCAACTTCCCTGGCCTCCATCTTTCTTTCCTCGGGGCCAGGGAACCTTGCCAGGCGGGATGTGAGCTCTGTACTCAATAAAGCCATTTGCTATTCCACACTTTGTGGCTCTGGCCCGTTCCTTCTCGGAGGGGAAAAATATCTTACAGAAGGTATTCATTTTTATTGTGAAATACAAAGGAAAGGATAAAGAGAAAAATAAAAGTGCAAACAGCATAATGCATTATAGCTTAGCATATTTGATTTTAAGAAAAGTCTATTTTACTGTGTCTGGACCAAAATGTTCTCATCTATTACATAAAAAAGTTGCACAGGTTAAGATCTAAGGCCTTTTCTAGCTCTAATTCTGGAATGCCCATCCTCTAGGCAGGGCCAAATCATGAGCCAAACCATAAAGAGCTAAATAACAATCCAGACAAACTTTGTACTTGGCTGTGCTCACACCTTATTCAGGGAGGAAAAGAAATCTGTTTTTCTCCACACACTTGTGTCTAACCAACCTAAATAAGGTATGAACAATCTGATTGTCCACTTGAAAATATTGAGACTCAGAGGTGTTAGGTAAATTTTCCAAGATCACACAGCAACTTCTTAGAAAGTTTAGCACACCCATTTTAGAATCCCTGCTACTTTGAATGCTTTAAGTTAAAAACAAGGTCTGATGTTCAAAATATCTTACTCCAATTTGTACATAAATATAATCAGAGAAACTAAAGTAAACTAAAACACATTAAGATGAATTGAATACTTATTTTGTGTTCTTAAGGATTTTAGGAAAATTTGATTATTTCTCATCTATTTTAAGAAGAATTATTACTGAAAATGATAGAAATTGAAAAATGTGATTGACCTTTTTATAGAATTTGTAGGTATGAGTCAGAGCTGGCTTCATGGAAAAGGTCCTTCAGGTTTAAGGAAAACTTGAATTGACAGAGGTCAGAGAGAAGAGAAAGTCAACAATTAATATGAGCCTAGATGTGCCAGAAAATACACAGAGCACTTTATACACATTGCTTTATTTAATACACTCTAAAATTCTCAAAGTAGGTATCATTACCTCTACGTTGGCAATGACCTAATAATATGACATGTTATGAAATGAGCCCAAGGTATAGAAAAGTGCATATTGTATACTATTTATATTTCTAAATATTAAAAGTAGAAGTATAAAACAATATTTGTTTATATTAAAAAAAGGAGGAATAAACCAGAATGTTTTGAAGGACACCTGGTGAGAGGGGAAGAAAATAGGTGTAAAGCTTAACTTTTTTAATATACCTTCCTTTGTAGAATATATTTTGGAACCATGTACATAGTTCGTATTATCATAAACCAAAGTTAAACATGAAAAAGAATCTAATTTATAGCCAAGTGAAACAACTGAATAAATATGTATCAAATTAACACAATTAGAAAAAGGGAAAATTTTTCAAGTGACTTTAAAACATAGTAATGTAACTGTATATTCCAAGCAGAAGAGACCCTATAGACAAAAATAATCATGGAATAACTTCAGCTGTTTTCATTCATCAGAGTGTGAATGGTAGGATTTATATTTATATTCTGAGACTATTGTGCATGAATTACATAAGCAAATCATGATTTATATTAGCGCTTTGAGAAATGAAAATTTTATTGTGAGTTGGAGATATAATATTAATAAAGGCAAGTAAAAATCCTGAAGTCTTGAATTTAATTTGGAAATATCATATGAACTTATTGAGTATTTTACTTTTTTTGTTTAACACAGTACTGTCTACTGAAAATGCTTAGAAACCATTACCAACAGCTTCACAATAAGCACATTTAGTTGATCTTATTATCAATAGTACATCTCAACACTATTTCACCTTTAACAAAACCAGTGATTTTTTGGAAAAATGACTGATGCCAAACCTGGAAAAAATACATACAAAATAAACCTGAAACATCTTGTTATACCAAAATGCAAAAACACACTCAAAGTTGTTCAAGGTTGTATCAAAAGGACTCAGAAACTAACCTCTGACACTCCCACACCAGATGATAACTGAAATCTGATTGCAGTAATTTAAGGTTTTACAAACACATCAAACATACTTAAATCAATGAGTTTATAATGACAAAAAAAAGGCTGACATTTGGAGGATGATAGGAAATAAAGTTAATATTTTAAAAACTAGTAAATGAAAAGAAATAATCAAGTGTTTATCCTGCCCTTCTATACAAACATGTTCTTTAGTTTTAAAACAATATAAAAAAATAAATTCAATTTTAAACAAGTAAATCAAATATAGAAAAATTTTATGTATTAACTAAAATTTTCACAAACCAAACAAAACTATTATATCTTCCAATTCACATCTTATTTTAGTGTTTCAAATTTTAAGAACTAATAATTTCAAGTGGTCACATAAAATGATTACTTGAAGATTAAAGAAATTTGCATTCTTTGTATACCTCTTTACAATGACTGTGATATCATTATTGATTTCAAATTAAACATAGGACTATGTACCTCCATAGGGATTAGAGATCCAGACTGCACACAAAGCAAGCTCTAAGCAATTGAAATCCTCTGAACTTATTGTCAAAATGAAAACATTTTGCCAAGTCTCCCTGTGTCAAGATTAACTGTAAAACCAGACTTCTCCAAACTAACTTTCATTAGAAGAAAATGTTTATTAATGAATAGGTAATAAAAAGTGCTAATTTGAAACATATATTATTTTTAAAAATCAATAGTATTTGCAACAGTTGTTTAGCACTTAGTTGTACAAAAGATTTTTTTGTCAAGATATTATTTAGAGGCCCTGGCCGGTTGGCTCAGTGGTAGAGCGTCGGCCTGGCGTGCAGAAGTCCCGGGTTTGATTCCCGGCCAGGGCACACAGGAGAGGCGCCCATCTGCCTCTCCACCCCTTCCCCTCTCCTTCCTCTCTGTCTCTCTCTTCCCCTCCCACAGTGAGGCTCCATTGGAGCAAAGATGGCCCGGGCGCTGGGGATGGCTCCTTGGCCTCTGCCCCAGGCGCTAGAGTGGCTCTGGTCACAGCAGAGCGACACCCCGGAGGGGCAGAGCATCGCCCCCAGGTGGGAAGAGCGTCACCCCCTGGTGGGCGTGCCAGGTGGATCCTGGTCGGGCGCATGCGGGAGTCTGTCTGACTGTCTCTCCCCGTTTCCAGCTTCAGAAAAATACAAAAAAAAAAAAAAGATATTATTTAGAATTGGTGGCCTTTTTAGTAATAATTTAGTTTAGTAATAATAAAAGTTATGCCAATTTTTACTTGGTTTTATTATTTCCTTTAAAGCCTCTTTAGAATGCAAATTACTACAGGCAATGCACCCTTTATTTTCTGTACCCTAGAACAGGTCACTCCCACTTCTTGTACCCTCAGTGGTATAACAGTGGATCTGGGTATCTGGCTGCAATACCACACAAGAGACAACCAGATATTACCATCTCTTAATTAAAGTATAGACCACTATTTAATGGTATTTCTTGAAAAAAAAAAAAAAAAACTTGAATCTGCTCAAGCTTAAAGATTCTACTATAGGCCCTGACCGGTTGGCTCAGCGGTAGAGTGTCGGCCTGGTGTGCGGGGGACCCGGGTTCGATTCCCGGCCAGGGCACATAGGGGAAGCGCCCATTTGCTTCTCCACCCCCACCCCCTCCTTCCTCTCTGTCTCTCTCTTCCCCTCCCGCAGCCAAGGCTCCATTGGAGCAAAGATGGCCCGGGCGCTGGGGATGGCTCCTTGGCCTCTACCCCAGGCGCTAGAGTGGCTCTGGTCGCAGCAGAGCGACGCCCCGGAGGGGCAGAGCATCGCCCCCTGGTGGGCAGAGCGTGGCCCCTGGTGGGCGTGCCAGGTGGATCCCGGTCGGGTGCATGCGGGAGTCTGTCTGACTGTCTCTCCCTGTTTCCAGCTTCAGAAAAATACTTAAAAAAAAAAAAAAAGATTCTACTATCAACTTATAGGAAGCATAGGGTTCAAAACCTGCTAAATGACATCATAAGATACAGTTGGCAGCTCTGATCAGTGGCTCAGTCGTGGAGCATTGTTCACGCATATGGATGTCCTGAGTTTAATTCCTGGGTAAGGCACAAAAGAGAAGTGACTATCTGCTTCTCTCCTCTTTCCTCTTCCCCTTCTCTTCTTCTTCCTCTACTGCCGCCAGTGGCTAGATTGGTTTGAGCAACAGCCCCGGTGCTGAAGATAGCTTGGGTGGCCCCAGATGGGGGTTGCCGGGTGATCCCAAATGGGTGCATGCAGAAATCTGTCTCACTATCTGTCTCACTTTAAGTGCCCTCTTCTCACTTAAAAAAAATGGAATTGGCGAAATTCAGATTATAAGAAACTTCACATAACAAATGACACAGATTTTTAATAAATTAATTGCAGAAAGAGAGAGAGAAAGAGAGAGAAGGGAGAGACTTAAGCAATACATTAAATAATTGCACAGTATAAGCTTATTTGAATCTTTATTCAAATACTTTAAAATAATCTGAGACAATTGAGAAAAATTGAATACTAACTATATATTTAATGGCTATTAGAGCATATTGTTAATTTTGTAGTATGACATTGTTTGTTATGTTTAATAAAAGAGTCCCTTATTTTTATGATAAGTATTACAGATGTTATAATATCTGGGATTTGTTTCAAAGTGATCTGAAAGGAGGCAAGGGGTAAAAGTTTAGATGAAACAAAATTGGCCATGAGTTGGTGATTGTTGAAGTTGAATGTTGCATAAATGAAGCCTCATTATTCTAGTCTCTGCATTCTTTTATACACATAAAAGTTTCCATAATAAAATGATAAAAGTATTTTCCAAAGATCACAAAGTTAATGGCTGATTTAAATAAAGTGCAACGTTATTTTTTTTTAGGGGAAGTAGAGGAGAAGTTAAAGGAGAAAAGCTCATTGTTAGAAGAAGACTCCAGAGGAAGCAGGAGAGGGTAGGGACAGGGTTCATGGGAGCATTAGTCTTGCAATTTATACCTAAGGAAGGAGATACTTCTTTCTTGAAATGGTAAGAAGAAAAATAATGAAATACTGCCAATTCTATTTGTTGGGAAAAAAGAGAGAGGAAATGTGGGAAGTTTAAATGCTTTAAGAAATTCACCTAATCTCTGTCTCTGAAGAAAAGGAGCATAAATAAAACAGAAGGATTGACCAGATGATCTGCAAATCTCTTCCTACAAGTCTATTACATTTGAGTCTCTGATGTCAGTAAAAGAGAGTAGAACACTTACCTTTTGAATTTCAGACTTTTTGGTAAATAATTCAAAGGCCAATGATTACTTTAACTGTAAACAACATCAGTTTTTCCTGTTTCTCACAATATCTAGTAGAAATTTTCACAGATATTCTCTGAGAATCACCTTTTAGGGACTGAGAGTTTCTTTACTGACCTTTAATGATTTTTGTTTACTAGTAGATAATGACTTGAAGTTATTTTTTACTTGGATAGCTGATAAAACAAGGCTTGCCATCATTGGTAACTCATGAAACAGAAGGTCATCCTTGCAATAAATTCTAGCAAATTCTGATGGATTTTTTTTTATAGTTAGTACAACTAATAAGGTTAGTTTGTGGCAGAGATTCCAGCCTAAAATGTGGCCAGTTAGCTGCAAACCTCTGAGAACAAATGAGATACAGTTTTCATGTGGCATATTCAGGGTGCCTGAGGCAAAACTCACTGAGAAAATGGCCTGACCACCATGACAATTGTTAAGGCATTGTTTTCCATCTGCAACAGCCATGGGAAGTTCAGGAAAGGTAACACTATTTCTCCTCTACCAAAAATGTGTTTTGTAGCATTGCACCCCAAGATTCAGGAGTAGAGTACTTATAGAGACTGACACTTTAATCATACAAACATTGACACATCACATTGCATCACATTTCCTAAACTAAAAAGGTGAAGGAAATCAGAAAAGGCGGACACATTCAATTATCTGAATTCTTTGGAAACAGCTCAGTACTCTGCAAGTCAAAAAAAGAATAAATTATTACATAAGACTTCCCAAGGCAGCTGCCTCATATTAAATACTGTCAAATAACTCCCAACTTACATTGATCTGAATAAATTTTTTATATTACTTTGGTGACTTCCTAACACATCTCTTCTTAAATTTCATATTTTTCTATTTTATTCTATTTCCACCTATAAATGTTCATTTTCACTGATATATATTGATACATATGTACATATATATATGAGAGAGAGATCCATTTATTTATGGTTTTATTTTATGAATGTATAAAAGCAAATAAGTGACTTAATAATTTGAAAAAATAATAAAGAAACAAGAAATAAAAATATAATGTCCAAAAAATATAAATATAATGTATGAGTATTCTACCTCTGATGGTTTGTTGATTATAAAAAACAAATCACGAAAAATTTGTATCTAATGACTTCTTATACTTTTCTTAGTAGTATCAATAATGACTCTGAAACCTTGGAAGAAATGGATCAAAAATATAGAGAGAAAAAAACAGAATATATAATGAAAATAAATGCAGTACTCTGTGTAAAATAGAAATAACAAAGGTATATGTGGATATTTAAAAAAAGAAAACAAATTATACAGATAAGATAAAAAAATAAATAACAACAAAAATTTACTGGTTATGCCAAAGGTATACTAATTGCATACTAAGTTTATTTTAAGAATTTCATTTTAATATATATACTTACCCCATTTGTATTATGACTGAGAATAAGAACAGTACTCTTTATTACATTATGCTAAATTAACAGTTATGATCTGTTAAATATTTTATTGTTACATTTAATATCAACTTTAAACAACCCATTGCTTAAAAATAATATAAAGTAATAAGCAATATATTAGTATATTAGTATCTTGTAATAGTATCTTGGGTCAAAAACATATCTAAAAATAAACTAAGACTCTGTTTTTTGAAACTATAATTCTTTTTCAAAAAAGATTTAAAGATACAATGTTAAAAGTTATAATGAGTTTTCATCTTTTTAAAAAATAATTCTAAAAAACTAAATAACTTTTCTGGAAGAGGAATAATTTTTTCTTTGCAATACACTCAGAACAATAATATTCTTTGAATACATCTTTCCATATTATCTGCATGTCAGAGTAAATTATAAACATCACAAACTTTTACAATTTTTGGCCAAGTATTATAATAAAATAATAAAATATGAAAAAAGCTACAATTGCAAATGAATCGTGTATAATAGTCAGATAATACAAATGTGCGTCTAGAACTGTTATGATTTGTGTAGGAATCATAAAAAAGGATGTTGTTGCCCTTACCTTCATATCACATACTGAAGCCAAAACACTTTACTTAAATGACTTGATCTTTTGCCATTTGTAGATAGATGACTTCCAAACACAAACACCTAATACTCATAATAGAGTCTATTTCATGAGATCATTCATCCTTTTATATCAGGACAACTTTGCTCTGGCATACTTGTTGGAAATGACACATATAAAATAAGTTAACATCAATACTCATCAACCCCAACTAAACACATTTTATTTTCCTTCTACCATCATTTAGTTTATTTTTCAGTAGTCTCAAATAAAAACTAAACTTACTTTATAATGAAAATTGGGTTTTGAATAGCCCATTTAGCTTATCCTTGGGATGCTGTTAAGAATTTTAATTAATAATTATAAATAATTTTTTACCCCTTACATAAAAGTAGCTACAGCATGCTAAATTATAATCATCACTATAAAAGTATAAATATAACATTGCACTAATTATGGTTTTACACAGACTATAATTATAAGGCATTTAACTCTAGAGATAATTTCAATGTAGGCAGATCTCTTTGCAAAGTAATGCAAAATTGTTGTTGCTAGAAATGCTATATTATGGACTTTATCAATCCATAGTGTCTTTAATTCAGAATAAATCCCTGTCTTTTTAAATCAAGATTATATTCTGCTAAAAATGTTTTTCTTCCAAATTTTTTCTCTCAGCAACTCAATGTGGTTCTGTCATGAAAAGTAATTCAATAATTAATTAAATTACCTCATTAGTTTATCTTTTACCAGCACTACTTACATTTCTTATACTTGAAATTAATAGTATTGAGATTTTTTGTTTTGTTTTGTTTTTCCTACAAAGTCAATGACATCAACACATAATTTAAGTGCTCAGAAAGACAATGTTAGCACCACATAGAAATACCTCCTGAATCAATAAAGTATAGAAAGCTTTTCTTTTCTTCTAATTTTATTTATTAAAATTCTCTAGTTACTTTTTACTCCAATATAATAAAGTGTAAATGTATACAAGCTTTTACCCTTCAAGCTCAATCTATCTTCCACTTCTGGTGTTTCTCCATTTTATCACTTCAACCACACACACACACACACACACACACACACACAGAGTGTTTCAAGGACAAGGAATGGTCCATGTTCCCTTGATTACATGAAAATTTTCTTCTCCTTAGTCTCCATAATATCATCTTTTTTACAAAGATTTTCTAGGGGGTAGATACAAAATGGCAGCAAAGTACATGGAAACAACACTCCCCTTCTCCCAGGGCCAAACTGGAATTACAGCTAACTTTTTTAACAAATCATCCAAAACAACCAACTGAATACTGTCTATGGAGAAGTCTTATAACCAAGGAATTAAGAAAGAAGCCATAGTAAGACTGCTCCAAACAGGTTACTAAGAGCCAGGAACAGGCAGTATCCTACCTACACTGGCCTGCACAAGAGTCCCTCCCAAGAGGACCAACCAACATATCCAGTGGCCAGCTTCAGATAACATCAGAACAGGATTCAGTAAGCTTCACAAGCAGCATATCCAAAGAGAGCTCTCAGCAAGCATCAAACCCTGCTGAGGTGAATTCTGCTTTGTGTGTTCGGCACCTGCACAGCAGCTTACTCCCAGGGTCAAGGCTGAGCCTCATAGTCAGCCAGTCAAAGGGCTAAGCCTATACCCAAATGGGCTCATACTAATCATACCTTAATTACAACAGGAGGACCCAATAAACCACCCAAAGGGCATGCCTGTCACACTCAGCTTAAGTGACCAAGTAGACTGTACCACTGAACCCAACAGAACACATACCACATAAGGCCACCCTATAAACACTGGGAATCACAGTAGGTCTGTCTAGTACATAGAAATAAACACAAAAATGCAGCTAAAATGGGAGACAAAGAAACAAGCCCCAAATGAAAGAATAAAAAATGTTCCAGTAAAAGAACGAAATGAAATGGAAGCAAGCAATTTATCAGCTACATAATTTAAAGTAATAGTTGTGAGGATACTCAAGGAACTTAAAAAGAACTAAAGAGGCTGAAAAAAGCATAGAAACCATAAAAATAACCAGTCATATGAAGAATAGAATACCTGGTATCAAGAATACATTGGAGCCCTGGCTGGTTGGCTCAGTGGTAGAGTGTCGGCCTGGTGTGTAGAAGTCCCGGGTTCGATTCCTGACCAGGGCACACAGGAGAGGCGCCCATCTGCTTCTCCACCTCTCCCCCTCTCCTTCCTCTCTGTCTCTCTCTTCCCCTCCCGCAGCCGAGGCTCCATTGGAGCAAAGATGGCCCGGGCGCTGGGGATGGCTCCTTGGCCTCTGCCCCAGGTGCTAGAGTGGCTCTGTTGCAACAGAGCATCACCCCCTGGTGGGCAGAGCGTTGCCCCTGGTGGGTGTGCCGGGTGGATCCCGGTGGGGCGCAAGCGGGAGTCTGTCTGACTGTCTCTCCCCATTTCCAGACTCAGAAAAATACAAAAAAAAAAAAAAGAATACATTGGAAAGAATAAAGAATAGGTTGGATGACACACAGGATTAAATCATCTAGTTAAATGACAAGGAAGTAAAACATTCTACCGCAGCAGCAAAATAAGAATAATAATGATGATAGCTTAAGGGACCTTTGAGAAAACATGAAGTGCAACAATATCCACATCATAGGGGTACCAAAAGATGAAGAGAGAGAGCAAGAGATCAAAAAGCTATATGAAAAAATAATGACTGAAAACTTCCATAACCAAGTGAAGAAAAAAGACACACAAATTCAGCAAACACAGAGTTCCAAACAAGATGAAGCTAAAGAGGCCTATACCAAGACACATCATAATTAAAATGGCAAAGTTAAAGATAAAGAGAGACTCTTGAAAACAACAAGAGAAAGACAGTTACCTAAGAGAAAGCTCCCATAAGACAGTCAGCTGATTTCTCAACAGAAACATGTCAGGTCAGAAGGAATTGATATAAAATAGTCAAAGTGATGATAAGCAAGGATCTAAAACCAAGACTACTTTACCCAGTAAGGCTATCACATAAAACTGAAGAAGAAATAAAGATTTTCCCAGACAAGAAAAAAAAAACCAATGGAGTTTGTTATCACCAAAATAATATTACAAGAAATGTTAAAGAGCCAGCTTTAGGAAGAAGATAAATAAGGTGAAGAAAAAAAAGAAACAAAGGTACTTATTTAAAAAAATAAAATGGCAACAAATACATACCTATCAATAATCATTTTAAATGTAAGTGGCTTAAATGCTCCAATCAAAAGACTTGGGGTAGCTAAATGGCTAAAAAACCACAACCAATATATATACTACCTGAAAGAGTCCCACCTCTAAATAAAAGATACAAACAGACAAAAGTAAAGACATGAAAAAATATTTCATGCAAATGGCAATAAAGTAATCTGGGGTAGCAATACTTATGTCTGACAAAATAAACTTTAAAACAAAATCTATTGTAAGACACAAAGAAGAACACTACACAATAATAAACGGAGCAATCCAAGAATGTGATATAACTCTTGTAAACATAACATATCCAATGTAGGAACACCTAAATATGTAAAGCAAATCTTGGTGGACATAAAGAGAGAAATTGACAGTAGTACAATCATGCTAGAGGATTTTAACACCCCATGGACATTAGTGAATATTCCAGATAGAATACGAATAAGGAAATTCAGCTTAAATGACACACCAGATAAGCTGGATTTCATTAATATTTTCACCTCAAAACAGCAGGATGTACATTCTTTTCATGTATATGGGGAACATTGTCTACGCATTGACTACATATTAGGACATAAAACAAGTCTCAATAAATTTAAGAAGATTTAAATTATATCAAGCATCTTTTATTGATCATAATGGTGTGAAACTAGAAATCAATCACAAGAAAAAACTGAAATCACACAAAGACATGGAGGCTAAACAATATGCTACTAAACAATGAATGAACTAACAATGAGATCCAGGAACAAATCCAAAGATATCTTGAAACAAATGAAAATGAGAACATAACAACCAAAATCTATGGTACAGAGCAAAAGTATTCCTATAAGGAAAATATATAGTATTACAGGCCTACCTCAAGAATTAAGAAATCTTGGCCTGACCTGTGGTGGTGCAGTGGATAAAGCATCAACCTGGAATGCTGAGGTTGCCGGTTCAAAACCCTGGGCCTGCCCGGTCAAGGCACATATGGGAGTTGATGCTTCCTGCTCCTCCCCCCCTTCTCTCTCTCTCTCTCTCTCTCTTCTCTAAAATGAATAAATATAAATTATTTTTAAAAAGAATTAAGAAATCTTAAATAAACAATCTAACCTTACACTTAAAGGAACCTGAAAAAGAAAAAAAACAAAGCCCAAAGTGAGTAAAAGGAAGGGGTAATAAATATCAGAGCAGAAATAAATAACCAGAGTCTAAAAAAAAAAAAAAAAAAAACATAAAAATCAATAAAACCAAGTGCTGGTTCTTTGAAAAAATAAACAAAATTGGCAAACTTTAACCAGACTCTTAAAGAAAAAAATACAGACAACTCAAATAAATAAAATCAGAAATGAAAAAGAAATAATAACTGACACCAAAGAAATAGAAATGGCTGTAAAAAATATATATGTATATTACAAATAACCAAATGATAATAAATTAGACATTCTGGATGAAAAGGATAATTCCTATAAACATACATTCTTCCAAAACTGAATCAGGAAGAATCAGAGAATCTGAATAAACAGATCACAATGAGTGAAACTGAAGCAGTAATAAAAAAACTGCCAACTAAAGTCTTGCACCGGATGGCTTCACAGGTGAATTTTATCAAACATTCAATGAACTAACACCTATCCGTCTCAAATTATTCTAAAAAATTCCAGAAGAGGGACTACTCTGGGATCAGCATTATCTTAATTTCAAAACCAGATAAAAGGCATTACAAAGAAAGAAAATTACAGGCCCAAATCCCTGATGAACATAGATGTTAAAGTTCTCAACAAAATAATACCAAATTGGATGCAGCAAACCATTAAACATATCATGCATTATGATCAAGTGGGACTTATTCTGGGGATGCAAGATTGGTACAATATCCACAAATCAATAAATGTGATATGCCACATAAACAAAATAAAGGATAAAATCCACATGATCACATCAATAGATGTAGAGAAATTATTTGATAAAACCCATCACCCACTTATGATAAAAACTCTCAGCAAAATGGGAATAGAAGGATCATACTTCAACATAGAAAAGGCAATACTGTATATGAAAAACTAACAGCCAATATCATACACACTGGCCAAAAACTACTTAATTGTTCTCTTTAAGATGGGAAACTAGACAGCGATGGCTGCTTTCTCCACTCTTATTCACCATAGTACTGGAAGTTCTAGACACAGCAACCAGACAAGAAGAAATAAAAGCATCCAAATTGGAAAGAAAAATGTATATCTATCATTATTTGCAGATGACATTATAATGGATATAGAGAACTCTAAGTATTTCACTAATAAGGTACTAAGGCTTATAAATGAATTTGGCAAAGTAGCAAGATATAAAATAAATATCCAGACATTAGTTGCATTTTTACACACCAATAATAAACTATCAGAAAAGGAAACTAAGGAAACAGTCCCTTTCAAAATTGCTTCAAAAAGAAATAAAATATCTAAGAATAAATTTAAGTTTGTAAAAGACTGATAGTCAAAAAATTGTAAGACAATGAAGAAAGAAATTGATGAAGATACAAATAAGTAGAAACATATATTTTGTTCATAATTAAGAATAATTAATATAATTAAAATGCCTATACTGGCCTGGCCATCTGGCTCAGTAGATAAGCATCAGCCTGGCATATATGAACATCCCAGGTTCAATTCCTGATCATGGCACATAAGAGAATCAACCCTCTGCTTCTCTCCCCTTCCCTCTCTCCCTCTTCCCATTTTGCAGCCAGTTTCTCCATTGGTTTGAGCCTTGGCCCCTGGCCGCTGAAGATAGTTCAGTTGGTCCAAACAGTGGCCTGAGGTGCTAAAAATAGCTTGGTTGATTTGGGCATCAGCCCAAGACAGGGGATACTGGTGGATCCCAGTCAGGGAGCATGTGAGAGTCTGTCTCACTATCTCCCATTCTCTCGCTTAAGAAAAAAAAAATGTCCACACTTCCCAGTGCAATTTACAGGCTTATTTTTCATCAGGATACTATATGCATATTTAAAAGAACTAGAATAAATAATCTTGAAACCCCATTATATGTTTTCAAATTCTTTGTCAAATATTAATTGACAATAATAAAGCTGTGGTTTTATTTCTGGGCTCTCTATTTGCCATAGTAATGAAACCAGCCTAGTACTGAAAGACAACCCATTGAATGGATAAATATATTCGCTGATACATTTGAGAGAGGCTTAATATCAAAAAGTTATAAAGAATTTATAAAAATACCAAAAAATAATAATAATGCAATTAAAAAATGGGCAAAGGACCTGAATAGACACTTCCTCAAAGAGGACATACAGATAGCCAATAGACATATGAAAATATGCTCAACATCACTAATCATCAGAGAATGAAAATTAAAACCACAATGAAATATTCCCTCATACCTGTCAGAATTGTTTTCATCAATAAATATATAAACAAATGTTGGCAGTGATGTGGAGAACAGGGAACCCTTGTGCACTGTTAGTGGGAATGCAGATTGTTACAACTACTATGGAAAAGCAGTATTGAATTACTTGAAAAATTAAAAATGAAACTGCCTTATGATCCAGTGATTCTACTTCTAGGAATTTACCCAAAAAATCCTTAAGCACTAATTTAAAAGAATATATGCTCCCCTATGTTTATGGCAGCATTATTTACAATAGGCAAGATTTGGAAGCAGCCCAAGTGCCCATCAGAAGATGAGTGGAGAAAAAAGCTGTGGTACATTTACACAATGGAATGATACTCAGCCACAATAAAAAAGAAGGAAATCTTACCTTTTGCAACAGCATGGATTATCCTGGAGAGCATTATTCTAAATGAAATAAGACAGCCAAAGAAAAACAAGTACATATGATTTTATTCATATGTGAAATCTAATGAACAAAATTATCTAACAAGCAAAATAGAAGCAGACTCATAGACAAAGAGTAGGCTGACAACTGTTGAGATGGGAGGCTGAGAGAGGTGGATTGAACAACAACAACAAAAAGTTTAAAAAGAACTCATGGACAAGTACAACTGCATAAGGATTGCCAGATGGAGAGGGTCATAAGAAAGTGAAAAAGAGTGTAGAGAGAATAAATGATGATGGACTTAGAGTGGTGAAAACACAATGCAGTGTACAAATGATGTGTTGTGAAATTGTGCACCTGAAAACTGAATAATTTTGTTAACCAGTGTCACTCTCATAAATGCAATAAAAAGAAAAAAAACTTCCTCAACACCCCAGGCAGAAGCTATTTATAACATCCAGTTACAACCTTTTATTTCTATTATTTCTACAACTACCGTTAACTTAGCAGGACTTGAGAAACAAGAAAGAAAACCAACACTAGTAGTTTTAAGTATCCACTCTTCTTTAAAATAAGCAATATTTTTTTTCATTTTTCTTGGAATGAAACTGGGTGACATAGAACCCCAGTAATAATCCATGTCATATAGCTATTAGTGGCAAGTCAGAATTTTTAATCCAAATCAATCTGACTCCAAAATTTATTACTTCCGTTATGCAAACATGATTGTCTCTAGTTCGGTTTGAACCCAAGTTTCATGCACAATGCCTGGAAAATAACACTAAAACAACAAATACATGTAGATGAATGGAAAAATAAAACTCCCTGAACATGAACTAGACTACCAAGGTAGTATGATTGGAGCTCTCCAGGCACAAAAGGAGAGAACACCACAGTGATATCCAGGTCCCAACCTTGACCTTTTATTAAGGCAGAGCTATACTGAGTGCTAGCATACAGGATGTCACTCATCTCCAGGAGATCCAGTACAGAGTGATGATTATTGTTACTCAAACCACTGATATTTTGGCAGCACTCAATTGTTAGACTTTCTCTTCTTACAAATCTAAATATTTTTGTACATATTACACCATTTTTAAAATTTTTAAAAGGCATCATGATATCATGAAAAAATATTAATAATGATTCCCTGATTCTAACTTTGCCTCTCATTCTCTGAATGAATTTGAATATGTTGTTTAACATCTCTATGTGTCCTTTTTCTCATGTGGAAAAATGAGATTAAAAATACATACTTCAGAGGGTAGTTGAGGGAATTATATGGAGAAATGCATAAAAAAATGCCCAATGCAGCCCCTGAGATCAATTAGATTCTTCTTGAATATTAGCTATTTCCCTAGTAATCTTAAGAACATTTCTATGTTGTGTTTAATATTTAAGATTTGTAGCACACCACATTGTTGTTTCATACTGCTGGCCAGGTGCAGTACCTGAGCAAATTCAGCTGCCACAGACTGGGCCAAAGAAAGACATGGAGCATATTATTAAAGATAGAATTCATAGAGAGGCCTGATCAGGGTACAATTGCTTCATTTGTTTCAACAAACTTGAGTCTCAATACAAAGTCTATATTAGATTAATAACTTTTACTTAAGGAGGAAAAAATAGTTTAACTGATAAATCCCCAAATGAAAGCATGGCTCATCACATTACCATTCCCTTTGGGAGACTCTACATCCTCCCGAGAATTCATCTTTTGATCTTGTCTGAGAATTCATCTATTGATATTGTCTATTCAACAAATTTATAAATCATCCCGATACAAATAAACTATTGTTCAATGTTACATCCTTATTCCCAAATACCCCAAAGTAAGTCAGGTTACTCCAGTTTCTGTTTTGCTGTCTCCCCTTGCTTTTTTATGCATTCAAATTGACAAATGTTCTTGTACATTATTTTAACCTGCCCATATCTAATGCATCAGTATCTTGTTATGCTTCCTTTGATTTCATTGTTTGCAATACTAGTATAAGCAGCACAGAATTGCCAAAGCACTAAGCAGCCCAATTTTTCTTTAATTTCTCAGAAAATTGACAGTTTTATGAACTGTCTCTTTACCTATGCCTCATAAACATGTCAGGCTGTGGAAAACCATTCTAATTAAATCTCAGCGGAATTGCAATAGAAGATTATAGCTTCTTGGCAGGTTATTAAAAAAACAGTTGTTCATATACACACAAGTATGTGTACTGTAGCCTAACATTTGACAGAACAGTCAAGGAATTAACCCCACCAGCAGCTTTGGCTAAACTTGGTTGAAGACAAATGAACACAGTGAATGGGAGAAGATTGCTCCATTCAAGCTTTTCTTTTTATGTTCTTTGTGACTGCATTTAGATTACCAACTAGTTTAAAAGGTGTCCAAGGTCATCCTTCTCCTCAATGAATTTTAAATACCTGCTGGAAAAAAATTTATTCAACTTTGTCTTTCCAATGAGTAATTTCTGATACCAGATTTCTCTTAGAATACATAGAATTGCACTAGCAGAAAAAGAAACACAATGAGAAGAGTTTTTCTCTTTCACAAATTCAGAAAGCTCTGGGATATGGAAAGTCAAGTTTAAGGAGAATACAAGATAATTTTTGTTCATGAGATTATTTCCTGACATTTGCATCCTTGACAAATGAACTATGCATTCCAACCGGACAGGTAAATATTTCAACCAAACTGGAAACTGCTGTTTCTCAGATGGTTAGGTTTAAATCCAGCATAAAGAAAGATAACCCAGGAAGCTTTCTCTGGAGTATATAATTAATAAAATAAGTACAATTTAAAATTAATTAGTTAAATTGGGAATCGTGTGCCAACTAAATGATGATTCTAGTTGACATATTCAAGAGTGATTAAACTGTAATTATAATACCTTTCTACTTCCCAATGAAAAACAGCCTGGTGCATAAGATATTGTGCTCCTGAGATCAGTTTTTAGACTCAGTCTCTAAAAGAACAATTCTTTTTTATTCTCTCTTTCATAACCATATAATGTACCAAAGAAAGTTTTTTGATGAATAAACAAAAAATTTCATGTCCTTAGACTATAGGAAAATTTAATAAGAAAGTTTGGCTGGGCCTGACCTGTGGTGGCACAGTGGATAGAGCATTGACCTGGAATACTGAGGTCACCAGGTTTGAAACCTCAAGATTGCCTGGTTAAGGCACATATGAGAATCAACTAGTAAGAGTCATGCCTCCCGCTCCTCCCCCCTTTCTCTCTTTCTCTTTCTCTCTCTCTCACTCTTGCTCTCTCTAAATCAATAAATAAATTCTTTTAAAAAAATTTAGCTGGTTTCTTGCAAACCCAACATCACCTAGGATCTGAGTCAGTTGATACTGTTAAAATCAACTACCTACTCATAAATCAGGTCCTATGGATAATAAACACCATAGCATCTTAGAAACTAAGTGAGAAAAGAATGCACAATGCTTGCAAAAATAAATTGGTTTGGGCTATCTTCTGTTTGCTAGTTTTTTCTTGTCTCTTTCCAAATTTAGTTCCTATTGTTTCTGTCTTCATTACTCCTTGTTTTCCAGAATTATTTTCCTCTGGTTATAAACAATTTAAACTCTCCACAATCTAATAAAAAGGACTTTCTTTGATCCTACTTCATCCCGAAGCCACTATTTCTTCCTTCCCTTCACTGAAAAAAACTTTTTGCAAAAAAATTGAGTCTTGCTAATACTAGCTTGTCTCATCTGCTTACTTACTGCAGATTTCCTCTCCACCACTTCCAGTACTATCCTTCAGAACTATAAGCTCCTATTGAGGAATGGCACTAAAAGACAACTAAAGAATTTTTAGTCATGTCACTTGGCAGTGATGTTTTATTTCTTGACATTTGTTAGCCTATATACACTCTCTGCTTTGAAAAAATCTTCCCATGTTTGAATTTGTCTATAGCTCTTGATTATCTGTCAATAACCTGGATGGAGTGTTTGGCTGCTGCTCACGCTAGTTACTGGCTCTCTTACAATAAATCATTGCAGATACATCTTCTCCCAGGTAACACTGACTGCAAAGGATGTCCACACTTTAACCTCTTAACTCTTCACACAAGTACCTCTCATTCCTGGTCAGCCACATGTTTCAGATTTCTTTTACCTCTATTGTACACTTTATTGGGTAAATGTACAGTTTCAAAATAAAATGATTTTTCCCAATTCCTCTCCTATTGAAACTTTTCACTGTGTACTGCCTCATCCTTAAGAACCTCTCATTTCATAGTTTGCAAGCTGCCATTACATGTTGAGAGGGATAAAGAATCCTCTTTCTTCATTCCTTTGATAGCTCTTCAGTATTCCTTCTCCTTAAATCTGAGGACTATGCAAATTCTCTAATAAGCTATTTTCTCTATATACAATCTTTTAAATTAATATATCCATCTATGAATTTATTGCAATCTGAATATCAAAGACTACCAAATCTTCCCTTTCTTTTCTGTTCTCAGCTTTACACTTAAGTTTCCAAATATTTTCTGGAGATTTTTATTTAGATACCTATATACTTCAGTATGTTCCAATGTTAGTGTTCCCACACATCCAATTGCTCATCCAGATTTTTCCATACATGTAGAAAGACTCCAGGCTCCAAAGTTTATTAACATTTTGACTCCAAATTTTTGCCAAACTTCTATATTTAGTCAGTAACAAAGTACCGTGGATATTATCTCTAAGACAGCTCTCATATTTATACAGTCTTGCCCAATTCTACTGAAATTATCATTAACTTTTATTACATTTATTGTAATAGCCTTGTAATTAATTTCTTTTCAGTTTCTTTGCATCTAATATACTATCATTAAATCTGCCTTCTTCAAAATTTAATAGCAATCAAGTCATCTATCTGTTTTAAAATGTTAAATGATAACAGTGAAATAATTTGTTATTGTCTATCGTTTTAAAAACCAATTCCTCACAACTCTGCTTTGTCTTTACTTTATCTACCCTCTACCTATTTATACAGACCTACAGGAACATTTCCTTACCTCTACTGCTCCTTCAACACTTATTAATGTCTTTGCTTGTGTCGTTCCCTCTATCTGCAAAAGCTTTTATCCACTATCTTTGATTTTTTTAATGTTTCCTATTATGATTCCAAGTCTAGAAAAGGAAATATTTAATATAAGCCTGGACATCTTGTTAGGAGAGCAAGAAAGCCATAAAGGACTAATTGGGCCATGTGCTAGGACATGGAAGCAACATAAAGGGTCCTCACTGACAAAGGTAGTACTCCCACCAACCAAGAAGAATATCAGAAAAGTGTTGCAATACATCAAATAAAAAACCATAAGTTTATAATGATATTCTTAAATTTCATAAGAAAATATTCCCCATTCTTTAAGATCCATTTCTGATGTTTGCTTGGTCATATAACTCTGATTCCCCCAAATGACTTGGTTAGCATCCTCATTTGAATCCCTCTAGCATTCAACCTTTACTGCAAGTATTCTATTTTTCTTAATATACATATATCTATCAATAATAATATAGAAGAATATGATTCATAAAATCACCTTTAGAAGCCAAGATTCTATTTCAAAGATAGGTAAATTTTCTGTGGTATATGACCCATTTTTTTTAATTCAGTGAGAGGAGGTAAGGCAGAGAAACAGACCCCTCGCATGTGCCCCAAATGGAATCCACCTGGCAAGCCCACTAGGGGGCGATGCTCTGCCCATTTGGGGCATTGCTCCATTGCTCAGCAAGCAAGAGCTCGTCTGAAGTGGAGACCATGGAGCCATCCTCAGCACCTGGGGCCAACTCGCTCTAATCAAGCTATGGCTGCAGAAAGAGAAGAAAGAGAGAGAAAGAGAGAGAGAGAAAGAAATGAGAGGGAGAGGGGTGGAGAAGCAAATGGGCGTTTCTCCTGTGTGCCCTGACTGGGAATTGAACTCGGGACATCCACATGTCGGGCTGATGCTCTACCACTGAGCCAAATGACCAGGTCTATGACCCATTCTTAAACACCAAGAATTATAATAGAATCAATACCTTAACAAACCAACAATTTTGAGTCATCTATTTTTATTTTTTCATTATTTTTAAAATTAATCTTATTCAATTTACTATGTATTGCTTTTTGTCTGTCATCTCAAGGGCTCCAGCAAGTAAAGTTATAAAAAGTAAAAGAGAATAAAATATTAGTAGCTTGTTAGGTTACAACTATCAATATCAATTTTATTGCTGCTCAGTAAAGTTGACTATGGGTAAATCATATGTTAAAAATACACTATTTGATAACTATAAAGAGTACACAAATAACAAATAAGAACAGAATGATTTTGAACATTTTAAGAAACTAAGATTCTTACATTTGATTTGTTATTGAAAAAATAATAACAGTAGTCTGGTTTATCATTTTTGTCCCATTGCAATTTGTTCAAAAATCATAAAACATTTTTTCCAACACTTTAGTTTTCCTTGATTCTTCTCACTCAAATATAGCTTAAATTGCCAGCTCTGACACCTTTGTAGATGACTCTGTTGTGTCATTACCAGAATGTTACTTTTTAAAAATTAAAGAAATACATCTAAAAATCTCAAATAATAGAACTATAAACTTATGAGAAACTATAGAAGCAAAATAAAATGAGGATTAAAGGTAAATGAGGATTCAAGTTTCAAAAGATACTTTAATCTCAATACTCTAAATTATCTAGGTCAGCACTGTTCATATCAGATTCTGTGATAAAGAAAGTTTCTCTAAATCTTTACTGTCCAACACAATAGCCACTAGATAAATGTGACTACAATTACATGACTTGCGACTAGCATGGCTGAAAAACTGAATTTTTAAATTTAATTATTTACTTTATTATATATATTTATATTTTATTTTAATTACTTTAATTAAATTGTCAGTGTGACTAGTGGCTACAGTATTGGACAGTACAAATCAAAATAACTGCCTTCATCTTTGAGTTTTAATTATTAATTAATATTAACATTTTCAGTAACAAACGCACATGAGCAAAGAACACAGACCATTTACAACTGAATGTGTAAAAAGAAAAACTATTGACTATCTATATGTTCTAAGCACTATTCTAAGTTCTTTATATGTGTCATCTGATTTAAATTATACAGAATATATAAATGACATAGGTGCTTTAAATATTTGGATTTTACAAACCAGGAAAGAATCACAGAGAAGTTAATTATACCACCTAGTAATTGGCAGAGTCAGAATTTGAACTCAAGTGATCTGACTACACAGCTCATGAAATTGTTCTTTGCCACTATATTTGTTGGTGAAAAACTGCCTACCCTCCTTATTAATCAAAGAATCATAGGCAAATTAAAATAAATCAGGTTACAACTTGTCCAATAAATAAATATATTTTAAGTAGAAGAAAACTATAGCCAATTAATCTAATTTGGCAATAAGAACTAAGAATCACAATAATGCCCACAACTTTAACCAGTTTCCATTTCTGAAAATTCATCGTAGAGTAAAAAAGAAATACCATAAGTCCTTAAAATATATACAAATATTCATATTTATCAATAGGCACAAGCTGATATGATATGCATTCAGTAACAACTTAATTAAGTGACTACAACGTCCAAGAGAATTGTAACTTTTATTGGTAAACAGAAAATAAAACCTGTGCTTACTATGATGACAATCTTGAAAAAAATGATTACTTATAAAATTGTGTAAGTATATTGTAGTATAAGAAACAAAATGTTTTTCTTTTACTTCTCAAATTATGACCACAGACATATTATAAGGATAAGTTAGTCAACTCAAAGTTATCATTGGTAGATATACATCTTGCTACTCAAGTGAAGTAAACTTGACATATATATAGAAATGCAGAATCCCAGTTCCACTAAAGAATTACTAAAGTAGAATCTGCCATTTAAACAAGAGGTCAGGTGATTTCTATGCGTATTGTTTGAGAAACATTCATTTAGCATGTTACAGATAATGAGCACTCTTGCTGCTTCCTGGAATCTATCTCAAAGCTATTATAGCTATCCGCAGGTTAAAGTCAATTACTTTAATTATCAAGGACTTAATTCCAGACAGAACATATTTATTTATTTATTTATTTATTTATTTATTGACAGAGACAGATAGAAGAACAGATAGGGACAGATAGACATGAAGGAAGAGAGATGAGAAGCATCAATTCTTCATTTCATCTCCTTAGTTGTTCATTGATTGCTTTCTAATATGTGCCTTGACTGAGGCTACAGCAGACCTTGTGACCCCTTGGTCAAGCCAGCAATCTTGGGTTCAAGCCAGTGACCTTTGGCTCAAGCCAGAGACCATGGGGTCACATCTATGATCTCATTCTCAAGCCAGCAACCCCGTATTCAAGCCAGTGACCTTGGAGTTTCAAACCTGGGTCCTCTGTAACCCAGCCTGACACACTATCCACTGTGCCACCACCTGGTCAGGCTCCAGAGAGAATATATATATATATATATTTTTGTATTTTCTGAAGCTGGAAACAGGGAGAGACAGTCAGACAGACTCCCACATGCGCCAGACCAGGATCCACCCGGCACGCCCACCAGGGGGCGATGCTCTGCCCACCAGGGGGCTATGCTCTGCCCCTCTGGGGCGTCACTCTGTTGCGACCAGAGCCACTCTAGCGCCTGGGGCAGAGGCCAAGGAACCATCCCCAGCACCCGGGCCATCTTTGCTCCAATGGAGCCTCGCTGCGGGAGGGGAAGAGAGAGACAGAGAAGAAGGAGAGGGGGAGGGGTGGAGAAGCAGATGGGCGCTTCTCCTGTGTGCCCTGGCCGGAAATCGAACCTGGGACTTCCACATGCCAGGCCGACGCTCTACTACTGAGCCAACCGGCCAAGGCCAGAGAGAATATTTTTATAATTGAGTACTAACCTTGCCACAGTTCTTACGAACATCCTGGATTTTCAGAATTTTGACCTTAACTTATAATGTTTCTTCTAGTCCACTTCATTGACTTTCTTTAGTGGTTTGATCCTAGAACTGGGATCAATAAATAGGAGTTGTGAACTCTTTACCAAGATTAGACATACGTCTTATTTAATCTATCCTGTATAGAATTACCATAAAAAATTTCCTAAAATGCTGTAATATTTTACCATAATTGATTTTGGTTCCCTTTATTTTTTTAATATCTTTTATCAGATCATTCAATAATTTTTGTTCTTACATATCTATTTATTTTCTCCTCCTATCTCCTGAACTTTAAAGCATGAGACAATGCCCTATCGTCTGTGACAGAAATATTAGCCCAATTCCTGTCTCAAAGCAGGTACTCAGTAAATATTTGAAGAACAATCATATGCTTTTTCTTCCACTTCAAGAAACTTAACCCTCAACTGTACAAACCAAGTATAATTATTTTCATTTTGCAAATCAGGAAAATGACATCCAGGACTTGTCAAACACTAGAAATAGAATACATAACAAATCCTACATGAAAACTCAGGTTTTATGATTCTAGTAACCATGAGTTTTTCCATCTCAGTAGATTTGTTTCCAGTTTACAATTCTGCCTAAATTGCAAGTCCTGCTGCAGTCAGTCCCCTTTTTTGTCTACTCATTGATTAAATGGGAACTTTTGGGGGGGAAACTTCAGATAAACCTGCTTACTGACCCACTCATACCATTCTTCTTTCCCCCTCCATGCCCATGTTTATACAATTAGCCTAAAGTAACACCTTAACCTTTAAATAAACACAACCTCTAAAATTTCATAGTTATGTCACTCAATATTTGTCATAGAGACAGTGACTACTTGGAGACCAGATGGAGTACACCAAGGGACCTAGAGGAGACCACCTCACAATCCCCTATACAGGTTTCACAAGTTGGCCCAACCCCCAGTTCCTCTGGGTACTTATTCATATATGCAAATATAATAAAAGACAAGAATGAAGAAGTCAGGAAGGGGAACCTTTTTAGAGCAGACAAAATGGTAAGGGAAGTAGCTCACTTTTTATGTATCTACCCAACCTATTTGATTAATTTTAATTGCTAATTCTACCCCTATTGTGTGCTGTTTTCAACATGGTACTGAAGTGTTCAGTACTTTCAGTGAGTGACACAACTGTGGCTTTTGCCTCAGGGCACTGAACTTTGTCCTGTTCTATGTTCCTATTCAGGGCCTCTATGAATACCACCGAATTTTAATATTTGTCATCCTTGCTTTGCACAGCTCTAGTATGCACAAATTAAAATTATCATGGTTTGGTTGAATAACACGAGTTTCCCCAACAACATTGTTCTAATTTCAGTTAGCATGGCATATTAACTATAATTACATAAAGTAAAATTGCTTCTAACTCTATAGTTCACAAATTAATATGTAAATAACATATGTGCATCTAGATCAGTAACCAACCCCTTCATTCCTTCATTTTCTTCATTTCAGTCCCTTAAAATTCCACAAAAAGTTTTCAATCAGCATGTCTATTTCTGTATTAAAATATTAAAAATTTGGCCTGACCTGTGGCAGTACAGTAGATAAAGTGTTGACCTAGAATGCTGAGGTCGCCAGTTGGAAACCCTGGTGCTTGCCCAGACAAGGCACATACAGGAAGCAACAACTATGAGTTGATGCTTCCTGCTTCTCTCCCCTCTTTCCTTCTCTCCCTCTCTTTCTCCTCTCTCTAAAAATCAATAAATAAAATTTTTAAAAATGAGAATTTTATATTATATTGAATATGTAGTCTAATTTCAAGAGGATTGCCATTTTAACGATATTAACTCTTTCAATCCATTAACACAGGTGTTTTCATTTATTAGGCTTTTAAATATTTTTCATCAACATTTTGTATTTTTTAGTGTGCAAATTTTTCACTTTTTTGTTAAATTGACTCCTAGATATTTTATATTTTTTGATACTAATGTAAGTATAATCATTTTCTTAATTTTAATTTTGAATTGTCCATTGTTAGTTTATAGAAATACAAGCAATTTTTGTATATGAATCTGCAAATTTTAACAATTTGTTTATTAGTTCTAATGGTTTTTAGTTCGAGGGGTAAGATTTCTTAAGTTTTTCTATCTATAAGATTATACCATCAGTGAACAGAGTTAGTTTTACTTCTCTTTTCCCAAAATGATTGGTTCTTTCTTTTGCCCAATCACTCTGGCTGTAATGCCCACTGTAATGTTGAATAGAAGGGGCTAGAGCAGTTTCCTTCTTGTTTCTGATGTTATGGGGGAAACTTTTACCCTTTCACCATTGGCTTTGGATTTACCATAAAGTTCCCTTCTAGTTTGTTAAGTTTTTTCTATCATAAAAGGGCGTTGAATTATGACAGATGTTTTTTGTGCATCACTTGAGATGACTTGAGTTTTTTTAAACTTCATCCTATTCCAGTAGTGTATTAGATTGATTGATGTTAGTTCGTTGAACCACCAATGTATTCCTGAAATAAATCCACTGGCATAGTCCTTTTAATATCTCATTGAAATCAGTTTCTTAACATTTTGTTAAAGGTTTTTACATCTCTATTCATAGGTATATGGATATATGGTTATTTTCTTGTGATGTCTTTGTCTGGCATTGATATCACGGTAATTTTGGCCCCAAAGTGAGTTAAGAACTGTTTTTTTTCTCTTCTGTATTTTTGTTTTCTTGTATTTTTTTGTTTTTTGTTTTTTGTTTTTACAGGAACAGAGAGTAAGTCAGAGAGAGGGATAGACAGGGACAGACAGACAGGAACGGAGAGAGATGAGAAGCATCAATCATCAGTTTTTTGTTGCGACACCTTAGTTGTTCATTGATTGCTTTCTCATATGTGCCTTGACTGCAGGCTTCAGTAGATTGAGTAACCCCTTGCTCGAGCCAGCGACCTTGGGTCCAAGCTGGTGAGCTTTTTTGCTCAAGCCAGATGAGTCCACACTCAAGCTGGCGACCTCAGGGTCTCGAACCTGGGTCCTTCCGCATCCCAGTCTGACGCTTTATCCACTGCACCATCGCCTGGTCAAGCTGTTCTGTTTTTTTAATACAGTTTGGAAAGATTGAAGTTCATATTTTTTTATATATATTAGTAGAGTTTAAAAATGATATATTTTTAAGTGGGGTGTGTGTGCGTGTGTCCATGTCCCTCATTTTATTTAGAAAGGTGTTAGCCAGAGTAAAAAGAAATATATAATGTACAGAAAAATTTCTATCCAAGTAACAAAAAAAATTTTTAAGTTAAATAAATCAACTTAAAGATTATATTCATTTAAAACCATCCCAGCCAGGCCCTGAAATCCATTTTTAAAAGTTAAGCACACAGGAGTGGTGCAAACATATGCTATGGACACGAAGAAGAGGAACAAGCTGCACTCAGGGGCTTGAAAGGAAACCTCCACGGCAACAGGCTCACCATCCGAGGAGAATCTATGTAAAAATCCATAAATAGATTAATGAGCAGAGCTGTAGCTGAAGAAAACCAGATTAGCTCAGGCAAAGATGACAGCCATAAAATGAACCAAGAAAATGTTCAACAATAGAAAAGTGAAATTATTTGCTGGTAAAAATTCATGATCCTGGAAGTGGACACCACCAGCCAAACTTAATTATTATAGGATCCTTGGTGGAAAGAAAAAGCAAGATATGGTTGAATGTTCTTCAAAATTTAATTAAAACCAAAATGGCATTTATCCTTTCCTCCCTCCATGATTTAAACAGTTTCGCAATGTACCAACAGCCAGAGGCAAGGACTCACCACGTTTTGAGAAGGGTATTTTGAGAATTAAAGGAACATGGTTATTTCAATGAATAAAGTTCCATATGCAGCATCCAGATCTGTCCTTGTCTGACTATTCCCTGCAATCTTCCTCTGCAGGACTCCACACCTCCAGCATGAGCCCGAAGTGAGGCTGGCCGCCTGCCTGCCTGCCTGCCTCACAGTGAGCCCTGGGCAAAGCTGCAGTCACCAGCCTCTCTTTTTTTCCTGGGAAGAACATTTTCTCTTCCAGGCCCAGGAGGAAAACTTACAAGATCCCTCCTCAAGACTTAAAGGGAAGCCAAGATTCTAACAAGAAATTTTGGTTTACTTGATATTTGCTGAGTTATGAACCCCACTGTTAGATGTTTCTCTTTTTATTACCTGCTGAAAGAAAACAGGACCACATGCTAATTGCAAAATCCTTCTTTGAAAATCTTTGGATTCACATGCTGCTCTTATTATTTGTCCTTTGCTGGCATCAGTCAAAATTTCCTAGAGTTACTAGATGGCAGAAAACCATATGAAAACTAATTTCTGTTTGAAAAACACTTTACACCACCCCAAAAAGAGGGGAAATAGGAGGAAAATGGCCAGTGAAAATGTTTGTTAGTAGAACAACAGCTTTACTAGATTTGGTGCAGTTTGGCAAGCTCTAGAAGTGAGCATTCATGGTTTATTTCCTGGTGCAGATTTCTGAGGGCTCTTACATCTCTCAGCTTTCAGATGAGGCAGTCATATTAATTGGTAGGTGATTCACCAGAAAAGGAGCTGAGTTGAACACAAGTAAACCTTTGGTGCAAGGTCTTTGAAAACTGCTAACTAAAAACTTTAAGGTCTGCTCCAGAAAATTAAAGGCATGAACAAAATATATTTTTATTAAAATTATGATTGGCTTTTATATATTTGTTTGAATGGTAGAAATTTGACTCTAGAAATCTAAATAAGGAAACAAACAAAATGCACAATGTATGCAAATTTTGAATAGAAATTGAATCATCCAAAGAATTTTCTAAATTGGAGAAAAGGGTAAACTAAACACTGATCAAATGATTTGTTCAAAGATAATTAATATCAATTACTGGAAAGGAAATGATAAGATCTGAGAGTTATTTATTAAATCAGGTAACAATTTCAAATTTTACAAAGGTTCTTTATGGGTTAGTTAAATCAGTCACCAATTTCTTTATAAATGTTTGACCAGTTCATTAAATTAGCTGGTTAGAAAACCCTTTTTGTAAGTTACAGTCTTCTTATATTTTCCCCAATTCATTAGCTCTGCATTCTATACTCCATTAAAAATTGTGTTTGCTCTTTGTCTGTTTCCTCCACAGTCATACTTACGCTGTATGGATTGCACATGGTTTTTCAGTGGAGTAATTGATGGGTTATGAATGACTTAACATTTCATTCAGGCAAGTTGTAACTTAATTATAATATATGGTATGTGCATATAGGGCATAAGTCTGTGACTCCACTGCCTGTCTTCCATAGTCATTATCCATCCATTGTCATAGTATTTTGTAATCATTTACTCTTTACAGTTAGTTCACAGTAGGCCCTTTTTCAGGCACATCTGATTTCACTTCTTTCACTAAATCCCGTGATGCTCTTTGAGAATTTCAGCCCATTTCCACTCCCAAGCCTGAAGCTGAGTTAATGCTCCAAGAATGGTTAGTCCTAGAGAAATTGTCTGTTCTTCCTGAACTCAAGGTTCATCCCCTAAATTTTGGTTATGTGGCTCTTTCTGACGCATAGTGTAGTGATTCAGAACATGGGGATGCTAGCAGCAGTCTGCTCGGTTCAAATCCTGGCTCTGCAGTTTTCTGACCCTGCACCTAGGGAAGCTATTTTACCTCTTGTATTCTCAGTTTCTTCCCTATAAATAATGGCGATAAAAGAACTGATCTACTGAGAGCTGTTATTAGTTAACATGAGTAGAGTACTTAGAACAGAGCGCAGCACCAATTAAGTTCGAATTCAAGTGTTTATTAAATAAAATGATGTGTAAATACTTGAACTTGATCTATGTTTCATTTACCATTTACCATGAAAACTTCACTGACTAGTTTGTCCTGTGGTGTGTCTTGAACTTTTTTATTCAATTTTTTTGCTATCCACCAAGAACTTAAATTAATAAAGAAAATCATCTAAACTCACAGAAATTTCACTTGCCAACTCTCTGCTTGCAACATCAGCATACCTTAGGGTCGTTACTTAACTAGTTTCCAGGCCATTGTCTTTTCTTAGATATCAACATAATAAATAACACCTCCATCAATTAAATCTTTCCAACTGTAGTCAGCCAAGCCAGAACCCTCTCCCAGGGTTGTGTCCAAAGACTGGACATAATTTGGGGGTATATTAGGAGGGGACATTAAAGGTGTAGTATGGTTTTACCAGCTACTAAGATTTCTAAAGGCAGTGGAAGGAAAAGTTGGTTACCAGATTAACTTCCCCTTCCTCTCTAAGTAGTTTTCCCTATGGTGCTTTCTGAAGTTAGTGATGCTATTAGATGCATGAGAAAGGGACAGACTTCCCTTCTTACTACCCAGTTAACTTGTTCTTGTTCTCTGGTATTTAAAAAATAAGTTTTTGCCTAATCACTCAGACCACTATTTTACAATATCTAAAGTAACTGAAAACAGGAGGTCATTTTCCCCTACAGGGTAGAAGAAAATTTTAAACAGAGCAGCAGTCATAGCAGTGGAGTGAATTTAAAAATGTTCACTAAGCTGTGTCACATATACACCTGTTTACAAAAATGAAAAGCATTTTATAAAATCTCTTTACCTCTTTTGAGAAGAAAACCACTCCTACCACGTCTCTTAACATCCCCTTCAATGTACAAATGAGTTAAAAAGAAATGGACCCTGTAATTTAGACAAAATCGAAGTTAATGGACTCAGTTTTGTTTCTTCTTGGCAATAGAAAATGACACCATATGTTGAGGGGACAGGATATGTAAAATCAAACATTCAAATCTGGATTTTATGTTCCAATTTCCTTAAAAGACAAGATGAGGGTCTGATATTAATATACAGGGCAAAACCAGCTCCGTTTCTCTCTGCATAGTCCCTAGTGTCTGCATGGTGTTCTCTACATAGTAGATGCTCCATAATGTATCAGTGTTGATTGATTTGGAACATAAATAGTAATAATGATATGTTATCCTTACTTGAAATAACATGGCAGCTATATTAATAGTTAAATTGCTTGCATTTTCCCCAATGATGTCAAGTGAAATGGCAAAATAAATTGTGTTGATGAATGAACATATAGTGCAAGCGTGCATGAGCAAAGTCATCTCCTATGGTGCTATTTAACTGGCTTAAAGGAACAACTAGAATGCACAATCACCCCTCACCCTTTTATTTTCTATACATATAGATAATATTTTATTTCAGTATATATTTTTCTAGTGTAGTGGAAGTAGTAAGACTCAGAAAAAAATATTAAAATAAAAACATATCTGAAGTAAAACAGGCAGCATATCTTTCTAATGAATGAGCCTAGCTTCATGAGTTGATCAATCTAGTTTCTATCATCTGTTTTTCTTTCCATCCATGGAGTCCATCAATCAGCTTTAATCAATAGGTTTTAAACAAAGGCAGTATGTTTTCCTATGGCTGAATTAACATAGGACTATTGAATCTTTTTCCATCAGAGCCTTACCTTCAAATTCCAGGTTTATTTCACTGGCTTGAAAATTTGATTGATTTCTCCATTATCACTTTTTCTGGGGCTTTCAAAATTTGTCAATGAGCCTGTGAAAGATATCACATTTATATAGTTAAAGTAGATTTAATGGATTATTATACTAAAACTCAGTCATCAAAGTTAATTTTCTATTATTCCCTTTCTGTCATATTAGTATATAGCATGAATGAATAATTTGTATATTAACATGGCAAATATATGATGACTGTGATATGATATTTCTTATTAAAAGTGATGTTGGGGTCATGACCAGGTAGTTCAATAGATAGAGTATCATCTAGGTGCACTGAGGTCACAGGTTCAATCCCCAGTCAGGGCACATATGAGAAGTAACCAATGAGTGCAGAAATGAATAGAACTACATGGAACAATTAATTGATTTTTCTCTCTCTCTCCCTTCTTCAGCCTATCTCTACTTTCCCACATCCCCTCACCCTCCTCTTCCTCTCTCTCTCTCAAATCAGTGGAGAAAAATTTTTTAAAAGTGATGCTGGAATAGAAATAGGACTTTTAAATACCAATATTGTTTTAATAATAACAACTCAAAAAAATACATATGTAGCTTTTAATAAAAGTTAGTTTTCATAAAATTAGTTCTGTAACTAGAATGGTTTGATATACTTGAATTGGAAATTTACAGCTGGGAAGATATAGGTTTAAATCTATGTTTTTCATTTTATATTTTTTCACTTTAAATATATTTTTTATTTTTTACTTACAGTTCACATACAATATAGTACTAGTTTCAGGTCTGCAGAGCAGTAATTAGGTATCTTAATGAATGATCACCCCAACAAATCTAGTACCCATCTGACACCATACATAGTTATTACAATAATATTGACTATATTCCCTATGCTGTACTTTAAATTTTCATGACTATTCTATAACTACCAATTTGTACTTCTTAATCTCTTCATTGTTTTCACCCATCCCTCAACCCCCTCCCATCTGGCAACTGTCACAATGTTCTCAACATTGAGTCTGTTTCTGCTCTGTTTGTTTATTTTGATTTTTAGATTCCACATATAAGCGAACTCATATGGCATTTGTCTTCCTCTGACCTATTTCACTCAGCAAAATACCCTTTAGGTACATCCATGTTGTTATAGATGGTAAGGTTTGTTTTTGTTTTGTTTTGTTTTAATGGTTGAGTAATATTTCATTGTTTGTGAGCACTACTTCTTCTTTATCCACTCATCTATTTTTTTAATTAAATTTGTTTGGGTGACATTGGTTAATTGATTTTAAGTGTGTATTTCCATGATTCATACTCTGTATATTGGATGCTGTGCCCACCACCCAAAGTCAAATTATCTTAAAACACCATACACTTGACCTCTTTTATTCTTCACTGCACCCCCATCCTTTTCCCTCTGGTAACCACCATGGTGTTGTCTGTATCTATGAGTTTCAGTTTTATATCCCACATATGAATGAGATCATATGGTTCTTAGCCTTTTCTAACTAACTTATTTTACATAGCATGATAATCTCAAGGTCTATCACTGTTTCTTCTCCTGTGAGCTCTGAGGAGCTCTTTATCTGTCCTTTGATTCTAAATGATAGCTTTACTGAGTAGAATAATCTTAGTTGTAGGTCCTTGCAATTCATTACTTTGAATATTCCTTGCCAATTTCTTGTAGCTTGCAAAGATTTTGTTGATAAATCAGCTGACAGCCTTATGGGAGCTCTCTTTGAGATGACTAACTGTTTTTCTCTTGATGTTTTTAAGATTTTCTCTTTGTCTTTAACCTTTAACATTTTAATTATGTATTATGCACTGACTGAAGATTGAACCCACAACCTTTGTGTATCAGAATGATGTTCTAATCAAGCTATCCACTCAAGACCCTGTAATGTATTCTTTCATTTCAATTAATTTTCAGTTAATGCATTCTTTATTTCTGACTGGTTCTTTTTTTAACGTTTTCTGTATCCATTTTTATGTTTCCTTTCTCTTTGTTGAAGTTCTCACTAAGTTTGTATGCTCTTTTTCTAAGTTCATTGAGCATCCTTATAACCAACGTTTTGAACTCTACATCTAGTAGATTGTTTGCCTCCATTTTTGTTTAGTTGTTTTTCTGGAGTATTCCTCTGCTTTCTCATTTGGGACACATTTCTTTGTTTCTTCATTTTGGCTGACACCCTATGTTTGTTTCTATGTATTAGATAGAACTGCTACATCCCCTGGTCTTGGTATAGTGGCCAAGTATACTAGATATCTTGTAGGGTTCAGTGGCACAGCCTTCTTGATCATCCAAGTTGGGCACTCCAAGTGTAGTAACAACCTGTCCCTGGTGGGTTGTGTACACCCTCCTTTCATAGTAGAGCTTTTATTACTGTTCACAAATCCACAGGAAGAACTTACCACCAAGCTCATTGGCTGTGAAGACCCACTGAAACCACTATGGATGATCAGCTATGCAAGGGCCCACCTCATGGAGCAGAAGTTTCTTCAGCACAGCTCTAGTACCTGCTCAGTCTGCCCCTTATGAGTGTCCCTTTGTGTTCTGAAGCTGTCCACTGGGTGCACTGGCTGTGGAGTCACCCAGGAGGTGCAGACTAAGATCAGCTGCTGCTTATACCCTAGTCAGAGTCCCCAGGCATGAGCTGCAAAGCAATCTGCAGATGACTGTTACTTGTGCTGGGCTTGGACATGCTCATAAGAGGCCAAGCTGTGAACCTACACCAGGTGACACTAGTGCCAGGCCAGGGGCTACTTCCCAAAAGATAAATGGCATGCCAAGGCCAGCTGCTGCTTGTTTGTGAGATTTTAGTTTAGTATGATGCATGAGCCAAAACAGGCTATTTATATGAAAAAGCCACTGGTAATGATTTGGGTTGGTCCCATAAGTTGGGTTGTTTGGATCTCATGGAATCACAAGAGCTGAGCACACAGTGTTAGCCAGGTTAAAGGAGAGTCAGATATGGTTCCTGCCTGCAGCTCTGTAGAGAGATTTCCCAGAAAAGAAACAATAACTTTCTGAGAGAAATTTGTCCTTCCAGCTTTTTCTCTGATGCCAGACAATTCAGTTTCACCCATATGTCCCTGGTGCCCCAGTATTGGATCTCAGAACAAGTAAGTCTGAGTAAGACAGCACATAGGCCCTTTAAGAGGAATGCCTGGGACTCCACCAGTCCTCCATCTCTTTCAGCCACAATCTTCACTGATTTTTACAACCAGAAGTTATGAGGACTTCTCTTTCTGGCATTGGAACCCTAGGCTTGAGAGCCTGGTGTGGGGCTGGGATTCCTGTTTCTCAGGGTAACCTTTGCATCCAAGATACCCCTTTCAATTTCTATTGAACACACATGTGTGTGGGTCCAGCTCGTTCATGTCTCCAACCCAATGTGGCTTCTTCTTTATATCCTTAGTTGTAGAATATCTGTTCAGTTAGATTTCAGGTGGTTCTGAATGATAATTGTCCTGTAGTTTAGTGGTAGTTTCGATGTGGTTGTGGGCTGTTCTAACTACCGCATTTACTTATGCAGCTTGACCAAAAACTAAAGCTTTGTTTGGGGTAGCAGGAGCAGCTTTTTATTTCCTGAGAAGAGGCAAGATGCTCAGTCTGCCCCTAGCCCAAGAAAGAGAGGCAAGGGTTGCACCAGGAGGGATGGCCAAGGCTCTCTTTAAGAAACCTAGTTATTCATGCTTATGTTGGGGGGAGGCAGTAAAGCTTTAAATCTATAAGTTGACCCTTGTTTATACACTTAGATAATATTTGTTCACTATTACCATATATAACACAATATTTATCAAAATTATAATTATTAGACCACTAAACCATCATGTATTAATTAAAAAGAGATCTTAACACTGCAAATATCATTCAGAACAGGTGGGTGAAAAATTCTATTAGTCCTGGTTGGGTTTCTACTACTGACAATATTGAGCACATGGTAGCACAAAGACATCCCCACTAAAAACAATTAGAAAAGTCAGGCCTGGTTGGCTCAGTGAATAGAGCATCAACCTGGCATATGAATATCTCAGGTTCAATTCTGGTCAAGGCACACAGGAGAAGCAACCATTTGCTTATCTTCCCCTCACTGTTCCCCTTCTTTCCCTCTTTCTCTCCTGCAGCCAGTATCTCAACTGGCTTTAGCATTAGCACAGGGTGCTGAGGATAGTTTGGTTGATTTGAGCATTGATCCCATACTGGGGTTGCCAGGTAAACCTGGTTGGGGTGCATGCAGGAGTCAGTCTCATTATCTCCCCTCCTATCACTTGAAAAATAAAGGAAAAAAGGAAGGAAGGAAGGAAGGAAGGAAGGAAAGAAGGAAGGAAGGGGAGAGAAGGGGAGGAGAGGAGAAGGGAGAGGAGGAGAGGGAAGAGAAGGGGAGGAGAGGGGAAGGGAGGGGAGGGGAGGGGAGGGGAGGGGAGGGGAGGGGAGGGGAGGGGAAGGAGGGAGAAAGAAGGAAGGAAGGAAGGAAGGAAGGAAGGAAGGAAGGAAGGAAGGAAGGAAGGAAGGAAGACAAGGAAGGAGAGAAGGAATAAAAGAAGAGGAAGAAGAAGAAGAAGAGGAGAAGGAGGAGGAAGAAGAAGAAAAAGAAGAAAAAGAAGGAAGGAAGAAAGGAAGAAAGGAAGGAAGGAAGGAAGGAAGGAAGGAAGGAAGGAAGGAAGGAAGGAAGGAAGGAAGGAAGGAAGGAAGGAAGGAAGGAAGGGGTCAGATAAAACACACAGTCAAAAGTAGAAAAGCATCAAAGCAACACAAAGTTGCTTAGACAACCAGAGACTGAGGGACCAGGATGGTAGAAAGAAGAAAACCTGGGAGAGATAAACCTACTTCTTTGGCCTGTTATTTAGCTTGGGGCATTTGTTCATACTTTGCATTGGATAAAGGGTTGAAAATCTGAGTACAACATCTCAGCCAAAAGGCAAAAAGCCAACAAAGTATCTGTCAGTCTCACTGTAATGGACAGACAAATGTTGTAGTTCAAGATTTCCAACACAACCTAGAATTGAGAGGCCAAGACCCTAGAGAATAGGGATGAGTAAAGAAGTGAATGGAACCTTTGTGGTTTTCTCCTCAAGTCCTTTACCAAATTGTTTAGCTGAGAGGCAAGAGGTTAAGAGGCAAAGCTGAGGCATTCTGAAAACCAGACAGAGTTTTCAGCAGTTTTACAGGACATAGAAAATAAATTTTGTACTTCAGAACCCACCAAGGACTTAGGGACCAGAGTAAACATTCCAGTCCCTTGAAGAATAAATAACCCATGGAGACAGCATGCACCAGAGACTGAAGAAGCCATATCAAAGCTGCAAATTGACTCAAGGCAACTCAATCTTTGACAGATGGGGATAAAATGTCCCCTTGCCATAACACAAGTTTTGATATATTTTAAACTTTGTATATAATATTTTAATATAGATATTTAGATAATTGATTTTAGTCTTTGCTTTATTAAAATATGCCTTTATATATAGGGATGGGCAAAAGTAGGTTTATAAGATTCCTTGAAAAATACAATTATGAACTAACATAAGAAGAAATGACAAGTCTGAATAGTCCTGTATCTATAAATCAATGGAGACTACTATTAAAATATTTTCCAAATAGAAATATCCAGACTGAGAAGTGTACCAGTCAGTTCCAAACAAGTAAGAAAGAAATTAGTCTCTTACTGCATAAACCACTTCAAATAACAGAAAAATAAATACTACCCACCTGACCAAGTGGTGGTGCAGTGGATAGAGCATCAGACTGGGACGCAGAGGACCCAGGTTCAAAACCCCATGGTGGCCGACTTGAGCACGGGTTCATCTGGCTTGAGCTTGGACTCACCAGCTTGAGTGTGAGGTTGTTGACTTGAGCGTGGGATCATAGACATGACCTAATGGTCACTGGCTTGAAGTTCAAGGTCCTTGGTTTGAAGCCCAAGGTTGCTGACTTGAGCAAGGTGTCACTCGCTCTGCTGTATCTCCTGGTCAAGGCACATATGAGAAAGCAATCAATGAACAACTAAGGAGATGCAACGAAGAATTGATGCTTCTCATCTCTCTCCCTTCTTGCATGTCTGTCCCTATCTGTTCCTCTCTCTGTCTCTGCTACAAAATAAATAAATAAATAAATAAATAAATACAACCTAATTCAATAATACCAGAAAAAAACAATCAGCAATAAATTGTACCAAAGGTGACCAGTGACTTCTTTATGATACATTCAATCTTAGCAGTGATCAATTGCAAATACCCTTGACTGAAGACTTTGCTATTCTCTGTTGTTGTTTTTTAATGACATCCAGTGATGCAGAAAATGGCAAAAACATATATTTTATTGTGAATATTTTTAAGCATCATTTTTCAAGTAAATATTTAAGGTCTCATACCTAAGTCCTGGCCAGGTAGCTCAGTTGAATGGTGTATCATCCTTTACAGCAAGGCTGTGGGTTCAATCCTTGGTCAGGGCACATACAAGAACCAACCAATAAATACATAAATAAGTGGTCTCTCTCTCTCTCTCTACTTCTTTCTCTCTATCTCTGAAATCAGTAAATAAAAATTAAAAAAATAAAGTCTTATACCCAAATGACCAGTATATTTTTTCAAAATAGAATGACTAACCTCAAATATAACGACAGTGTAAAATGAAGAGACTTGCCAGGCCTGGAAGTTGATAGTAAGATAGGACTCTGAATTGCATGTACTCGGATTCCCCCTCAGCAGTGAGCACAATGCTTTTTACTTCATAGAATGATTAACCTCAAATATAACTACAGTGTAAAATGAAGAGACTTGCCAGGCCTGGAAGTTGATAGTAAGATAGGACTCTGAATTGCATGTACTCAGATTCCCCCTCAGCAGTAAGCACAATGCTTTTTACTTCATAGATGGTCAACAAATTTTTATTAATTTGCTGGGGGAAAAATACACACACACACATATACATATATAAATACACACACAATATGCAATTTATACCTGAACTGTCATAAAATTGATCAAGATTTTTATATTTGCTTTTTACTGTGTCTAGAAGTAGATGCTAGACTCATATCCAACCTTGAGGACCCCTTACTGTCATTATATGTAAAGGTCATGGTGAGTTAGGAGAGAAAATACTGATTTTAAAAGTCCTGTTAATTCCAAACACATACTACATTATGGGAACTCATTATTCAATTCCCTTTTCTGTGAAATACCTGCTTGCTAGCATTTTGTTTTGAAGGCTCCACTTTTCAGAAAGTGATAACTAGAAAAATCAGTGACTTGACTGAACAACACAGTATTCACTTCCCCCAGATTCAGAAGCTAAGTTGTATTTATAAGAGAATTTCTCATAGCCCTAACTTGGTAGTCATATATAGAAAAAGTCAATGGGAAACATTTTATTAAGCCCTTCGGTAGTGAAACAAATTATAGTGAAAGTAAGCTTTATATATACAACAGCAGATAACTTCTTTGTAAAAACATCATCGAATAAAATAGTCTATGGTGAGACAGAAAACATTAAATAAATGAAGAGAAGACAGAGATATAAAGACAAAATATATGGTGTGCTAAAGTCAGAGTTAGTACCAATGTTTCCCAATTTTTTATGTTCATTAACTGTTCATAATTAACGACGGATAATAGTCTAAAAGATGTATTATACACATTTCTCAATGCATAGTCTCATTTTGATTCACACCTAAACTTCAAGAAACATACATCACCAAGAAATAAATCCCTTAATAAAAGTGACAAATAAATGAAAATAAATGACTTGATGTTTGTGGGGCAAAAATGGAGGTTTTTCACCTTTACTTTTAATGAGAAAATCAGAGGTTTTGTTCTCCCCTGAAGATAAATACAATGTTGAGTTATATCAAATGTTTGGCACCTTTCTCTGCAGCTCTGAAGCAGCCCAAATGTAATTTGAGCTAATTCATGAAATGCATTTTGTAAAAGGATATTTATTGGCTTCGAGATAAATAGTCAAAATATATCAGATTTATTGATGTCCAGGGAAAGCAACATTATGGTTGTTTTGAGTGAACCTATGAGCAAATGAGTATTCAGAGAAGTAAAAGCAGACTGCTGGTATGTGCTTAAAAACAAACACCAAAGGTGGGGAAAGGGAAGCTGGAAAAAAGAATCTGTATACAGTATAACTATTTTAGAGGGAGGTGTTTAACTTTGATTATAATATAGACGTGAGTGTGGGTGGTGCAAAAAACCTTTTCTATAAAAAAAGGAAGCACAGCCTGACCTGTGGTGGCGCAGTGGATAAAGCATCGACCTGGAAATGCTGAGGTCGCCAGTTAGAAACCCTGGGCTTGACTGGTCAAGGCACATATGGGAGTTGATGCTTCCTGCTCCTCCCCCCCTTCTCTCTTTGTCTCTCTCCTCTCTCTTTCTCTCTCCCTCTCTCTCTCCTTTCTAAAATGAATAAATAAATTTAAAAAAATTTAAAAAAAGGAAGCACAATAGAACAAGGACATTAAAAAATTATGAGCAAAAAGCTTTTGAATATGTTCTCATAGCTTTGCAGAATAAGAGAAGAAAGCATACTCAGTTCTCAGAGAAGATCAAGACAAAGAGACTGATGAGAAATTCCTGGACCTATGAGAAATTCCTCATGATAACAGGTTCTACTGAATTATAAGTCGGGAGTAAAGGATGACAACTATGACACTGAGGGGTGAAACAAGGGTGTGTGTATATGATATGGGACAGCCAAAGTTTTCTTCTCAAGACAAAAAGGCCTCCCTGACCCCTGTTAATTGAAGTAGGTCATCAGAAGGAACATCAGATGGAAAAGAAAGTGGTATGAACTTCAAAAGTTGTAGACAAATTGCATATCATGCAAACCAACCCTGTAAAAAACATTGACTAAACTGAGATTCCCAAAATGAAATATCTATACTTTTGTCCACATTAAACAAAATAGATTAACCAGAGTAATTAATAACTAAATCTTTAGGTCTCAAAGAAAACAACAGTCTGCAATATTAGTAATCATCAGAGTAGATACATCCAAGTCACCATTGACATTTAAATAAATGTATCACTTCCTGTTATGATTCAATTTTTCATGGTTTGAGGAATGAGGTAACATCTTTCTTTAGGGCAAAGAGCAGGATTTCTTCCTGCTCATTATAAAACTTTGCCTTCCCAAATTTAGAGTTCCTCTCCTATAATGCAACCCACACTATGTGCAGACATATGCCTAAGCCCTCTGCATCACCCCATGAAACTCAAGGGTGCAGGGGAACTTGTGCAAATACACTAAGAGTGAATGTATGGTTTCTTACAGAATTCCACAACCATTAGATTTGATTCCAGTTAAAAAATAAAACAAATATTCCTAGTTCTATAGAGTGGCTTAGATACTAGTTTTTATTAGTAATAAAACCCAAACACCTAAGAGAAACATTCAGCCTGGTACCCTTGAAACACTCCACCCAAACTATGGGTAATTTCTCAGACTCAATTTCCTTTCCATTTCTGGCAATTTAAGGTTTCTCTTTCATGTTTTTGAGCTTACGCAACTTTTTATTTTTTATTTTTAGCTAGGTTATATTTTATCCAGAATTCCTATTTATCATATCCAGGGATATAAGGGTACAAACCCAAGTCAGTTTTGTCTGCCAAAGACAAACCAAAAAGAGGCAACAATATTATTACCTCTTTTTCTTTAACATCAATATGTTTTTCACATGTAAAAGCCAGTCCACAAAAGAAAGTCAGAAAATATCCTAACAGCAAATTTAAAATGAGAAACATTTTCAAGGGCCATATTTCATAGGCAAATGGCAAACATAATTGTAAAAGTTGAATTGTGCAAACAATAAAATTATCATAGCTAATTTCCAAAAGAGAGAAAATCTTTATTCATTGAAAAGATACTTAGAGTTTATCTAATAATAGTATAACCTTGGATGGACAACATGTTAAGCATTTAAGTAGTGGTGATGTTTAGGGGTAGTTTATGTGGAAGTCTGTGTATAACAAAGGGTGGGGAGATTTTTTGTCTTGATTTTTGTTTTTAAGTTTTGTTTTAATTTTTTGTTTGTTTTATTTTGAATTAACACCACTTTCCTGCATTATTTTTCCATTGTCAGTCTTGGTTCACTGAGATTTTTTTATTCAAACAAGCAATAGTTTTCCTCTTCATTTTTTTTTCTTTTAAACTGAGACTAAAATTAGACCGCAGATCAAAGACCATGGCAAAAAATTCCTGACATTGAAAACTGTTGTCCCCCACATCCAAGTGCGCTATCCCCTTCTGCACATTCCATTTTACACCTGGTAATGCTTAAATTGTTTTATTTTTCTTCATTAAAACCACCACACCTCTTCATTTAACTCATGTTTTAGTACTTTGATTCAGCAGGATCATAAAATATTTTATTTTTGTTTTTGTGGCTTCTTTTTGCCACAGGGAAAAGTAAAAAGACACAAGTTAAAGAATATATAGTCAACCCTTCTTTAAAAATATATGACTAGATTTCTAAAGAAATGAAAATATATGATACTAGTGGGAAAACATTGCAGTCAAATCTGTATTTAACTTGAAATAATATAATTTTTTGTGGTTGTATGTAGCATTCCCTCATATCTTCTACAACCTTTGTGACTCCTCAGCAAATATTAATTATGGATAATTGACAATTCCCTTTTTCTAGTGGAAGCTGCAGGACTAATTTTCAAGCTTATATTTTGTGTGAGCATAGCAAAGTGTGGCCTTGAGTGAGGTCAGTCTTCTGTCTTAGAGTATAAACATGACCTTTCTATGTGAAATGAAGGTGCCTTGTTCTGGGCTCTTAAAAGGAAATCAAGTTTCTGCATAGAATCAAAACATTAAACAAATAAGAAACCTTCTCTCTCTCTCTCTCTCTCTCTCTCTCTCTCTCTCTGCTGGACTCTGAGTAACTATTCATTCTTTTTTCAAATATACTCTCAATTTTACAAGAAGTTCTACTGAAGTGAATGCCCTTTATTGACCATCCTGTAAGTGACTTAAAAAAACACAATCTCCTAATTAAAAGAACATAATGGCAGTGGCAATTGTCACCACAGAGCTTTAGTCTGTTTCCTGCTGATATCCCCTGATCAATGTTATGTTTGCTATAAATCTAACCACTTAGTGATCACTGAATGACATAAACTTATCACTTCAGCTCACTTAAGAAATTTATTTTGCAATGAGCATGTATGCACTTTTAAATTTGACACAAATACAAATATTTGTGTATATTTTTGCCTATATAAACAAATAAATATATATACTATATGCGTAAGGTATATATGTTATTTATGATGTTATCTAGAAGGTACGTCTTCAATCTTTCCAAATAAGATAAATTAGATTTAGCTTTAGAATAAAGAGAAAACTATAGAATGCATTTCTACTATGATTTTTAGGTAAAGAAAAAGCTCCATAGAAATACTTAAATCATGATGTTTTATAAAAAGTTCAGTATATTGACAATTTTTCAGACACATACCTATTTTCCCAAGCAAGATTTACCTTTGTTTGCTTTCTTCATCATAAACTTCATATTTACTTAAGACTTCTGTATTCCATGTATCAACTGTGCAATGTCAGACACAGGAATTGCTTTTACAATTGGGTTGATTTTATCAAATGGAATTTGTGCTTTTAACCTAAAACTTTTGATAAGAATTTAGGTCATTTCATTTAGCCTGCTCCATTGTACTCAGTCAAATTTGTCTAAGTCATAACCTTTTAATAAACAAAAATATGAACTAATATTCCCAGCTCATGGAATCATGTGAAAATAAGAGTAAGAAGGAGCATTACCTGTTCATCTGGTCCAGGATGGGAACTGGGAAGACTTGACTTGTCTGTATTCTATGAAATCTCACCACTCAGCCAGGCTTTCACTTTATCCCTTTACCATTCACTTAAAACTCCAACTCAAAAACAAACGAAAACAGAGTCCAACTGACAAGCTTTCCTTCCCAAAATAATATGAACAAGGATAGTTTACACTTTCAAAGAACTTACTAGGTGCGTGCCAGGCACTGTTTTAAACACTTTAAACATTTTCTCTCATTTAATCTTCATCATAATATAGTGAAGCATGTGCTATTCTTTTTCTAAGATTTAGAGAGAAGAACACTGTGGCACAATGATTGTAAAATAATTTGTTTGAAGATTACACAGGAAGAAAACTCTATTTGCAAATTTCAGCCATGTTAAATGGTATTGTGGGAGGGTAGCCTATGACTGCATTTTATATATTCCATGCCCAAACTCAGACAAAGCTATATGAATCAGGAAAGTGCTGGACAAGAATCAGCAACCTTGGCTCTGCCTGGTTGCCTCAGTGGTAGAGCGTCCACCTGGTGTGTGGCTGTCCTCTGTTTGATTCTCAGTCAGGGCACACAAGAGAAGCAACCATCTGCCTCCCTTCCCCATGTTTCTCTTCTCCTACCACAGCCATGGCTCCATTAGAGCAAGTTGGCGCCAGGAGCTGAGGATGACTCCACAGTTTTACCTCAGGCACTAAATTAGCTTGGTTGCTGAACAATGAAGCAATGGTCCCAGATGAATAGAGAGTCCTCCAGTAGGGGGTTTGTTAGGTGGATCCCTGGTTGGAGCACATGCAGGAGTCTATTTCTGTGCCTCTCCACTTCTCACTTAAGAAAAATTTTAAAAATAAAAAATAAAAAAAGAAATCTGTAACCTTGATTTCCAGCATCATTTCCAGCCATGTTCCTAAACAACCATTAACTTTAAACAAGTCTCTATTCCTGGGCCCAAATTCCCAGTCTACAGAAGGAGAGATTAGATGTTCTATAAGGCCTCTTTCAACGCCTCCTCTCAAATAGATTGTTTCTATGATTAATGCCTAAAAAAAATGGCACAATTAAATGGCTTTTTGGTATGTAGACCATGTTAATACTAAAATTATTAAATGTATCTGCTTTCTAAATAAAGGTTCTGCCACAGTTTCTTCAGATCAGCATAACTAGAAAAAAAATCCTATATTTTAAAGCAATACATCCTTGATATGTTTACCAGCACCCGTAGAGATGCATCCATTCACTAAAGTACTTACTGAATGCAAACTGTGAGACAGACACTATTCTAAGCACTAAATTACAAAGGATGAATAAAATAAATGTGATTTCTATGCTATTGAAGCTTATGCATGCATACGTACTTATATAAATATATAAACACATATATGTGTATGTGTGTGTATAAACAGACATACAGTAGAGATTGTGATAAGTTCCAAATGACTCTACATAGAAGATTTACTGTAAACAATATTTTTAATTGGAATTAAATAATAATACTCTTTTATGCACTTAAAAATTGTCAAGAGAGTTGATCTCATGTTAATTGTTCCTACAACAACAAAAACTCAGTCAAAAAAATACTGAACCTGACAAATGAATTCAGCAAGGTGGCAGGATATAAAATCAATATTCAGAAATCAGTGGCATTTTTATACACCAAAAATAAACTGTCTGAAAGAGAAATTAAGAAAACAATCCCTTTCACTATTGCAGCAAAAAAATAAATAAATAAAGTATCTATGAGTAAATTTAACCGAAGAGGTTAAAGACTTATACTCGGAAAATTATAAAACATTGATAAAAGAAATCAAGGAAGATAAAAACAAATGGAAGCATATACCATGGTCATGAATAGAAAGAATAAGCATCATTAAAATGTCTATACTACCCAAAGCAATCTATAAATTCAATGGAATTCTTATTAAAATACCAATGACATACTTCAAAGATATAGAACACATATTCCAAAAATTTATATGGAACCAAAAAAGAACACGAATAGCCTCAGCAATCTGGGGGAAAAAAAAGAATAAAGTGGGAGGTATCACACTTCCTGATATCAAGTTATACTACAAGGCCATTGTACTCAAAACAGCTTGGTACTGGCATAAGAACAGGCATGTAGATCAATGGAACAGAACAGAGAACCCAGAAATAAACCCAACCTTTACGGATAATTGATATTTGACAAAAGAGGTAAGAGCATACAATGAAGTAAAGACAGCCTCTTTAATAAATGGTATTGGGAAAATTGGACAGGTACATGCAAAAAAATGAAACTAAACCACTAACTTATACCATTCACAAAAATAAACTCAAAATGGATAAAAGACTTAAATGTAAGTCATGAAATCATAAGCATCATGGAAGAAAACATATCTCTCTTAGCAATATTATTTTTTGCTAATTTATCTTCATGGGTAAGTGAAATAAAGGACAAGATGAACAAATGAGACTATATCAAACTAAAAAGCTTCTGCACAGCAAAAGACACCATTAACAAAATAAAAAGACAACCTACACAATGGGAGAATATATTTGCCAATACGTCTGATAAGGGGTTAATAACCAAAATTTATAAAGATCTTGTAAAACTCAACACCAGGAAGATAAACAATCCAATCAAAAAATGGGCAAACAATGAATAGACACTTCTCCAAAGAGGACATACAGATGGCCAATAGGCCAATGAAAAAATGCTCAACGTCACTAATCATTAGAGAAATGCAAATTAAAACCACAATGAGATACCACCTCACACCAGTCAGAATGGCGCTCATCAACAAAACAACACAGAATAAGTGCTGGCGAGGATGTGGAGAAAAAGGAACCTTTCTGCACTGCTGGTGGGAATGCAGATTGGTAGAGCCACTGTGGAAAACAGTATGGAGATTCCTCAAAAAATTAAAAATGGGCCCTGGCCGGTTGGCTCAGCGGTAGAGCGTTGGCCTAGCGTGCGGAGGACCCGGGTTCGATTCCCGGCCAGGGCACACAGGAGAAGCGCCCATTTGCTTCTCCACCCCTCCGCCGCGCTTTCCTCTCTGTCTCTCTCTTCCCCTCCCGCAGCCAAGGCTCCATTGGAGCAAAGATGGCCCGGGCGCTGGGGATGGCTCCTTGGCCTCTGCCTCAGGCGCTAGAGTGGCTCTGGTCGCAACATGGCGACGCCCTGGAGGGGCAGAGCATCGCCCCCTGGTGGGCAGAGCGTCGCCCCTGGTGGGCGTGCCGGGTGGATCCCGGTCGGGCGCATGCGGGAGTCTGTCTGACTGTCTCTCCCCGTTTCCAGCTTCAGAAAAATGAAAAAAAAAAAAAAATTAAAAATGGAACTTCCCTTTGACCCAGCTATCCCACTTTTAGGAATATAACCTATAAATACCAAATCACTGATTCAAAAGAAGAAATGCACCTCCATGTTTATGGCAGCATTGTTTACAATAGCAAAGATCTGGAAACAGCCCAAGTGTCCATTAGTGGATTAGTGGATTAAAAAGCAATGGTACATATACACAGTGGAATACTATGTGGCTGTGGGGAAGATGGAAATCTTACCTTTCGTGATAACATGGATGGACCTGGAAACTATCATGCTAAGTGAAATAAGCCAGGCAGAGAAAGAAAAATACCATATGACCTCACTCATTTGAGAAATCCAATGAACAATATGAACTGAGCAACAGAACAGAGGCAGAGGCAGAATCAAAGAGACCAGAGGGAAAGCAGTCAGAGGGAAAGTAGAAGAGAAGATGGGATCAGAGAAGGGAAAGAGATTAATGAAATTATATATACATAACACAGCATTATAGAGAACAGGACAGCATATCCTGGAGGGAAGGGAGAAAGGCATTGGAGGGAGGGGGCATGGGGAGGCTGAGGGGAATAAGGGACACTTGAATCTATGTAAACAAAAATTAAAATCATAAATAAAAAAAATAAAAAAAAGAATTAATAAATTGTAAACTTAAAAATAATTGAGACATCCCTGTTTCCAGCTTCAGAGAAAAAAAAATAATAATTGAGACACAAAAAACTTTTTGAGGTGATGAATATTTCTTTTAAGTTGATGTGGTAATGGTTTCATAGTTGTATGCATATGTCTTAACTCATCAAATGGTATATATTAAATATGTACATTTTGTATATTAATTATGTCTTAATACAATGTTTTAAAATTAAAAACTAAAAGAAAATTTAAATACCATTGTAAATGTCTTTTCAGCAGTTCCATCAAATTAAAAGAGACTTATGATCAGGTTGATTTTATAGAGCATTTTTCCAATTGTGGTTAAGCATCAGGTTTCTGACATTCATTTAAGTGAGAGGCCCTCCTGGACTTTTCTTACATTAGTCTCTCTAATCTTAGTTACTATCTTAATAAAGTGGGATACCTCTTTATTGAAGTTGTCACAGATTTTAAATAAAATAGTGTACTGTACCTGTCACAGATCCTAGAAGATAATGTTATTAAAAATTATTTTTAAAGATTTTTTTCTTATTATAACATTTAAAAAAATGTGTGAGCCACCTTATTTACTGAGTTTCTAGGATGATTCTAAATCACTATTTATCTAAGTTAGTAAATATCTTTATTGAGTTCATGATGCACTGTAACAGCTTCTCAAACTTAAGCATCAGAATCTCCCAGAAGAAGGCTTGTTAAAATATTAGGGCCCACTGTCAGTTATCTAATTGAGTAGGTCAGGTGTGGGGCCAAGAATTTGGTGCTGGTAAAAAATATCAAGGATGTATTGCTTTAGATTCTGGGATGTTTTTTTCTAGTGCTGTTGAAATAAAAAAAAAATTGTGGCAGAATCTCTATTTAAAAAGCAGATACATTCACTTTAATAATGTCAGTATTATCATGCTCCACACACCAAGAAATCATTTGATTATTGTAACATTTCTTCTAGCCATTTTTACTTTTTAGCTGATGCTCATGCTGCTGGTCCAAGAACCACACTATCCTATGACACAATCTTTTATGCACTGTTGAAAATCTTTACATACCATAAAATATTGATTCTCAAAGCCACTCTGCAAAATTGGCATCAGAATACTCATTTATGAAGGTAAAATGAAACCCAGAGATGATAAGGAGGTTGACCAATGTCCCGGAGTTTCTGAATAGCAGACTAGGGATTGAAGCCCAGTTTTGCCTTTCCCAGAGCTCATCATGGATGTACTGTGTATTGAACTGACTTCTAACTTTAAATTCCTTGACAAATCTAAATTTGAGGCCCTAGACAGATATTGGCCAATAGTAAAATAATTACAGGACTATGGTATTTATTGTAAATCAAAAGAAAAGGGAAACTCAAGAAGCTTTCTGTCATTTTTAGGTGTGCTGTCTATTGCCTGAAATTAAAGACTCATGAATCAAATAAAAAATATTCATTTAACATTCAACTTTGTGTATAATATTAAATCTTATCTAAGTCTTAAAAATATTTCTTCATAGCCTGACCAGGCAGTAGCGCAGTGGATAGAGCATCGGACTGGGATGCGGAGGACCCAGGTTAGAGACCCTGAGGTCACCAGCTTGAGGGCAGGTTCATCTAGTTTGCGCAAAACTCACCAGCTTGAGCCCAAGGTCGCTGGCTCTAGCAAGGGGTCATTCAGTCTGCTGAAAGCCTACAGTCAAGGCACATATAAGAAAGCAATCAATGAACAACTAACGTGTCAAAACAAAAAACTGATGATTGATGCTTCTCATCTCTCCATTCCTGTCTGTCCCTATCTAGCCCTCTCTCTGACTCTCTGTCTTGTAAAAAAAAAAAAATCTTCATAGAAAGGCAGATAATGAATCATATTGAGGTTCAGTATACTCTAATCCCATTTTTATGAAATATCATTTTAATTGAAAAGCAACAATAACTAGAAAGATTTGAGCACAATGTGAAATGTTTGAGTTTTGATGACACCTGACTCAAAATAAAAAAATTCTTATATAGCCTGGAGCATTATTAAGATAGAACAAAATATACTGTCAACAGAATTCGAGATCTCTCATTTTAATTTTAACAGAAATGTATTTTTCATAGTCATTTTTTGTTCTCAAATATATGTAAAATGCGATATCCTGACCTAACACTGAAAGAGAAGGAAAAAGACAAGGCAAGCTTCTTTTGTTGGGGTGGCAGTCCATGAACCTAGCTTAGCACATGTGGTTGGCAACTGACAAGTGAGAGCAGACCGTCATGTAGATCCCCTAGAGACAGGGTTCTTATCTGCACTTATCATGTATAGCTTTGCCATGTGGGTTCAGATGAAAATGAAACTCAGTGTTGGGGGGGCAGCGTTAACTGAATCAACTTAAGCCCTTTGATGAAAACATGCTCTGGTTCTTGAGGTAATTCCACTTAAGAGAAAGACATACCGACATTCTGAAGAACCAATTTAAGTGAATGAACACTTTAGAACTAGAAGCAAACTATGTATTTAACATCTCTTTTAAAATGCCTTTATATCCTTAGTGGATGTAAGGTATTTTTCCCCGCCGAGAAGGAAGGAAGAGGGCTCGGAGCCACAAAGTGTGGAATAAATAAACGGCTTTATTGAGTACAGAGCGCACACCCCACCCGGCAAGTTTCCCTGGCCCTGAGGAAAGAAAGATGGAGAAAATAGAGGTGCAAAATGGAGGCTAGGGAAATTGCCAAGATTAAACCGCATGGCAGATATTTAAAGGGTCCCTCTAGGGAAGTGGAGCTACTATGACGTGGTGAAATTTCACTGGCTGGCAGACGATTGCTTCTTTCCAAATGGTTCCTGGGAAGCTTCCTCTGGCGGGCTTGATTGTGGGCGGTCCTAGCCAAAGTGGGCGGGTCTGAGTTCCTATGTGACCATGCCTCTATCCACCGACCTTACATTCTGACCTTTTGTGTTAAATAGAAAAAGGGGCACTGTTTATTCGTCTGGCTACTTCCTGCTGAATAGGGGCATCGTGGGGAGGGGGAGATCAGAATGTGGTGGCTTTGAGGGGTGTTAAGAGGAACATCTGTGTGGCTGTGACTGGAGAAACTTCGCAGATGCGGTCCTGTAAGGATTTAAAAAAAAGAGAGAGGAGTAATAGGGGATTTTGCAGGGTCCAGCCTTCTGGTGAGCTGGAGATGGATGGAGTCCAGTGGTTCCGACTGCCAGTGGTCCTATAAGGAGGCAAGTTTGAGGCAAAACTGCATGTCAGGAGTGGCGTAAAAAGGGGAAAGGAAGAGGGTCCCATCCATTCCCATAACCGAAACCTGTGAGGGAACTAGAGGTCCAGAGTATAAAGGAAAAAACAGAGAAGGCAGCCCCCATGTCCACAAGAAATGAGGTGGACTGACTTACCCACTTGTTGCAGAACCCTGGGTTCTCTGAGTCCAGGCCGTGTCCTAGGAGTTTGAGCGATGCACCCACCTGGCTGGATTGGCCTTCCATTTGGGCGGCTTGTCCTCCACGTAGAGGCGCTGAGGAAAAAACCTGTTGCCCAAAGAGGCACTCACTCCACCAGTGACTGGGCTGCTTGCAATCAGGGCAGGGCTCAGTGGGCAGCCGCAGGCAGGGGCCCTGCCGGGGCCAGTGGTCCTGCTTGCCACACTTAAAGCAAGCTGCTGGTGGCTCTGCTGGTCTCAGGGCTGCCACAAGAGCTGGGGTTTGGATGGAGCATTACCTTCTGCTGCATGGGGGCCTGGCAAACAGGCCTGTTTTTACTAGTTGGGATCGTTAAAAACTTTAAATGCCGTGTTCACAGGTTCCGGATAGGGGTTTGAGGGCTTAGGAATAAGGGGGGGGCTCATGCAGAGCCTGGCACCCAGATCCTGCAGGAAAAATGCTGGAGCCAAAGGCAGGACAGGGCAGGAACTTCCTGTAAGAAAATTGGGGTTTGGCATCCTGAAAACCGGTGTAAGAGCCAATGCCACGCTAAGAAAGGCCTGACGGAGGCGGGACTAGAGAACACAGTGAAGGGAGGGGCCCCTGGCCAGCAGGGGAGGAGAAAAAGATGGTAGTTAGTAGATGACTAATAAAAAACAGGTTTTTGCGAAGGGAGAGGAGGAGGCTCTCAGAGGAAAGAGAGGTCCGCAGAGGGACCAGAGAAAAGTCCCGAGAGAGGGAGAAAGAGAGAGAAAGAGTGAGGGAGAGAGGGTTTGGAGTCTGTGGAGAAGGAAAGATTAGGAATAGAGGTTTCAGGTGAGGTTTCTCTGGCCAGAAAAAGGCCTGCATGGTGTGGAACAGGTGGCACAGAGATTAAGGACGGTTGCACAAATATTTAGGAGCCGTGTATGAAAGAGATCTCCAATCAGTTCCCAGCTTTTTTGGCGATAGTTAAATTGGTGAGGGTGTTAACACCAAAAGTCCCTTCAGGAGGCTAATTGAGTGGGTTCTGTGGCCTGGCCACAGCGGAGAAGAAGAACAGTTTCTTCTTCCTTAGGGAGTGAAATTCCTGTGCCCCAACAGCCGCACTCAGTTCTCGGAGTGGTCAGACCTGAGCATTAGCGTCCTAAAAACTCAATGTCCAGCCACGGATGAAAGTGGATGTGCTTGGGGAGGTCTCCACAAGCACAGGCTCACTCAGATGGACGGACAGACGGACGGAAAAGACTCTCCCTGACGTAGCTACGGTTTCGGACAGGGAGTCTCGGAGGAAAGAACTGAGAGGAAAGCTGGAGGCAGGGGACTTACCGCACCATGCACCGAAGTGGGTTGGAGATCGGAGATCCTGGTTCTTTCTCCTGGTTCTTTCTCAGAGGGGAGGTGAAAGGAGTGGTCCTTGCAGACTTCTAACTCCTTCCGGGTTTTCGGCACCAAAAATGTAAGGTATTTTTCCCCGCCGAGAAGGAAGGAACAGGGCTTGGAGCCGCAAAGTGTGGAATAAGTAAACGGCTTTATTGAGTACAGAGCGCACACCCCACCCAGCAAGGTTCCCTGGCCCCGAGGAAAGAAAGATGGAGAAAATAGAGGTGCAAAATGGAGGCTAGGGAAATTGCCAAGATTAAACCGCATGGCAGATATTTAAAGGGTCCCTCTAGGGAAGTGGAGCTACTATGACGTGGTGAAATTTCACTGGCTGGCAGATGATCGCTTCTTTCCAAATGGTTCCTGGGAAGCTTCCTCTGGCGGGCTTGATTGTGGGCGGTCCTAGCCAAAGTGGGCGGGTCGGAGTTCCTATGTGACCATGCCTCTATCCACCGACCTTACAGTGGATAGTTTTCCTCATTTGCATATATTCTCCTATTAGATAAATGATCACTCTGCTTTAAAAGCCAGAGTAGTACCACAAAACTCTCCAAGCCAGAATGAAGAAAAGTGTTTTTTTATATATTTATTTTGCTCAAATTGATTCAAAAGCTTTAATTTTTATTGTGGTGATCTAAGGTAATCCGTTAGCCTGCTTTTTTCTTTATTTTGAATTATATATATCCATTGCAGCCTGTAATTTAGCTTATACCAAACTTTAGTTTCCCACGAAGTGAAAGGTATGTAGTTGATTATGTGAAGCCTGCCTACAGAACCAAAAAGGAGATCCCTTTGAGTGGAGGAAATGAAGCAAAATAAAAGAAAGCATGAGGAATGACTTAAACCTTTTCACTTTAATTTTAGGAACAATTAAGAGCCAGCAAGGCTATAAAAGTGCCAGAGGTGGTTGTGAGTTTAGATGAGATGCTGAGTTGAAGAAGCAAGTATATGAACACATATGTTGTAAATTTTACAAAATTTGTGCTATTTGCGTTTGCTCACTTTTATTGTTAAAAATAGCCACTGCCCACATGAATGGAGCTGCCAGGTGAAACTGTTAATTACCTTCTTGCTTGGGAATGGGCTTTGTTATGGTAATGTTTTCTGGAGGACAGGTTTCACACCAAGAAAAGTTTGTGAGGAAGGAGGAAGAAGGAAAATGGAAAAAAGGCAAGATGGCAGGTTGCTAAAGGAGAAGCCAGTTTGTGCAGAGAGGAGAAGGCAGAAGGTGTGCAGATGGGGAACCAGAGGTGACTGATCTGGTGGGGCCTTTGATTCTAGGAAAACCTGATGTGTCAGTGGCTTTGGGAGCCCTGAATGGAAAGCGAAGTATTTTCCCTCTGTGTGTGTTTTCACTCACCTGCCTGGTGCGAGGCTAGAATAAAGGAACAGCCCACCAGTTTTTGGCTCTGCAGTTTCTTTACCATCTGTCTGAATCTAATGTGAGCCTGCACGTGCCTGGAAGCGATGACCATGATGGCCGTGACTACTGGCCATATAACCGAGATATCAGCCGGAGCCACTGAGAGCCCTTAGTCACACAGCACTTTTTGGAGGAAAGAAGAACTGACATAAAAGTATGCATGTTTTTAGCCAAAAGTTGGTAGGTGCTGTGATTGTAATGTAGCCACAATAATGCACAAAGTATTATTTCAGACCTTGCTGAGCTCAAATCTAATAAAGGGCACCTACCTACACAATTATGTAAAAATCAACATAGAGGTGCCACTCTTTCATATTTTAAAAAAGTAATTTACATATTAGTTCAGTTATGCAAGTCATAGATAACCTCCACTTACATATGTAAAAACAGATTCTGATCATGTCTAAGTATTGGAGCTAGAGTTCTCTTCTTGCTTCTTTTCCTAAAGAAGACATCTAAGACAGAGGTCTTGCTACTGGAAGCTTTCAATAGTGACAGGTAAGAAAAGTAAGAGGATAAAGAGGAATAAGGGAACAATATTTATTAAGGGAATACCATGCTGTGTGTTTTATATAAATTGTGACATCTTAGGACAAGCGGTGCAGGCCACCAGCCATGAAAACTGAGTACATCCAGTACATGGCTGGAGGAAAAAAAAAAAACAACCGTTAGAAATATAACAATATTTTCCACAGAACTCTATGTACTCAATCAACATCAAGGAAGCCCTACCCTAGAGACTTAGCTAAGAACAAGGTGAACAAGGTCAGCTAATCGCACCTCTCCTGCCCTTGTAAACATTGCTTGCTTGCTCAGCCTAGATAGCCACCCTATAAAAAGGAGCCATTTTAGAAGCTCGGGGCTGCAGTGCTCCCTTGCGTGGGTTGCCTGCAGTCCCTGCGCAGGTTTGCAATAAAACTTATAAAATTCACATTGGGTTTGCTGTGGTCTGTCTCCTGGGATGTAACATGGAGGCCCCCAGTGAGATAGGCCATGTAAGACCCCTCCTCACGGAGTGGGCTGCAGCAGACGTTGGTAGCTGGCCAGTCTCCGGCAGTTGTCGCTTGGAAACTGAATTTGGCTGATTCGAAACATTTGGAGTCTCGAGACTGTTTGGTAAGGAAGCTTCCTCTTTGAATATTTGGAAACAGAGCTCTGGTTAGAAAAGGGTGTAGTGGAGCAGGCGGGACACCACCTGATTTCTCCCCACCCGGTCGGTCAAGGAACGCAGGACGTTGCCTTCTCCCTTTGGTTTTGGTTTAGAAGTTTTGTTTGTTTTGTGTGCATATTTGGTTTGTTTGTCTGCTTCACCCATTGCTTCCTCACAGGATTCCTTCAAGAGTCAAGGGCCATGGGTTAGGGGCAATCTGCTGCCCTAATGCCTCTTCAGTGCTTGCTTGATAATTTTTCTGATTTCTCTCACAGGGCACGAGACTATGGGACTCCTGTTGATTCCGCCATGTTGCGGACTCTTTGTGAACTAGAATGGCCAACTTAAGAGCAGACTGGCCAAACCAAGGATTGCTAGACCCATAGAAAAAGGAGAGAGTTTAGCGTACTATCACTAGCACCCACCTGCAGGCAGGTGGCATGGTCAGTATGCAGCCCAGTATAGCAGCAGAGGTAGAGAAAGAAAAGGCAGCCAGGCTGCAGCTGGCTGCAGGAGAAGTAGCAGAGAAAAGGAAAAAAAAAAGAAGCAGCAGGCTCCCCTCACAGTTTCAGGCACTTGCCCCTCCCCCTTGGACACTGGGAATCCCAGGCACCCTGATTTCTCTTTTTGTATAACAAAGAAACTTCTTTCTTAGCTAAGGGGCTGCACCACTGCTTAGTCAGGCAAAAGATAACAGTGCAGTAAACTAGAGGTTATCATCACCTTGCTACAGCCCCTGCCCTCCTCTGCTTTGGCTCCGGGAAATCTCTGCCTCCATGTGGATGGAGCCAGACCAGAGGAGAAGATTTAGGGAATTATAGGGTTACTATGTCCCTGAGAAAATTGAGGACCTCATGTAAACTAGAATACCCCACTGTTAAGAAAATAAGTTTATAAAATTGTGTGTTTTTTTTTAGTTTACTACCCTGACCCTTATAATGACTTAATGTTGTAAAGCTCTATAGGTCAAAAAGAGGGTTAGCATCTCTTTGCCACCTGAAAAGCCACAAAATAGTAACTACATTTTGACCATTCCTTATTTTTCTCTGAAAATCAATAGTTCATTAGGAATAGTAGTTTACAATCTCTTATTGTAAATCATACTAAATTTGTACTAATAGTAAAGCATATGGAATTGTATAGTCTGTCAAATACAAAGACTTCCTTTTTGTACCAAGGATCTGTTGTTGTAAAAAACAACCAAAAAAAACACACAAAAAAACATTTTCTATGTTAGAAATGTATAGTTATTTCAGCAGTCTTTTGTTAATTCTCTTTTTTATTTGCTATTTCATAGCCTGTGATGTTAAAATTTTAGTTTAAATATTAGGGGATATATATAATAATTCAGTAATTGTTAATTGTTCAATGATAGGTCACAAAACCCAGAGTAACAAATATTACTATTGATTGGCTTAATAGACGAATTCTTAACATAATAGGTAGAAAAGAGAACTCTAAAGACATAATCCTGAACCTCCACCTGATTTGCCACCCTAGATCAAACTCATACCTTCCACAGTCTCCAACCACCTACCGACACAGATCAAATATTTTCTTTCCTTGGTCTAATAGGCTTCTTTAAATACAGGATTCCCAATTTTGCTCTCTTAGTCAAGCCCCTCAGTGAGATCTTCTGAGCATGGCTTTTAAGGTCTATAATGACCAAGGAAGTAACAGAAAAGGCAAATAAGGCCCAAAAGAAGTCAGGGAATACCAACTTTTGGCTCCAGCACCCTAAGGGGCTTCATAGCATTTCATCAAGGCCCTACTTTAGAGTGGAAAGAAAGGTCATTAAACTGAAGCCTGCCAGGCTTCCCAGCCCCACCAGTTGACACACTTGTGCTGTGGAAAGAGGGACATGAGAAGGTAAGCTGCCCCCTTGCTCCATGGAGGGAGGGTTCAGTCTCTTCTAGCCCTGCTCCAGCTACCTGTGACCTGACCTTGCCCAGCGTGCTGGGAATTGCCACTGAAGGCCCAAGGACATTGTTCACGAGCCTAAGGTATTTCTTCCAAGTAGCAGATAAGCTAATCTTATTTCTTGTAAACACAAGGGCCATCTACTATGCCTTTCTTGAATATTTAAGTTTTATTTATCCCTCAAAGATCTCTACTGTTGGTATTGACAATCTGATTTTATTGATTTATTTAATGTTTAGTATCTCCTTTATTTCTCTTATCTCAATGCTCCATGCCTATTATAGGCTGGGACCTGCTGCTAATTTCAGCTAGAAACAGTGGTCACTAGGACTTAAACTCTAACTGCAAAGTGTAGAAATGTAACACCTTTTCCCTAAGTACTTGCAGGATTTATAGGTTACTCAGCAAACTGTTCAAAGACTGTCCAAGAGGCACTTCTAGCAGTACACCACCCAAGGACTGACTCCCACATAGACGGGTCCACACACCATGATCCCGACCACTCCCACTACTGCCAAGGTAGAAGGCATACCCGCCTGGGTCCACCGCAGCCGGCTGAAGCTTGCAGTCCCAGCAGAGACACCTTTGTGGACAGCAAAGACTGACCCTGCCAACCCTTGTAAGCTGACCCTGAGAAGGACAGCATGCCCTGCTTCAGCCACAAACCAGAAGTTAACTGGTCCATGCATGGCTAATGCCTAGAGAAACTCACTAAGGACCTCCTTTTAATTAGACTTTGGGAGGGAGGGAAACTAAGGTAAAAGAAAGCAAAGTAAGTCATCTTAAGGTTTGATGCATGTACTGCTATGAGTCATACAGAAAGGGGGTGTAGGTCCCTTGGCTGAAAGAGAAGCTATAAGGTAAATGAAAATTAGATATGTGCTCATAGCTACCACTATAGAACAACCTATGAATATTGGTCATGTGTCCAATAGGCTACTTAGGAAAAGACACCTCCAAAAAGCAATCTTTAAAAGAGGATTACTTATTACTAACTTAGTCCTCACTGAAGGTTAAGGTTTTTAGAAATTAAGAATTCTGATAAATTGGAAAGAAATTGTATGGTTTTAATGATATAAGGTGTAGAGGTACTTTTGAAAGGAAAAGGAAAAAGTAAGTTGTTGTGAAAGCTGTTTATAGATGGATAGTAAAGAAAGTTCATGAAAGTTGAAGGTTTATGTAAGTTGCAGAAGGTTTGTACAAGTTGTAAGAAATTAGTACAGAGAAGAAAAATACAAGGCAGAAAGAAATTAGTATAAGAATTTATTCTCTTCATCCCCTTAGCTCACTATGTTACTTACTGCTCTTACCGGACCCCTCGTTTTGCTTATAGTAGGGGGGTCACCATTAGTCCATATATTATCAACTGCCTCACGCAGTATGTACAAAAGAGAATTCAAGTCATAAAGCTTGTAGTACTAAGGGCACACTATCAGTGTGCCAGCACATACTAGGGAGGACCCTTGACCCAATTAACTTATAGCTACAGCTAAAGTAGAAAATTCTCATGAGCCTCAGCAAATCTAATCTTGCTAGCAAAGGCAGGACACGTTCCTTGTGTATAAGCCCTGAAGATATTGCAGGAAAGTAGTTTATTATCTTAGAACAGTGTGTGCTTGTGTACTTTTGCAAAGATATTGTACAAACATGCTGAAAACATTGTAACCTTGTAGGTTTCACCTATAAATACCCCTCTCCCCTGAGCTCATCACTGACCGTTGTGAGAGGCGCAGTAGGCTAATCACTGGCCAGTGTATAAAACCCAAATTGATTACATCAGTTTAGGGTCCAGTTCCAGTTTGTTGCAGTTGCACCACAGCATTTGTTATTATACCAGTTCAGATGAGCAATACCAAAGTTCAATGATTTGAACTAGTAAAAAAAAATGGGGGAATGTGACATCTTAGGACAAGCGGTGCAGGCCACCAGCCATGAAAACTGAGTACATCCAGTACATGGCTGGAGGAAAAAAAAAAAAACAACCATTAGAAATGTAGCAATATTTTTCACAGAACTCTATGTACCCAACATCAAGGAAGCCCTACCCTAGAGACTTAGCTAAGAACAAGGTGAACAAGGTCAGCTAATCGCACCTCTCCCGCCCTTGTAAACGTTGCTTGCTTGCTCAGCCTTGATAGCCACCCTATAAAAAGGAGCCATTTTAGAAGCTCAGGGCTGCAGTGCTCCCTTGCGTGGGTTGCCTGCAGTCCCTGCGCAGGTTTGCAATAAAACTTATAAAATTCACATTGGGTTTGCTGTGGTCTGTCTCCTGGAATGTAACATAAATCACCCCTCCTGAAATGATGGGGTAAAAGGATAAATCAAAAAGACTCCACAGGGAAAGTTACACTTATGCTGGGTCTTAAATTAAGGATTTCCCTCAGTCTAGTCTGTCTTAAACCCAAGGGAACACAAATTACCGGATTGGCAAGAATGCAGACTGTGGGGAGCAAGTGGGAGAGAAAAGGGCTGAAAAGACTGCCTAAGGACAAGTTGAGAGGAGCTTTAAATTTTTTTTATTGATTGATTTATGGAACTTTAAACATCTTACTAAAATATTAGACTTTGTACAGTAGGCAGAGCTGAGGATGAGGCAAAGGTGAAAAGTTGAAATTCACATCTATTTTGTATTGCCTTGTGACCCTAATACACAGACTAGTACATACAGTTGGCATTCAATGAATAACTGTCAAGTTACATTAAGGACTATGCTATTGTATAATAAATAAAGAGATGATATTAACTTCTTGTAGTATTAATAATTAGAATAATTTATTTAGTCTCTCTCTTTCTCTCAAGTGCCAGGCACTTTGAATAAATTATTTCGTATTACAGTTTTTATATAACAATCCAAGAAGTTTGTTATTATTGTCTACATACTATACATAAAGAAACTGAGTTTAGAGTGGTAATGTGACCTCCTAAGGGCAATTAGCTAATAAGGAGTAACCTACTTTGAGTGCTAGTTTCTTATTTTAATACCTATGCTCTGTCTACTCAGCTATACAGTTTTTCCAGCTGCACTGACAGATTTGTATAAATCTATTCAAAATATGTGCCATCCCTCTGGCTTCAGTCTACCCTTCTTTCCTCCCCTAACCATGATGTGAACAAGATAAGTGCAAAATGGAAGCTTGAGTTGGAAATGAAATATGTGGTGGTAAACACAGTGAAGGTAATTGACCCCTATGGGGATTAAAGTATTACTTTGTTCTTAAAATAGCCAAAAAGGCAAGTAAAAACAGATGCAGTGAGCCAGACTGTGAACTCAGACTGAAGTAAAGAGGGTCAAGAAAGAGAAAGGCATTAGTGCCAACAACAAATAACGGTGATGATGCCAAGTGACTCAAAGCTATCACAACATATGAGTTATCCTCTGATTTTGAGTGATTACTATCAAAGAAGGATTAAGGAATTGGGAAGAGAAAAAACCTGACTTAAATTTAAGAGAAACAGAGCCACACAGGATGCCCAAAAATTCCCATGGAAAATTATGGGAGCCATGTGCTTGTTAGTTAATTTGCAGTCCATACCATTAATAGGCAAATACAGCAGGTCCTTGAATAATGTCCTTTTGTTGAATGTCCTTTTGTTATAACATTGATAACAATAATTTGATTCCCAGCTGGAGCTACTATTAGTATGGAGGGTGTACTTTCTCCCCATGTCTGCATAGGTTTTCTTTGGGTCCTCTGGTTTCCTCCCACATCCCAAAGGTGTGCATGTGAGGTAAACTGGCATGTCTACATTGTCCCACTCTGAGTGAGTGTGCTGTGTGTGTGAGCAGTTCTGCAATGGAAGGGCTTCCTGTGCAGACTAGGATCTGCCTTTTACCCCAGGCTGCCAGGAGGGGTTCCAACAACCTACCACTTTAAATTGAATAGCAAATTTAAAAAGTTTATCTAACTTATTTTTATTAAATACTCTTAAATGGATGTATAGCTCATATTTATTTCACTGTTTTAACATTAGAAGTGTTTTGGGGTCTTTATTTAGAAGTTTGGTGATGTTTTGGTGACCAGAAATATGCTGTAGGAACTTAACTCTTGTTTATGTCAATTAGCCTGTGATAAAATTGATGTTGTTATACCTTGTTTGCTTCGTGTTGCATTCTCCAAGAACCTATCAAAGATGGTAAGCAAGGACTTACTGTACAAGTGTTTGTGGCTCCCTTTAAGAGTAAGTAGGAGGCATACTCTTTGAACTAACATCAAATAATGCTTTCGATCTTGGAATGGACTAAAAAAAAGTTCAAGGTGGATTGCTAGTATATTTGAAAAAGTAAAAGGACATAAAAAAGTGCTAAAACATTTAGGAGAACAAGGAACTTTTATCTGGATGATTAGTCCTTTCTAGTGTTGCTTCGCCATGATGTATAGTCCAGGAGAATAAACCTGAAATAAATAAGCAAACAAAATTCTCTAAAAGTAGCTGAAGTAGAAAACCGTAAGAAACTGTCAAGCCTCAGTTGTTAACTTCAATGAATAACATGATATGAAAGGACTTTGACTTGGACCTTTTCATTGATGTGTTTTATTAAATATGTAAAACAAAAAAATTAATAAGGAACCGCATAAAACAACCCTTGTGAAAATGTATCTTCAAAGGTAAATTATTTTGGTATTAATTTGCTACATGAGAAGACACTATTTGTTTGAAATTGTATTTAGCCTGATCTGTGGTGTCGCAGGGGATAAAGTGTTGCCCTGGAATGCTGACGTTGCCATTCAAAATCCTTGAATGGGCTTGCCTGGTCAATGCACATATGGGAGTTGATGCTTCTTGCTCCTCCCCCTTTCTCTCTTTTTTTTTCTCTCTCTCTCCTCACTAAAATAAATAAATAAATAAATAAATAAATAAATAAATAAATAAATAAATAAATAATTTTTAAACAAGCAAAAAAGAAATTGTATTTAGGAATAATCATTTCTTTTTATTTTATTTTTCAAATGCTATGTAATACAGTCTATTTCCAAAAAGTGGCTTTATTGTTCTACAAAAATACTGTCAATATAGAAACATAGAGTTAGAGTCTACAAAAAGATTAAGTATCTAGGTATGCTTTTGAATTTATACTGACAAAAACACTGGCCCAAAGAGGTAGTGATTTAGATCCTGTCAAGTGGACTTTAGTGGCAGAGAGTACATTAGAATTTATGCATACTGAATCTGTGCTTACAGCTCTATTACACAAGTTGCTAAAAATTTCAAGCTTTAGAGAAACTGCAGTTATGGAAGAAGGCTCCCTTCCTCTTAAAAGTATAGGTAGATTTATTACTAGCCACTTCTGGAATAGAAAGCCCAAAACTGGACCTCCAAGTATTCATGACATCTGAAAAATATAGCAGGTTATTTGTAGAAACCAGTGAGTGAAGGTTATATTCATGAAACACATACTATGAAAGATTGCTGATTTTCTAATCCTTTTGCCCAGAAAATATTTTTCATCACTCTATCCATAATCCTTTAATATAATCACACAGCCATTAATTCTGGTGTCTGAGAGTTCATGGTTTCTGATTTTTAACATTAAAAATATAATAATCAGCCCTGGCTGGTTGGCTCAGTGGTAGAGCGTTGGCCTGGCGTGCAGGAGTCCCGGGTTCAATTCCCAGCCAGGGCACATAGGAGAAGCACCCATCTGCTTCTCCACCCCTCCCCCTCTCCTTCCTCTCTGTCTCTCTCTTCCCCTCCCGCAGCTGAGGCTCCATTGGTGCAAAAGATGTCCTGGGCACTGGGGATGGCTCCTTGGCCTCTGCCCCAGGTGCTAGAGGGGCTCTGGTCGTGACAGAGCGATGCCCCAGATGGGCAGAGCATCACCCCCTGGTGGGCATGCCGGGTGGATCCCGGTCAGGCGCATGCGGGAGTCTGTCTGACTGCCTCCCCATTTCCAGCTTCAGAAAAATACAAAAAAAAAAAATATATATATATATATATACATATATATATATACATATATATATACATATATATATATAATCCAACTATCAATAGAAATCTTGTACACATTTTTTAATGTAAAAAATAAAAAAATAAAAGGTCCACTTTTCCTCTTTATATCCTGATTGAAATTTAAAGAAAATAATTTAAGAATTCAAAATTTCTGAACTTGCCCAAAGCACTGCAGAAGATGGGGACTTTTACTAAATCAGGCAGCCTGAATCCAGAATTTCTGTACAGCTCTCTGGCTTCATTTCTGTTGAGCTCTCTGCCCTCTACTAGGAACAGTAAAGAATTGTCAGTATATGAGCCTCGGCTAGCCTGACCAGGCTCTCCATTCAGCAGTGTATGTGGAGAACAACAGAAAAAAGGGGGCTTGGAGCCTCCATCTCTGAGGTGTGCACATAATTTAATAGGGAGAGCTTCTCTAGGTTTTATTCCCTTCAGTCAAGAATGGGAGCAGGCTGGCAGTAGCCTCTGAAATAAGATCTCAAATGAGAAGACAGAAAACGAAAAGGTGATCTGGTCTAAACTTAATGTTTCATAAACTCTAGTTCATCTATTTCTTTAGAAAAATAATGTGACCTTGTGATTCAGAGCCTCCTGCAGGAAAGTCCAGATACAGAAGTATAGCATTCTCTTATCAATACCCTGAGAGTCCACCCCAAAATTTAATGGTTTGTTAAACTACCAGTTCCTTTTGGTGCATTTTAAGAATTTATTTTTCCTCAGCAAATTCATAATTAGCCTATAAAGTGATCTAAAAGTCAGTAGCCAGAGTTCATGACCCAGTGTCTGTTCCTTCTCATGAGTCACTGAAAGTTCAGGTAATACAACACCTGACAAGCACTTAAACAGTCTCAGGAAACATCTGAGTAACAGACAGCCAATCAACATGTAAGAAATCTGTTTGTTTTGAATTAAAGAAAAACTTCCCCTAACTCATTCCTCATAAACAGAGTAGTAGACATTAAAGGAAACTATGAATAATCTGCTTTGACCGGGAAAGGACATTGAGAAAATGCCAAAGAGATTTTTTTGTTGTTTAATTGATGTTCCACATTGATTTGAAACAGGCCAACTGCTTTCAAATATTCATGCTAATAGACTTTTACTCTCCTCAATCAAAATAATCCAACTGGTCTACCAACTTCCTAATAGACTCATAAACCTTGGATATCTTATAGTTCAACCTGTCATTCAAAAAATGAATCTATTCTATAAGATTAATGGCCCTCAAGCTTTGATATGAATATCATGAGTACACAGAGGCATATTTCATCCTGTTTACTGTTTCTATTGTTGTTTAAATCAAATTGTCAGAAAGTTTAGAAATTCCTTCATATACTAAATCAAAATATAACTCCTTACAGCATCCACACGTTGATTCCAGGTTAGCTCTCTGGAAATTATTCTCCAAAATAGGTCACTTGGTTTTATATAATAAGTTTTTAAATACTTGAAGACAAGTTTCACACTGTAAATAAATGTTCTCTTCTCAACAAAATGTGTCATTTTAGACTACATTTAATGCTATTATCCAGAAATTTTATAAGCATACAATAAATGTTTGCCATTCTTTGGTTCCATCAACTTGAAAATAAGCAACACATTAGAAATTTAGAGATAGAACAGTAAACAATATAAACAAAAATCTTTGCCTCTTGCAACTCTTCTTTGTTTATTATTTGACTTATCAGTACATTGGTTGAAAAAAACCCAGTAGTGTTTGCAATATAGTTTAAATGCACAGAAGCAGAAATTAGAAGACCAGTATCTGATTGGATATTGTTTAGCCTGGTGATCATTCACAAAGTTGGAGACAATTTACATTTCTTTTGTCTTAGAGTTAATGGAAGACAAGTGAGGTTAAAATTCCCTTGGCTGTATATATCTAGAATAATGTTTAGCCTCTGATCTTTTTTATTCCAGATTTAAATCTCAGCTTTCTCTTTTTACTTCCTAACCACTACATAATTTTTCCAATATTCAGTTTGCTTGTATGCCTTTACACGTTGCTGATCCTCCTCTTTAGAATATTCTTCCTTAATTTCTCCTTCTGGACAACTTTGCATTTTTTTCAATTCAGCTGAAAATACTAGATTATCTTCAAATCTTCCTTGACTCATCTCCATTTCCCTACACAGTATCTGGAACTTCTTCCTTTGTGTCTAAAATATTGTATTTATACTTCTATGATAATACTGATCTCCTCAGATCATAATTTCTCTAGTTATCTGTACATATTAGTAGAATGTAAGTTTCTTGAAGACAGAAACAATATCTTATGCATTGTTTTAGGATAGATCTTGTAAAAATATGACTTACTCTACACAATAATATTCATGAGAGGATTTAGTGAAAACACTAAAAATTGTAAATCAATAATATAAATTTAAGGTATTTTTTGAGGAGCCACTGAGCCATTTCACCTGCAGGTGTTGTAAAGTACCAAAGGCTACAGAATTAATATTAATATTTTGGGAGGCTTGAGAAACATTTTGTTGATTTGGGTTAAGATGTGCAGAGAAATTGTGAGAATAGTCTCTGTACTGTGTGATTGGCATAGTCAGGATGGCCCTTGGCATTGAATTGTAAATGCAAAAGGGAGGAAAAGATGGATCCCCAGACATTCCACCATGCCTGTGGGGAAAGGGCTGAATGGCTAGCCAGGTACAGGGAGAGAAAAGCCAAAATAAACCTTTTCTCATAGCAATGAGCCATTTGCGGGCATTTGTTCCCACCGAAACTACCTCTCCTATGTAAATGTGTGTGGTTAACACGTGTGACTCGGGACAGAGAGATAGCAGATGAACACTAGATAATATAGGAATGCCTTTTAATATGTAAAGAGACATCTTTCTACCATTGTGTTGGCTTGTAAACTTTGTTTTCCCCAAAAGGATGTATGGCTTGCAAATTAAATGTGGTCCTATCATATTAAAGGACATATGACTATAACCAATAGTGGTAAGGGGCTCCTAATTGCAATTTTTGCTTCTGTACTTCCCACTTACAAAACTATAAAAACTAAGTAGAACAAAGGGCCGGCGCGCACTTTCCTTCAGAATTCTGTTGGAGTAGCCACCGCTTGGCCAAGCTAGACAATAAAGCTTTGATGTGCAACTGATGGACCTTGTTCCTGTCTTCAATGTTTCAGGTCCCTCCGAATTAGGCTTAACATTTTTTATAATATAATATAAACTATATCTTTATTGTAATAAATTTTCAAACTGAACAAAAACAGGATTCAAATATTCATAATTCTGAGATATTAATTAATTTAGATTTTCAATTTATTTCATTATCAGAAGCAATTATACTGTATCATTCAAGTATAAAGATACTTACTGAAAGAATACTGCTTGATAAACCATAACATTCTCCTGACTATAGCTGAGAAAGAAAAGAAGAGAAAATATTTTGATAAATTTGGTGTAGACCTTTATTGCTGTGTTTACCAGGTGAAATGTGTTAGCAGTGTGGCACCGTATTTCTTTCCCCAAAAGAATCTAGAGCTAAATTCAACATCCTGAGATGCCCCCAAATCCCTTCCACTTATGTACACCCTAGTCCTATTAATAAATGCACTTTGTTTTTTTCTTTGATAATATATACTATATTTTTTGACTGATTTTTGTCTCCAACTCAACTCTGTTTTTCACAAACATCACCATTGCTTTAGTTTCTCTGGTGGATCCAAACTCACACCCTTTCCAGCTCATTTTCTACTGGTTAATAGGGGATCTTAAAGCAACAAAGTGAGATTTATAGATTTTCTGGACTTTCATCCCAGAGTTCTTTCGTGGCAGATAACCATTTCTGAGTTTTCCCTACAACAGATATGATTTTCAGTATGATCTTCACCCAGTTTCTGACATAAAGCTTCTAAAATCCTTGGAATGTCTTAAGCAGTGAGAGCCATAAGATGTTTTTTCTTATGTTAGTGAGGTGACTTTTTGCTCCACACCAAGGGATCAGAGCCTTTTGTTAAGAGAACCAAACAAGTGAGATAATTAGAGGGTTGGAATTTTCAGTCTCTATCCTCTGACCCTCAGAGAAGGGAGTGGAGCTGAAGGTTGAATCAATCAACAGTGGCCAGTGATTTAATCAATCATGACAACATAATGAAATCTCCATAAAAACCAAAAAAGATAGGCTCTAAAAGCTTTCTCTTTGGTGGACCCATTGAGGTGCTGGGAAGGTAGCACACCCAGAGATGGCATGGAAGCTCAGCATCCCTTCTTTTCATCATGCATCTTTCATCTGGCTGTTGATTTGTTTCCTTTAATATACTTTGTAATAAATTGGTAATCTAGAGAGTAAGCAGATTCCTTGAGTTTTGTGAGTGACTTTAGCAAATTAATCAAACCCTAGGTGGGGGATCATGGAAACCTCTGCTTTAAAACCAGTCAGTCAAAAGTACAGGTAACAACCTGGACTTGAAACTGGTGTTGGAATTCCAGGAAGTGGGTTGTGGAACCTTTCATCTGTAGCCAGTTGGAAAGAAGCACAACTGACAACCTGAGTTTACAATTGGCATTTGAAGTGAATGAAGGGCAGTCTTATGCAAACAAGTCTTTTAGCTCTGAAATCTCTGGGTAGATAGTTTCAGAACTGAGTTGCTTGTTGATTGGGGAAAACTCCACCCTCTCTACATACTGGATCTGGTCACCAGAATTTTAGCAGGTAAAAAACACAATATTTTGTTGCCTTCTTATGCCACTTTAAGACACAGACAATATCAAGTAAAAAATTCCAAAAAGGGAAAACCTGTGTATAAATTTATGGCTGGCCTTATACTTGTGGAACTGCTTTGTTTCAAGGTCATATAACAAACAAACAAAAACAAACCCTTAGAGAGGTTATTAACAAAGCAACATTTTCAAAACTTGAGAATGCGAATTTATCTTAAAAAGGAAATAGCTTAACTTCTTGAGGATAAAACTCAAATGTTATACTTTAGCAAATACAACAATGAGACTTTATTGAATTTTCCTTGAGTTGATTGTTTTAGAAGCTTAAATATCACTGCAAACTAGGTTTATACTAGTGTGATAGTTGATTTTGTGTCAACTTGACTGGGTTTGGGTGCCCAGATATTTAGTCAAACATTATTCTGTGTTTGTTTGTGAGGGTGTTTCTTGATGAAATTAATATTTGAATTGGTAGACTAAGTAAAGCAAATTTCCCTCCCCAATGTGGTGTGTCTTATCCAATCACTTAAAGGCCTGACTATAACACCTGTCCTGCTAATAAAAAGAACTCTTCTTGACTGACTGCATTGACATCAGACTCAAAGAGAAACATGAGCTCTTCATTTGTATCAAGCCTAAAGGCTTTCAGACTATAATCTGTACCATACAAATTGCTCATTTTAGGACTTCTCAGCCTTCATATCAGTTTCTTATAATAAATTTTTATCTATCTATCCATCTATATCGCTCTTTCCTAATGTTTCTGTTTCTTTGAAAAATCGTAACTAATACTAATACAATTAGTGCATTAGTGTTGACTTCAACTTTCTAGCCATTAGTTTTCTTATTTGTAAAATAACAGGTTTTGATTAATTTTAAACATCCTTCAGCCATTAGTTTATAGTTTTCTAATTCCGTAACAGTCACATCAAATAATTCTTTTTGCCTGACGAGGAGGTGGCGCAGTGGATAGAGTGTCGGACTGGGATGCAGAAGGACCCAGATTTGAGACCCTGAGGTCGCCAGCTTGAGTATAGGCTCATCTGGCTTGAGCAAAAAAAAAAAAAAGCTCACCAGCTTGGACCCGAGGTCGCTAGCTTGAGCAAGGGGTTACTTGGTCTGCTGAAGGCCCACGGTCAAGGCACATATGAGAAAGCAATCAATGAACAACTAAGGTGTCACAACGAAAAACTGATGATTGATGCTTTGTCCCTATCTATTCCTCTCTCTGACTCTCTCTCTGTCCCTATTTAAAAAATATATATTTATGGCTTTTACTGAATGAGGATTTGCTATGTCCCAACACTGAGCTGGAGCACGTTTATGTACTTACTTATGTATTTAACAATTTAATCTCACAAGAACCTGAGGTATTATATATACTTTTATATATATATTTATATATATTATATATATCTTTTTTTTAAGTGATAGGGTGAGAGGCAGGGAGGCAGAGAGATAGACTCATGCATACACCCTGACCAGGAAAGGATGTACCCAGCAAGCCCCTTATCAGATGATGCTCTGTCCATCTGGGGCATGGCTCTGTTACTCAGCAACCAAGCTTTCTAGCCCCTGAGGAGAGGCCATGGAGCCATTCTCAGTGCTCAGGGCCAACATTCTCAAACCACTCAAGCCATGGCTATGGGAGGAAAGAAAGAGAGTGAGAGAAAGAGAGAGAAGGGAAAGGGGTAGAGAAGCAGATGATCACTTCTCCTGTGTGCCCTGACCAGGAATCAAACCCGAGACTTCCACATACTGGGCCAACACTCTACTGCTGAGCCAACCGGCCAGGGCCACCTGAGGTATTACTATTCTTTATTTTTATAAGAGAAGACAGACAAACATTCAGCAATTTGCCCAAGTTCTCAAATCTTAAAAATTGCAGGAGCAGAATTCAGACATATTGCCTTAGAAAAGTTAGCCTAAACAAATCAAAGTAAAATGAAATAATAACTTGAGAAAAATATAAAAAAGCAAAATAGTGGTGAAGTTGGGAAAGAATTTTTTGATACCTCAACACAACTTACTAAGTCAACTCCTCTAAACTTACTTTTCTCTTAATAAATGTAAGTTCAGATCACTGAACATATTTCTCAAAAGAAGATTTCACTTTTATAAAAATGACTACTATTTTTATGCCCAAACCCTAGTTCTTTAGGTTCTGACCACCATTGTCAAGTGATAAAAAGCTCTATCCATGAAAAAGAAGAGGTTTATGTGATTTCTGGCAAATATTTTACTTTATACACATACACACAGACTTTTTTTGTTTTTTTAATTTTTTTTTTTATATCCCTCTGAAGCTGGAAACGGGGAGAGACAATCAGACAGACTCCCACATGCGCCCGACTGGGATCCACCCGGCACGCCCACCAGGGGCGATGCTCTGCCCACCAGGGGCGATGCTCTGCCCCTCCGGGGCATCGCTCTGCCACGACCAGAGCCACTCCAGCGCCTGGGGCAGAGGCCAAGGAGCCATCCCCAGTGCCCGGGCCATCTCTGCTCCAATGGAGCCCTGGCTGCGAGAGGGGAAGAGAGAGACAGAGAGAAAGGAGGGGGGTGGGGTGGAGAAGTAAATGGGCGCCTCTCCTATGTGCCCTGGCCAGGAATCGAACCCGGGTCCCCCGCACGCCAGGCCGACGCTCTACCGCTGAGCCAACCGGCCAGGGCCAAGACTTTTTTTATAACATCCTATTTGTCTCTTCTTCAACAAATTAATGAAATTAGAGTTCTTATAGAATAGATTATCCTAAATTTTCAAATTTTCCTGCACTTGCTTTGGTGTGCATTCCATTTTAAGCAGATTAATTACTTAATTTAGTTTGGCTTAAGGTATTATTAATATTCTCTATATTTTTTAACATGGGGAAAATAATTTTGTTTGAAAATACAGCTATGCTCATCAATATCTATATAACAAAATGGCTAATATTTCTTATGTCAGACTGTACTATAATATCTAATGCTTAGTGTGTGTCAGATAAGTATTTTTATTGTTTCCATTTTACAGTTGAAAAAAGTGAAACTTACTGAGGTTAAGTAATAAATATTACATCACATAAGAGCTGAAATTAATGAGTCTCAAATTTAGACCTAAAATTAAGAAATGTAGGTTTACAAAGTTTCATGAGTAGAATAATTACTAGTATTATAATATTCTAATAGTGTGCCTTATTTTAATACTATAATTACTGCAAGTAGGACAAGGCTTTTCTCAAAATTATTGACCTCTTCTCTATTAAGTAAAATATTTTTAGCTATCTCTTTCCTGCTTAAAATACACTTTCTTGTTTTAAAATGTTCTATAGGGATACAAATTTATGTAGCTAATTATAGATACCAAATCCTGGATCTTCTAAGAATCTGCAATAGAAAAGAAGGCCAAATCAGCTTAAATACTCTTTTTTTTTTTATGAGATCTTAAAAATTCTGAATAGAATCTATCACTTTGCCAAGCATGCGGAATAGTAGCCATTCAGATGCTGAGAAATTTTCCCATGTAATAGTTTGTTTATCAGTTTGGAAATACCCTCACTCGCTGCCTCAGATTTTTAGGGGTTTGAAACCAAAAAAAAAGGTGAAAATTAGGTAAAAACCTAAAGCACCAATGACCTTTTGTATATATCAAAGTTTCTACTTATACATTTCAATATAATGAATTTCCCAGAAAGGCAATAATCAGAGGCGTTAACTTCACCAGGAGGCATAAGAGTGCCAAGACAGTTGAGTGGCAGTGAGCTTGGCTCTGTGACTATGAATTGTGCACAAATGATCCTCACCTTGCTTCAAAGAAGGACAGCAGCCCCAGTTCAGACAAAGCACTTACAGAGCTGCACCTGTGGGTTGCCAGAGCCTTCCCGGGCAGGATCCTGGCTGCTAGACAAAACTCTGACCAAAGGCTCATTTAATAAATGCTTCCAAGTCAAAAGCCATTTCTATCGGGCTAGTTTCAAATGAACGCTGCCAAGGCTTAAATTCCCCATCTCACACTGCCATCTACTGTCTAATGCCTGGTGTTCTAAAGAAAGAAAAGAGTGAAAATAAATAAGTAAGTAAGTAAGTAAGTAAATAAATAAATAAATAAATAAATAGATAAATAAATAAATAAATGAAAGAAGCACAAACCAAGCACTTCAGCAGTCATGAACATTATTCATGAACTCTTATGTCAAAGTCCAATTTTAATGATAATCAAATCTGGTTGTTTTAATGTTCACCAGCAATACTACTTTTCACTGAGTAGTCATATAAAATGTATGTAGACCAAAACCACACTATTTGACCTCACATGGGGTAAGAAAATTTGAAGTCCTTATTTTTAAATAATTAGAACCACCGAATCCTATCTAGGGACAATAGACCTAAGAGATTTTGGTTGAGAATATTACCTCATTGTTTTAACTATAAGAAAACAAAGTGCCTGTAACTGACTATGCTTCCAGTCATGGGTGTTGTCCTCAAGGTTAAATAAACTAAACCTTGGCAGCTAACAAGTCTTCACAAACAGATGGCTAGGACTAGGCAATGTTAGTGTAGTCATCTATGTTTAAGGATGCAGTCTTTCATTGCAGATTATTGACCCACTGTGAGCCTACCCACATCTAGTTCTTCCTTTCACCACTAGTGAGATCATTTTCCCAAGACTCGACTCTTCCACTTTTATACTAGCTGATCCAAAGCCAAATGCTTTGGACCATTATATCCTTCTTAGAGGGAATTCCCAATCATCACGGCCACATAAAAGCATTTTGCTGATACAACTATGTTACTCACAATGCCATCATGCTTCATCCTTTTGTTGTTGTTGTTGCTTATGATTTGTTCTGTTTTTATAAGGCATATCATAGAGTCATCAAACAAATTCTGTATCAAAGTGCTAATTGTCATCATAGCTTTGCCACATTTTGCATTGAAGCAAAAGCAAACATCAACCTCAATTTTACTGTTTGAAAAAAAGAATAATTTTTTCCCTTTCTACCTCATTGAGTGAAAAAATGCAATTTAAATAAGCTAAATAAAAACATTCTACTATTAATATTGATATTGTAACTTAGCTATTTATGTGTATTTATTTATTAAAGCATTACCTCCAATTCCACCCCAGAATCTAGAGCTGTGTCTTGCATAAAGTTGCTATTTCTAAAAGATTTATAGAATGACTGCTTCATAGATTGATATTCTCTGGAATTTACTAGAAAATTTCAACTATCTACATCAAAACACTTCTGTTCTATAGAGAGTTATGACATTATCTTTTTAACTTTAAATAATGTCCTAATAAATTAAACACACACACACACACGTGCGCATGCACACACACACAAAGAAAAAGAAAGATGTTTTCAATTGAAAGCCTCCCTGTAAACCCAGTAGCCAGGGCCACCATCACAGCAGCCTGACCCATGCAGGTTTGCATTGAATTTGGACAGTCGGTAAAGAAACAACAGAGCCAAAAGCTGATGGGCCATCATCTTTAATCCTAGCTTGCCCAGCATGCAAATAAAAACACACACTGGGCTCCAAAACCCATTCATTCAGTGTTCACAAAGCTACTGACTTATCCAAGTTTCCTAGAATCAAAGGTTTCTAGCTCACCAGACTTATTCCTCTGTTCCCTAACTCCTTCCTCCTCCCTGCACAAACTCTGCACAAACTGGCTTTTCCTTCGGCACTCTGCCATCTTGGCTGCTTCTCCTGGCCTCCTCCACGTAGCCTTTCTCTGCTCTCCTCTCTAATGCTAATCTCAAGAACCGAGAGAGCAAGCTCCTGGTCTGCCCCACTTTATAGTGCAGGAATCAAAACCTTTAATCCAATATACAAAATAGGGAAGTCTCTAATACAAAGTCATTTATCTGAGGCATGATGGGATTGCACCACCCTACATCAAAAAGGGTGGGAAAGGCTTAGTCCTAAAACCAAGCCCCAGGCTACAAGGATCCTGCCTGCCCACATCCCGCCCCCAACACACATTAATATCACCTGGGCGACAGGCTTCCATTTTGGCAGTGCCATCTTTAACAAAGTGAGCATAATATATTTTATCTGCCCAACACTCGCCATATTTTTTATTATTATAATTTACAAAAATTATTTAAAATTCTATCAAGTATGCCTTTGAAAAGATATACAAAATAGAAAAAGATAAATGTTTTTGTTTTGAATTTAAAAATAGCAAGTCTTTCTTCTCTGGAAATCCTCAATTAACCAATAAAGGAAAAGTTGGAATTTCCAGAGCTGTAAACTAAAACTTTAAGACCACCCATTGCAAAGCAATTAACTTTTAAAATATTAAAAATAATTGACAAATACATCCAAAAAATATTATGTATTAATGTTGGGCGGATAAAATGTATTATGCTCACTTTGCTAAAGATGGCGCCGCTCACGTGGAGGCCGTTGCCCAGGTGATATTAATGTGTGTCTCTGTGCGCTGTGGGCAGGCAGAATTCTTGTAGCCTGAGGCTTCATTTTAGGACTAAGCCTTTTCCACCCTTTTTGATGTGGGGTGGTGCAATCCAATTATGCCTCAGATAAGTGACTGTATCAGAGACTTCCTTATTTGTATATTGGATTAAGGTTTTGATTTCTACACTATAAAATGGGGACAGAACGGGAGCTTGCTCTCACTTGGTTCCTGAGATTAGCATTAGAGAGCAGAGAGCAGAGAAAGGCCACGTGGAAGAGGCCAGGAGAAGCAGCCAAGATGGTGGAGTGTTGAGTGAGAAGCCAGTTTGTGCAGTTTGTGCAGGGAGAAGGAAGGAGATGGGGAACTGAGGAGAATAAGTCTGGTGAGCTAGAAACCTTTGATTCTAGGAAACTCGGATAAGTCAGTAGCTTTGTGAGCACTGAATATGAGTGGGTTTTGGAGCTCAGTGTGTGTTTTTATTTGCCCGCCGGGTGCAAGCTAGGATTAAAGATGATAGCCCACCAGTTTTTGGCTCCATTGTTTCTTTACCAACTGATTGAATCCAATGAGAACCTGCATGGGCCAGGTGGTTGTGATAGTGGCCGTGGCTTCTGGCTTTACAATTAAATAAGAAAAATAGTTGTTCATGTGTGTGTGTGCACACACTGGTTATTATAGGAAAAAAATCAATATTAATGAATTTATATGATTCATTTACTAACATTTTGATTATTGTTACAAAGTCTCAAGATGCTATGAGTTGAAAATATATAAATAACTGCAATTGACAAAGAAAAGGGATGGCCTTTAATGGATTAAACTCATGTCACTGACATCACCATCATGCTGTTTGCTGAAAGTCTCTACTAATAATAATTATCTACTACTGAATTTGTTCTAAATTCTTATTGCTTTCTCTTTAAACTAGTGCATTCTATTCTCCTTACCAATAATTAATTCTTTTATATGACTGCAATATTTATGATGTAACTTAAATAGGTTCACCTATGAGACCTTACTAATACAGAAAAACAACAAAAACCCCAGAAAGCCAGAGGAGGAGGCGAACAGAAGATAACATAAAGGATTTGGGATATTGTGAGCTTTCCTGTAAAGAGGCCAGCTATTGATCTAAAAATCACCACTGATTTTAAAATCACCATTCAATGGACTGTATAAGATCCTGTGTTGCAGGAACTACAGCTGAGTCATATTTGACTCCAGACTTGATGGTACCTGTGGAAGGAGGAAATCTAAATTGGGAATGGTGGGGGGAGGAGGAAGTGCAGCATCTAAACCAGTGTTCTCCAACATTAGAGTATGGGCATCAGAGTTGCCAAAGGCCTGACCTGTGGTGGCATAGTGGACAAAGCATCAACCTGGAAATGCTGAGATTGCCAGTTCAAAACCCTGGGCCTGCCTGGTCAAGGCACATATGGGAGTTGATGCTTCCAGCTCCTCTCCCCCTTCTCTCTCTCTCTCTCTATCCCTCTCTCTCTCTCACACCTCTCTAGAATGAATTTTTAAAAAAAGAGTCACCAAAGAGGTTATTAAAACACAGATTGCTGAGTCCCAGCTTTGAAGTCTTGACTAAGTATTATAGCTCTGGGAGGGACCTAGTATTTGCATTTCTATCAACTTCCCAGAAAATGATCCCTAGAGCACACTTTGAGTGCCACTGACTTAAGAGTAAAGCCACTTGGGAGACTTCTGCTCATATAAGTAGGCTGGACTGTGTCACCACTGTTCTGAATATTTCTGAATTATCACAGCAAAGTATTCCTTATTTTTCCTATGTAAACTGTGTATAGCAGCTAGTCATTGGTTTTTATTTTTTATTTTAAATTTATTTTGAATCATAAACCATGCTATAAAAATAAAGATTTTCAATCTCTATATTAGAACTAGAAGAGAGAAACAAGAAGGTATAGATAGGTCTTTTTCTTTTTTAAATTTATCTTGTTTCTTACTTATTCTACTATGTTTTAATTATCTTATACCCCTCTCCCTTCTTAAGTGAAAGGATTCTGTGTTATATGTCTAAGGTACTGACCTAATCCAACAGTACATAGCTTAATAAAAGGTTGTAAAATAAATGAATGTTTAAGTGTATTTAAATACATGAAAGTATAAATGAATGAAGTGATATATTGAAGGATTGTATATGCCAAAAAATAGAGGTGCATCTTATATTAAGAGCTAAGGATGTAATGTTAAAAATAAAAAAAAGGAGAAAGAAAGAAAATAGATGCAATTTGGACTCTCATTTAGTTTGTGGCCTAATGGAAAGAGATATATTAAAGACATAATTAGCACCTGACCTGTGGTGGTGCAGTGAATAAAGCGTCGACCTGGAATGCTGAGGTCGCCGGTTCAAAACCCTGCACTTGTCTGGTCAAGGCACATATGGGAGTTGATGCTTCCTGCTCCTCCCCTTCTCTCTCTCTCTCTCTCTCTCTCTCTCTCTCTCTCTTTCTCTCCTCTCTAACATGAATAAATAAATAAATAAAATTAAAACAATGTTCTCTTAAAGACATAATTAGCAATGTATAAAATGTATTGTGAAGGAAAAAGCCACAGTGTATGGAAACCTAGATATGTGATAAGGGTGTGGGCAGGTACAGAATGTTACTTTCAGTTCTGAGAAATAAGTGGGAATTATCCAGACCTAAGTTATAAATATGTGAATATGAAAACAAAAATTTTCCAAAAATAAGATATAAAATATGTAAATTTATAGTAGAAGTAATGCCACTAGTAAATTTTGATCATAGGGCCAGAAGACCACCCATTCTTCCAAATGTCATCAAATGAATAGATATTATTGGTCAATAGGAAGTTTAGTGTTCTGTTAATTTTATCAAAATTAAAATATTGTAGAAAATAACAAGTTATTAGTGAGTGTTGAGTTGTGAGAAAGAGAAAAGAAGGAGCAGTAAAAGAAGCAGTAACATGTTTTTTGTGACTGGTATTTATTGTCTCAAATCAAGTGAAAGCATAGATTCCTTCAAATGTCCTAATTATATGCTCTGGATCAAATATAACTCTTGCTAAGAGTATTATAGTACAATAAAAGCATAATGAGTTTAATTCTATCATTACTTTTGATCTTGCTAGCACAACTTGTTTATTTAAAACCAAACAAATGCTAGTGTTAGGGAACATTTTTGGCAGAAAGGTCATATTAAGAATAATAATGTGATAACCCATAATAAAAATAACTTATTATAGGAGAAAATTTTAAGTCAACCTTGGCTTATTAAAAGAAAATGTATTATTCAAAGAAATTTTTCTCTGAACTGCTGATATTCCATTGTTTCCAGGTGAAAATAGTTGATGATTTGCACCTGGTTAATTGAATACCCTATCAAAAAAGGGAAAAAAACATATATTTGACATTTTAAAAATTAATATATGTTACTATTCTACTGGAATATTTTCTTAGAATTTTAGTAAGATTTCCATAACATACTGTATAAAAATAAAGTGAAAAAAAATGATTTCTCAGTGGAATTACATTCGAACGAGCATTCATTGAACACTTGTTTGAACAAGGTACTTGGTTAGTCACCAGAGAATAGAGATAACATTTAAGGTGTAGGCATAAGTATGCAAAGGCTTATAAATTTAGGAAGAGTATAACACATTCAAGAAATTAGTAGAGCCAGAAAGCAATGTTAGTGTGGGAATGAAGTGATTGTTGATTGAGGACAACAAACTGGAGAGAGAAGTTAACAGCCAGACCATGAGGTATATTATAAGCCAGGAGTTGGGAAATTTTTTGACTGAGAGAGCCATGAATGCTACATATTTTAAAATGTAATTCCATGAGTGCCATACAACAGCCCGTGTACATTACGCATTATCCAATAAAAATTTGGTGTTGTCCAGCTGTGATTGGCTCCAGCCACCTGCAACCATGAACATGAGCAGTAGGAAATGAATGGATTGTAATACATAAGAATGTTTTATATTTTTAACATTTTTTTTATTAAAGATTTGTCTGTGAGCCAGATGCAGCCATCAAAAGAGCCACATCTGGCTCACTAGCCATAGGTTCCCAACCCCTGTTATAAGCCATATTTCATATTTTGTGTATCTCTAAGAGCAGACCCTGAGACAATACCTTGGATGTGGGTAGTTTATTCAAGAGTTGATTCCAAGGTACACAGGGGGGTAAGAGGAAGAAGTGAGATAAGGAAAGAAGAAACCCAAATTTAGGTCTGTTAATGAGCTGGTTATGGCTATGGGCAACACTTAATTCCATATGGTATCCCTCTGAGGTTAATACTATAAAGAGGTGGCCTTCAGTGTTCTAAGAATCATCCCACTGAAGATGTGAAATCTGGGATGGCTGGGGCATTTATTCACTGTTTAAGAAGGGTTGCCCCTGAAGGGCTACTGAGCATTTAGCAAACAGTTATTGTACTAGGGAAAGCCTTCATGTAGAGATTAGCAGAAATAGATTATTTGCCTGATATGGGAAATTATCAGCTTGCCAAAAATTGCCCACAACTTCAGGAACTCATATGAGTAAAAAACAATACAGGTAGGTTAGGCATTAAAAATGCAACAGTATCAAGTAACTATTTTAATGTTAAAGGATTTTAAGCAATAAAGGGACACAATCAAAATTATGTTTTGATGTTTATTCTAGCTATAATGAAGTGACAAGATTGACAAGATTGAAGCTGAACAAGATAAGAAACTTGTTAGAAATCCAAACAAGTAATGATTCTAGATAGAAAAAAGTGGAGTGGTTCATTAGCTGGTTTGAGAGAGGCAAAATTGATTATATAGTGGATGAAAAATAAGGAGAAATTAGGAGTGACCCCAAGATTTCTGGCTTCTCCCAAAATGGATAATGTGACATTCACTAAAATAGACCATGGTCATCAGTTGGGTTTCCAAAGTAGAAGATAATATATCCACTCATTCATGCCATTTATTGATTCAGCAATAAGTTTTGAGACGTTGCTGTTCTAGACATCAGAATTCAGCAGTGAAAAAATATATCCAATATTTATACAAAGCAAGGAAATAAACAAAAATAAATATGGCAACTTGAGATATGGATAAATTATATAAAGACCTTAAAACAGGAAGATTGGATAGAGTATATTGAGGGTACGTGTAGCTCCTTTGGAAAGAGTGCTCAGGAGAAATCCCTTTATAAAGAAGTGGCATCTGGACCAGGAACTGAATAATGAGAAGGAACAACAGAAAAAACTAGAAGGAAGTTTTTCCAGGCAAAGGGAAGAGTGAGGTCCTAGTGTGGAATGAGAGTGTGGTATATTCAGGGAGCAGAAGGAAACCACATGTATAACTTAGTGAAAGCAGAGGAGATGGTTATGAGAGAAGCCTGTGAAGAAGTCACAGGAGCAGATTCTGTAAGGATTATATGACATAAAAAGAAAATTGGATTTTTATTTTCAGAATAATGAAATGATTGGTGGTTTTCCAGCAGCGGAATCAATGTGATCTCACATGCTTTGTAAAAATCACTCTGGATGCTTTGTAGAGAGATTTTTTTTTTTAATTTATTGTGTTTACATAGATTCTAGTGTTGCCACCAATGCATCACCCTCACCCATATTCCCCTCAACATCTTCCTTGCCTCCCTCCCTATTCTCCCCTCTTCCCTTCAGGTTTATCCAATCGTATCATCCCCCTTTCCTCTGTTCTCTTTTCCTCTGGTCCCTTTGATTTCTTCTCTCTCTCAATTTCGTTCCTAAGGTCACATTGTTCATTGGATTCCTCAAATGAGTGAGGTCATATGATATTTTTCTTTTTCTGCCTGGCTTATTTCACTTAACATAATAGTTTCCATGTCCATCCATGTTGTCACAAAAGGTAAGATTTTTTACTTTTTCATGGCCCCATAGAATTCCATTGTATATATCAATATATAACACTGCTTTTTAATTCACTCATCCACTAACAGATGCTTGGGCTGTTTCCACATCTTTGCTATTGTGAACAATGCTGCCATAAACATGGGGGTGCATTTCTCCTTTTGAAACACTGCTATGGTGTTCTTGGGGTATATTCCTAAAAGTGAGATAGCTGGGTCAAAACGCAATTTGATTTTTAATTTTTTGAGGAGTCTCCATACTGTTTTCCACAGTGGCTGCATCATCCTACATACCCACCAGCAGTGCAGGAGGGTTCCCTTTTCTCCACATCCTCATCAGCACTTATTATATATTGTTTTGTTGATGAGCACCATTCTGACTTGTGTGAGGTGATATCTCACTGTGGTTTTATTTTGCATTTCTCTAATGATTAGTGATGTTGAGCATTTTTTCATATGCCTATTGGCCATCTGTATGTCCTCTTTAGAGAAGTGTCTATTCATTTCTTTTGCCCATTTTCTGATTGGATTGTTTATCTTCATGGTGTTGAGTTTTAGAAGATCTTTATAAATTTTGGTTTTTAACCCCTTATCAGACGTATTGTCAAATATGTTCTCCCATTGTGTAGTTTGTCTTTTTATTCTATTCTTATTGTGTTTAGCCATGCAAAAGCTTTTTAGTTTAATATAGTCCCATTTGTTTATCCTGTCTTTTATTTCACTTGATCGTGGAGATAAATCAGCAAATATTGATATATTGCTGCGAGAGAGGTCGGAGAGCTTACTGCCTATGTTTTCTTCTAAGATGCTTATGGTTTCAAGACTTACATTTAAGTTCTTTATCCATTTTGAGTTTATTTTTGTGAATGGTGTAAGTTGGTGGTCTAATTTCATTTTTTTTTTTTGTAGGTAGCTGTCCAATTTTAACAACACTATTTATTGAAGAGGCTGTCTTTACTTCATTAATGCTCTTACCTCCTTTGTCAAATATCAGTAGAACAAAAATGTGTGGTTTATTTCTGGGTTCCCTGTTCTGTTCCATTGATCTATATGCCTGTTCTTATGCTAGTATCAATCTGTTTTGAGTACAGTGACCTTGTAGTATAACTTGGTATCAGGAAATGTGATACTGCCCACTGTATCTTCCTTTTCAAGATTGCTGAGGCTATCTGTGTTCCTTATTGGTTCCATATAAAGTTTTGGAATATGTGTTCTATATTTTTGAAGTATGTCATTGATATTTTAATTGGTATTGCATTGAATTTATAAATTGCTTTGGGCAATACAGACATTTTAATGATATTTATTCTGCCTAGCCATAAGCACGGCATTTGTAATGCTTCCATTTGTTTGTATCTTTGTTGATTTATTTTATCAATGTTTTATAAATTTCCAAGTACAGGTGTTTAATTTCCTTGGTTAAATTTACTCCTAGGTACTTTATTTTTTTGGTTGCAATAGTGAAGAGGATAGTTTCCTAATTTCTCTTTCTGACAGTTCATTGTTGGTGTATAAATATGCCTCTGATTTCTGTGTATTTATTTTATATCCTGCCACCTTGCTGAATTCGTTTATCAAGTTCAGTAGTTTTTTGACTGAGACTTTCGGGTTAACTATATACAATATCATATTATCTGCAATAATGATAGTTTTACTTCTTCTTTTCCAATCTGGCTGCTTTTTATTTCTTTTTCTTTTCTGACTGTTGTAGCTAGGACTTCCAGAACTATGTTGAATATAGTGGTGAAAGGGGGCACCCCTGCCTTGTTCTTGATCTTAAGGGGATTGTTTTCAATTTTTGCCCATTGAGTATGATGTTGGCTGTGGGTTTGTCATAGATGTCCTTTATCATGTTGAGGTATGTTCCCTGTATTCCCACTTTGCTGAGAGTTTTAATTATGAACGGGTGTTGGATTTTATCAAATATTTTTTCTGCATGTATTGAAATTATCATGTGATTTTTCTCCTTTCATTTGTTTATGTGATAAATCAAATTGATTGATTTGGGAATACTGTACCAGCCTTGCCTCCCCAGAAAAAATCCCACTTGATCATAGGGTATGACTTTTTTCATATATTGCTGGATCCGGTTGACTAATATTTTGTTGAGGATTTTAGCATCTAGATTCATCTGGGATATTGGCCTATAATTTTCTTTTTGTGTTGTCTTTGCCTGGTTTTGGAATCAGAATTATGCTCACCTCACAAAAGGAGTTTGGAAGTTTTCCTTCCTCTTGAATGTTTTGAAATACCTTGAGAAGGATAGGAGATAATTCTTCTTTGAATATTTGGTAGAATTCATTTGTGAAGCCATCGGCCCCGAGCTTTTGTTTGTTGGGAGTGTTTTGATAGCAGTTTTAATCTTATTTGTTGTAATCGGTCTGTTTAGGTTTTCTGATTCTTCCAGATTGATTTTGAAAGGTTATATGTTTCAAGAAATTTGTCCATTTCATCTAGGTCAGGGGTCTCAAACTCACAGACTGGCCCGCAGACTAATCCACGAAGTTTGATTAGTCTGCGGGCCACACAAAATTGGTGGGCGGGCCACATGCGGCCCGCGGGCTGCGAGTTTGAGACCCCTGATCTAGGTTGTCTAATTTTTTGGCATACAGTTCTTCATAGTATTTTCTTACAATCCTTTGTATTTCTGTTTCTTTAGCCTCTATGTCATTTATTTCAACTCTGATCTTTATTATTTCCTTCCTTCTACTACCTTTGGGTTTTACTTGCTGTTCCTTTTCTAGTTCTTTTAGATGCAGGATTAAGTTGTTTATTTGAGCTTTTTATAGCTCTTAAGGTATGTCTGTAATGCTATAAAATTTCCTCTCAGTACTACTTTTGCTGTGTCCCATAAATTTTGAGTTCTAAGCTCATTATCATTTATTTTTAGAAATTTTTATATTTCTTCTTTAATCTCATTGTTAACCCATTCATTATTTAATAACATAATGAATTAGTTTCAAAGTATTTGAGTATTTTTTAGTTTTTCTGTTTTGGTTGATTTCAAGTTTCTTGCCATTGTGATCAGAGAAAATGCTTGATATGATTACAATCTTCTTAAATTTGTTGAGACTGCTTTTGTGCCCTAACATGTGGTCTAACCTAGAGAATGTACCATGAGCACTTGAAAAGAATGTATATTCTGCTGCCTTAGGGTGAAAGGTTCTAAAGATATCTATTAAATCCAGTTGATCTAGTGTGTCCTTTAAGTCTGCTGTTTCTTTGTTCATTTTTTTCTTGAGGATCTATCTAGTGATGTAGTGGAATATTGAAATCTCCTACTATAATAGTATTGCTGTTGATCTCACCCTTTATATCCATCAAAGTCTACTTTATATATTTAGGTGCTCCTATATTAAGTGCGTAGATATTTATAATGGTTATATCTTCCTATTGGATTGCTCCCTTTATCATTATGTAGTGACCTCCTTTATCTCTTACTACAGCCTTTGTTTTAAAGTCCATTTTGTCTGATATAAGTATTGCTACCTCAGCTTTTTATTCATTTCCATTTGCATGAAATATTTTTTTCCATCCTTTTATCTTCAGTCTATGTGCATCTTTTCTTTTAAGGTGTGCCTCTTGTAGACAGCATATGTATGGGTCCTGTTTTCTTATCCATGCAACTACCCTGTGTCTTTTGATTGGATCGTTTAATCCATTTACATTTAAGGTTATTACTAATACGTAGTTGTTTACTGCCATTTTATTCTTTAAAGCTGTATTCCTCTTTTGCTATATTCTTTTCTCCCTTTGATCTGTTTAGAACAGTCCCCTTAACATTTCTTGTACCATTGTTTTGGTTGTAATGAATTCCTTGAGTTTTGTTTTTGTTTTATCTGGGAAGCTTTTTATTTCTCCTTCAATTTTAAATGATAGCCTTGCTGAATAAAGTAGTCTTGGTTGTAGGCTCTTGTTCTGCATTACTTTGAATATTTCTTGCCATTCCCTTCTGGCCTCAAGTGTTTCTGTTGAGAAATCAGATGTCATCTTTATGGGGGCTCCGTTGTAGATGATAGCCTTTTTTTCTCTAGCAGCTCTTAATATTTTTTCTTTATCACTTAGATTTGGTATTTTAATTATGATGTGTCTTGGTGTAAATTTCTTTGGGTTTCTCTTTAATGGAGTTCTCTGTGCTTCTTGAACTTGTGAGACATTTTCCTAAATTAATTTAGGGAAGTTTTCAGCTATAATTTGATTGAACAAAGTCTCTATCCCTTGTTCTTTCTCTTCTTCCTCAGGAAACTCTATGATGAGGATGTTATTTCTCTTCATGTTGTCACAGAGCTCTCTTAGAGTTTCCTCAGACTTTTTGAGTCCCTTTTCTTTTTGCTGCTTTGCTTCTATGCCTTCGTTTCTCTTGTCCTCTAACTCACAGATTTGATCCTCAGCTTCATCCATCCTGCTTTTAATTCCTTCCATTGTGGTCTTCATTTCTGATATTGTTTTTGTCATTTCTGACTGATTCTTTTTTATTATCTCAGTGTCCTTTTTTATACGTACTCTCCATTATTTAGTTGTTTGTTATGACCATCTATTGTTGTTCTAAGATCTTTGAGTATCCAAACAATCATTATTTTAAACTCTGCATCCAGTAATTTGGTTATATCTGATTCATTCAAATCCTTTTCTGGGGATTTCTCTAGATTCAATTGGGTTGCATTTCTCTGCCTTCCCATTTTGTCTGTGTATAAGAAGGGTGTGGCCACTGGAGTCCAGTGGGTGTGACCTCTGGAGCTCAGTGGGTGTGGCCTCTGTGTTCCCTAGGTGTAGTCTGTCTGCAGGCCCACCACTCCCTCTGCTGCTGCCTGGATCATTTGAATATGGGCGTTGTCAGTGCTGGCAGGCTGTGGCTGTCGCTGCAGTTTCTGCCTCCTCTCCATCAAAAGTGTTGTGTTCACGTGCCTGGGTCTACCAGCCTTGGCCTTTGCCCTGCCCCCATGAGTGGGGCTGCAGGCCGTGCCCAGGGCTGCAAGCCTTGGCATCATGGGCAATGGTGAGCACCTTTGTTCAGCTGTGGTTCTCCACCTATTCCTGGGCTTTAGCCTCGCCCCTGTGGGTGGAGTTGTACACACACATAGAGCCACAAGCCCCACCTCTTCAGGCCAGGCAGGGCTGCATGCCTGTGTTCAGCTGTGGTTCTCTGCAGTTCCTAGGCTTTCGCCTTTCCCCTGCGGGTGGGATTGCAGCAGGCTGGCAGCTGACCAGACTGCTCTCCTGTGCCACTTCTGCCCCAGGCGGGCCAGAGTGTGCTTACACTGAGTCTCAGTCATGGCCGGCCCAGCTTCCAATTCCGCTGATGAGACTGAGCTTCCGCGTTCCGCTACTGACTACCCTCCCGGTGAGCCCTCAGCACTGTGGTTGGGGGTGCTGCGGCTCAGACCCTGACACTCAATACTGTATTCCTTAAGGCTCCCTCCTTCTAAGTGACTCTGCCTTGAGTTCTGCAGAAGAACTTGTCTGTCTGGTGTCCTGCTTTCATTTGCTGGTATTGCTGGTTCTAGGGGAAAAATTCACTTTAGGTTTGGGAGTTACTCAGCTCAGGTGTTAGGGTGGCTGTCCCTCAAAGTGTTTCTGCCTGTGCCTTGTAGATTACACTCTCTTCCCACTGCTCCAGTCCTCTCCTCTCTCCCCGTCCCCTGGAGCTCTTGGTGAGTGATTGTGAAAGAGGTTTTCTGAGTGGTCCCTTTAAGAAGAATCTTGGGTCTAAGATATCTGTCTCTTTCACAAACAGTATCCTGACTTTTTCGCAGCTAAATACTGTCCATTAGCTTCTTCTAGGTTCTGGGGCTACAGGCTGGGGCTTTGTTTCTGGGGCCCAGGACCCTACTCTCTCCATTAAACTCACTTCCCGCCACACAAGTCTCTCCAAGCTGCTGTTTGCTCCCAGAAGCTGGGCAGCCCTCTCCATGTTACCGCTTTTCCTACCAGTTTCACTGTGGCTTATTCAGTGTTCCTTGGTTAAAGAGTCCTCTTAGTTTAGTACAAAGTAGCTGGTATTTCCAAATGATTTTTTTTAACAGAGACAGAGAGAGGGATAGATAGGGACAGTCAGACATGAACAGAGAGAGATGAGAAGCATCAATCATTAGTTTTTTGTTGCAACACCTTAGTTGTTCATTGATTGCTTTTTCATATGTACCTTGACCATAGAGCTGCAGCAGACCAAATAATCCCTTGCTCAAGCCAGTGACCTTGGGTCCAAGCTGATTAGCTTTGCTCAAACCAGATGAGCCTGCACTCAAACTGGTGACCTCAGGGTCTCAAACCTGGGTCCTCCAAATCCCAGTTCAATACTCTATCCACTGCGCCACTGCCTGGTCAGGCCCAGATGATTGTTCTTAAAATTAAGTTGTAACCTACTTTAGTTCTGGGAGGTGGAAGTTGGTATGTCTGCCTACTTCATCATCATCTTGCCATCCCCTGGAATATTGTTCTGAAGCTCCTATTTAAAACCTTTTTCACTTCTCTGTTTCAAAGAGTTCAATATATTCTCAATCAAAATTGAGGATTAAATTCCACCTATTGCCAACTTGCTACCCCTGAGAATAGATTTTATATACAGGAAGGAGTAGAAGCCTGGAAGATCAGTTAATAATAACACTGGGGAACAAAATTTTTGTTGCAACCACAAAAACACATGTTCTTACCTAACTCTAGTGTGCTGACCTCAAATCTTACATTAATTTTTCTCTGTAAGCTACAGGTTTTTTGCAATTCAAGATTTTAAGTTTTCATAGTATTGTAAAATTTTCCACATTTAGTTTAACATAATGAAGTAGAATGTCTTCGTGGGCATCATCTTTGTAAAAATATAATAATTTACATAATGCAGTAAATACACTAATATACTAAGAGATATTATTGCATCAGAATTTGTCTACAGTTTTAAACTATAACATATTAAAACACTTATTTTAATCATAAAATTTGTGCAAAACATTTAAATTCTATTCAGGCAAATATTTGCGTTTGTAGTTCTTGCGTTTGTGTACTTGTTGAGGACAATCTCATTTGATGCTCCAGCAGTAGTCTGCTCATCACTAACGGCTCCAATATTTTCAGGAAACTTATCAAGGTGACTGTTCAGGAAGTGAATCTTAATGCTCATGTTAAATCCAATGCATGGAAAGCCAACAACATCCTTTGAACCAGAAGTTCATAGTTTTCTGCGTTTTTGTTGCCAAGGAAGTTCTTTGTAACTGCGACAAAAGACTGCCATGCTGCTTTCTCCTCCTTATTCATCTTCCTGGAAAATTCTTTGTCACGTATGAAGGTTTGAATTGGAGGTCCATCGAATACACCTGCTTTTATCTTCTCGAAAGACAAGGCAGGAAAGGCAGAAATAATATGTTGAAAGCATTCACTTTATTCAAAGCCTGAACAAACTGCTTCATTAAGCCAAGTTTGATGTGAAGTGGGGGAAAAATGATCCTTTTCTCAATTAACTACAGGTTCATTCACCATATTTTGCATCCTTACTTCGAGAACTTCACATTTTGGCCACTCCTTCTGTGTCCAGTGTTTCTCCCCAGCTCGCTTGTCCCACAAACACAAAAAGCAAGGATACTTTGTGAAACCTCTCTGTTTTCCTAGCATGAAATTTACCATTTTACGACTCACACAAATGATCCAGTTATGCTCCTCATACTTCAGAAAGTCGAGGACAATTTTGATGTCATTATAATCTTCTCGCAGATGAGTTGAATAACCAATTGAAACTGCTGCATAAACATTACTGTTGTGTAGGAGAACACATTTTAAACTCCGTTTAGAGCTGTCAAGAAATAGCTGCCATTCTGTTGGACTGTAAGTGGTAACACCTAGCTGGCTGAGAAGACTACTCTTATCATGATAGTAAACAAAGTATTTGTCTTCAGAAAAAAAGTCCACAAAAATTTTTTCACGCTTCCTGAAATGGGATACTTTAGCTGACCGGTGAAGTACATTCTTTTCTTGAAGCCTGGAGGCTAATAACTCAGCTGTTTTCTCTGATAGGCCCAAATCTCTTACTAAGTCATTCAACTCGGGTTGGCTAAACTGCTGAGAGGTTAATGACTACTTGGCATCAGAAGAAGAACCTTTAAATTCTACAACCATTTCCTCATGCATCTTATCAAAATACACTTGATCACCATGTTCACTTTCTTTGTCCTTAGAAGAAATAAAACCATTGAAAACTGGAACCGAAAGTGTCTCAGAGTGTGGGATAGGTTGTATTGCTGAAGGAATATTAGGATATGAGATCATATGCCATTTTTTCTTGCCGATGCCCTTTGTATGGATCAGACAGAAATAACAGTCATTGTTCTGGTCCTTAGGTTCATGCCAAACCATGGGAATACCAAAAGGCATTCCTTTGCATTTTTCTTTTGTCCAGTCATGAAGCATTTTCTCACAATTATGACACACAATATGAGCATCCCAATTCTTTTCTTAATTGCCAAGGGGAACTTGAAAATAAGCAATATATGCACGTGTCACAAATGATAAAATATTGCACCTTTGACGTTGAAGTGTATAACAGCCACATATTTAACAGAAGGTGTCAGGACTATTCTTACATTTATGCCTACTCGAAGAAGCCATGAGTCAATCTTAAAACAAAATAAGAAGATGTTTTTATTAGATAATAATTTTTTACATTTAAATCAACTACAATTATGTAAAAGTGATGTTTTTAAAACATTAATTGCTTTGTGGTTATGTTCAATCCAAGAGTCATTGCCCTTTAACTCCAATTTGAAAACCAATGCATGGCATTAACTGTAACAAAAAGAAATTAAAATTGCATAACAACTAGAGCATGCACCAAAAAATGGATTTCAGATTTGGAATAAGCGATGCAGAAGTATATAGGAACAGTTCTAAAACCTCATGCAACGGAAAAAAAAAATTGTTCCCCGGTGTAATAATTATCTCTAACATTGCTAAGGCATTACTCTAAGTGCTTTACATGGATTCATTCATTTAATCACAAAGCAACCCTACAAGGTAGGTACTATTTTTTGCCCTGTTGTGCAGATGAGAATACATATGTTTAATAACTTGCCCTGGCCCAATATTAGGAGGTATTCTGGCTCCAAACCCCACATTTTAAGGACTAGGAGCCCTGCGATCAGATAGGGGGCACAGTATATATCCAGCAAAAGGTGATAGAGCCAGTTAGGCATTAAAAAATTAAAACCAAAATCCTTTCAGAAAAAGATGTGATAGCCTGGAGCCTAATCCAATATGAGGTTAATTTCACAAACATTTATTATTTTCCTTGTCTTCTTAGGCATTTATTGGTATATTTTGCTGACTTTGTGAAAGATGACTAACTAGAAAAAATTTTTTACAAGTTTGAATTTTTAATGATGGAAAAGTATAACATTTAAACATTTATTCAACAGTTTCAGCATTTATGACATACACCACCATCCTGTAGGTGAAAAAATAGAAAACTTAATTGAATAATATACATAGTCTTATTTTTAAGAAATTGAGACTAGTGGAGAATATGGTGATATAATCAAATTAATTACAGTGAGTGGTCTGGTAAATGTTTAACAACTTGTTCTTGGGGATGAGAAAAACCCTGATTTGTAATTTAACCAGTTTCTGGAGTATAAGTAATCTCACTATCATTGATGTCAATGTATCAATATTAGATTAATTGATTGACAGAATTCCTGAAATTCTAATAATCAGCTCTTTTGAGTGAATGTAAACCAGCTCCAGCACTTAGAGTTCAATTTGAAGAATATGGCAGAAGGTTATTTAACTAAATATGTGGGTTCATAGTATAAATCCTGACTATACCCAAGAAAGTCATGGTACATTTTAATAAGGTAATGACATTTGAGTTGCATCCTGAAGAAGGGAGGAGATATTTTTCTGTCACAACTCCAGCTTACATACTGCTTATGGTATCTTTAACACTAGAATAGCGGAGTTAAGTACTTACAATAAAGATGTATGGATCACAAAGCTTAAAATTTTTCTGTGTGTCTCTTTGTTTACCTGACCCATGCATTAAATTGATAACTACATAACTCAATAGTGCCTTCAGTATTGCTTAGCTATCAAACTAAATTGTCATCCTAGTCCATTTATTTTTAGATCCTCAGCAACTCTTTTAAACCTTCTCTTTGATCTTCACCCTTAAACATAACATCCTTTATATACACACTCCATGGATGACCTTGTTTGAGATTTTACTTAGGAATTAGAATGTCCACATTTACTCACCAACTAGAATATGTCAGCATATTCTTTGCTTTTCTTTCTGCTGCCATGGGTGAACTGACAATATGCCCATCTGGAGCCAGTCCCTTCATTTGCATTCTAGATACCCTCCCTTCTGGCCCAGGGTAGTGCTTTCTTCAGTAATTCTACCCTCTCTCCTTTCCTGTATCATCAAGTTTTTCCACTCTCCTGAATGATTTCAGTTAACAAACAAACATGCCATTATTTCCATTTTCAAAAAACAGTTTATCCCCCCAATTTTCTCTTAGGTGAACACCTCTTTCTCTGCTACTTTTACTGTAAATCCCTCAAAAGAATTGTTTAATTTTTCTGTCCCTTCATTGCCTCTCTATTCTATGTTGTACCCAGTCCACTCCACTTTTCTGTACTCTACCAAAATCGCTCAAGGCTTTAATGATAAGCTCCACATTCTAAAATCAGCAGCCAACTCTCAGCACCTATTTTACTAGACAATTCAGTTAATCACTTCCAATTTCTGCCTGACCAGGTAGTAGCGCAATGGATAAAGTGGTGGACTGGGATGCGGAGGACCCTCAAGGTTGTCGACTTGAGTATGGGGTCGCTGGTTTGAGTGTGGGATCATAGAATTGACCCCATGGTCCTAGCTTGAGACCAAAGGTCGCTGGCTTGAGGAGTCACTAGCACTGCTGTAGCCCTTTCCCGGGTCAAGACACATATGAGAAAGCAATCAGTGAACAACTAGGGTGCAGCAATAAAGAATTGATGCTTCTCATCTCTCTCCCTTCCTGTCTGTCTGTCTGTATCTGTCCCTCTCTGTCTCTGTCAAAAAAAAAATCACTTCCAATTTCTTAAAATATTTTTTTCACTTGACTTCTAATTTACCACACTTATTTTATTTTTGTCTAAGTTTAGAACTTTATTCACAACATATATTTTCACCTTTATTGTAGTGGGTTAGGAAGGTGAGAACAGAGGTGCAGTTAACATGAAACTTATGCATAAACGTCAAGTGAAAGCTAAGGGACAACACAATACAGAGCACAAGTTCCACAGTCATTTCAATGGATCACAATGGGGAAGCAATTAACCCATTTCTGTCAAATTAAATGGCTTGTCAAGTTTGAAAATCCACAACAGTACCCAATTCCATGTTTACATTGCAAAAGGCAAGTTAGTGTCAACAAATCACCTGCAAATCAATCAATCTTAGCAATTTGAACACTACTGCTTTTATAGTTTTGAACAACTTCAGTTTTATGCTTTTTTATTTATTTGTAACTTTTATAATTATATAGATATATATCAATATAAGAATAGGAATATTTTAACTATTTCATTAGCACAAACTTGCATGATATTACATTGATACTAAGTCTTAGTCAACAACAGAATATGCTAGAATTCTGCACTACACAAATTTGAGAGAAACTCGGAATAACTGGTGTCATTTTATACTATAAATACAATTAGAAGAATACTAGGACTTACAGAATAATGCATTTATTAAGTTATATACATTCAACATAGTTGACAACCTTCTAATATATATATGGCAAAACATATCCTAGCATAGGCTAATATCTTGTGCCCTCATTATTCCTCGTGCAAAATCGGAGAAAAAGTTTTATCAGAGTTATATTTATATTTAAATTTTAATATTATTAAAATTCATCTTGATCTCCTTTTAGTAACAATTAGTTAAAATGTTCACATTCAAGTGTGATAATCAGGATTCAGACAACAAATACCATGAGAATAACTGGTCATTAAACTGTCACAAAAGCATTATCACCAATACTAATGAAACCATAATAGAAAACAAAATAGAATAAAAAGGCAAACTAAATGTGCCATTGAGTACTCTCTTTATAGAAAAACACCTTTGCAGGTCAATTTTACAGTTCAGTGTGATTTAAATAGTCATTAAACACATTAGGAAGCCAAATTAGATCCAAAACACAAAAAGTTTCATAACAACTCTTAGGAACATTTTAAGATGAAAAAAAATTTATCTAATAGGTCTTAAATACAAAAATAGAGAGAATTAGTCATTACTTAATGGTGGCAATATCCCATTTAATCTCTTATAATTCACTAGATAAGTTTAATTCTTTCTCTGACTTTCTTGATTTTATACAACTTCTGTTTGCCTTTAAGATTCCACCAATAACTTATGCTACTACAGGCTCTATTGAGAAGACTTACACTTTATATACTCAACCAAGTAACAAAGTATAACTTATACATATATAATGTCAGTAGTTACTTCATTCTCAGTATGACTTTGGAGCACCCAGAAATTTCTCCCAACAAACCAAATAACTTGACAAAATAGAGACCCTATCAATCTGCTGAATAATGATTGAAACTTATTGATCAGAGAAAAATTAACTGTGGTGCTTATAATGTACAATCTGTCTAGCCCTATAAATTTTACCCTCCAAATATACATTTTTCAAAAATATTATTTTTATTCACTATATTGCCCAATTCTAGCCCAAACTATCTTGATTTCTTTCCTGAAAAGCTTCAATCACATATTAGCTGGGTCCCTTGTGACTACCCTCTTCCCCACTTGCAATTTATTCTGCACAACCAAAAGAAAAAGAATTAGAAAACCCAGATTTGATCATGTGACCTTGTTGTTTAAAATTCTTTAGTGGTTTCCCACTGACCCCACAATAAAGAGCAAACTCATTTGCATAGCCTAGAAGACCCTGTCTCTGGACCATTTTGTGAGCTTCATGTTATAACACTCTACCCTGAATCTAATTTTCTATTTCTCACACCTGGAGATATTGTCCTATTGCTGGGACTTTGCACTATATGTTCAGTCTGGTGCACTCATTCTTTCCTTGTTCACTTAGTTATCTTTTACTCATCTTCCAATTTTAGCTCAAAATCAGTTCCTTGGTACAACTCAAATAGTCGCAGGAAGTGAGAACACATTCAGTAAATCTCTACTCAATGACTGACTAAATCAAAACAAGACCCAACAGAAGAACTGAAACTTATTTTTACTACATGCAGAGATTTTTGTTAGAGAGGATTTGGGAAAAGAAGGGAAGAGGAAAGTGCTAGATGGCCTTGAGGTACAAGGTCTCCCCTCAATGCTGTCTAGCATTGAGGAGATGACATATACACCAAGAGCATGTCAGAAGCAGAGGCAAATATAGCTGAGCACATGGTTTGCTTCAATATTATTGCATGATTTATAATTAGGCATCAATGTACTACTAAGCCAAAGAAACTCAGAGAGAAAAATCTTTCCTGGCTTTATATCACATAAGCTTAGGTGGACAGGCCGGACACATGGCTTACTACTAACTCCAGGATGTAGTTTGTTTACAGATTAGACCCAGAGAAAACTGTATAGTGATTTAACATAGAAGATCTTCAAGTTTGGCATACCTCTGCCACTTCCAGCCCTACCTCCTACCACCACCATAAAACTCCTAAAGCTCTTAGTGAGGACAGTAGCCCAGCTACCTTCTAGGAGACATTTATGAAGCTGGAAATATGGAAGGATCATCTTCAAGGCTGCTATATTTTCAAGAAAAATAGCAAGTATATATCTATGCATCAAAGTTTCTGTTCTTGTTTCCTTTTCAGTTGAAATATTGAACCTTAGAAATTACCCACACACAGCTAAATAACAAAAACTCTCAGATCCCTAAACAGTTTAGTCCAATGTTCTTCTCATGAATAGTGTCATCTAGTTTGCTCTCCTGCAGCTCATTAATGTTTAAAAATGTAATCATTTTGTTCTAAAATTGAATACCCATGTGCAGTTTTCTTTCCCATTTCAATCTCATTTTTACCCAATTTATCTCAACACACTGTTTTTTAAATTCTGTTTCCTTTTTTGAAAATGGCGACTTTTGTGCCATATTTTTTTGGAATCAAGGATACATTTTCATTTTACCCCATGCATGACATCCTTATCTGAGGCAAAGTCCCTCAGTTTTGTATTTTAATGTGAATATTTGTCTTTAACAAATAAGTACAATAGAAGTAAACTTGCTAAAATAACATGACTATTTTCTTATTTGTCTAAATATTATAAGAATATACTATACAATTTGTACTTAGCTCAAATTGAATAAATTAAATTAAAATTTCAATAAAAACAGTAAGAAATCTATATTCTCTAAAGAAAGTAGAATTGCTTTAGCTTCATATACTATGTTTTCATAGTTCTCATCAAATCTATATTTTAGAATTAATAGCAAAAATATTATTTAGTTTTATTATATTCCAGGTTCTTTCTAAATATTTCACACACAGTATCTCACTCAATTCTCACAAAGACCATGTGTATAGAAATTGTTATAAATACATTTTTCAAGTAAGAAAACCAATGCACAGACAAGTTAAAATACTTGCCTAAAATCATGCAGATGAAGCCAGGATTTTAGCACATATGGCTTTACTCCAAGGCCTATACTCTTTGCCAATATGCTGATTCCTCAAGAAATTATAGAAGGTGTTTCTTGAATGCTTCTGATGCCTTCTCTTCTGTAATAGTTTTATGAGTGAGTAACATCAAAGGCAATTTATATTTGTATTTCTTAAAAATAATGCAGTCTCAGCAATTTAATGTTTTATGTCCTCCTCAGTTTTATAGTTGTGATATATATGTTTCAAAAGAAAACAAAAAAGTGACTTTTACCTTGACCCCATCATATCTTTTTTATCTTCTCTTGATGTATGCTCTATATTAATTGGTTCTTAATTAATCTTTGTGCTTTGGGATTTGAAATAGCATTAGAGTATTGGTAGCCAGTTTCTACTTTTGCTCATTTTTTTTAAAACAATGTTGATTGAAAATTAATTCAGTGTGGAAGAAAATGATGATGTAGCAAAGTGGCCTGTGGGTGCTCTAATTTAAAAATCCTGTCAATTAGGATTGTAATTTCAACTAAAGTTTGCATGTAGACACTAAGAAGGCATGGTCCTAGATCCAAAAGACACAGTCTATGCTCAGAAGAATTCTTTTTGTTGATCAATGAAAATATTATTCTTTATTTGAAAAGAAGAGAAAATATTTGTTACTGCCTTTGAATTTCTAGTTAAACAATATAAAATTATTAAATATAACCATGTTCTCTATGAGATTAGATGAAAAAAATATATATAAGCACATAACTTTCGAATGTTCCTATAAAGCCAGCCCTCAGCTATAGAGATTTAAACATTTGATTAACATTTAGATCTTATTGCTTTTTCTCTTACTCAGTGGGTGCCATTTTATTTATTTTTTCTATTCAGAGTGAATAATTTCTAGTCAACTATATTCAAATGGTTCATAAAAATCAGGTGATTATTATTTTTCTCATTTGTAAATTTGATTTGTTCTTTAACTATTTTAAAATACATATTCATCCTTTGTCCAATTGTACTTAAATTTCTCTCTTATAAATCTTAATATGTCACAAATGGATAAGTATGTAATAATTCAATTACTTTAACAATGGCCAGTAACCAATAGAAACAATGTTCTTAGCTTACTTAATGTGAACCACAAACACACAAAAGCTTTTTAAATTTTTCTTAGTTTCCAATATTGAAACCATGCTGTTACATAAAAACATATAGAAACTAGACAAATTTTAAATATAAAATTTTATTTTTAAAAAACTGTATTAATCCCATATATGTCATTAACATACTACTTACCAATCATTCCATGTGACTCTCTTAGTTCTCAGCAAAGATAAATATTTAATAATAAAATTCTGGGAAAAGCTGCATGTACTAACATCAATCACTTCTGTTCCCATTTTCTGATGCAAGTTGCCCATCTAATAAACATTTCCATATTATTTAGTAACTGAACAGTGAGCATCATGACCCATTTGTACAGCTTGCAGCTAGATGTGACCTGAAATGACTAATTTCTGGTCCATAGCTTGGGTGACTTGTCATTCTACAGGTACCATGAAACCACTGAAAAGTCTCTTTTTTCTAAATTGATTTTGGAGAGACACAAAAAAAAAAAGGAGAAAGAAAAAAAGAAACAGCAATTTGTTGTTTCACTTATTTATGCCTTCATTGGTTGATTTTTGTATGTGCCCTCACTGAAGATTCGAACTCACAACCTTGGTGTATCAGGATGACTCTCTAACCAACTGAACTATCTGAACCAGGCCTAAAAAGTCTCTTTTAAAAAGGAAGCTGACTTACAACATGCTTTTTTTAATGTTTTTTTTGTTTTGTTTTCCCTTCCCCTTTTTCTCTCCTCCCTTTAGTATCTTCAATGTGGATGTAATAGCTGGATCTCCAGCAGACACCTTGAACTCTGAGGCAATCTAGAAAGTCAAAACCACATGCTAAATATAACAATATGGAAAGAAAGAGCCTAGGTACCTGATGATTTCATAAAAAGTGCTCACTCTGATTTGTTTTTCTGAGCAAAAAATAAAAATCCTTATATCTCTAGGTTATTTTTATTTTCTTAGGGTCTTTGTCTCCCTTTGGTATATAGCAGGGGTAGTCAACATTTTTATACCTACCACCCACTTTTTTTAAATCTAATTTTAATTAATTTTAATGCAGTGACATTGATAAATCAGGGTACATATGTTCCAAGAAAACATCTCCAGATTATTTTGACATTTGATTATGTTGTATACTCCTCACCCAAAGTCAAATTGTTTTCTGTCACCTTCTATCTGGTTTTCTTTGTGCCCCACCCCTCCCCTCACCCCCACTCTCTCCTTCCTCACCCCCTCCTCACCCCCTCACCCCACCCCCTGTTACCATCACATTCTTGTCCATGTCTCTGAGTCTCATTTTTATGTCCCATCTATGTATGGGTTCATATAGTTCTTAGTTTTTTCTGATTTACTTATTTCACTCAGTATAATGTTATCAAGGTCCATCCATGTTATTGTAAGTGATCCAATGTCATCATTTCTTATGGCTGAGTAGTATTTCATAGTATATGAAGTACCAAAGTTTTTTAATCTACTCGTCATCTGATGGACACTTGGGCTGTTTCCAGATCTTCCCTATTGTGAACAATGCTGCCACAAACATGGGGGTGCATTTCTCCTTCTGGAACAGTTCTATGGTGTTCTTGAGGTATATTCTTAAAAGTGGGATAGCTGGGTCAAAAGGCAGTTTGATTTTCAAATTTTTGAGGAATCTCCATACTGTTTTCCACAGAGGCTGCACCAGTCTGCATTCCCACTAGCAGTGCAGGAGGGTTCCCTTTTCTCCACATCCTTGCTAGCACTTATTCTGTGTCGTTTTGTTGATGAGCGCCATTCTGGCTGGTGTGAGGTGATATCTCATTGTGGTTTTAACTTGCATTTCTTTAATGATTAGTGATGTTGAGCATTTTTTCATATGCCTATTGGCCATCTGTATGTCCTCTTTAGAGAAGTGTCTATTCATTTTTTTGCCCATTTTTTGATTGGTTTGTTTGTCTTCCTGGTGTTGAGATTTACAAGTTCTTTATAAATTTTGGTTATTAACCCCTTATCAGACGTACTGTTAAATATGTTCTTCCATTGTGTAGTTTGTCTTTTTACTCTGTTCTTATTGTCTTTGGCTGTACAAAAGCTTTTTAGTTTGATATAGTCCCATTTGTTTATCCTGTCTTTTATTTCACTTGCCCGTGGAGATAAATCAAATATATCGCTGCGAGAGATGTCGGAGAGCTTACTGCCTATGTTTTCTTCTAAGATGCTTATGGTTTCACGGCTTACATTTAAGTCTTTTATCCATTTTGAGTTTATTTTTGTGAATGCCTACGACCCACTTTTGTATTTCTGTTAGTGGTAAAATTTTCTAATCGCCCACTGGTTCCACAGTAATGGTGATTTATAAAATAGGAAAGTAACTTTACTTTATAAAATTTATAAAGCAAAGTTACAGCAAGTTAAAGCATATAATAATAATTACTTACCAAATACTTTATGTTGGATTTTCGCTAAGTTTGGCAGAATAAATCTTTATAAAACAACTTACTATAGTTAAATCTATCTTTTTATTTATACTTTGGTTGCTCCACTACCGCCCACCATGAAAGCTGGAATGCCCACTAGTGGGCGGTAGGGACCAGGTTGACTACCACTGGTATGTAGTAAGCAATTCAAATTAATATACTCCCCACCACAAAAGACAAAATATTGTACATAATTATGTCATTTTAAAATAAAAGAGATATACTCTAGCTTATGACAGAAATAATAGATATTTGACATTTATAAGTTTATTGTGTTTTTTTTCCATGTAGTTTATTAAATAGTGCTCTGAAAATATTTGAGTATCTATTTGTGAGGCATGAGGGTTGACTGAGATTGCATTCCCTGCCATTCACCCAGCCTGGCATACTAAGTTATTCAGAGTTGGCCTGCTAGATGATTGTGTATAACTCAGAGGTGAGCACATTTATAAATAAGTTGAAAATAGTTGACCAAGTTACAATTAAATTTTGAGGATCCTTTATCTCTTGTGTATATACTGAATGTGCAAATTTCCTGCTTCCCATTTTGTGATTTCTCCCCTCTCCTGCATCCCCCAAAGAATTTTTTTTAGTAACTTACACCCACTGAATAGAATATTTGCCTCATTCTGTCACAAAATAGTTTTGTTGTCAATCTTTTCATTGACTGATTACTGTCACCGCAGTCTACTTAGGTCTAACAGTGAGGTCATAATATTCTCTTGTAAGGCCTACAGTTGTCCAGGCCTCAGATTAAAACTCAGGAATGATGACCCCCATTGCACAGGAAAAGATCAATCAAGGCTGGAAATCATTGGTAAAATTTTTAATATTACTCTGGTTATACTGTGGGAGAAAGAAAAAGGATTCCCAAGTTAGACCTGATCTGAATTCAAACTTAACATAAACCTGTGTAAGTTTTTAAATTTCTTTAAAACTTAGTCTTTTATATATAGAAATGCAGAAAAGTGATATCCTTATAGGGGTCCATTGAAAATTAGATGAGATAAAGTATATACAATTGGCCCAAATGTGGCAAATAGAGGTTATTTTATATAAGCTTTTTTATTCCTCTTTCATTTGACATGATTATATATGTGTGTGTGTGTTAGCTACTTTCATTCTGCTTTTTTTTTATTTTATTTATTCCTTTTTTATAAAAATTTTATTTTTTTAATGGGGCAACATCAATAAATCAGGATACATATATTCAAAGATAACATGTCCAGGTTATCTTGTCATTCAATTTGTTGCATACCCATCACCCAAAGTCAGATTGTCCTCTGTCACCTTCTATCTAGTTTTCTTTGTGCCCTTCCCCCTCCCCCTTTCCCTCTCCCTCTCCCCCCTACCCCCGTAACCACAGCATTCATATCAATGTCTCTTAGTCTCACTTCTATGTCCCCCCTACGTATGGAATAACGCAGTTTCTGTTTTTTTCTGATTTACTTATTTCACTTCGTATAATGTTATCAAGATCCCATCATTTTGCTATGAATGATCCGATGTCATCAATTCTTATGGCTGAGTAGTATTCCATAGTGTATATGTGCCACATCTTCTTTATCCAGTCATCTATTGACAGGCTTTTTGGTTGTTTCCATGTCCTGGCCACTGTGAACAATGCTGCAATAAACATGGGGCTGCATGTGCCTTTACGTATCAATGTTTCTGAGTTTTGGGGTATATACCCAGTAGAGGGATTGCTGGGTCATAAGGTAGTTCTATTTTCAGTTTTTTGAGAAACCACCATACTTTCTTCCATAATGGATGTACTACTTTACATTCCCACCAACAGTGTATGAGGGTTCCTTTTTCTCCACAGCCTCTCCAACATTTGCTATTACCTGTTTTGTTAATAATAGCTAATCTAACAGGTGTGAGGTGGTATCTCATTGCAGTTTTGATTTGCATTTCTCTAATAACTAAAGAAGATGAGCATCTTTTCATATAACTGTTGGCCATTTGTATTTCTTCCTGGGAGAAGTGTCTGTTCATGTCCTCTTCCCATTTTTTTATTTGATTGTTTGTTTGTTTGTTGTTGAGTTTTATGAGTTCTTTCTAAATTTTGGATATTAGGCCCTTATCTGAGCTGTTGTTTGAAAGTATCATATCCCATTTAGTTGGCTGTCTGTTTATTTTCTTATCAGTTTCTCTTGGTGAGCAAAAACTTCTTAGTCTGATGTAGTCCCATTCATTAATTTTTCCCTTCACTTCTCTTGCCTTTGGAGTCAAATTTATAAAACGCTCCTTAAAACCCAGGTCCATGAGTTTAGTACTATGTCTTCTTCTATGTACTTTATTGTTTCAATCTTATGTTTAGATCTTTGATCCATTTTGAGTTAATTTTAGTACAGGGGGACAAACTGTAGTCCAGTTTCATTCTTTTGCATGTGGCTTTCCAGTTTTCCCAGCACCGTTTATTGAAGAGGCTTTCTTTTCTCCATTGTGTGTTGTTGGCCCCTTTATCAAAAATTATTTGACTATATATATGTGGTTTTATTTCTGGACTTTCTATTCTGTTCCATTGGTCTGAGTGTCTATTTTTCTGCCAATACCATGCTGCTTTGATTGTCGTGGCCCCATAATATAGTTTGAAGTCAGGTATTGTAATGCTCCCAGCTTCATTCTTTTTCTTTAGGATTGCTTTGGCTATTCGGGTTTTTTTATAGTTCCATATAAATCTGAAGATTTTTTGCTCCATTTCTTTCAAAAATGTCATTGGAATTTTGATGGGAATTGCATTAAATTTGTATATTGCTTTGGGTAATATGGCATCTTGATTATATTTATTCTTCCTAACCAAGAACAAGGAATATTCTTCCATCTTATTATATCTTTTTCGATTTCCCTTAACAATGGTTTATAGTTTTCATTATATAAGTCCTTTACATTCTATGTTATGTTTATTCCTAAGTATTTTATTTTATTTGTTGCAATCGTGAAGGGGATTATTCTTTTGAGTTCGTTCTCAAATGTTTCATTGTTGGCATATACAAAGGCTATGGACTTTTGTATGTTAATTTTGTATCCTGTGACCTTACTGTATTGGCTTATTGTTTCTAGTAGTCTTTTTGTGGATTCTTTGGGGTTTTCGATGTATAGTATCATATCATCTGCAAAAAGTGATACCTTTACTTCTTCTTTTCCGATATGGATGCCTTTTATTTCTTTGTCTTGTCTGATTGCTCTGGCTAGAACCTCTAGTACCACATTAAATAAGAGTGGAGAGGGTGGACAACCCTGTCTTGTTCCTGATTTAAGGGGGAAAGCCTTCAGTTGTGTGCCATTTAATATGATGTTAGCTGATGGTTTATCATATATGGCCTTTATCATATTGAGATATTTTCCTTCTATACCCATTTTGTTGAGAGTCTTAAACATAAAATTGTGTTGTATTTTATCGAAAGCCTTTGCTGCGTCTATTGATAAGATCATGTGGTTTTTGTTCTTTGTTTTGTTGATATGGTGTATTATGTTAACCGTTTTACATATGTTGAACCATCCTTGAGATTCTGGGATGAATCCCACTTGATCATGATGTATTATTTTTTTAATATGTTGTTGTATTCGATTTGCTAGTATTTTGTTTAGTATTTTAGCATCTGTATTCATTAGAGATATTGGTCTGTAGTTTTCTTTTTTTGTGCCATCCTTGCCTGGTTTTGGTATGAGGGTTATGTTGGCCTCATAAAATGTGTTTGGAAGTATTGCTTTTTTTTTCAATTTTTTGGAAGACTTTCAGTAGAATAGGAACCAATTCTTCTTTGAATGTTTGATAAAATTCGCTGGTATAGCCGTCAGGGCCTGGACTTTTATTTTTGGGGAGGTTTTTAATGGTTTTTTCTATTTCTTCTCTACTGATAGGTCTGTTTAGGCTTTCTGCTTCTTCCTGACTCAGTCTAGGAAGGTTGTATTGTTCTAGGAATTTATCCATTTCTTCTAGGTTGTTGAATTTAGTGGCATAAAGTTTTTCATAGTATTCTACAATAATTCTTTGTATATCTACGGTGTCCGTGGTGATTTCTCCTCTTTCATTTTGGATTTTGTTTATATGAGTTCTTTCTCTTTTTTCCTTGCTAAGTCTTGCCAAGGGTTTGTCAATTTTGTTGATCTTTTCAAAGAACCAGCTCCCTGTTCTATTAATTTTTTCTACAGTTTTTCTGTTCTCTATTTCATTTATTTCTGCTCTGATTTTTTTTTCAACTGAAGAAAATATATTTTATTTTATTTTTTAATTTATTTATTAATTTTAATGCAGTGACATTGATAAATCAGGGTACATATGTTGAGTGAAAACATCTCTAGATTATTTTGACATTTGATTGTGCTGTATACCCCTCCTCCAAAGCTAAATTGTCTTCTGTCACCTTCTATCTGGTTTTCTTTGTGCCCCTCCCCTCCCCCAATCCCTCTCTCCTTCTTTACCCCATCCCCCTCCCCCCAATCCCACCCCTGTTGCCATCACATTCTTGTTCATGTCTCTGAGTCTCATTTTTATGTCCCTTCTATGTATGGATTCATATAGTTCTTAGTTTTTTTTCTGATTTACTTATTTCACTCCGTATAATGTTGTCAAGGTCTATCCATGTTATTGTAAATGATCCGATGTCATCATTTCTTATGGCTGAGTAGTATTCCATAGTATATATGTACCAAAGCTTTTTAATCCACTCGTCCTCTGACGGACACTTGGGCTGTTTCCAGATCTTCGCTATTGTGAACAATGCTGCCATAAACATGGGGGTGCATTTCTCCTTTTGGAGCCATTCTATGGTGTCCTTGGGGTATATTCCTAAAAGTGGGATAGCTGGGTCAAAAGGCAGTTCGATTTTCAGTTTTTTGAGGAATCTCCATACTGTTTTCTACAGTGTCTGCACCAGTCTGCATTCCCACCAGCAGTGCAGAAGGCCATCTGTATGTCCTCTTTGGAGAACTGTCTATTCATCTCTTTTGCCCATTTTTGGATTGAATTTTTTGTCTTCCTGGTGTTGAGATTTACAAGTTCTTTATAAATTTTGGTTATTAACTCCCTATCAGATGTGTTGTCAAATATGTTCTCCCATTGTGTAGTTTGTCTTTTTATTCTGTTCTTGTTGTCTTTAACTGTGCAAAACTTTTTTAGTTTGATATAGTCCCATTTGTTTATCCTGTCTTTTATTTCACTTCCCCGTGGAGATAAATCAGCAAATATATTGCTCCGAGAGATGTCCAAGAGCTTACTGCCTATGTTTTCTTCTAAGATGCTTATGGTTTCATGGCCTACATTTAACTCTTTTATCCATTTTGAGTTTATTTTTGTGAGTGGTGTAAGCTGGTGATATAATTTCAGTTTTTTGCAGGTAGGTGTCCAATTTTCTCAACACCATTTGTTAAAGAGGCTGTCTTTACTCCATTGTATTTCCTTACCTCCTTTGTCAAATATCAGTTGTCCATAGAACTGTGGGTTTATTTCTGCGCTCTCTGTTCTGTTCCATTGATCTATATGCCTGTTCTTATGCCAGTACCAGGCTGTTTTGAGTACAATGGCCTTGTAGTATAACTTGATATCAAGAAGTGTGATACCTCCCACTTTATTCTTCTTTTTTAAGATTGCTGAGGCTATTCGTGTCCTCTTTTGGTTCCATATAAATTTTTGGAATATGTGGTCTATATCTTTGAAGTATGTCATTGGTATTTTAATTGGTATTGCATTGAATTTATAGATTGCTTTGGGTAATATAGACATTTTAATGATGTTTATTCTTCCTAAGCATGAGCACAGTATATGCTTCCATTTGTTTGTATCTTCCTTGATTTAATTTATCAATGCTTTGTAATTTTCCAAGTACAAGTCTTTAGTCTTCTTGGTTAAGTTTATTCCTAGGTACTTTATTTTTTTGGTTGTAATTGTGAAGGGGATTGTTTCCTTAATTTCTTTTTCTGATTGTTCATTGTTGGTGTATAAAAATGCCTCTGATTTCTGAGTATTGATTTTATATCCTGCCACTTTGCTGAATTCATTTATCAGGTCCGGTAGCTTTTTGACTGAGACTTTAGGGTTTTCTATCTACAATATCATATCATCTGCAAATAATGATAGTTTTACTTCTTCTTTTCCAACTTGAATGCCTTTTATTTCTTCTTCTTGTCTGATCACTGTGGCTAGGACTTCCAGGACCATGTTAAATAAGAGTGGTGAAAGGGGGCACCCCTGCCTTGTTCCTGATCTTAAGGGTATTGCTTTTAATTTTTGCCCATTGAGTCTGATGTTAGCTGTGGGTTTCTCATAGATGGCTTTTATCATGTTGAGGTATGTTCCCTGTATTCCCACTTTGCTGAGAGTTTTGATCATGAATGAGTGCTGGATTTTATCAAATGCTTTTTCTGCATCTATTGAAATTATCATATGGTTTTTCTCCTTCTTTTTGTTTATGTGATGAATCACATTGATTGATTTACGCATATTGTACCAGCCTTGCCTCCCCAGAATAAATCCCACTTGATCATGGTGTATGATTTTTTTCCGTATATTGTTGGATCTGGTTTGCTAATATTTTGTTGAGGATTTGAGCATCTATATTCATCAGAGATATTGGCCTATAATTTTCTTTCTTTGTGTTGTCTTTGCCTGGTTTTGGAATCAGAATTATGCTCGCCTCATAAAAGGAGCTTGGAAGTCTTCCTTCCTCTTGAATTTTTTGTAATAGTTTGAGAAGGATAGGAGTTAGTTCTTCTTTGAATATTTAGTAGAATTCTGTTGTGAAGCCATTGGGCCCCGGACTTTTCTTTGTTGGGAGTTTTTTGATAACTGTTTTGATCTCATTTGTTGTAATTGGTCTGTTTAGGTTTTCTGATTCTTCCAGATTGATTTTTGGAAGATTGTATGTTTCAAGGAATTTGTCCATTTTATCTAGGTTGTCTAGTTTTTTGGCATACAGTTCTTCATAGTATTTTCTTACAATATTTTGTATTTCTGTTGTGTCAGTTGTTATTTCTCCTCTCATTTCTAATTTTATTTATTTTAGTCCTGTCTCTCTTTTTCTTGGTGAGTCTAGTTAAAGGTTCATCAATCTTGTTTACCTTTTCAAAGAACCAGGTTCTAATTTCATTGATCCTCTGTATTGTTTCTTTAGCCTCTATGTCATTTATTTCTGTTCTGATCTTTATTATTTCCTTCCTTCTAATACATTTGGGCTTTACTTGCTGTTCTTTTTTTAATTCTTTTAGATGCAGGGTTAAGTTGTTTATTTGAGCTTTTTCTAGCTTCTGAAAGTGTGCCTGTAGTGCTATGAACTTCTCTCTCAGCACTGCGTTCGCTGTGTCCCATAAATTTTGAGTTGTTGTATGCTCATTGTCATTCATTTCTAGGAATTTTTTTATTTCTTCTTTGATCTTGTTCTTTTCCATTCATTATTTTTTTCATGATTATTTTATATATTTCTCTTTTTTTATAAATTTTTATTAATGTTAATGGGATGACATTAATAATTCAGGGCACATATATTCAAAGAAAACATGACTAGGTTATCTTGTCATTAAATTATGTTGCATACCCCTCACCCAGAGTCAGATTGTCCTCCGTCACCCTCTGTCTAGTTTTCTCTGTGCCCCTCCCCCTCCCCCTAACTCTCTCCCTCCCTCCCTCCTGTGTCCTCCCTCCCCGCACCCCTGATAACCACCACTCTCTTGTCCATGTCTCTTAGTCTCATTTTTAAGTTCCACCAATGTATGGAATCATGTAGTTCTTGTTTTTTATTTTTTTTTACTTATTTCACTCCGTATAATGTTATCAAGATCCCACCATTTTGATGTAAATGATCTGATGTCATCATTTCTTATGGTTGAGTAGTATTCCATAGTGTATATGTGCCACATCTTCTTTATCCAGTCTTCTATTGAAGGGTTTTTGGTTGTTTCCATGTCTTGGCCACTGTGAACAGTGCTGCAATGAACATGGGGCTACATGTGTCTTTACGTATCAATGTTTCTGGTGTTTTGGGGTATATACACAGTTGAGGGATTGCTTGGTCATAAGGTAGTTCTATTTGCAGTTTTTTGAGGAACCACCATACTTTCTTCCATAATGGTTGTATTACTTTACATTCCCACCAACAGTGTATGAGGGTTCCTTTTTCTCCAGAGCCTCTCCAACATTTGCTATTACCCGTCTTGTTGATAATAGCTAATCTAACAGGGGTGAGGTGGTATCTCATTGTAGTTTTGATTTGCATTTCTCTAATAACTAATGAAGTGTAGCATCTTTTCATATATCTGTTGGCCATTTGTATTTCTTCCTGGGAGAAGTGTCTGTTCATGTCCTCTTCCCATTTTTTTATTGGATTGTTTGTTTGTTTATTGTTGAGTTTTATGAGTTCTTTGTAAATTTTGGAAATTAGGCCCTTATCTGAGCTATTGTTTGAAAATATCAGTTCCCATTTAGTTGGCTGTCTGTTTATTTTGATATCAGTTTCTCTTGCTGAGCAAAAACTTTTTATTCTGATGTAGTCCCATTCATTTATCTTTGCATTCACTTCTCTTGCCATTGGAGTCAAGTTCATAAAATGTTCTTTAAAACCCAGGTCCATGAGTTTAGTACCTATGTCTTCTTCTATGTACTTTATTGTTTCAGGTCTTATATTTAGGTCTTTGATCCATTTTGAATTAATTTTAGTACACGGGGACAGGCTGTAGTCGAGTTTCATTCTTTTGCATGTGCCTTTCCAGTTTTCCCAACACCATTTGTTGAAGAGGCTTTCTTTTCTCCATTTTGTATTGTTGGCCCCCTTATCAAAGATTATTTGACCATATATATGTGGTTTTATTTCTGGGCTTTCTATTCTGTTCCATTGGTCTGAGTGTCTATTTTTCTGCCAATACCATACAGTTTTGATTATTGTGGCCCTATAATATAGTTTAAAGTCAGGTATTGTAATGCCCCCAGCTTCACTCTTTTTCCTTAGGATTGCTTTGGCTATTTGGGGTTTTTTATAGTTCCATATAAATCTGAAGATTTTTTGCTCCATTTCTTTAAAAAATGTCATAGGAATTTTGATGGGAATTGCATTAAATTTATATATTACTTTGGGTAATATGTTCATTTTCATTATATTTATTCTTCCTATCCAAGAACAAGGAATATTTTTCCATCTCATTGTGTCTTTTTCTATTTCTTAGCAATGCCTTCTAGTTTTCGTTATATAGGTCCTTTATATTCTTTGTTATGTTTATTCCTAGGTATTTTTTGTTGTTGTTGCAATCGTGAAGGGGATTATTTTTTTGAGTTCGTTTTCTAATATTTCATTGTTGGCATATAGAAAGGCTATGGACTTTTGTATGTTAATTTTGTATCCTGCGACCTTACTGTATTGGTTTATCGTTTCTAGTAATCTTTTTGTGGAGTCCTTTGGGTTTTCGATTTATAGGATCATATCATCAGCAAAAAGTGATACCTTTACTTCTTCTTTTCCGATATGGATGCCTTTTATTTCTTTGTCTTGTCTGATTGCTCTGGCCAGAACTTCTAGCACCATGTTAAATAAGAGTGGAGAGAGTGGACAATCCTGTCGTGTTCCTGATTTAAGGTGGAAAGTCCTCAGTTTTACGCCATTTAATATGATGTTGGCTGATGGTTTATCATATATGGCCTTTATCATGTTGAGATATTTTCCTTCTATACCCATTTTGTTGAGAGTCTTAAACATAAAATTGTGTTGTATTTTATCGAAAGCCTTTTCTGCATCTATTGATAAGATCATGTGTTTTTTATTCTTTGTTTTGTTGATATGGTGTATTACGTTAACCGTTTTGCGTATGTTGAACCATCCTTGAGATTCTGGGATGAATCCCACTTGATCATGATGTATTATTTTTTTAATATGTTGTTGTATTCGATTTGTCAGTATTTTGTTTAGTATTTTAGCATCCGTATTCATTAGAGATATTGGTCTGTAGTTTTCTTTCTTTGTGCCATCCTTGCCTGGTTTTGGTATGAGGGTTATGTTGGCCTCATAAAATGTGTTTGGAAGTATTGTTTGTTCTTCAATTTTTTGGAAGACTTTGAGTAGAATAGGAACCAAGACTTCTTTGAATGTTTGATAGAATTCACTAGTATAACCGTCTGGGCCTGGACTTTTATTTTTGGGGAGGTTTTTAATAGTTTTTTCTATTTCCTCCCTGCTGATTGGTCTGTTTAGGCTTTCTGCTTTTTCATGACTCAGTTTAGGAAGGTTGTATTGTTCTAGGAATTTATCCATTTCTTCTAGATTGTTGTATTTGGTGACATATAGTTTTTCATAGTATTCTACAATAATTCTTTGTATATCTATGATGTCTGTGGTGATTTCTCCTCTTTCATTTTGGATTTTATTTATTAGAGTCCTGTGTCTTTTTTCCTTGGTGAGTCTTGCCAAGTGTTTGTCGATTTTGTTGATCTTTTCAAAGAACCAGCTCCTTGTTTTATTGATTTTTTCTATACTTTTTCTGTTCTGTATTTTGTTATTTCTGCTCTTATTTTTATTATCTCCTTTCTCCGGCTGGTTTTGGGTTGTCTTTGTTCTTCTTTTTCTAGCTCCTTAAGGTGTGAAGTTAAGTGGTTTACTTCGGCTCTCTCTTGTTTGTTCATATAGGCCTGAAGTGATATGAACTTTCCTCTTATTACTGCTTTTGCTGCATCCCAGAGATTCTGATATGTCGTATTTTCATTTTCATTTGTCTGTATATATCTTTTGATCTCTGCACTTATTTCTTCTTTGACCCATTCATTTTTTAGAAGTATGTTGTTTAGTTTCCACAATTTTGTGGGTTTTCCCCCCTCTTTTTCACAGTTAAATTCTAGTTTCAAGGCATTATGATCAGAGAATATGCTTGGTACAATTTCAATTTTTCTAAATTTGCTGATATTGTCTTTGTGGCCCAACATATGGTCAATTCTTGAGAATGTTCCATGTACACTAGAGAAAAATGTATACTCTGTCGCTTTGGGATGAAGTGTCCTGTAGGTGTCTATCATATCCAGGTGTTCTAGTATTTCATTTAAGGCCACTATATCTTTATTGATTCTCTGTTTGGATGACCGATCTAGAGCCATCAGCGGTGTATTGAGGTCTCCAAGTATGATTGTATTTTTGTCAGTTTTTGTTTTAAGGTCAATAAGTAGCTGTCTTATATATTTTGGTGCTTCTTGGTTTGGTGCATATATATTAAGGATTGTTATGTCTTCTTGATTCAGTGTCCCCTTAATCATTATGAAGTGACCATTTTTGTCTCTGAGTACTTTTTCTGTCTTGTAGTCAGCATTATCAGATATGAGTATTGCTACACCTGCTTTTTTTTGGGTGTTGTTTGCTTGGAGTATTGTTTTCCAGCCTTTCACTTTGAATTTGTTTTTATCCTTGTTGCTTAGATGTGTTTCTTGTAGGCAGCATATAGTTGGATTTTCTTTTTTAATCCATTCTGCTACTCTGTGTCTTTTTATTGGTAAGTTTAATCCATTTACATTTAGTGTAATTATTGACACTTGTGTGTTCCCTATTGCCATTTTATAAATTGCTTTCTGTTAGTTTTGTATCTTGTTTGATTCTTCTTTTTTGTTTTTCTATCGTTTGTTTTTGTTTGTTTGTATTCCATACTTCTTTCTTCTGTTGCTACCTTTTTTAAGTCAAGTGTTTTTGTGGTGGTTTTTTCAAGGTGGTTACCATTAAGTAATGAAAAGGATACCTACCCTATTCATTCTAGAACCCTTTCTTATGGGTATTTCTGCACTTCATCGTCCTTTGCTACTGTTAATCTTCATCTTTTCTCCCCCTTTTTTTTTCTTTTGTTTTCACAGTTTAAGTTTGGTTTTATTGTTTTCTTGGTGGAGCTGTTACTTGTGGTTTTGTTTTCTTTTGTTCTTTGAATCTGGTTGGAAAACCCCCTTTAGTATTTCCTGGAATGGGGGCTTTCTGATGATAAATTCTCTCATCTTTTCTGTATTTGTGAATGTTTTTATATCTCCTTCGTACTTGAAGAATAGCTTTGATGGGTATAGTATACTTGGCTGAAAGTTTCTCTCTTTCAGGGCTTTGAATATTGGGGTCCACTCTGTTCTAGCTTGTAGAGTTTCTGCTGAGAAATCTGATGATAATCTAATAGGCCTTCCTTTATATGTTGTATTCTTCTTTTCCCTGGCTGCCTTGAGAATTTTTTTTTTGTCATTGGTTTGTGTCATCTTCATTATGATGTGCCTTGGAGTGGGTTTGTTGGGGTTAAGAAAACTCGGTGTTCTGTTTCCTTCTTGAATTTGAGGCTTTAGTTCTTTCCACAGGCTTGGGAAGTTCTCATCTATTATTTGTTTGAGTATATTCTCCATTCCATTTTCTTTCTCCCTCTGATATACCTATTATTCTTATGTTATTCTTTCTGATGGAGTCAGACAATTCCTGTAGGGCTTTCTTGTTTTTTATTATTTTTGAGTCTCTTTCTTCTTCTCTCTGTTGTGCCTCAAGTTGCTTGTCTTCTATTTCACTAATCCTATCTTCTATCTGGGCTGTTCTATTAGCTAAGCTTGTTATCTCGTTTTTCAGTTTGTGAATTGAGTTTTTCATTTGTTTGATTTGTTTTTATAGTTTCAATTTCCTTGGTAATATATTCTTTGTGATCTTTGAGTTGTTTTCTGATTTCCCTAAATTGCCTTTCTGTGTTTTCTTGTATATCTCTGAGTATTTTTAAGATTTTTATTTTAAATTCTCTGTCATTTGGCTCCAAGGCTTCCAATATGTTAAATCTTTTCTCCATACATTTTTCCACATCAATTTGTGTTACCTCTCTATCTTTTGTATCCATAATATTCGATTTCCTTTTTCTTATTGGCATCTGAAGGTGGTCTTGTTGATAGTGTTAATTAGAATTAATAAAGAATAAAAAGGGAAAAAAATAAATAAAAGAAAAAAAAAAAGGAAAACACTCCACACACCAAAAAAGTAATAATTTATTATTTCCCCCTTTTTTCTTTCTTCTCCTCCCCTCCTCTCACCTCTTTAGATAAATATCGTGATGACCTGTGAATTATATTATGCTAAATAGAACAAAAACTGCCTATAACAGAGGGCCTGATTTGGGGTGAAGAGTTCAAGGGGCAAAAATGGAATTAGGGACTTACTAAATGCAAAAAAAAAAAAAAGTAGGATATCTTAGACAATCATAAAATGATTTGCTTGTAAGTGATGGTCGACTAAGAGATATAGTGAGAGGGATAAGAGGGAAACAGAAAAAAGGAGAGAAAAAATAATATTTAAAGAAGAAAAAAATAAAAATAATAAGTAAAAATCTGTTGTATTAAGTGGAGCGAAGACTAAATACAATGGAGACTTTGGGTTGGGAGGAATGCTAGTGAGTTAAAAATCAATGTAAAAAGTACCCAAAATGCCACAAAAACAAACAAATAAAGGAAAACCAAGAACAAAAGCACAAAAGAAAAAAAAAAGAACAAACAACAAAAAAAACAAAAAAACTTGAGTTCCAAATTAAATAATGTGTTCGTGATTGAGGATTAAATGAGAGGAAAAGTAAAAGGAGGAAAGAAGAAATGAATAGAAAGAAAAAAATAAGAAAAAGAGAGAAACGAAGGAAGAAAAAAGGAATGGGAAAAAAAACAAAAAGAAAACAAAAGAGAGAGTGAGAGTTAAGGGTTTTGGAGTGTAACCCTAAGGGAGAGTAAGGATGAAGAAAAGAAATAAAATGTAATACTCATGGGTAGTGTAGTTCAAGAAAAGGGTAGCATAAGATGGCCAGAGAATAAAAGGACCGAGGTGGAGGAAATACAAATAATAATAAAGGCAATAAGAAAGAAGAAAGAAACAACAACAAAGAATTAGTGGAACAAGTTATAAAGTCTGGATTTTTCTTGATTTTGAGAGGTTAACTTCTTCCTTTTTCTTTTCTCTCCCTCTTCCTGGTCGGTGACTCTTACCCCAGGTTCTGCCCCTGTGTCGCGCTTAGGTAGGGATTTGCAGTTGATGGGATTCTATGGCAATGTCATATAATTGGCTTTAGTCTCGCTGGTAGTCAAGGCTTGTTGGCGTTTGCAGAGTCCAACAATGAGAGAGTTTGCTTTCCTGGAGTCTCTCCCCTAGTCTCCCCTTCCTGAATTATCAGCCTGGTGATCCAGCTATGAGGCTGCCACTGCTTCTCTCTAGGGAATAAGAGGCTCAAAGAGCTGGGAAATCCCCACTCTATCTCACTCAGCGCAAGGCTTGGGTAAGGATCTGGCAGTCAGAGCCTCCAGCGTAATCGGGTGGGGTTGGGAGTCAATTGTTGTCAAGGTGACTGTTCAGCACCTACCATTCAGTTGGACCACTCAACCCAGGCTTTCCACACTTTGTAGCCTGTTTTGGCTGGAAAGAAGATGCACTATTCACTGCTTGCTGTATAGATCTTAATATCTGCCAAGTCCCTCTTGTTAGGTATATCCCTGAATATGGAGGCTCTGTCAATCAGAAGTTGCCCCCGCCCCTTTAGCGAAAGGCACTGAAAAATATTATGCCTCCTGTCTTGGATCACTGAACTGGGAGAGATCTTATCAATTAGAGCCCCGTGGGTGTGCAGATTTCGTGGGTTAAGCTAATTTCAGTGATTGGATCTGCAGCTGTGCTCCAGAGACTATTTTAGGCTGTCTTCGCGCCCCTCCCCCAACGCTTGATTGTTAGCTCGAATGGCTGGGTGAGGTGCCCCGCCCACGGAGAGAATCTCCTGACTAGGAAAGACAGGTTTGGCGCCCCTCCCGGACTGTGGCACGGGGCGCGCGCGCGGCTTCTCAGTTCACACCGGTGGTGGCCGGGACTCCCCGGACCGCGGCACGGGGCATGCGCGCGGCTTCTCAGTGCACACCGGTGGTGACCGGGACTCCCCGGACCGTGGCATGGGGCGCGCACGTGGCTTCTCAGTGCACGCCGGTGGTGGCCGGGACTCCCCGGACCGCGGCATGGGTTGCGCGCGCGGCTTCTTAGTGCACTCCGGTGGCCAGGACTCTCCGGACCGCAGCGCGGGCAGCTGCACATGTGGGTTGACTCACCACAGGCGTATTCCCTCCTCGGCAACAGTCCTTTCGCTTTCAGTGAGTGTGTAGAACTCCGGGATGCTCCGAGGATAAATTTTTCTGTTTCTAGTTGATAAATTTGTTGAGATTTTGGGGAGATCTGTTGGACGCGCTGCTCACAGCGCCATTTCCGTGACGTCACTAATCCATTCATTATTTAACAACCTGCTATTTAGTTTTCATGTGTTTGAGAATTTTTGAGCTTTTCTGTTGTGATTCATTTCTAGTTTCATGCCGTTGTGATCAGAGAAAGTGCTTGATATGATTTCAGTCTTCTTAAATTTGTTGAGAGCACTTTTGTGCCCTAACATGTGGTCTATCCTAGAGAATGTACCATGAGCACTTGAAAAGAATGTATATTCTGCTGCTTTAGGTTGAAAGGTTCTGAAGATATCTATTAAATCGAGTTGATCTAGTGTGTCCAATAAGTCTGCTGTTTCTTTGTTAATTTTCTTTCTTGAGGATCTATCTAGTGATGTTAGTGGGGTATTGAAATCCCCTACTATTATAGTATTGCTGTTGATCTCACCCTTTAAATCCATCAAAGTCTACTTTATATATTTGGGTGCTCCTATATTAGGTGCATAGATATTTATAATAGTTATATCTTCCTGTTGGATTACTCCCTTTATTATTATGTAGTGGCCTTCTTTATCTCTTACTATATCCTTTGTTTTAAAGTCCAATTTTCTGATATAAGTATTGCTACCCCAGCTTTTTTTTCATTTCTGTTTGTATGAAATGTTTTTTTCCATCCTTTTACCTTCAATCTATGTGTGTCTTTTGTTCTAAGGTGTGTCTCTTGTAGACAGCATATGTATGGGTCCTGTTTTCTTTTCCACACAGCTACCCTATGTCTTTTGATTGGATCATTTAATACATTTACATTTAAGGTTATTATTGATATGTAGTTGTTTATTGCCATTTTCTTCTTTAAAGTTGTATTCCTTTTTTGCTATATTCTTTTCTCAGTTTGATCTGTTTACAACAGATTTGCCCACACAAAGGCCCCTGACTCTGCCCCTCTGTGGGATAACACGGGCACCCACTCCTGGGGCTTTCGCAAGAATCTCTTGCCCACTATCTGTGCACACCAACCAGGAGATCGGGGAAAATGGCTGCCCCACTTGTCTTTCTTTGTCTGGATTTGGTGCGAGTGTTAGCTTGTATTGCCCAGGTTGCCACAGGAACAGTTTTTTCTCAGCTTGGATCTCCGTGCCACAGCCTGGTTCAGCCGTTTGTGCTGCGGCCTGGGTCTATTCACCCCTTTTGCCTGCCTTAGTTTCTATACTCTCAGTTCCCAGTGAAAGCAGCCCTATTTAGGTTAGTGAGGAAGGTGGAGCATTTCTTACTCCCTATTTCCTTCGGGGTTTGATTATATATTTAGCCAATTTTTCGCTCGACCATACCTTCGGGTGTATTGCGAAACGTCTGGAGGCTCCAAGGATAGGTTTTTCTGTTTCTGGTTGAAGATCTTGTTGAGTTTTGGGGGAGATTTATCGGTATCGCTTCCTACCGCGCCATTACTCTGACATAATCCTCTCATTCTGCTTTTATCACTACTCTTCTATTTCAGATCCTTGTCATCTAAGCCTATGATGTCATAGACTAGCTTGCTGATTAAGCAGTTAACCTCTAAACTAGTGCCTTAAGTCACTAATCATTATTTAACCCTTAATTCTGAAATTTAGCAATTTGTCCTGATCCCAATTGGAGAGTCCTCTCATGCTTCTGTGAATAGTGGCTGTCTGGCTGATTTATACTGGGTTAACTTTGCTCCACAAAGTCTCTCAGCCACAGCTGTCTATCACCACATAGTCCCTTGAGTACAGCTGTCTGTCTATCACAAGTGGATACTTGGCACTGGCCTAGAGTTTCAGTGAAGCAAGACCCCTAAAAGCCTAGGCTTGTAACTGCCACAGAGTCAACCAATTGTTCTTTGCCAAATAAGTTACAAGGCCAGCCCACAACCAGGAAATGGAGAAGTAGGCAAATCTTGAGAAAAAAAAAAGTGAAACTCAAATAACAAAGGGTATAGATGTAGGGAGGAGTAGGGAAGTATTACCATTTCTTTAATCTGCCATGGTTGTAATCAACAAATCTTTCTGCCTTTCTAAGAAAAAGACCCCCCTTTAAATAAGAGGCTTCAAGAATATTTTATTATTTAGGCCAGTGTTCAGAGAGATTTTGTAAATATGATTTTTTGTGTGTAATTTACAAAGTCTCAAGATGACCGATCATAGAAAAAGGCTGTTATAATGTAAATGAAAAGGTTTTCATACTTAGAAGGTTTTGTATGGAAGGAAGAAGTAGTCTTGGACCCCCTCCCTTCTATACACCTGGGTGAAAGAAGATAAAACAGCCTAGAATATAGGAGAGGAAAGGGAGACTTGAATAGCCCTTTCCTCTTCCCCCTTTCTTTCTCCTTAATGGGTGATTTACTGATGATTATCCTGTGCATCCTGTAAGACCCTTCCCATCCTGAAATCATGCAATTAGTGACAAAGGAATCATGAGACCCATAAAGGTAAACTTATGTTCTATAAAGGGTATATAAGATGTAAGAAATCTAATTTTGGGGAGCATGTGTCTTTGGAGCTATAGTGCCGTGTGCTCCGCTGGCTTAATAAATTCTCCTTTTCCTCTTATAAGCTGTCTGAGTGTCAATCCTCTGAGGATTTGCTCTCCTGCAACATTTTAATCTCTCTTCCCTACAGCTTATTCATTGCACTATTATTTCTCAAATTAGAGCCCACATATACTTCAGAGTCTAGGAGCTTAAACAACATTTTTAATATTTGTTTCATATAATAATCTAAAGAGAATATTTCTAATTTTAAAAGATAAAACACCTGTTTTCCAATGATATATTTCAATTTAAAGGCATCTTTGGTTTAATTTTTTTCTTAAAATGAGTTTCCCTAGAAGCCAGGCCTAAGAAAAAGTTTTATGTGTAGTTATTCCTTGAGGAGTGTGATCTTAGGTAGAATAATTGCATGTTGAGAAAATATGATGGTTAATTTTTTGTGTCAACTTAAAAAGTTATAAGGTGCTCAGATATTTGGTTAAACATTATTCTGGGAATGTCTGTGAGTTTTTCTCTAGATGACATAAACATTTAAATTCATAGACTGAGTAAAGCAGATTATCTTCCCCAATGTGATTGGGCCTCATCCACTCCCTTGAGGGCCCACGTAGAACCAAAGAATTGAAGAAACAGAGAATGTTCACTGCCTATTGGCTGCTGAGCTGAAACATTTGTCTCCTCCTGCCTGTGGATCCAGAGTTGATCTAGAACTTATACATACCATTGGTTCCCCTGGGTCTCAGGCCTTACACTATAGATCTCAGTATTTCTCAACCTCTATAATAACAAGAGCCACCTCCATCTACATCTGTAACTCATGCTTGGCCTCACCAGAATCTTCTGAGGGGACTTTAAAAAAACATCACAAATTTCTTTGTCCAGGAGACAAGAAGAAGATTATGTTAATACATTGGTTTCCATTTCCCATTTCTTAAATTATCAGCCCACAGCTGATAATTTGCTCACTCCTGAAGTGCATACTTATGAGTGGAGAGTAGGTTGTCAAGAACATGCAACATTTCTATAACCTAATAAGTGCACTTGTAGGCATTTATCTCAAAACAATGACAACACAATTGTTCATAGCAACTTTATACATCCTATCCTAAACTGGAAACAACCTAAATGATCTTCAGTGGGTCAGGGGTTAAACTATGTATATTCATACTATAGAATACTACCCAGTGATAAAAAGGTGCAGGCTGTTCATACAGGCTAAAACTTGGTTTAACCTCCAAATAAAGTAGGCTAGTGAAAAAAAAGCTGATCCAAAAGGTTACATCCTATATAATTTTATTTATACAACATTCTTGAAATGAAAATATCATATAAATAAACATTCACTACATATCTATTAGAATGGCCAATATCTGAAACACTGACAATACCACAAACTGCTGAAGATGTAGAGTAACATGAACTCTTATTTTATTGCAGGTGGGACTGTAAAATAGTACAGTCACTTTGTTAAACAGTTTGGTAGTTTCTTACAAAACTAAATATACCTGCCTATGATCCAGCAATTATGTTCCTTGGTATTTTTACCTAAAGTAGTTTAAAATTTATACCTCATAGAAACCTGAACATGGATGTTTATAGCAGCTTTATTCATAACCACCAAAATATAAAGAAAACCAAAACATCCTTTAGTAGGTAGATAAATAAATAAATTATCATACATTCAGACAATGAAATATTACTCATCACTAAAAAGAAATGAACTGTCAAGTCACAAAAAGCCATAGAGAACACTTAAATGCATATTATGAAATGAAAGAAGCCAAGCTGAAAAACCTACATATATGATCCCATACCACATGATATCACATTCTCCAAAGACTACCAAGACAGTAAAATGATCATTGGTTTCAAGTGTATGGAGGGTAGGGAGAAAGGAATAGGCACAAAGTACCTTAGGAGCAGTGAAAATACTCTTTATGATACTGTAATGATAGTTATGTGTCACTGAACATTTGTCTAAACCCACAGAATGTACTACATCAAGAGTGAACCATAATATAATCTATGGGCTTTGAGTGAATATGTGTCAATGTAGGTTCACCAATCGTAACAAATGCACGACTCTGGTGGTAAATATTGGCCATGGGAAGGGCCATACATTTGGGAGACAGGGAATAATGGAAAATATTCATACTGTCTTCTTAATTTTACTGTGAATTTAAAACTGCTCTAAAAAAAGTCTTTATATATATGTATGTATAAATTGTATAAATATATATTCTATCATATATATGATAGAAATCAACACATTACTAATAGTTGACTGGGATTAAAGAAGGAGTGGGGTGAGAAGGAAATGGATGTAGCAATAAAAGTATATGATGATGAAATTTTTCTCTACATTAACTATATCAATGTCAATATCCTGGCTGTGAGTGTGTGCTGTAGGGTTGTAACATGTTATCCTTAAGGTAAACTGGTTAAAGGATATGCAGAATCACTTCTGCGCCTATTGGCTAAGATCAAGTGTAGGGTACATACGATCTGCATATATTACATCTTACACTGCATGTGAATCGACACATATCTTAAAATAGTTTAATTAGCCTGACCTGTAGTGGTGCAGTGGATAAAGCGTTGACCTGGAACACTGAGGTCACCGGTTCAAAACCCTGCACTTGTCTTGTCAAGGCACATATGGGAGTTGATGCTTCCTGCTCCTACCCCCTTTCTCTCTCTCTCTCTCTCTCTCTCTCTCTGTCACTGTCTCTCCTTTCTAAAAAAAAATGAATAAAAAAAATTAAAAAAAAGAGTTTAATTAAAAAAATTGTATGTGTCAGCAATAACCCTATTGTTCTATAACATGTGCCAAAATCATTATTTGTTGCTAAAGTATAGCTAAATAAGGTTACATTAATTGCTTCCAGAAAGTGCTACTTCACTTTGTCAAAGAGTTTGAAATTTTTTTTTTCTAGAAGAAGAGAGAAGTGAAGGGGAGGAGAGGGGACAGAAAGAAGAAAGAAAAAAACAATTAACCTTCAGATCATCACTGCTTTATTATTTTTCTTTTTGCTAATTTTATAGTGAATTATTTAAAAATAATTTTCTGTACTATTTTTAGTAATAATTTTGTATTTAATTCAAAATTCAAGTATGTTAAGAGGCATAATATGTTCTATTTTACTATAATGATTAAGAATAGAAGTAAATGGCATTATAAATTTTTTCTACCAGACTTAATAGAATACTATGACTATTAATATATGGAATTAAGTTTTAATCATGGCAGAATTGATTAAATAAGTCTTAGACTTTTCTTTCAGTATTAAAATATAATTGAACCTTTAGAAAAATGGCATTACATTTATTGAATTATGTTTAGTAAGATCAACTGCATTTTAGCAATCAAATACATTATCTGTGGAACATTGGGTTTTACTCAATATAAAAGTAGTTTTAAGCTTTTCAGGTTGAGGTAGGCTTTTCAGGTTTATTCTTCTTATTTTTTTGATATTTCCTACAAGTTAAATACTGATAAGTGAAAGTGTTTTTCCTTAACTTTAATACAATGTTAATTTAAAATTCCAAAAGTGAGTAAGTGATCCCTGATTATTAAGGATATTTGTAAAATATATGTTCATGTTTCCATATTCTCTTTATGAAGTTAGTTGTGAAATAGCTCAACTTTTCAGGAACGCCAAACAAATATGTTTCATACCCAGCTGTCCCTCATAAGAAATTTAAATCAATCATTGTTAAATACAGTGCTCAGGTGGGCTCAGAGAGTTTTGCCAAGTGGTTCAAACACTGTATTTGAGCAGTGCTTTATGGCCTCTGGATCAAGATGAGTTTAGAAAAAGTCTTGTGATCTATTGTATATCTCTTTCCTGCAAAGGAGCCAGTGTTAGAATCTAGTCATTTGAAGATAATATATGGTCACTAATAAAATAATAAGAGTAAATAAAAAGGAAGTCAAAGAAAAGGCAAAGATGGTCTATCAAGATCAATAAGTATATGTGTTTTAGCCTATTTAAATGAATAAACATAATCCTATACTCTGATTTACTTAATTATACTGGAGTTACTCACAGGGGGTGTGTAAAATATTACAGTGGTACTTTGAGATACAAATTTAATTCATTCTGTAGCTGAGCTCATAAGTCAGTCAACTCATATATCAAACTGCCAATACTGGACCCGTGCACCAACATGCCAACTAGCAGCAGCTTCCTGAATCATGACTTATATCTCAGAATTTCACATTTCACTTGGATCTCAAATAAAAATATGGACCGAGTCACACCTCGTATCTTAAAAAAAATTTGTATGTTGGTCTGTTTGTATCTCAAGGTACCACTGTAATTTGTTTTTAAATAGATGCTTAAGTGGTTCTAACTGGTTTGCTCAATGGTAGAGCATTGGCTTGGCATGTGGATCAACTGAGTTTGTTTCCCAGTAAGGGCACACAGAAGTGACCATCTGTTTCTCCACCCCTCTCTTTCCCTCCCTTTCTTTCTCTCTTCCCCTCCAGCTCCATGACTCGATTGCTTTGAGCACATTGGTTCTGGGCACTGATGATGACACTGTGGAGCCTCTATCCTCAGGTGCTAAAAATAGCTTGTTTGCAAGCATGGCACCAGATCAGCAGAGCATCAGCCCCAGACGTAGGTTGCTGGATGAATCCCTGTTGGGGTGCGTGAGGGAGTCTGTTTCTCTATTTCCCCTCCCCTCACTTAGAAAAGAAGAAAAAATATATACAGTATATGCTTAGGCAGCCCTTTAAATAGCTCCTTGGACATTTTGCTGAGTAACTGCAGATATACTATTTTATTTACTATTTCACATAAAGTGACATAAAAACTCAAGCATAAATGTAACATTTATTATTTACTCTAATCTTGTATTCTATTTTTCACTAATCAAAAAATTTCAGAGAGGTGGCGCAGTGAGGAGTGCTCCCGATACCTCTCCCTGAAACTTCAACAAATTCAACAACTAGAGACATAAAACCAATCTTAGGAGCATCTGAAATACACATACATCAAACAAAGGTACAATTGAGCAAAAAGGTGGATGAATATATAATCCACTCTGAAGGAAATAAGATGGAGAATAGAGTATTCTGCTTTCCTCACTGATCTGAGGAAGGGCTGCTTTCACTGGGAACTGAGAGGAAGGAAGGGCTGGGGAAGTCAAAAAAAATGGGCTAGGGCACAGACATTCAAGCCAAGGAGAGAGTGTGTCCACAGCTCAGCCCACATGGAGCTAACGCCTGTCGCAGACCCCGGCAGAAGTGGGTGAGCAGTTGCCTTGTTAACTCCCAGTATTCCAGTCGGCAAGCGCGGGCAGTGTGTGAGTGGATCCACCTGGTGCTTCGGGCATGGGTACCCACATTCCAGGATGGAAGGGCTGGGTCAGAGACTGTCAGTAGTGGCCCTCTACGTGGGCTGTGACCAGAGTTTCTGAATAATCCCGGCTTCCCAAAAAACAGCATGTGGTAAGTGCACAAAAGCCGGCTTCCCTACACCTGAACCTGTCCAGGCATGGTGCCTCTGCCAGCCATACAGGCTAACAAAGCACACTCCTGGGGAAGAGAACTGCAGAAGTGGTGGAGGGCAGGGCACGCAGGCAGCTTGCAGACAACCTCTGGAGAGCAAACCTGCAGAGTGCTGAGGCATACTAGACATGCCCGGAGGCTCATAGAAAGACACCTGAAAGGCAATCAGCTCCCAGCCCTGCCTGAATACACTAGCGGTTCTAGCTGGCAAAGCCTTACCCAGAACCCTGAATTGAGTGGGGACACAGAGGGGATTTGGCAGCTCTTACAGACACTTGCTCACCAGGCAGTGGCTGAGACAACTTCACACCTGGGTCCCAGGCTGCTGGTTCAGGATGGAGAGATTTGGGGAGAGGCTCTGGGAAAACAGACTCTCCCATTGTCGATGCTTGCAAACACTAACAAGCCCGGCCTACCAACAGGACTGAGGTCTAGTTTATGTCATCACCATAGCCACACAACAGCAAATCGCTACCTAAGAGTGCCACAGGGACAGAACCTGGGGTACAGTGCCACCAGCCAAAAAAAGAGAGAAGAAAGAAAAAGAGAGAAGATAACTTCTCAAACCCAGAAAAAATCACAGTATAACTTTTTCCATTTTTTCTGTATTTTTTATCTTCTTTTTTCCTTTCACCTTGGTCATTTTATACTCTTTTAATTTTATTCATTTCTTTTCATTTTGAACTTTATTACCCATAGGTATTATATTTTCCATTCTTTTTTTTGTGAGTGTTACATTCCAAAAAAAAATTAACTCAATTTTTTTTTCTCTTTCTCTCTTTCTCTTTCTTCTTTTCTCTTTCACTTTTTCTCTCATTTGAATGTCACCCACATGCCTGACCTGTGGTGGCGCAGTGGATAAAGTGTCAACCTGGAACGGCTGAGGTTGCTGGTTCGAAACCCTGGGCTTGCCTGAGGAAGGCACATATAGGAATGTCACCCACAAACAAATTATTTTATTCTGGATTGGAATTTTTTGTGGCATTTTTTGTACTTTTTACTTTGCTTTTTATCTCTTTAGCATTTCCCCCAATTCCGGTTCTCCATTCTATAGTTTTTGTGCCACTTAATAATATAGAATTTTCATTTTTCACTGTATTTTTTTGTTTTTTTTCTCATTTTATTTTTCTTTTCTTTTCTCTTACACTATTTCTTTATTTGACCATCATTTACAAAGAAATTATTCTTGATCCAAATTTTTTTCTTGTGGCATTTTGTGAAATCTTCCCTCATTTTTTGCCTCCTTGTCACTCATCCTCAACCTAGGCCCTCAATTCTACATATTTTTGTTCCAATTAGTACAATAAAATTTTCAGATTTTCACTGCATTTTCTCAAAAAAATATTGTTTATCTACTCTTATTAATGTTATTAACAATATCACTCTCAAATGACATTAAAGAAAAAGAAATCAAATATCATGGATTCAAAAGATAGAAATGTAGCTCAGATAACTGAGGAAAAATCTGTAGAAAAAAATTTCAATAAATTAGAAATCTTGGAGTTAAATGACAGAGAATTTAAAATTTAAGTCCTAAAAATACTCAGGGATATACAAGAAGGCACAGAAAGGAAATTTAGGAAGCTCAAAAAACATTTCAATGAACAGAAAGAATACTTCACCAAAGAAATTCAAACTATGAAAATGAATCAAACAGAGATGAAAAACTCAATTCATTAACTGAAAAATGAGGTAACAGCTTAGCCAATAGGACAGGCCAGATTGAGGAGAGGATTAGTGACATAGAAGACAGGCAACTAGAGGCACTACAGAGAGAAGAGGAGAGAGACCCATGAATTGAAAAAAATGAGAAAGCCCTACAGGAATTGTCTGACTCCATCAGAAAGAGCAACATAAGAATAATGGGTATATCAGAAGGAGAAGAGAGAGAAAATAGAATGGAGAACATATTCAAACAAATAATAGATGAGAACTTCCCAAGCCTGTGGAAAGAACTAAAGCCTCAAATTCAAAAAGCAAACAGAACACCAAGTTATCTTACCCTAACAAACCTACTTCAAGGCACATCATAATGAAATTACACAAATGAATGACAAAGAAAAATTCTCAAGGCAGCCAGGAAAAAGAGGAATACAACTTATAAAGAAAGGCCCATTAGTTAATCAACAGATTTCTAAGCAGAAACTCTACAAGCTAGAAGAGAGTGACCCCAATATTTTAAGTTCTGAAAGAGAGGAACTTCCAGCCAAGAATACTATACCCATCAAAAATATCGTTCAAATATGAAGGAGAAATAAAAACATTCACAGCTACAGAAAAGATGAGGGCATTTATCACCAGAAAACCCTCACTTCAGGAAATACTAAAGAGGGTTTTCTGACCAGACACAAAGAACAAAACAAAACTACAAGTGAAAGCTCCATCAAGATCTCAATAAAAACAAGATTAATCTTTGGCAAAGAAACAAAAAAAGGGGAGAGGAAAAAGATTAACAGTAGCAAAGGAGGATGGAGTACAGAAGCACTCATGAGATAATGTACTACAATGAACATGATATGTATCTTTTCCATTACTTAATGGTAACCACACCTGAAAAAAACACCACAGAAGCACATGCTTGAAAAAAGAAGTAACAGAGAAAAGAAGTATGGATTACAACCGAACAAAAACAAATGATAGAAAAATGAGCCTGACTTGTGGTGGTGCAGTGGATAAAGTGTCGACCAGGAAATGCTGAGGTCGCCGGTTTGAAAACCTGGGCTTGCCTGGTCAAGGCACATATGGGAGTTGATGCCTCCCGCTCCTCCCATTGTCTCTCTCTCTGTGTCTCTCCTCTCTCTCTCTTTCTGTCTCTCCCTCTCCTCTCTAAAATGAATAAATAAAAACAAAGAAAAAGAACCATACAAGATACAAAACTATCAGAAAGCAATATATAAAATGGCAATAGAAAACCCTCAAATGTAAATAATTATACTAAATGTAAATGGATTGAACTCACCAATAAAAAGACACATAGTAGCAAAATGGATTAAAAAAGAAAATCCAACTGTATGCTGCCTACAAGAAACACTACTAAGCTACAAGGATAAAAACAAATTCAAAGTGAAAGGTTGTAAAACAATACTCCAAGCAAATAACATCCAAAAAAAAGCATGTGTAGCAATACTCATATCTAACAATGCTGACTACAAGACAGTAAAGGTAATCAGAGACAAAAAGTCATTTCATAATGATAAAGAGAACATTGAATCAAGAAAACAGAACACTTCTTAATATATATGCACCAAACCAAGGAGCACCAATATATATAAGACAGCTACTGACTGACTGACCTAAAAACAAAAACCGAAAAAAATACAATCATACTTGGAGACTTCAATACACCACTCACAGCTTTAGATTGTTCATCCAAACAGAATATCAATTAGGAAATATTGGCATTAAATGAAACACTAGAACAATTAGATATGATAGACATCTATAAGACATTTTATCCCAAAGTGCCAGAGTATACATTTTCTCTAGTGTACATGGAACAATCTCAAGAATTGACCATATGTAGGGCCACAAAAATAACATCAACAAATTCAGAAAGATTGAAATTATACCAAGCATATTTTTTTATCATAAAGCCATAAAACTAGAATTGAACTGTAAATAAGAGGTAAACAAATCCACAAAAATGTGAAAACTAAACAACATACTTTTAAAAAATGAGTGGGTCAAAGAAGAAATAAGCACAGACATCAAAAGATACATACAGCCAAATGAAAATAATAATACAACATATCAGAATCTCTGGGATGCAGTAAAAGCAGTAATAAGAGGGATTTATATTACTACAGACCTATATGAACAAACAAGAGAGAGCCCAAGTAAACCACTTAACTTCACATCTTAAGGAACTAGAAAAAGAAGAACAAAGACAACCCAAAACTAGCAAAAGAAAGGAAATAATAAAAATCAGAGCAGAAATAAACAAAATAGAGAACAGAATAACTATAGAAAAAATTAATAAAACAAGGAGCTGATTCTTTAAAAAGATCAACAGAATAAGCAAACTGTTGGCAAGACTCACCAAGAAAGAAAGAGAAAGGACTCATATAAACAAAATCCAAAATGAAAGAAAAAAATCACCACAGATATTATAGATATACAAAGAATTATTGTAGAATACTATGAAAAACTATATGCCACCAAATTTAACAATATAGAACAAATAAATAAATTCCTAGAACAATACAATCTTCTTAGACTGAGTCATGAAGAAGCAGAAAGCCTGAACAGACCCACAAGCAGGGAGAAAATAGAAACAACTATTAAAAACTTCCCCAAAAATAAAAGTCCAGGCCCAGATGGCTATTTAGTGAGTTCTATCAAACATTCAAAGAAGTCTTGGTTTCTATTATACTCAAAGTCTTCCAAAAATTTGAAGAAGAAGCAATACTGCCAAACACATTTTATGAGGCCAACATAATCCTCATAACAAAACCTGGCAATGAAAACACACACAAAAAACTACAGACTAATACCTTTAATGAATTTAGATGCTAAAATACTAAACAAAATACTAGCAAATCGAATACAACAACACATTAAAAAAATAATTCATCATGATCAAGTGGGATTCATCCCAGAATCACAAGGATGGTTCAAAATATGTAAAAACGGCCTGACCAGGTGGTGGCGCAGTGGATAGAGCGTCGGACTGGGATGCGGAAGGACCCAGGTTCGAGACCCCGAGGTCGCCAGCTTGAGCGCGGACTCATCTGGCTTGAGCAAAAAAAGCTCACCAGCTTAGACCCAAGGTTGCTGGCTCCAGTGAGGGGTTACTCAGTCTGCTGAAGGCCCGCTGTCAAGGCACGTATGGGAAAGCAATCAATGAACAACTAAGAAGTCGCAACGTGCAATGAAAAACTGATGATTGATGCTTCTCATCTCTCTCCATTCCTGTCTGTCTGTCCCGGTCTATCTCTGCCTCTGTAAAAAAAAAAAAAAAAAAAAAAAAAAATATATATATATATATGTAAAAACGGTTAACAGAATACACCATACCAACAAAACAAAGAACAAAAACCATATGATCTTATGAATAGATGCAGAAAAGGCATTCGATAAAATACAACATCATTTTATGTTTAAAACATTCAATAAAATGGGTATAGAAGAAAAATACCTCAACATAATAAAGGCCATCTATGATAAACCATCGGCTAACATCATATTAAATGGCATAAAACTGAGGACTTTTCTTCTAAAATCAGGAACAAGACAAGGTTGTACACTCTCTCCACTCTTATTCAACATTGTGCTGGAAGTTCTAGCCAGAGCAATCAAACAAGAGAAAGAAATAATAGCCATTCATATTGGAAAACAAGAAGTAAAGGTTTCACATTTTGCAGATGATATGATCCTATACATTGAAAATCCCAAAGACTCCATAAAAAGACTACTAGAAAAAATAAACCAATACAGTAATATTGCAGGATACAAAATTAATATACAAAAGTCCATTGCCTTCCTATATGCCAACAATGAAACATCTGAAAATGAGCTCAAAAAAACAATTCCCTTCATGGTTGCAACCAAAAAAAAATAAAATACCTAGAAATAAACATAAGAAAGAATGTAAAGGACCTATATAATGAAAACAACAAAGCATTGTTAAGGGAAATAAAAAAAGATATAATGAAATGGAAAATATTCCTTGTTCCTGTATATGAAGAATAAATATAATCAAAATGACTATATTACCCAAAGTGATATACAATTTTAATGCAATTCCCATCAAAATTCCAATGTCATTTTTTAAAGAAATGGAACAAAAAATCATGTTTATATCTAACTATAAAAATCTCCGAATAGCCAGAGCAATCCTAAGAAAAAAGAAGGAAGCTGGGGGCATTACAATACTTGACTTCAAATTATATTATAGAGTCACAATAATCAAAACAGCATGGTATTGGCAGAAAAATAGACACTCAGACCAATGAAATAGAATAGAAAGCCCAGAAATAAAACCACATGTATACGGTCAAATAATTTTTGATAAAGGGGCCAACAACACCCAATGGAGAAAAGAAAGCCTCTTCAACAAATGGTGCTGGGAAAACTGGAAAGCCACATGCAAAAGAATGAAACTCGACTACAGTTTGTCCCCTTGTACTAAAATTAACTCAAAATGGATCAAAGACCTAAATATAAGAGCTGAAACAATAAATTACATAGAAAAATACATAGGAAACATAGGTACTAAACTCATGGGCCTTGGTTACAAAGAGCACTTTATGAATTTGACTCCAAAGGTAAGGGAAATGAAGGAAAAAATAAATGAATGGGACTACATCAGACTAAGAAGCTTTTGCATAGCAGAAGAAACTGACAACAAAACAAACAGTCAACTAAATGGAGGTGATATTTTCAAACAACAGAACAGTTAAGGGCCTAATATCCAAAATATACAAAGAACTTGTAAAACTCAACAACAAACAAGCAAACAATCCAATAAAAAAATGGGAAGAGGACATGAACAGACACTTCTCCCAGGAAGAAATACAAATGGCCAACAGATATATGAAAAGATGCTCATCTTCATTAGCTATTAGAGAAATGCAAATCAAAATTACAATGAGATACCACCTCACTCTTGTTAGATTAGCTATTATCAACAAGACAGGTAATAACAAGTATTGAAGAGGCCATGGAGAAAAAGGAACCCTCATTCACTGTTGGTGGGAATGTAAAGTAGTACAACCATTATGGAAGAAAGTATGGTTGTTCCTCAAAAAATTAAAAATAGAACTACCATATAACCCAGCAATTCCTCTACTGGGAATATACCCCCATAATTCAAAAGCACTAGTATGTAAAGACACATGCAGCTCCATGTTCATTGCTGTATTGTTCAAAGTGGCCAAGACATGGAAACAACCAAAAAGCCCTTCAATAGATGATTGGATAAAGAAGATATGGTACATATACACTATGGAATACTACTCAGCCGTAAGAAATGATGACATTGGATCATTTACAATAACATGGATGGAACTCAATAACATTATACGGAGTGAAATAAGTAAATCAGAAAAAACTAAGAACTATATGATTCCATACATAGATGGAACATAAAAATGAGACTCAGGGACACGGACAAGAGTGTGGTGGTTACCTGGGCATGGAGGGAAAGGGAGGGAGTGAGGGGAGAGGTGGGCAAAAAGAAAACCAGATAGAAGGTGATGAAAGATTATATGACTTTGGGTGATGAGTATGCAAGATAATCAAATGTCAAAATAATCTGGAGATGTTTTCTCTGAACCTATGTACCCTGATTGATCAATATCACCCCATTAAAATTAATTTTAAAGAAAGGTAAAAAAATTTTTCCAAGAAATCAAAATTGGTTCCTTTACAGAAAAATGTTGGCAATCTTGTTCTAATGCAATATCTCCTGAATCCATCAAACATACATACACTTGTTCATGATAAACTTATTCTGTATACTTCCTAGGATACTTTCAAAATAACTGTAAAATGAAGAACCACATTACATAGATTATCAAGTTTCAAACAGTAGAATGTGGTTTACATTCATGCTATTATTTTCTCTAATTAAGAGTTTATGCCTGACCAGGTGGTTGCACAGTGGATGGAGTGTAGGACTGGGATGCAGAGGACCCACGTTCGAGACTCCGAAGTCACCAGCTTGAGCGCAGGTTCATCTGGTTTGAGCAAAACTCACCAGCTTGGACCCGAGGTCACTGGCTCGATCAAGAGGTTACTTGGGGCCCTGGCCGGTTGGCTCAGTGGTAGAGTGTCAGCCTGGCGTGCAGGAGTCCCGGGTTCGATTCCCGGCCAGGGCACATAGGAGAAGCACCCATCTGTTTCTCCACCCCTCCCCCTCTCCTTCCTCTCTGTCTCTCTCTTCCCCTCCTGCAGCCAGGGCTCCATTGGTGCAAAAGATGGCCCGGGCGCTGGGGATGGCTCCTTGGCCTCTGCCCCAGGCGCTAGAGTGGCTCTGGTCATGACAGAGCGACGCCCTGGATGGGCAGAGCATCGCCCCCTGGTGGGCGTGCCGGGTGGATCCCGGTCGGGCGCATGCGGGAGTCTGACTGCCTCCCCGTTTCCAGCTTCAGAAAAATACAAAAAAAAAAAAAAAAAAGAGGTTACTTGGTCTGGTGAAGGCCCGTGGTCAAGGCACATATGAGAAAGCAATCAATGAACAACTAAGGTGTCGCAACGAAGAACTGATGATTGATGCTTCTCATCTCTCTCTGTTCCTGTGTGTTTGTCCTTAACTATCCCTCTCTCTGACTCTCTCTCTGTCTCTGTAAGAAAAAAAAAAAAAAAAAAAAAGAGTTTAGTTGCCAGGAAGTTGGGCATTGGGTGGTGGCAAATATTTAGGAAGGGTAATAATATGAATTTTTCCCCAAAGTTTGAACTGTTGATTGTGTTGTGTGCCCATCACCCAAAGTCAAATCATTTTCTGTCACCATATATTTGTCCCTCTCCTCCCAACCTCTTCTGCCAAGTAACCATTTCATTTTTATCTATGCCCATGAGTCTCAGTTTTATATCCCACCTATGTGGGATATATATTTCATTTGTCCTTCTTTTTGTGTTTTTAATATTTAGGAATTGTCATATTTTTGCAATATGATTTATAATTTAGCAAGTTAAATAAATTCTTTCATAATTTCAGAAAGAAATTTAAAAGTCTAAATGCATAAATGCCTGAATAATAAATTGTAAATATTTTTTTCCAGAAAGTGTGAACCTCCAAATAATAGGTAGGATACATAACCCAAGATTATAAATTTGTAAAATTACTCTTTTATTTCCAAGCTTGTTTCTAGCCCTGTTTTTCTCATTTTTATTAATACTATGTTACTTCACTTTCCCAAGCATAGAGATAAATACTTAAAATCTTCTTAGCTTCTCCCCCCACCTTTCCTGTAATGTACTGAATCTCCTTGGCTGTTTAACACTTATAAATATTAGTGTGCTAGCCTACACTCATCCATTGTCCCTACTCAGTTCTAATTTTCTCTCTCTGAATGACTGTGATGTCCCTTGGCTGCCCCCTCACCTCTGAGTCTCCGTTTCTCTTTCTTTCATTTATGATATACCTCACTAAAGAATTTATTATTATTATTATTATTATTTTGAGAGAGAGAGAGAGAAGCAGACAGGGACAGACAGACAGGAAAGGAGAAAATTGTAAGATTTTAAGATAAACTCAGTTGGTCAATCCCCTGCTTTAAGAACACTATATAGAAGCCTAAGAACAAAAACGAGGTGATGTCATAAACCTGACAAGTTCAGCGGGCAGGCTTGACAAGCTCAGGAACCAAAAGTAACTGCATCGGTTGGTGTGGTCACAAATTCCTAACTGAGCAGGTCCCAGCAGGTAGCATGTCCATAACAAATGTCAGTCTTTACCTTAAGTGAGTTCTGTCCATTGTTCTTGTGCATTTAAGATAGCATCCCTTTGAAATGTCAAAGTAATTTTCTCTTCCTGCCTATCAAAGATGCAGTGGCAGGCAACAGAGCCCAGGACCACAGAACATCTCATTGCTATCTTGTTGCCCACATACCATTGCTAAGTGCTATAAATGTTAACAATCCTGTCCCCACCCATGTAAAAGAAGTATGTTTCCCCATGGTACCTTTTATCTAGTCCTTGAGATTTCCCTGCTATGTCTTCTCCTGCTCCTTATTCTACCACCAATGGATTTCATGCACCTTCCTTATGTCTTCTCCTTTGATTCTAATGTGCAAGCTGCAAAACTGCCACTCTCGGAAGCATTTGAGGTCTTGCTCCCCAGCACATGTTGTCAGTAGGATTAAATAAACTCATAGAAGTTCTTTACAGGTTTGAACATTACTTAAGTTGATATACCCAGCTAGAAAGATAGATGATTTTCAGAATAGGGAAGGGTAACTACAGACCTGAACGAGACTTTAAAGTTCCTTGATACAAGCAGGTGTTTAAACATCTTTTAGAGTTAAAAGCATCTTTTCCCTATTTAAATACTCTGTACTTCAATTACTTTCATCAAACATTTATAGTTTACTATAAATTATTTCTTTTATGAATGCTCATACTAAGAATTTTAGTAAAATTCATTCCATAGTAGTACAGACTTACATAAGTCTTGAAATACTAAAGAATTTACCATACTGTGCTACAGATAATTAGTTTCTTGAGTGTATTTACAATATCATTCAATTTATATTTCTCAGAAGCACATTCATTTTGCAAAGTGAGGTACACTGTAATTAGATTTCAAGTGAAGTATAATCTATGTAAAATGAAATGAATAAAATATTTTTAAAACTCACTGTGATTTCAGTAAACATAACAACAGCTCTGTAGGTTAGGACCTATTGAAATTAAAAAAGAGAAAAAAAGAGACTAATATTCATTAAGAATTGACTTTGCTGGCTGTTATAACATGTGAGTTATCACTTTATTGAGAAATCAGAGGACTTATTTGATTAAAACCACTGACATCTTATCTAGGTACCTCTTTAAAAATATTCAGATAGCTTAATTTTATATAATTATAATACTGGGGTAAAGACTTCTTTGAAGAAGTTGTTAATTTTTATTATAATATTTCACTCTACTGACATATTACTCTATGCAAATAAACCATTTAATGTAATGGGACCAATTACCCAGGCTTCCTATTTCTCTAAAAATATCATATTAGAACATTCATTTTAATTGTCATATGTCGATCTAAAAACTAAATGTCCTCAAATCCTACAGCATATCTTTTATCCCATCCCCTTTTTATCAGAAATTGTGCCATTGTATCTGTACATGGCATTGATTTCTGAATAAGCAACCCAGTTGAAGTGTGATCAGTTATACAGACAGGGTCACTGCACTTTCTTATATCTGAAACATCCCTGGAGGGTCTTACAATTTCTCAATGTCATTGAGTCTAATCTTTATGGATCTTGTTTAAAATTAGAAAACATAGAATATCATGATTACCTACAATATGAAATATTTACAAGTGTACATAAAACTTCATTTCTTTACATAAACACTTCACAATAAAGTGCAAGATCAACTACCCTCCCTACAATAACTTACTTTAAAAACATTAACAAATATGGAAAAATTTTATTTTTTCATTTAACTTTTTAGAGTCACACCTCATAGCATTTGAGCTAATATTCTAATAGATGTTGTTTGCTTCTATTTCAGGTGAGTATTTACATCAGTCAAACTTAATACTTTTCAGTATTGTTAAGTTCTAAAATTGCAGGTGCTGCCTTGATATCTTTAAATCTCACAACGTCCCAAAAGCTCAACCATGAGTTCCTTGCCTTCACCGGACATGACACCTGCACACCCAGTGGGAAAGGATACATACCCTGCTAGCTCCCCTTTTGGCCAGACCAACAGCACTCCATCTCATCCTCAACCTAACAGGTTTCACTTGCCTGGCAGCCTGGCAGTTATTCAAACAAGCCAATCATGTGCTCCTCCATGAACCAGGGGTGACCTTCCTTCTTGTTTCTACAAATTCTATACCTCTCAGCCCTCTGGTTCACTCTGCTCCTCAGTGCAACCCTCATGCGGCTCTGTATGTCATTTGGTTCCTCCTCCCTGGAGAGTGAGTAAAATTGTATTATTCAGAGAGTATAAATATTCATTTATTCCAAAATAATTAAAACTAGTAGGATTTTCTTGATTTTAACAATAAGTTGTCTCATAGCCTTGTTTTCAGTTTTGCCAGTAACAAGTCATTTCTGCAATTTAAACAGAAAATTGTACATTGCCATAACATTTTCTGTGTTTAACACATCTAAATGTCTAAATCGACAGTGATGATGATAAATAAAGTTGCAACTATCTCCAAAAGGAGTAAGTACTTAGAGGAAAGACAACTCCCCCAAAAGAGATGGTCTCTCATTTGAAGGATTTTAGGAGAGGATAATAATTTTCTCACATAATACTTTTAATAGCCCCAAATCTAGACACCCAAATAAAATACAAAGGAACGTCTTTACAGTTATAAAACTAAAAATATTATTAATGATAATCAAGTGGTCCCCAAATGTGTCCTTTCTGAATAAAAAGCTGACTTAGATAGGAGAGCAAGATCAAATTTCTGTTTAATTGTAGAGCCATTTTCCTTGTGATGAATATGTGGCTGTGTAAGTATGGCAACTCAAGTGGGGTCTGCAAACTGTGAGAATTAACAATGGAGAAAAAGAAACAACCTCTTGCTAATGAGCCACAAAAGTGTCATGGCTAATGTGGGTCCAAAAATGGCACCCTGGTCCCCCCAAAATTAAAAATCACTGAAAGAAACAATGGATGACTTCACAGACGTTTTTCCAACATCATTCATTTATGTAACCTACTTCATTGGGAGATAGGAAGCATCCTTCTAATTTACCAAGATCAGTATCATGTTTATACTAATATTTTCATATTGTTGCAGGAACAAAGGAAGTGACTCCCGAGAACAAAGATATTCAACGTGCTGGAAGAAGGGAATTTATTTGCTGGCAGATCAGCATAACCCAATAGGCACCAAAGACACTAGCTCCCCGAAGTTGGCTTTCTTGATTCTTTTATATCTTTATAGCTTTCACGTGAAAAGCATCTGATCCCTTGTCTGTAAGCATATGTGTCTCTTGTGTCTCCTAGAGGGGAGGGGCATGAAGGGGAGGTTTAGACTGTTTGGGCCAGAAAGCAGATAAAGAAACTACATGGCTGTCAGTTATTAATTTTTGAACTCCTTCAGGCCACTCCATCCTTGGTATAACTCCTCACACATGTATTTGTTGCATATTCCACATTGCATAGGTTTTTTATATATGAGTCACTATATTTTCCACCCAACGGCAACTTCCCTGAAACAGAAATATCATCTAATCCGTGTATGTTTTCCAAAGAGAGATGGTCAATTATAATTAAAAAATAAACAAATTTATGATCTATCAGCTATTATTTAACTTGTGTTTAGTGTTGTAGCTTTAAGAAACCTGATAAATGGTAATTTTGATATGTCAAGCAAGGGCTTTCATACATCCTTGATGTACACAGAAAAAGGAACTACCATGCCTTCAAGTCTTCTTCTTTGTGCTATCTTATTTGGCACTATGTTTTTCTTGTTGTTGTTTTTTGTTTTTGTTTGTGTGTGTGTGTGTGTGTGTGTGTGCTTTTTTAATACTCTATTGTTGTTTTATCTCTTCTCCAGCCCCTTATCTTCTTAGGGTCTTTTGAGAGTTCCTGTTCCACTGTCAGTGCCTTAGGTATCGGTGTTTCTCAGGTCCTTCCCTGTGACATCTTCTGCTCTTACTCTAGATATTCTCCTTGAATAATCTAATCATTTTACCATCCAACAGCTATTGAATACCAAGTGTTTTATTATGGATCATACCTATCTTATAAGCTTCAGGCAATTGGAGATTTCTGCTACATCCCAGGAGCCCCTCAAACTTGGTTGATGCTAAACTAGGCTCATAATCCTTCTCCCCATAAATCTTCTCTCCTACCTATGTTCCATCTTCTTTGATACATGAGCAATATTCAGTCCAATGTACAAACAGCAAGTTCAGTCTTGCCATCTGATCTTTCTCGGCTCTAATCTCTTCAATCCCACACATCTCTCTCAGTTCAGGTTAACGTCATCATGTTATACATTCTCTTCTTTCTCTTTAGTTGGCTATTCAATTCAAGGGCTGTGCTCAGCAAATTCTAAGCAAATAGCCTGAAGATTTATAGATTTAGGTTGATTATTTCATACAAGTTTTTAAAACTTCCTACTGAGGCTTAAAAATAATTGACAAACCCTTGGGAAAATACATCTATAAATTCAGACCTCTCCACACTTTGTAACTATATTTCTATTGCTTCTTGAAAGTATTATAAACTGAGTAATTCAATAAGCACAGTGCCAGAGTTGGCTGATGAAACATTTAAAATATAATTGGTTAATATATATTTACATATTTATGAAATACATGATTACTCATATATGTCTACACATGTTTATGTGTATAAATACACCTATATTACATACATTTGTCAGACTTTAATTACAAAAGTTTGTTACTAAAGTAAATGTGTGTTTCAGAATAGGGAGTATATATTTCTTGAAGCATCATGACTGAAATGCAACAAGCCATGTACATATTACTCCTATTACATTCTTATTTGTAAAATCAGAAAGATTCTGTTCTGCTACTGGCCACTACCATTGGGTATTTCAATTAGGATCAACCTTCTGTTAGGTGGATGTTTTCAAAATTTGAATAAAATTAGTTTAACCTGGCCACAGATTTTCTATGTCTAGCTGATAGAAAGAAAAAGTTAACAGGTCATGAATTTTCTATGGGGAATTGTATATAGGTACCATATTGCACCTTGCTTTTCTCTCAAAGTAAAAATTAGCAGTGACAAAATAACAATGTATTGATTCAAATTTCTCAAAGAAAAGATCTAGAACAATTATTCAGAATGAACTGAATTCAATTTTTCTGATTTTGAGATCACCTTGGATAGTGATAATACAAATTGTTGACAATTTCTAAAGTGAATATCATCAAAATTTGTTACCACAAAAGTAAGGGAGCAACTGAATACATTTTTAAATAGAAGTATATAAGATTAAATTTTGAAAAATTTTTCCTTCATTTTTTTTTAATTTATTTTTTTATTAATTTCAATGAGGTGACATTGATAAATCAGTGCACATATGTTCAAAGAAAACATCTCCAGATTATTTTGACATTTGATTATGTTGCATACCTCTCACCCAAAGTCAAATTGTCTTGTGTCACCTTCTATCTGGTTTTCTATGTGCCCCTCCCCTCCCCCTACCCCCTCCCTCTCCTTTCTTCCCCCCCCTTCCCCCCCATTACCATCACATTCTTGTCCATGTCTCTGAGTCTCATTTTTATGTCCCATCTATGTATGGAATCCTATAGTTCTTAGTTTTTTCTGATTTACTTATTTCACTCAGTATAATGTTATCAAGGTCCATCCATGTTATTGTAAATGATCCGATGTCATCATTTCTTATGGCTGAGTAGTATTCCATAGTATATATGTATCAAAGCTTTTTAATCCACTCGTCCACTGACAGACACTTGGGCTGTTTCCAAATCTTTGCTACTGTGAACAATGCTGCCATAAACATGGGGGTGTATTTCTTTATTTGGAATAGTGCTATGGTGTTCTTAGGATATATTCCTAAAAGTGGGAAAGCTGGGTCAAAAGGCAGTTCGATTTTTAATTTTTTGAGGAATCAAAAAATACTGTTTTTCTACAGTGGCTTTGAAATTTTAAAATTTCTCTGCAGTATCCCAACTACCTAAAATATTTCTTGAAAAGATTTATATTTTAATTGGACAAATTTATATGATATATAAGAATAAAATTAAAGTAAAAATGCTTTATTTTGTAATATCTAAATTTTACTAAGGGTTCAAATAGTCACAAAAAAAGTTATTTGATAAGACTTGTAAAGTATTTGTCAAAGAAAGTATCTCTAAATGAAGACAAAAAGAAATTATATCTGTGAATATATTTGTCTTGCAATATTTATACATTTTGAGACAAGTGCATAAAATTGATTTGATACTATCTTGTGCTTAGCAGAATTTTCCTATACCTTACCAGGTACTGTGATAACTATAAAAATATATTTTCTTAATTAAAAGTACTGAATCTTGACAACAGGACACACATGGGAAGCAACCAGTGGGTGTACAACTAAGTGAAACAACAAATGAATGCTTCTCTCTCTCTCTCTCTCTCTCTTTCTCTTCCCCTTCCTCTCTCTCTCTCTCTCTCTCTTTCTCTCGTTCTCTATGTAAAATCAAGCAATTAAAAAGGAAAATAGGTAAAGAAACTTAACCAAGTATCTCAGTTGGTTAGAACATTGTCCCAATATTCCAAGGTTGCAGGTTCAATCCCTGATCAGGGCACATACAAGAATCAACCATGGCCCTGGCCGGTTGGCTCAGCGGTAGAGCGTCGGCCTGGCGTGTGGGGGACCCGGGTTCGATTCCCGGCCAGGGCACATAGGAGAAGCGCCCATTTGCTTCTCCACCCCCACCCCCTCCTTCCTCTCTGTTTTTCTCTTCCCCTCCCGCAGCCAAGGCTCCATTGGAGCAAAGATGGCCTGGGTGCTAGGGATGGCTCCTTGGCCTCTGCCCCAGGCGCTAGAGTGGCTCTGGTCACGGCAAAGCGACCCCCCAGAGGGGCAGAGCATCGCCACCTGGTGGGCAGAGCATCGCCCCTGGTGGGCGTGCCAGGTGGATCCTGGTCGGGCGCATGCGGGAGTCTGTCTGACTGTCTCTCCCCGTTTCCAGCTTCAGAAAAATACAAAAAAAAAAAAAAAAAAAAAAGAATCAACCAATGAATGCATAAATAAGTGGAACAACAAATCAGTGTCTTTCTCTCTCTCTTTCCTCTCTCTCCTGTCATATCTCTCTAAAATTTAATGAATAAAAAAATTTAAAAATAAAATTAAAAATGGGCAAAGGGCTTGAATATCTATTTCTTTAAATAGGATAGACAAATAACTAAAAAGCATTAAAAAGTGCTCATCTCACTAAACATCAGGGAAATGCAAGTCAAAACCATAACGAGATATCATCTCACACCCTTTTAGGGTGGCTATGATTGAAATAACAAGTACTATATGACTCCACTTATGTGTGATACATAGAGCAGTCAAATCCATAGAGACAGAAAGTAGAAGGGTGGGTGCCAGGGGCTGGGTTGAAGGGACAATTGCATTAATTGTTTAGTGGGGATACAATTTTAGTTTGGAGTAATATAAAGTTCTGGAAATGAATTCTGATCATTGTTACACAATACAGAAGTAGGCAAAAGTAGGTTTACAGTTATGAGTACATCATAAAACACATAGCTTATTTTTGTATTATTATTTATTTATTTATTATTGTATTTTCCATATGAACAACTATAAAACACTACTTTTGCCCACCCCTGTACTGTGAATGTACCTGATACCACTGAACTCTACCTTTAGAAATAATTAAAATGATAAACCTTATATTTTGTGGGGTTTTCTTTTATCACAATTCAAACAATTATGGTCCACAGAGTCAATATTTTCAAATTTATTAACCATGAAATACAAACATTTATAAACTCAATATTATGAATTTTACATATTTAGATCTTTTATTCTAATCACAATCTATGGCATATATTGGTATGCAATGAAAAAAGTATGAGGAGTCTACAAATTTGCACAGGAATATACCTCTGGTGGGATTCAAATGTGAGCAGTCTGTCCCAACAGTATTCTCTTAGCATTATTACCTTATCTAATATGAGCCTAAAGATCTTTACCCATGATTATATATGTGATAGTATTATTTTATGTATACTTTTATTCACCAATTTGCAGCTGTAATGCACACACACACACACACAAAATACAAATTGCAGTTTCTTTTTTCTTTTTTTTCTTTTTTTTTTGTACTCTTCCGAAGCTGGAAATGGGGAGGCAGTCAGACAGACTCCCGCATGCGCCCCACTGGGATCCACCCAGCACGCCCACCAGGGGGCGATGCTCTGCCCCTCCGGGGCGTCACTCGGTCGCGACCAGAGCCACTCTAGTGCTTGGGACAGAGGCCAAGGAGCCATCCCCAGCGCCCAGGCCACCTTTTGCTTCAATGGAGCCTCGGCTGCGGGAGGGGAAGAGAGAGACAGAGAGGAAGGAGAGGGGGAGGGGTGGAGAAGCAGAGGGGCACCTCTCCTGTGTGCCCTGGCCGGGAATCAAACCCAGGACTTCCACATGCCAGGCCGACGCTCTACCATTGAGCCAACCAGCCAGGGCCAAATTGCACTTTTTTTAACAGTGTAATCTTAATCTGTTATATGAGCAGGGGAAAGAGTGTTTCCCTTTAAGTCAACCCCTGCTTGAAATAAGCTGACTCTATTAAATGTGGACAAGTCCTACCGGGGGTGAGGACGACGGAGACACAAAGACCCAACTCTGGGGACCCAGTTCAGTGATGCAGACAAGAAGTAAACTAGCTTATATACATGGGTTCAGTCAATAGGATGTTATACTAGGACAAATGGCCAAAAAATGTCAGGAGGCTGCCTGGCTAGTGCTGAGTCATTTCCGTATAGCAGGCGAGCTCCCTCTGGGGTATGCCGGGGAGGGTTTATCTTTGCTGGAGTGATCTCACAGCATAGCATCAGCCACAGCTGCCAGGTAAATGCTCTGTGCTCTACCTACAATTAAACTGGTCAAGAAATCATAAGACTTAAATTACATATGCAACAATAGAGCCTTTAGCTTTGTAAAGTATTTTCACAATGAAAAAGGATTAGTTTTGTATTAATTAAATTATACATTATGGGCATTATGTAATAATTTTATTATTAACAGTAGTGACAAACTATAATTGCAGACTGTTTCTGATTTCTAACATATCACTTCATCCATTGTCTCTAAATTGATCCTCAATACAACCTTGTATAAGTGAAGATAAGGGTATTAAGCAATTTGCTTAATGACAGATCTGGGAATAAGACCCAGATCCTCCTGGGTATGTTCAATAATTACTTGTTTATACACTGACCTCTTGGGATTCTCCCAGAGAAAAGATGCTGTGAATCTTAGGCCAGCTTATAGACTCCCTTATGTCAATTTAAGTTAAAACAAAGTTACCCATTTAAAACATTTTTTGATTATGTGATCATTTTTTTCCTAAAACACTCCCAATTATTATAGCCAAATTAAGTAAAAATTTTTAACCTCAACTCACCCCTTGAAATCTCAAACTTTGAATGCATTACAAAGATCTATGTCACAGACAAGCAATACCTTAAATGATATCAAATGCAGGCATAAATCTTATTAAAACATAAAAGCAAATTGAAGTATAAATTAATCAGATATTTAAAACACATTTTATTTTTAAACTGAAAGAATTAGATATAATGACTATTGATACAAACACACATATATAGAAAATAATAATTTTCAATTGTAATTATGGAATCTGGACAATTAAGACAAAGAGAAAATTTTTAATAGGTAGGAATTTTTAATAGGAAGGAAGAGTATTTTAAAAGTCCAGTGAAACATTTAAAAATTAGAAAGGTGGCCCTGGCCGGTGGGCTCAATGGTAGAGCATTGGCCTGGCATGTGGAAGTCCCAGGTTCGATTCCCAGCCAGGGCACACAGGAGAAGCGCCCATCTGTTTCTCCACCCTTCCCCCTCTCCTTTCTCTCTATCTTGCTCTTCTTTTTCCGCAGCCAAGGCTCCACTGGAGCAAAAGTTGGCTGGGCCACTGAGGATGGCTCCATGGCCTCCACCTCAGGCACTAGAATGGATCCAGTTGCAACAGAGCAACGCCCCAGATGGGCAGAACATCGCCCCCTAGTGGGCATGCTGTGTGGATCTTGGTCGGGTGCATGCGGGAGTCCGTCTCTCTGCCTCCCTTCTTCTCACTTCAGAAAAATACAAAAGTAATAATAATAATAATAATAATGAAATGAAAATAAAAATCAGAAAGGTGATTGGTATATATGTAATGAGATGATTATTAGAAAGGCAATAAAAGTGGTGTAGATTTGTTTTATAAATAAGAGTCTAGAAATTAATATCTAAGCATGAATCTCACAGAAGTAGAATTGAGGAAGAACTTTATAAATATTACAGGTTTTATGTATCCAAATCTGTTAATGGGGTTCAAATCATATATTTTTTGTATAACTTGAGGCAACTGAGACCCACACATGCTTATTGGTTAGCCCCAAATCACACATACTGAACCCAGAATTCTTGTATAGACTTGCCCTAACGTCTTCAGGGCTTTGAAAAAGGACACAAGCCACAGTCCCTAGTATTAAATGGTTCCCTTCTGTTCCTCTCCAAGCTTCTTTCTGTACCATGAAGGCAAACACACATATGAACACATGCACAAGCACACACACACACACACACACACACACACATGCACACATGCACATTGCCACACACACCCTTAAAGACAACTCAGGTCACTAGTCCAAGCTGTGCCCAAGCACTCTTCCCAGAACCACTCCCTTTTGGACTCCCCTCAGACCTAGGTGGTCCATTTCAGGCTGGCAGGGTGGGCCTGAAGAAGAGGTCAAGGTACGCTCTGAAAGCTAAGGACTCTTTGGGTAGAAAGAGTATTCAGTGTCCCAGCTACCTGGATTGTGGTGCAGAAGCTGTTGCTTGAGCTTTGCACAGGCACTCTTCCTTGACCCCGAAGATTTTTCTTCATGCCGTAGTGAGGGGCAGGACTAGAACATGCTATAGCAGGTTCTCTGAAGCATGTTCATTTAGGCAGGACCTTCCTTTTCCAGGTCCAAGAGTGGGACTTCTTATAAATCTCTTAGGATTTTATAGCATTCATGATAAACAAAGCAGTTTCACATATATGAACTCATTTGATCATCCAAGGACCTCACAGCAGGTGTCTTTGAAAAAACTAGGGATCAGAGATGAGAGACTCAATGTCCTAAAGGTAGAAAGAAGCAGAGTTCAAGACTCATACAACGGCCTGACTGGGTGGTGGTGCAGTAGATGGAGCATCGGACTGGGATGCAGAGGACCCAGGTTCGAGACCCCGAGGTCCCAGCCTGGGCACGGGCTCATCTGGTTTGAGCAAAGCTCACCAGCTTGGACCCAAGGTCACTGGCTCAAGCAAGGGGTTACTCGGTCTGCTGTAGCCCCACGGTCAGGGCACATATGAGAAGGCAATCAATGAACAACTAAGGTGTCGCAATGAATGAACAACTAAGTTGCAACAACAAATTAGTTACAATGAACAACTAAGAGATGCTTCTCATCTCTCTCCGTTTCTGTCTGTCTGTCCTTATCTATCCCTCTCTCTGACTCTCTCTCTGTCACTGTTAAAAAAAAAAAAAGACTCATACTACCTACTTCCACTCTATTTCCATTTCCACAATTCAATATCTATTTACTAAGCCAGTCTTTACTGTGAGAAAGACAGCATGCTAGACCATAACCAAAATGGAGCAATCAGAACCTGAGCTCTTATCCAAGATATTTGGCTTCAGAACTTTGAAAATATTTGAGGTGAATAAAATTATAATTCCACATACCCTAGCACAGATTGCTAACTAATTGTCTTAGTCTTCATGGGCTGTCATAACAAAATACTACAGAGTGGGTGACTTAAAAAATAGATATGTATATTCTCACAGTTCTAGAGTCCAAGATAAAGATATTTGCAAATTTAATTTCTGATGAGAGCTCTTTTCCTGTCATTTAGACAGCCACCTTCTTGTCATGGCCTGCAATGGCCTTTCTTCAGTGCATGGCATTTCTAGCAGCAAGCATTCTGGTGACTCTTCTTATAAGAACACTAATTTTATCGGATCAGAACTCCACCCTTTTAACCTCATCTGAACTTTATAGCCTCCTCATGGGCCTTATCTCCAAATATAGTCTCATCAAGGGCCAAGGCTTCAATCTATTAATTTTGAGGGAACACGATCATTTCATCCACAACATTAATACAGATATGACATATTTCTATTATAAAAGTAATGCCCAATAAGAAGGAGGGAGGAGCAGGAAGCATCACCTCCCATATGTGCCTTGACTGGGTAAGCCCAGGATTTCAAATCAGTGACCTCAACATTCCAGGTTGACGCTTTATCCACTGCACCACCACAGGTCAGTCCTGGAAAGTTATTAAATAAACATTAATTGATAAATTACTTTTAGAAGCTTCTATTAAACATGAAAATTTAATTCATATACCAAAAAGACATTCATCGAAATTCTTTCTGTAAAATTTGTTTTCTTTTTGGTTATGTTCCTCTAATTTTTTGAATGAGGCAAACCAGATTTTCAAACACCATAGATACTTCTAATTTGTATTAGTGTCCTATTCTATACATTAATAAAGGCATATTATCACCTGTAGCCCCTCGTTTTTGCTTTCGGAAGCCATGGGAATCTCGTTTAAATTCTTTTAACCTATTCACTTCATGGTAGTTGCAATCACAGAGCCTTCTGGGCTTTGTAACATAATAGTGCCCCTTTATCACTCTGAATGGTTTATTAGAACCTGCTTGTACTGATGATTTAGTTTTACCATGGTGAGGCCACCACTCCAGGGCTTTCCACTCTGTTTGGGGACTCTTTTGTCATTTTAATGTTTAGGGTTTTGTTTGTTTTCTTGTGAAATAGACTTTCATTTAATTTTAGCATTATTTACATTATTTATTATCAAGAGACAAATTGAAGACTAGGTGCTGTACTTTGAAACAGCTCTGAAGTCTGTTGCCTACCAATATCACCGAGGATATTCAGTCCCTCTGAAGTCGTCCACAGACTTGCTCAAACATACACTGCTGTTTTCAGTTACTGAAACAAATAGAAAAATAATACTTAACCTTTTTCAAAACTTGAATTTTACAAATGCAACTGCTCTACCATACTTAATTAAGTTTCAGACTCTGCTAAATTTCCTTTGTCTTTTCATCTTGGTTTCTAGCAACTGGGTATGCTTTGGGCCAGAAAACAAAGCAGCTGGACTTGAGGCTCTGGTAACCAACTCCGAGTGAAATTTGAAGCCTTTGCTCATTCTGTTTTCAGACTCCAGCTTCAGGCTTAGAATTCTGCCCTGCATGCTATTCTCTGCACTGTCCTCTGCTCTGAAGCCTGCCATGTCTCTTTGCCCCATATTACCATCTCCCTCTAGAAGCAAGGATCTTGAACAGAACTTCAGCTGGCAAGATACCAGTGAGATCAGCCTCATTTTGAGATTAATTCTCTCCAGTCTGTTTTGGGGAAATCTAACAACTGGGATAATGCTCATGTAGCTGTTCTTCCTCTCTATCTAAAATGAAAACTGTTTTTGGCCCTGGCCGGTTGGCTCATTGGTAGAGCGTCGGCCTGGCGTGCGGGGGACCCTGGTTCGATTCCTGGCCAGGGCACATAGGAGAAGCGCCCATTTGCTTCTCCACCTCCCCCTCCTTCCTCTCTGTCTCTCTCTTCCCCTCCGAAGCCAAGGCTCTGTTGGAGCAAAGATGGCCCGGGCGCTGGGGATGGCTCCTTGGCCACTGCCCCAGGCGCTAGAGTGGCTCTGGTTGCGGCAGAGCGACGCCCCGGAGCGGCGTGCCGGGTGGATCCCGGTGGGGCGCATGCGGGAGTCTGTCTGACTGTCTCTCCCTGTTTCCAGCTTCAGAAAAATACAAAAAAAAAAAAAAATTAAAAAAAATTAAAATGAACTGTTTTTAATCAATAAGGTTCACCCTCACAAAACCTATGATATTAATGATAAATGTACTGAGTAAAAATTAATTTGAAAAAATAATGTTATTTTTTCTAGAAAAATATAATTTTCAAAAATTAAATGTACTATACTTAGTAACATGCATTGTACTATACATTTAATTTTTCAGTCATAATAGACTGAAAAAGTGTGATTGAAGTAACATCAGAAAAGGAAGAGCATAATATTCTAAATTGAATTTAGTAAGATAAGGATTAATTGACAAATCTCAGCTTCCATTCAACCACAGGCATCAGAAATAACTTTTTTTTTTCCAGGTCCTTGCTGAAATCAGACAAAAGAAAAGCAGTTACTAAATAGTAATTTAAGGGTCAGTCAGGCCTGACCAGGAGGTGGTACAGTGGATAGAGCATCGAACTGGGATGTGGAGGACCCAGATTCGAGACACCGAGGTTGCCAGCTTGAGTGCGGGCTGATCTGGTTTGAGCAAAGCTCACTAGCTTGGACCCAAGGTCGCTGGCTCAAGCAAGGGGTTACTGGGTCTGCTGAAGGCCCACGGTCAAGGCACATATGAGAAAGCAATCAGTGAACAACTAAGGTGTCGCAACGAAAATCTAATGATTGATGCTTCTCATCTCTCTCTGTTCCTGTCTGTCTGTCCCTATCTATCCCTCTCTCTGTCTCTGTAAAAAAAAAAAAGGGTTAGTCAGTATAACTAACAAAAATGTTGCCATTTTCAAAATCAATCAACAAAACTCAAAGGCTAAAATCATGCCTTCTTTCACTCTCATCAATGGCAATGAGTTGAGGGATTTAATTAGAAATACAATACAATATCAAGAAAATATGAATAAAAAAGAATACTATGTATAATGGGTAAATAAAAAGAAAAACTAAAAACTAAACACCTATAAAACTATCTCCTTGCTAACTTTGCCATAGATTGGATGGATCTGAAGTTGTAGGTTGTCAACAGCCCTTAAAATGGTGAAATGTTTTGCATATTTGGCCTCAGAGATCCTCTTTATTCCAGTATGAATTTGCAAAGAATAAAAAAAAATCAATGGGGCTAAATTCTTCCAAATTTAGGCAGGCTGCAATGCAAAGATACCCTTCCTAGTGACACAGCCAAATGAATTCCATCCGAAATCAAACCTTTACATTGTAGACCTTTGTGGGTAAAAAGAAACCAATGAATAACTCTAGGACTTTTTTTCTGGTATGCAAATTTTCTTTGGCAAATTCTATGTAACAATACTTTCACTGAATTTAATAAAATCCATATAACAGCTGTAAGTTAATACCATTTAGATGCCAAGTGTACAATGACCATTATTATTTGATTGACTTGATCTCTGTGGAGTTTCTGGGAATTTCAGGAAAATTCTAGTTAATGGCTTAGTAGCATGCATTTATATTTATTTTTTTCAGAGCTGGAAAATAATAAAGTCACTGATATTTGAATTATTTCACAAAAGATGTTTTCCCAATATGAACCGAATACAGTGAAGCTTCATGCATTCTTCTAATATCTGAGTTGTTTCATCAAACAGTAGGCTCAAAACACCTGATTCTCTCAACTCTATGATCACCTCATTCAAAACCAAAATTTCAACTAAGAATAAATAGCTTATAATAATGTAAGAATCTGTTTGGTAAACAAATGTTTTCTAAGTTTGCTCCCTTCTATTAGGGCAGCGCCATGTGTGTATAGTCTATGGAAGGCTGCAGGTGCTTACCTTCAGGGCAGCAGATTGCAAGTTGGACTGCCTGCCCCTGTGGGGAGGGGCCGTTGTTTTCTAGTGTTTTCTGAAGGAGAGGTTTTCTCCCCCAACCTGTTTTGCTGGAAAGTGCAGAGAGAGCAGAGAGAAGTCCAGGTTGAGGAACTGGAGACCCAGTCTGTGCTTGAGAGCGCTGAGAGAAAGCGAAGTGGTCTTCCCTGCCTGTTTGCTCATACACCATTCTGAGACTTTAATAAACGGAATGGCCCACCATTTTCTGACTCCACTGTTATTTTACCATCTGCCTGAATCCAATGAGAACCTGCTTGGCTGCGGCAACAGCCACTGGCCTTACAGAATCCGAAAAGGATGCTGAAATATCTTTAATTTCTCATTCACTAAATCTTGGCCTAAAATAAAAGTTAAAAGAAACTGGTCAAAGCAATCAAACCACTTCTGCTTTTCCAAGTATAGCTTCTAATTTGTCTTTGATCTAAGTTTAAAAATAAAAAACAAAACTTCACTCTAATTTTTAAGATAACTAAATCAGATATTGCTCCCTAATAATAGATCCTTAGATTCCATGTCATGTAAATAAGCTTTCTTTCTGGAGATAGCAGGACTTATTATAATGGTAACTGCCTATTAAAACAAGCCCTTCAATGGTTTCAGCTCAAAGCCACAGAAATTTCCCTTCTTTCTGTGACTATGAGCTAGGTTTTAGAGAATTATGTTTCTAAGTAATAAAATGATTATTCTGGTTTTCTCTGACTAGTTTTGTTTTTAAAACTATCCTCAGTATCTATCAAGATGTCTAACCTGGAGTAGGTACTTTGTAAATATTTGATAAATAAATAAGCACGTAAAATGAATAAATATCTTAGCTAATCTTATTAATTATTAAGTGGTGGACAGCTTTTTAAAAATTCATATCCTCAAAAGAAGTTCCTGCATATACAGGGGAGATAGTCTCATATTTACTGCTCACAAAAATTAGGGGATATTTCAAAATGAATATGAAGTGATAAAAAAAGAAGAATTTGATTTTTTTTATTAAATGAGAACATCAGAAAAGCAAAGAACAAGTCAAAGAAAGTTGTTTGATTATGCAAATGAGATGCAAAACCAACTTTTAGTTCATTGATGAAAATGCACTATACAAAAGGCTGAAAGTATTGGAGTATCTGCACATTCCCTGATCCCTAATTTTTGTGAGCAGTGTATTTAATGGGAAAGTGGGAAGCAGATTTAACTAAACTAGCATATGAAAAATATATTTCTCAAGCAGGAATCTAACCATAGATAAAAGAATTTCTGGTTCAGCTTTCTTAATGCTCCTATTTAATAAAATATTTAGGTCCCATTATAAGTCTTTTTAAAGCTCTTCAGGTTTCAAAGACACATGGCTCATCATTTGTTTTAATATTTTCTTTATGGTTTTAATAGGGATTAAAAGAAAAGAAAGCCACTCATGTCCTTTGCTTTCAAAGCAGGATGTTAAATAATATAAAGAAGGCAAGCAATCAACAGAAACACATTGGAAGATGATCTCAGCCTTCACATATCTTCAGAAAAATGTTATTATTGGTTTGTCACACATACATATACCACCAAAAGAATCAGTTTGCGCAACTTTCAATTCTATCCTCAAAACAAACAGAATGATGGTATTCTCCAGCAAAAAGAAAACTACTGTAAAAAAAACCCAGAGAAATAATAGTTAAGAATAATAGTTGTGAATATAGTTAGGAGTCTGGGTATGAATCATATGTAAGAGTATTGATTTTAGAGACTGATCTCCCTTCATTTCACTCTAGCACTACCAATTCACAATTGTGTGATTTGGGGCAAGTTATTTATCTATTTTCTCATCTTTACAGGGGGCAAATAAAAACAGCTCCAATAGATTGCTTGTAACATGTAATGACCAGGCACTTTGTAAATATAAAATGTCTATGCTTTCTGCATACATTCATGTGTGTATATACTGTTTTGAGAAATTAAAAAAACATACATTTTCTAAAATTCGAATTATTCAGAATTTTAAAGCAGAAGAAAATACCCTAATTAGGATATGTCTGATGATAAACACACAAAAAATTTATCTGTATAATGTAAAAACTGTTGATCAAATAAAATTTTATCTTATCATTGAGACTATAGCATTACATTTAAAATATTTTAAATCAACAACATAGACTTTCCACATTATATTTTATTTTTACATAGTCTAACATGTTATGATTAATTCTGAGCACCTATAATATAATCTTAAACTGTAATGTGACAAATCTGAAAAATGAAGGATTTTTTTTTTTAACCCAGACTTTGATAACTTAAAATGTAACCTTTTGGTTTACATGATGCCTGCAAGCAGTGACATGGATGTTGATGACATTAATATCTCTATTTCTGTCACTAAAATCTATAACAAATACATTAGCAGCCACAAACAGAGGTAGTTTTTCAGAAAACTTGCTAATTGTATTGCTGCTGTGAACTTAATTTTGCAGTTGTTAATACATAAAAATATAGAACTGAAAAAGAAACTCAAATTCTGGGAAGATATATAAATAGATTAATAGCTACTCTTTATTTTATTTTTTTTGTATTTTTCTGAAGCTGGAAACGGGGAGAGACAGTCAGACAGACTCCCGCATGCGCCCGACCGGGATCCACCCGGCACGCCCATCAGGAGCGACGCTCTGCCCACCAGGGGGCAATGCTCTGCCCCTCCAGGGCGTCGCTCTGCCGCGACCAGAGCCACTCTAGCGCCTGGGGCAGAGGCCAAGGAGCCATCCCCAGCACCCGGGCCATCTTTGCTCCAATGGAGCCCTGGCTGCGGGAGGGGAAGAGAGAGACAGAGAGGAAGAAGGGGGGGGGTGGGAGGTGGAGAAGCAAATGGGCGCTTCTCCTATGTGCCCTGACTGAGAATCGAACCCGGGTCCCCCACACGCCAGGCCGACGCTCTACCGCTGAGCCAACTGGCCAGGGCAATAGCTACTCTTGAATCCATATACTTGTGTTTAGATGGTATATTGTGTTCTTATTATTGATATTTTAGAACAACATTATCCACATTGTGATCAAAGAGACAAAAACTATCTATTTAAGACAGAACAATTTATCAAACATCTTAAAGTAAAATCAGGTTCTGGCTCTGGCCAGTTGGCTCAGTGGTAGAGTGTCAGCCTGGCATGTGGATGCCCAGGTTTGATTCCCAGTCAAGACACACAGGAAAAGCAATCGTCTGCTTCTTCACCGCTCCCATTCCTCCTTCTCTCCCTCTCTCTCTCTCTCTCTTTCTTCTCTTCCTGCAGCCTTGGCTCAACTGGTTCAAACGCATCAGCCCCTGGTGCTGAGGATGGTTCTTGTGGAGCCTCTGCCTCAGGCACTAACAATAGCTCAGTTGTGAGCATAGCCCCAGATGGGCAGAGCATCAGCCGCAGACGGGGGTTGCTGGGTGGATCCCAGTTGGGGCGCATGCAGGAGTCAATCTCTCTGTCTCCCTCCTCTCAAAGGGAAAAAGAGAAGAAGAAAAAAATCAGGTTTTAAGGGAGTTGAAGACCAGATATTCTTAGATGCAGAATCTGGAATTAACTGAATTCTTATTCAGTTCAAATTTGGCTGTGTCTACCTTCAGCTTATAGAAATCTTCAGTGTTCAGTGCATGTATTCCTGATGATAATATTTGGGAATATGGATAGATGATAACCTATTAACAAGGGTGAGACTGGCATTCAGACACCAGGATCCCAACTGGAAGAGTCACTCTCAAACACTGCAAGACCTTGACTTTACCATCAAAAGGCAAATTCACCATAGGATATTTCTGGATAATGAAAGAAATGCAATTTTTGATTCTGAGAAATTGGTAATATGGTGATGGAAAGTGATTTGACTTTGGGTGATGGGCACACAACTCAATCAACCGTGCACATGCTATAGAGATATTTACCTGGAACCTATGTACTCTTACTGATCAATGTCATCCCATTAAATTTAATTTTCTAAATAAATTTTTTTAAAAAATCACTCTGTTTCTATTATAAAGAAGAAACTCATTTTAATATCTCTACTCCCTAATTTTGTCTTATTTGAATAAGAATAAAAGTTAAAAGTTACTTTTCTTACTTAGTCTACTATGATTCCCAAATCCTTAGAACTGAATGATTTTTCTTCCACAGCTTACTCTCTTTCTCATTTTGTATATGGGGGAAAATGGGGTCTGGAGATGATGAACATCAAGAGGAGCCTCATTCAGAGTCATGAGTTGGGTGGTGACCCAAGACCCCTGATTCCTGGACTCTGGCATATTTCACTGCTTGTCTCAGCAGAGCATACCAAGGATGCACATTTCCTACAACCCAATGTTCCTTATACACCTTCAGAGAAAAAATAGAGATGGTATTCATAGGATATCATTGCCTTAGCTGTATTCCAAGCTGTAAAAGAATAAAGACATTTTGTTTAAAGTAGCATTTTACACCATCAGGCATCAATCATAAATTCAGTATTCTTCTAAGTATCTAAGAATAGAAAAGAACAAACACACTTTTATTTGATAGTACATCCGTACCATTAAAAGAAGAGACTCTCTAAGCAAAGCAAGTTATTGGCAGTAAAATGTGGGGTTCTCTCATCAATTTCAACATCAAATACCATATTGGGAAGCTCCAACTGCCACCGTTAATAAAACAGAAGGATTCATAAATGAAATGTTGTTAAAATGTGCCTTTTCCAATGGCTCTCTCTTTTTTCACTTATGCTCTGTTCTTTTAATTGCCTAAACAAGAGATAATCTTAACTTTATACATTTGACTTTGTGATTAACTTGATTCATGTGGAACTTTAAGGTATATCACATAACCTATAAGAACTCACCCATGGTTCTTAAGGTTATGTAAATAATGCTAATTCTGAATCCCCACATATTGTGATTTGCCCTAAGGCGGTAACTGAAAAGTTAAGAAAAAAGAAAATGACTCATGAAGAACTGGACATTTTTTTACTTAATATTCAAAACTTAACAGAACACTTTAGACTTTGTTCTTACCAATAATGTTTCATGTACTTGGATCAAATAATATCAGAGTCTGCTAAACACCATACTTTGTTCATTTTATGTCTATATTAAAACAAAGGATAAGGAAAGGTATTTGAAGTTATCATTTTTGAAAATGGGATTTACTTTTCAATATTACTTAAAATGAATTATCAAAATGAACATAAAAATTAAGAAAGCACCAAAAAAGGCTGTGACCTAACCTTAGAAGTAATTGATAGGGTTGCAGATGGGGACCATGACCCCCTCCTCCCTTAAGTATATGAAGGGACATTGACAAACTAGATGTTCCAGACCACCTTCCCCCAGGCATCTGGACTGACTCCTGAATGCAGAAAGTCCCCTAGCTTATTTTCGGTTAACACCCCCCCCCCAATTACTACCAGCTCCCACCCTCTATTCCCCTATTTAACCCTTCCTGTTAGCGAACCCATTGCTGATCTCCACCTTAGGAGTCAGCCCAGCAAACAACCCCCTAATAAACTTTTCTTGCCCAAACTCGGTTGTCCTTCTTCGGCTGACTTTACAATAATGATAAAATATTTTAATAGTTGGCCTGATCTGTGGTGGCGCAGTAGGATAAAGCGTCGACCTGGAACACTGAGGTCGCCAGTTCAAAACCTTGGGCTTGCCTGGTCAAGGCACATATGGGAGTTGATGCTTCCTGCTCCTCCCCCTTCTCTCTCTCTCTGTCTCTCTCACTCCTCTCTCTCTAAAAAATCAATAAATAAAATATTTAAAAATATATATTTTAATAGCTCTGTGTTTATCATGAATATTGAGGAAGGAGGGACAGGCCTCCTCTTTCCTGAGAAGGAAGAAACAAAAAGAATACAAGGGAAAGGAGCCAGCAGGGGTAACCAATTCAGCCAGTGATAAATTAACTATATCTTATATTTCTCTCAATGGGTGCTTAGAGTCACTTACAACATAAAGCAAGAATAGCAAGATCTGTATGTAACTATGACCAGTGATCTGGAAACTCACTCCTCCTTGCTGACCTCACCAAAACTTTCCCTCCCCTCTCCGTGAGTCCTGGAAAACTTTAAACAAAGAAATCACATGCCCATTGCTTAGATACTGTAAAGGTATAAAACCTGTAAGAAAATCAACTTTGAGGAGCATGTGTCTTTGGAGCTACTAGTAATACCAGCGTATAATAAATTCTCTATTCCTCTAATAAAGTTATCTGTCTACCCTCCATTCAGTGGCTTCCTGTTACAGGATATTTTACTGTACAGAACTTGTACTTTTAATTTTCCACCCATGTAAGTTCATTAGAACTATATGTTATATTTTGTTTTACAATGACTTGTTCCATACAGGTCAGCAAATTTCAACTGGGGTACCATAATTTTTTTTTAAATATACTGTTTACATAGATTCTAGTGTTCCCCCAAATGAATCCCCTCTCCCCGTGTTCCTCTCAATATCCCCCTTGCCCACTCTCCTCAACGCCCTCCCCATCCCCTCCAGGATTTGCTTTTCTGTTCTCTATAATGCTGTGTTATGTGTAAATAATTTCACCAATCACTTTCCCTTCTCTGATTTCATCCTATCATCCCCTTTCCCTCTGTCCATTTTTCCTCTAGTACCATTGATACTGCCTCTGTCTCTATTCCGTTCCTCAGTTCATATTGTTCATTCGATTCCTCAAATGAGTGAGGTCATATGATATTTTTCTTTCTCTGCCTGGCTTATTTCACTTAACATAATAGTTTCCAGGCCCATCCATATAGTCACAAATGGTAAGATTTTCTTCTTTTTCATGGCCCCATAGTATTCCATTATGTATATGTACCACTGCTTTTTAATTCATTCATCCACTGACAGACAGTTGGGCTGTTTTCAGTTCTTGGCTATTGTAAACAATTCTGCCATAAACATGGGGGTGCATTTCTTCTTTTGAATTATTGATGTGGTGTTCTTGAAATATATTCCTAAAAGTAAAGTGGTTGAATCAAAAGGCAGTTCCATTCTTAATTTTTGAAGAATCTCCATACTGTTTTCCACAGTGGCTGCACCAGTCTGAATTCCCACCAGCAGTGCAGGAGGGTTCCCTTTCTCCACATCCTCTCCAGCACTTATTCTGTGTTGTTTTGTTAATGGGCACCATTCTGACTGGTATACGGTGGTATCTCATTGTGGTTTTAATTTGCATTTCTCTAATGATTAGTGATGTTGAACATTTTTTTCATCTGCCTATTGGCCATATGTATGTCCTTTTTGGAGAAGTGTCTATTCAATTCTTTGGCCCATTTTTTGATTGGACTGTTTATCTTCCTTTGAGTCCTCTCTTTTCTTTTCTTTTCTTTTCTTTTCTTTTCTTTTCTTTTCTTTTCTTTTCTTTTCTTTTCTTTTCTTTTCTTTTCTTTTCTTTTCTTTTCTTGGTGAGTCTGGCTGAGTGTTCTTCGATCTTGCTTACCTTTTCAAAGAACCAGCTCTTGGTTTCATTGATCTTCTGTATTGTTTCCTTAGCCTCTATGTCATTTATTTCCACTCTGTAAAACTTGAGTTTTACAAGTATTTTATAAATTTTGGTTATTAACCCCTGATCAGATATTGTTGAATATGTTCTCCCATTGTGTGGTTTGTCTTTTTATTTTGTTCATATTGTCTTTAGCTGTGCAAAAGCATTTTAGTTTAATATAGTCCCATTGGTTTATCCTGTCTTTTATTTCACTTGCTCATGGAGATAAATCAGCAAATATATTGCTGCAAGTGATGTCAGAGCATTTACTGCCTATGTTTTCTTCTAAGATGCTTATGGTTTCACGACTTACATTTAAGTCTTTTATCCTTATTGAGTTTATTTTTGTGAATGGTATAAATTAGTGGCCTAGTTTTATTTTTTTGCATGTAGCTGTCCAATTATCCCAAAACCATTTGTTAAAAGACTGGATTTACTCCATTGTATGCTATTACCTCCTTTCTCAAATATCAATTGTTCATAAAGGTGTGGGTTGATTTCTGGGTTCTCTGTTCTGTTCCATTGATCTATATTCCTCTTCTTATGCCAGTACCAAGCTGTTTTTTTAAAAAAAAAATTTATTTATTCATTTTTATTAGAGAGGAGAGAGGTGAGAAAGAGACAGAGAGAGAGGAAAGAGAGAGAGAGAAGGGGGAAGAGCAGGAAGCATCAACTCCCATATGTGCCTTGACCAGGCAAGCCCAGGGTTTCGAACCGGTGACCTCAGCATTCCAGGTCGATGCTCTATCCACTGCACCACCACAGGTCAAGCCCAAGCTGTTTTGAGTATAATGGCCTTGTAGTATTACTTGATATCAGGAAGTGTGATACCTCCTACTTTATTCTTCTTTTTAAAGATTGCTGAGGCTATTCATGTTCCTTTTTGGTTTTATATCAATTTTTGGAATATTTGTTCTATATCTCTGAAGTATGTCATTGGCATTTTAATAAAAATTGCATTGAATTTATAAATTGCTTTGGGTAATATAGACATTTTAATGATATTAACTCTTCCTAACCATGTTCACAATATATGCTTCTACTTGTTTGTATCTTCCTTGATTTTTTCTCAATGTTTTGTAATTTTTCGAGTACAAGTTTTTAACCTCCTTGGTTATATTTATTCCTAGGTACTTTATTTTTTTTTTGTTGTTGAAAAAGTGAAGGGGGATTTTTTCCTTAATTTCTCTTTCAGACTGTTCATTGTTGTATAAAAATACCTCTGATTTTTTAATATTAATGTTATATCCTGCTTCCTTGCTGAATTCATTTATCAGGTCCAGTAGTTTCTTGATTGAAACCTTAGGTTTTTCTACGTACAATATCATATCATCAGCAAAAGAATGATAGTCTTACTTCTTTTTTTCCCATTTGGATGCCTTTTATTTCTTCTTGTTGTCTGATTGCTGTGGCTAGGACTTCCAGAACTATATTGAATAAGAGTGGTGAAAAGGGGCACCCCTGCCTTGTTCCTGATCTTAAGGGGATTGCTTTTAACTTTTGATCATTGAGTATGATGTTGGCTGTGGGTTTGTCATAGATGGCTTTTATCATGTTGAGGTATGTTCCCAGTATTCCCACTTTGGTGAAAGTTTTGATCATAAATGGGTGCTGGATTTTATCAAATGGTTTTTCTGCATCTATTGATATTATCATGTGGTTTTTCTCTCCTTCCTTTTGTTTATATGATGAATCACATTGCTTGATTTGTAAATATTGTACCATCCTTGCCTCCCCAGACTAAATCCCACTTGATCATAATGTATGATTTTTTTTCATGTATTGTTGGATCCGTTTTGCTAATATTATATTGAGAATATTAGCATCTAAATTCATCAGGGATATTGGCCTATAGTTTTCTTTCTTTGTAATGTCTTTGTTTGGTTTTGGAATCAGAATTATGGTCACCTTATAAAAGGAGCTTAGAAGTCTTTTCTCCTCTTGAATTTTTTGAAATAGTTTGAGAAGGATAGGAGTTAGGTTTTCTTTTTTTTTTTTTTTTTTTATATAATTTTATTTTTTTTAATGGGGTGACATCAATAAATCAGGATACATATATTCAAAGATAACAAGTCCAGGTTATCTTGTCGTTCAATTATGTTGCATACCCACCACCCAAAGTCAGATTGTCCTCTGTCACCTTCTATCTGGTTTTCTTTGTGTCCCTCCCCACCCCCTATCCCTCTCCCATTCCCCCCTCCCCCCCCCCCGTAACCACCACAATCTTGTAAATGTCTCTTAGTTTCACTATTATGTCCCACCTACGTATGGAATAATACAGTTCCTGTTTTTTTCTGATTTACTTATTTCGCTTCGTATCATGTTATCAAGATCCCACCATTTTGCTGTAAATGTTCCGATGTCATCATTTCTTATGGCTGAGTAGTATTCCATAGTGTATATGTGCCACATCTTCTTTATCCAGTCATCTATTGATGGGCTTTTTGGTTGTTTCCATGTCCTGGCCACTGTGAACAATGCTGCAATAAACATGGGGCTGCATGTGTCTTTATGTATCAATGTTTCTGAGTTTTGGGGATATATACCCAGTAGAGGGATTGCTGGGTCATAAGGTAGTTCTATTTTCAGTTTTTTGAGGAACCACCATACTTTCTTCCATAATGGTTGTACTACTTTACATTCCTACCAACAGTGTATGAGGGTTCCTTTTTCTCCACAGCCTCTCCAACATTTGCTATTACCCGTCTTGTTGATAATAGCTAATCGAACAGGTGTGAGGTGGTATCTCATTGCCGTTTTGATTTGCATTTCTCTAATAGCTAAAGAAGATGAGCATCTTTTCATATATCTGTTGGCCATTTGTATTTCTTCCTGGGAGAAGTGTCTATTCATATCCTCTTCCCATTTTTTTATTGGATTGTTTGTTTGTTTGTTGTTGAGTTTTATGAGTTCTTTGTATATTTTGGATATTAGGCCCTTATCTGAGCTGTCGTTTGAAAAAATCATTTCCCATTTAGTTGGCTTTCTGTTTATTTTGTTATCAGTTTCTCTTGCTGAGCAAAAACTTCTTAGTCTGATGTAGTCCCATTCATTAATTTTTGCCTTCACTTCTCTTGCCATTGGAGTCAAATTCATAAAATGCTTTTTAAAACCCAGGTCACTGAGTTGAGTACCTATGTCTTCTTCTATATACTTAATTGTTTCAGGTCTTATGTTTAGATCTTTGATCCATTTTGAGTTAATTTTTGTACAGGGGGAGAGACTGTAGTCCAGTTTCATTCTTTTGCATGTGGCTTTCCAGTTTTCCCAGCACCATTTATTGAAGAGGCTTTCTTTTCTCCATTGTGTGTTGTTGGCCCCTTTATCAAAAATTATTTGACTATATATATGTGGTTTTATTTCTGGACTTTCTATTCTGTTCCATTGGTCTGAGTGTCTTTTTTCTGCCAATACCATGTTGTTTTGATTGTCGTGGCCCTATAATAGAGTTTGAAGTCAGGTATTGAAATGCCCCCAGCTTCATTCTTTTTCTTTAGGATTGCTTTGGCTATTCGGGGTTTTTTATAGTTCCATATAAATCTGATGATTTTTTACTCTATTTCTTTAAAAAATGTCATTGGAAGTTTGATGGGAATTGCATTAAATTTGTATATTGCTTTGGGTAATATAGCCATCTTGATTATATTTATTCTTCCTAGCCAAGAACAAGGTATATTCTTCCATCTCATTATATCTTTTTCGATTTCCCTTGACAATGGTTTATAGTTTTCATTATATAAGTCCTTTACATTCTTTGTTATGTTTATTCCTAAGTATTTTATTTTTTTTGTTGCAATCATGAAGGGGATTGTTCTTTTGAGTTCCTTCTCAGTTGTTTCATTGTTGGCATATAGAAAGGCTATTGACTTCTGTATGTTAATTTTGTATCCAAGTGATACCTTTACTTCTTCTTTTCCGATATGGATGCCTTTTATTTCTTTGTCTTGTCTGATTGCTCTGGCTAGAACCTCTAGTACCACATTAAATAAGAGTGGAGAGAGTGGACAACCCTGTCTTGTTCCTGATTTAAGGGGGAAAGCCTTCAGTTTAGTGCCATTTAATATGATGTTAGCTGATGGTTTATCATATATGGCCTTTATCATGTTGAGATATTTTCCTTCTATACCCATTTTGTTGAGAGTCTTAAACATAAAATTGTGTTGTATTTTATCGAAAGCCTTTTCTGCGTCTATTGATAAGATCATGTGGTTTTTGTTCTTTGTTTTGTTGATATGGTGTATTACGTTAACCGTTTTACGTATGTTGAACCATCCTTGAGATTCTGGGATGAATCCCACTTGATCATGATGTATTATTTTTTTAATATGTTGTTGTATTCGATTTGCTAGTATTTTGTTTAGTATTTTAGCATCTGTATTCATTAGAGATATTGGTCTGTAGTTTTCTTTTTTTGTGCCATCCTTGCCTGGTTTTGGTATGAGGGTTATGATGGCTTCGTAAAATGTGTTTGGAAGTATTGCTTCTTCTTCAATTTTTTGGAAGACTTTGAGTAGAATAGGAACCAAGTCTTCTTTGAATGTTTGATAAAATTCGCTGGTATAGCCGTCAGGGCCTGGACTTTTATTTTTGGGGAGGTTTTTAATGGTTTTTTCTATTTCTTCTCTACTGATAGGTCTGTTTAGGCTTTCTGCTTCTTCTTGACTCAGTCTAGGAAGGTTGTATTGTTCTAGGAATTTATCCATTTCTTCTAGGTTGTTGAATTTAGTGGCATAAAGTTTTTCATAGTATTCTACAATAATTCTTTGTATATCTACAGTGTCCGTGGTGATTTCTCCTCTTTCATTTTGGATTTTGTTTATATGAGTTCTTTCTCTTTTTTCCTTGGTAAGTCTTGCCAAGGGTTAGTCAATTATGTTGATCTTTTCAAAGAACCAGCTCCTTGTTCTATTAATTTTTTTTATAGTTTTTCTGTTCTCTAATTCATTTATTTCTGCTCTGATTTTTATTATCTCCTTTCTTCGGCTGGTTTTGGGTTGTCTTTGTTCTTCTTTTTCTAGTTCCTTAAGGTGGGAAATTAAGTGGTTCACTTGGGCTCTCTCTTGTTTGTTCATATATGCCTGAAGTGATATGAACTTCCCTCTTATCACTGCTTTTGCTGCATCCCATAGATTCTGATATGTCGTATTGTCATTTTCATTAGTCTGTATATATCTTTTGATCTCTGCACTTATTTCTTCTTTGACCCATTCATTTTTTAAAAGTATGTTGTTTAGTTTCCACATTTTTGTGGGATTTTTTTCCTCTTTTTTGCAGTTGAATTCTAGTTTCAAGGCTTTATGATCAGAAAATATGCTTGGTACAACTTCAATTTTTCTGAATTTGCTGATGTTGTTTTTGTGGCCCAACATATGGTCAATTCTTGAGAATGATCCATGTACACTGGAGAAAAATGTATACTCAGTCACTTTGGGATGAAATGTCCTGTAGATGTCTATCATATCCAGGTGCTCTAGTGTTTTGTTTAAGGCCACTATGTCTTTGTTGATTCTCTGTTTGGATGACCGATCTAGAGCCGTCAGCGGTGTATTGAGGTCTCCAAGTATGATTGTATTTTTGTCAGTTTTTGTTTTAAGATCAATAAGTAGCTGTCTTATATATTTTGGTGCTCCTTGGTTTGGTGCATATATATTAAGAATTGTCATGTCTTCTTGATTCAGTGTCCCCTTAGCCATTATGAAATGGCCATTTTTGTCTCTGAGTACTTTTCCTGTCTTGTAGTCAGCATTATCCGATATGAGTATTGCTACACCTGCTTTTTTTTGGATGTTATTTGCTTGGAGTATTGTTTTCCAGCCTTTCACTTTGAATTTGTTTTTATCCTTGTTACTTAGATGAGTTTCCTGTAGGCAGCATACAGTTGGATTTTCTTTTTTAATCCATTCTGCTACTCTGTGCCTTTTTATTGGTGAGTTTAATCCGTTTACATTTAGTGTAATTATTGATACTTGTGGGTTCCCTATTGCCATTTTATATCTTGCTTTCTGTTAGTTTTGTGTCTTGTTTGATCCTTCTCTTTTGTTTTTCTATCTTTTGTTTTTATTTGGTTGTATTCCATACATCTTTCCACTGTTGCTATCTTTTTTATCTCATGTGCTTCTGTGGTGGTTTTTTCAATGGTGGTTACCTTTGAATAATGAAAAGAGTCCCTACCCTGTTCATTGTAGCAAACTATTTTGTGAGTACTTTTGCACTCCATCGTCCTTTGCTACTGTTAATCTCCATCTTCTCCCCCTCTTTCTTTTTGTTGTTGTCACAGTTTAAATTTGGTTTTATTGTGTTCTTCTTGGAGCTTTTACTTGTGGCTCTGTTTTTTTTTGTTCTTTGTATCTGATTGGAGAACCCCCTTTAGTAATTCCTGGAGTGGGGGTTTTCTGATGATAAATTCCCTCATCTTTTCTGTATCTGTGAATGTTTTTATTTCTCCTTCGTATTTGAAGGATAGCTTTGATGGGTATAGTATTCGTGGCTGAAAGTTCCTCTCTTTCAGGACTTTAAATATTGGGGTCCATTCTCTTCTAGCTTGTAGAGTTTCTGCTGAGAAATCTGATGATAATCTAAAGGGCCTTCCTTTATATGTTGTATTCTTCTTTTCCCTGGCTGCCTTGAGAATTTTTTCTTTGCTGTTGGTTTGTGTCAATTTCATTATGATATGCCTTGGAGTAGGTTTGTTGGGGTTAAGAAAACTTGGAGTTCTGTTTGCTTCTTGAACTTGAGGCTTTAGTTCTTTCCACAGGCTTGGGAAGTTCTCATCTATTATTTGTTTGAGTATGTTCTCCATTCCATTTTCTCTCTCTTCTCCCTCTGATATACCTATTATTCTTATGTTATTCTTTTTGATGGAGTCAGATAATTCTTGTAGGGCTATCTCATTTTTTTTAATTTTTGAGTCTCTTTCTTCTTCTCTCTGTTGTGCCTCAAGTTACTTGTCTTCTATATCACTAATCCTCTCTTCTATCTGACCTGTTCTATTAGCTAAGCTTGTTACTTCGTTTTTCAGCTCGTGAATTGAGTTTTTCATCTCTGTTTGATTTGTTTTTATAGTTTCAATTTCCTTGGACATATATTCTTTGTGTTCATTGAGTTGTTTTCTGAGCTCCCTAAATTGCCTTTCTGTGTTTTCTTGTATATCTCGGAGGATTTTTAGGATTTCTATCTTGAATTCTCTGTCATTTAGCTCCAAGGTTTCCAATATATTAAATTTTTTCTCCATAGATTTTTCCTCATCTAGCTGTGTTACCTCTCTTTCTTTTGTATCCATGATATTCGATTTTCTCTTCCTTAATGGCATCTGAGGGTGGTTTTGTTGATAGTATTAATGAGATTTAATAAAGAATAAAAAGTTTAAAAAAATAATTAAAAAAAATCAAAAAGAGTTGTTTTTTTAAAAAAAAAATTAATAATGAAATAAAAAAAAATAAAATAAAATAAAAATTTAAAAAAAAAAAAAAAAAAGGAAATTATTTCCCCCCTCCTTTTTTCCTCTCCTCTCCTCTCCCCTCTTTCTTGATAAAATCTTGTGGTGGACTTTGAATTATAACAAACAATGCCTGTGATGGAGGGCCTGAATTGGGGAAAAGTAATAAAGGGGCAAACAAAAAAAAAAAGAAAAAAGAAGAAAAAAAAAAAAAGAGCGTATGGACCCACAAAAAGCAAATAAGGAAAAAATTTGGGTCAAGAATAAAATGATTTGCTTTTAGGTGTTGGTTGTCTAAGAGTTATGATGAGAGGATTAAGAGGAAAACGGAAAAATGGGGGGACAAATTAAAAAATTACTATTGTATTTAGTGGAACAAGAACTAGATAATATGGAGAGCCAGGGATGGGAGCACTGCTAGTAAGTTAAAAAGGTGAAGTAAAAACCCCCCAGAATGCCACAAACATAAGTTTGAGTCCCAGATAAGATAATTTGTTATTGAGGTTTGAGTGAGAGGAGATGTAAAGGAGAAAGGAAGAAACTAATATAGAGGGAGAAAAGAAAGAGAGAGAGAGAAAATAAAAGAGGGAACCACTAAAAGAAGAAAAAAGAAAGGAGAGAGAGAGAGAGAGTTAAGGGTTTTGGAGTGCAACCCTCATAGAGAGAAAGAAAGAGAAGAGAAAAGATAATGGGAGATGTAACACTTATGGGTAGTGTAGTTCAAGGAGAGGAGAGAGTAAGACCGGTAGAGAGTTAATCGGCCAAATTGGAGGAGGAAAAAAAAAGTATCAAGAATGAAGATAAGAGAAACAAACGAACAAATATAATAAAATGGGATAGGTTATAAAGTCGGCAGATTATTCTTGATTTTGAGAGGTTATCTTCTTGCTTTTTCTTTTCTCTCCCTCTTCCTGGTCGGTGACTCTGTACCCCGGGTTTTGCCCCTTTGCCACGCTCAGGTGGAGGTTTGCAGTTGATAAGTCTCTATGGCAATGTCATGTATTGTGCTTTAGTCTCGTTGGCAGTCTAGGCTATTAGCATTTATAGGCTCCGACAGTGAGAGAGTCCGTTTTCCTAGAGCCTTTCTCCTAGTCTTTCCTTCCTCAATTAGTAGTCTGATAATCCAGCTATGGGTTGCTGCTGCCTCTGCCTGGATAGTAAGAGGCTCAAAGAGCTGGCAACTCCCCACTCTATTTCCACTCAGCACAGGGCTCTGGGTAAGGCTCAGTCAGTCAGAGCTGCTAGCATAATCAGGCGGGCTTTCCGGCCATTCAAAGACCTCTGGCTCTGCCACTCTGTCCGGTAACACAAGCGGGTGCCCACTTCCGGGGCGCTTGGAGGAAACTCTCACTCACTGGCTGCGCTCGCAGACCAGGATATCCGGCCAGCAGTCTCACGCTCTGAGTGAAACCCCCAACCGCAGGGAAAAGTTGCAGCGTTGGAATTGAGTCTCGCTCCGTCCCCGTGCGCGGCTTTTGCAAGGCGCTGGGGCGGCCCGAGATTCCGCTTTGGCCCACACAAAGGCCCCTGACTCTGCTCCTCTGTGCGATAACACGGGCGCGCACTGCCGAGGCACTCAGAGGAATCGCTCACTCCTTATCTGCGCGCGCAAACCAGGATATGAGGCCGGCCGCTTTCCCTCTGAGTGAAACACCCTCCGGCAAGGAAAATCTCCACCGTTGGAATTAGTTCTCACTCCCTCCCGTGCATGGCTTTCCCAGGGCACTGGGGCTGCCCAGAGACTCTGCCCTCGGCCCACAGAAAGGCCTCTGACCCTGCCTCTCCGTGAGGCAACACGGGCACTGACTCCCGGGGCCTAGGAAGAAATCTCTCGCCCACTAACTGCGCACCAGCCAGGAGACCGGGTAAAATGGCCGCGCCGCTTGTCTTTCTTTGTTTGGGTTTGGCGCGAGTGTTAGCTTGTATTGCCCGGGTTGCCACAGGATCAGATTTTCCTCGGCTTGGATCTCCGTGCCACAGCCTGGTTCGGCCGTTTGTTTCGCGGCCTGGATGTATTCACCCCCTTTGCCCGCCTCAGTTTCTATATTCACAGTTACCAGAGAAAGCCGCCCTGTTTAGGTTAGTGAGGAAGGCGGAGCATTTCTTACTCCCTATTTCCTTCGGGGTTTGGTTATATATTTAGCCAATTTTTCACTCAATCATACCTTTGGGTGTATTGCGAAGCATCTGGAAGCTCCAAGTATAGGTTTTTCTGTTTCTGGTTGAAGATCTTGTTGAGTTTTGGGGGAGATTTATCGGTATCGCTTCCTACCCCGCCATTACTCTGACGTCATCTCCCCAGGTTTTCTTTAAATATTTGGTAGAATTCTCCTGTGAAGCCATCTGGCCCAGGGCTTTTGTTTGTTGGGAGTTTTTTGATAACTATTTCAGTCTTATTTGTTGTAATCAGTCTGTTTAGGATTTTTGATTCTTCCTGATTGATTTTTGAAAGATTATATGTTTCAAGAAATTTGTCCATTTCACCTAGGTTGTCTAATTTTTTTGGCATACAGTTCTTTATAGTATTTTCTTATAATTCTTTGTAGTTCTGCTGTGTCAGTTGTTACCTCTCCATTCTCTTTTCTAATTTTATTTATTTGAGTCCTCTCATTTTTTTTCTTGGTGAGTCTGGCTGAGTGTTCTTCAATCTTGCTTACCTTTTCAAAGAACCAGCTCTTGGTTTCATTGATCTTCTGTATTGTTTCTTTAGCCTCTATGTCATTTATTTCCATTCTGATCTTTATTATTTCCTTCATTCTACTTCCTCTGGGCTTTACTTGCTGTTCTTTTTCTAGTTCTTTTAATTACAGGGTTAAGTCATTTATTTGAGCTTTTTCTAGCTTCTTAAGGTATGCTTGTAATGCTATGACTATCATTCTCAGGACTGCTTTTGCTGTGTCCCATAAATTTTGAGTTGTTGTATGCTCATTTTCATTTGTTTCAAGGAAATTTTTTATTTCTTCCTTGATCTCATTGTTGACCCATTTGTTATTTAATAACATGCTGTTTAGTTTCCAAGTAATTGAATGTTTTTCAGTTTCTCTATTGTAGTTGATTTCTAATTTCATGCCATCCTGATTAGAGAAAATGCTTGATATGATTTCAATTTAATTTTGTTGAGACTCGTTTTATGTACTAACATGTGGTCTATCCTAGAGAACGTACCATGAGCACTTGAAAAGAATGTATATTCTGCTGCTTTAAGGTAAAAGGTTCTGAAGATATCTATTAAATCCAGTTGACCTAGTGTGTCCTTTAAGTCTTCTGTTTCTTTGTTAATTTTCTTTCTTGAGGATCTACCCAGTGATGTTAGTGGGGCATTGAAATCCCTACTATCATAGTATTGCTTTTGGTCACGTCCTTTATATCCATCAAAATCTACTTTATATATTTAGGTGCTATGCATCTATATTAGGTGCATAGATATTTATAATGGTTATCTCTTCCTGTTGGATTGTTCCCTTTATCATTATGTAGTGACCTTCTTTATCCCTTACTATAGTCTTTGTTTTAAAGCCCATTTTGTCAGATATAAGTATTGCTACCCCAGCTTTTTTTTATTTCCGTTTGCATAAAATATTTTTTTCCATCCTTTTACTTTCTTTCTATGTGTATCTTTTGTTTTGAGGTGGATTTCTTGTAGACAGCATATGTACGAGTCCTGTTTTCTTATCTGTGCAGCTACACTATGTCTTCTGAGTGGAGCATTTAGTTCATTTACATTTAAGGTTATTATTGATATGTAGTTGTTTATTGCCACTTTATTCTTTAAATCAACATTCCTTTTACCAGATTTTTTTTTTCACTTTGTTCTTTTTACAGGAGGCCCCTTAACATTTCTTGCAGCATTGATTTCATTGTAATTAATTTCTTGAGTTTTGTTGTGTTTTTGTTTTATTTTTGTCTGGGAAGCTTTTTATTTCTTCTATTTTAAACAATAGCCTTGCCTGATAAAGAAGTCTTGGTTGTAGGCTCTTGTTCTACATTACTTTGGATATTTCTTTCTATTTCCTTCTGGCCTCAAGCATTTCTGTTGAAAAGTCAGATGTCATTCTTATGGGGGCTCCTTTGTAGGTGACGGACTGCTTTTCTCTTGCAGCTTTTAGTATTTTTTCTTTAACTTTTAGCTTTAGTATTTTGGTAAAGATGTGTCTTGGTGTGGGTCTGTTTGGATGCTCTTTTAATGGGGTTCTCTGTGCTTCCTGAAACTGTGTGACTCTTTCCTGCATCAATTTAGAGAAATTTTTGGCTGATTTCTTCAATCAGGTTCTCTATCCCTTGTTCTTTCTCTTCTCTTTCAGGAACCCCTATTATTCAAATATTGTTTCTCTTCCTGTTGTCACAGAGTTCTCTTAGAGATTTATCAGACTTTTTGATCCTCTTTTATTTTTACTGTTCTGCTTCCATGCTTTTGCTTATCTTGTCCTCTAAGTCACTTATTTGATACTCTGCTTCATCCTCCCTGCTTTTTATTCCTTCTAGTGTAGTCTTCATTTCTGACATTGTGCTTGTTATTTCTGTCTAGTTCTTTTTTATGATTTTAGTGTTCTTTTTGATGCTTACAATTTCTTTATTTAGGTGCTTATTAAGTCCATCCATTGTAACTTTGAGATCCTTAAGCATCCTAACAATCATTATTTTAAGCTCTGCATCTGGTAATTTTATTACTTCCATTTTTTCCAGTTCTTTTTTTTTTTTTTTTTTTTTTTGAGACTTTTTTTTGTTGATTTATATGGCTTATGTTCCTCTGTCTTCCTATTGTTTCTGTATGTGGTTTTCTGGCTTGCTTGAGTTGTGGTCTCCTTAAGTAGCATAGCCACTTTAAAGTCTTGATTTGTCTGCTGTATGTTTGTTTAATTCAGCTGGGAGCTTGTTTGCTGATCTCAGCAGAAGGCTTAGTTGAAACTGCATCCAGGACTGTAGTGGGTATGACATCTGAGAATCTGAATGTGTGTTCTGCCAGTTACTGTCCTGGAGTGGGGCTTATTCTCAGTATGAAGGGGAAGGTGTAGCTTAGGTCTCCCTAAAAACCTGAGTCACTGCTCTTCTCCCTTACTTCTTCCTTTCTGCAGTGTCTTTTGTGCTGATTGGAGCTGGATAGCTTTTTGGAGGTAGGGCATGTAGATCCACTTTATGCTTGTGCTGGGAGGAGAGATCAACCCCACCCCCAGCTATGGCCACCTTTGCACTGGAAAATGAGTCAGCTTAACTCAGGTCACTCCCGGCACTCCTCTCCCCATCACCATTTGTCTCACTCTCCCTACTTTCCTCATGCAAGACCAGTCAGTCCTCTCAGCCCTCCTTGCCCCCAGAATCCCAGGCAAGTGTCTGTAAGCGATATTTTCTGCTCTGTTTCCTTAAGGCACCACAGCTTCTTTCCACATACAGAACTTTCACTCTTCTCTCCACTCTATACTGTCTGGTTGTCTCCTCCAGTCCCTGGGTTTCTAGGCTGGGCCTCTGGTTCTGAGACTGAGGGCCCCCACCTCTCAGGGTCTCTCTCCTTGTAATGAGAACCCTTCTGGACCCTCAGCCTCAACCTCCCCTTGCTCCTGGGAGCAAGGAAGCCCCCACCATGCCCCTGCACTCCCTACCAGGATCAATGTGGATTCTCTGTGCTCCTTGGTTTTTGAGTCTTGTACTTTTAGTCCAAAGTTGGTTTTTAACAATGATTGTTCTTACATTAATTTGTAATACAGTTTGGTGGTGGAAGATGGCAGTTTGTGTGTCTGCCTACTCCGCTGCCATCTTGTGGTCAACCCATAAGAATTTTTAAAACATGCAATACCTGGCTATTTACTTGGTAGCACCAACCTCTTTTCCCTTAGGTTTACAAAAAAAAAAAAAATTGACAACAGCCACAACAATAATCATCCAGTGTAAATGAGTCAAAATTGTACCTTTTATTTCATTTTTGTCATATCAGCAAAAAATATATTTTTTATTCTGTTGCCGAATTTGAGTAACTCATTGTGTGCCATGACGTGAAAAAGTTTAAAAATCACTGATCTATGTCATAAAACCAGGCTATGAGAGAATTTAAGTTAGATGAACTTAATAGATTTTGATCTAAGGGTGAAGGTGTTGGTTTGGATTTCTTGTTCTCACCAATGTTTAATCTTGGCTAAACTGATTCAGTGCTTTGAGCCTTGGTTTTTTTTTCTATATAAAGGGGGATAATAATCCCTGTGTATTTTAATAAGGACTGAAAGAACGTAAGGTTAGCATTCAACATTGGTATTCTTACTGTCACCCCATCCCCTTCTTGTAAATAAGAAAATCTGAGAGCCAAAGGAAGAAAATGCCCAAGCAAAGGTCACCAGGTCTTTAGGTCATGCAGTCAGGTTTTCAACCCATGCCACATCTCATGTCCCCAAGTGAGTTAGCTTCATTTGTTTCAAATATACCTTTCTGTAAGGCTTTCTCATTACACTTTATGGATAAAAAAGGGAAATCTTTCAATGATGAAAATTGATTTGATTCCTACTTTCAATACCTGGAAAAGAAACTGATAGTCCTCCAGGGAATAGCAACACTTTATAGGAACATGAAACTTGAAACACTACAACACATTTATTCTTCTTATTTCCTGTGTCATGGCTGCACTCAGAAAACGTTTCCCTGAGGTATTATCAGTAGGGTGCATTGTCACCACACCACAAGAAAGAAAATGGGTAGGTGGTGGGAGAAAGAGAAAGCAGCCCACTGAGTAACCACAGAGTGTTAATGTGGGCCCCTCCCAGTTCCCTTTCCTCACTCTTTTCCTGTCTTCATTTTCTCTTTGTGTTCCCCAGTTCACATCTTGAAAGATGTAGGTGGGAGTACCTTGCCTCCTTGGCTCACTCTGCCTTATTTAGCCCTCCATAAAATTTTCTTGTAGATCAGTTAGAGGTACAAGGTGCCAAAAAGATAAAAACTTAATATTTATATTCTAGGAGAAAAGATCAGGCTTTCCTGTCCGGTCCTTCCTGTGAGAGAGGGAAGGGAAAAGAATGTGGAAGTTTCTGGCTTGCAAGAACAATGGGTCATTTAGTTTTAAATCTAAAATAAAGGTGAACCAAGAAACTTTTTCTCTTTCAATGGGAGACAGAATTTATATACCACCTTCAATTGATTGTAGTTTCTCTCCCATCCTGGAATTCTGAAAGTAACATACCTCTAGGCAAAGGAATCCTAAAAGATTTGTAAACATCTTTGATTGTGTTACCTTGAAAGTCTTAATGTTTCTGTATATCCCCTAAACCAGGGGTCAGGAACCTATGGCTCACAAGCCAGATGTGGCTCTTTTGATGGCTGTATCTGGCTCACAGACAAATCTTTAATAAAAAAATAATAACATTAAAAATATAAAACATTCTTATGTATTATAATCCATTTATTTCCTACCACTCATGATCATGGTTGTGGGTGGCTGGAGCCAATCACAGCTATTCTCCAGGACAACATGAAATTTTTATTAAATAATGCATAGTGTACATGGGTTGTTGTGAGGACATGAAGTAAACTTCCCTCCTTTTAATCAAGTAGTCAGCTAGCTAATTGCATAAACCCTTTTGACAAAGAAGATGGCAAAAAGAAAAAAAAAGGAGTATTGTACTTTTCAGCAGAAATGTACAATGAATTTGCCTTTGTGGAGAGAGCAGGTTCTGCAGTGTGTCTAATATGCAATGATAAAATTGCATCAATGAAATGGTCAAATATAAAGTGGCACTTCAACACACGCCATACTACATTTGCATCAAAATATACAACGGGGGACAGCAGGAAGAAAGCATGTCAAGAGCTACTGTGCAGAGTGAAAGCTAGTCAGCAGCAACTCCGTGTTTGAACCCAACAAGGTGACTGGAATTTAGCTAGCTTTGCTGGAGCTTTAGCAATTGTGAGAAACAGAAAGCCATTTACAGATGGGGAGTATGCCAAAACATTCATGCTTGATGTTACCAATGAACTTTTTGATGACTTTGCAGATAAAGACAAGATAATCAAATGAATAAAAGACATGCCTCTGTCAGTAAGAACTGTTCACAATCTTACTATCATGATGGCAGATCAAATTGAGGCAACACAAGTGAAGGACATAAATGCAGCACCATTCTTTTCTCTCGCTTTGGATGAGTCAACAGACACAAGCCATTTATCCCAGTTCAGCGTGATTGATTGCAAGATATGCTGTTGGTGACACACTATGTGAGGAAAGTCTTGCTGTTTTGCCAATGAAAGAGACAACAAGAGGAGAGGATTAATTCAAGTCTTTCACTGAGTTCGCTAAAGAAAACAATCTACCAATGGATAAATTTATTTCGGTGTATACTGATGGTGCTCCGTGCATGGTGGGGAAAAATAGAGGATTCATAGCACTTCTTTGAGAACATGAAAAGAGACCCATTCTAAGTTTTCACTGCATCCTACATCAGGAGGTGCGTTTTGCTCAGATGTGTGTTGAGCAGCTTGGTGAGGTGATGTCTCTGGTCAACTTTGTTGTTGCCTGAGCTTTAAATGATCACCAGTTTAAAACACGGCTGGATGAAGTTGGGAATAATTATCCTGGTCTGCTTCTGCACAGCAATGTGCATTGGTTGTCAAGAGGGAAGGTGCTCAGCCATTTTGCAGCTTGTCTGAGCAAAATCCAGACTTTTCTTGAAATAAAAAACATCGAGCATCCTGAGTTATCTAACAGTGAGTGGCTCCTGAAGTTCTACTATCTTGTAGACATGACTAAACATCTGAACCAGCTCAATGTAAAACTGCAAGGCATTGGAAATACAGTCTTATCCCTTCAACAAGCAGTGTTTGCATTTGAAAACAAGCTGGAACTCTTCATTGCCGACATTGAAACAGGTCGTTTACTACACTTTGAAGTGACCCTGCTCAACATCTTGATCTTCACCAGCTAGCGGGCTTCACATCTAATCTCCTGAAGTCATTCAAAGTGTGCTTTGGAGAATTTCATGAGCACACTTGTCTTTTTAAGTTCATCACCCATCCACATGAGTGTGCAGTGGACAGCGCCACTTGAGTTACATCCCCGGTGTCTCCGTCAGAGATTTTGAGCTATAAGCTGCTGACCTGAAGGCCTCAGACATGTGGGTGAATAAGTTCAAGTCACTGAATGAAGATTTGGAAAGACTTGCATGACAGCAAGCAGAGTTGGTGAGCAAACACAAGTGGGGAGAAATGAAAAAACTTTAACCTGCGGACCAGCTGATTGTCAAAACTTGGAAAATGCTTCCTATCACATACCACACACTGCAGCATGTGACTATTGCTGTACTGACAATGTTTGGCTCTACATATTCATGTGAGCAGTCTTTCTCACATCTAAAGAACATTAAGACCAACCTATGATCATGTTTAATGGATGGAAGTCTCAACGCCTGCATGAAGCTTAACCTCACCACTTATCAATCAGACTACAAAGCCATCAGCAAAACCATGTAGTACCAAAAGTGGCATTAATGGTAAGAAGTACTTTATTCATTATTGGTTAGCAACAGCATAACAACGTTATTAAAAAGAATTCAGAGACCTATTATACTTCAGAAGTGTTGGTCTTACATAAAATGCACACATTTGCTTGTATTTAGTGTTAAATATATTGTATAACTCTCACAGAATTACATTTTAAAATATGTGGTGTTCATGGTTCTCTCAGCTGAAAAGGTTCCCGGCCCCTGCCCTAAATAAATGTTGTAAGCTTGTGCCATGATGTCATGCTCTCCCTCACATGTGTGTGATCAACAGTATATAAACAACCCCTGAAATATTTTTGGAGCACATGATTTGGGCTTCCAGATTGTACCATGTCAGCTATATGTGGCCGGCATATTTAATAAATCTCCTCCTTTAATAAAACTCTTCAAAATTTATCCAGACTTGGTGTCTCTACATAAACCCAAAGAATTGAGGTACAGTACCTTTCACCATCTGGAGTATGGGTACTTTACAACATTTGACACCCATCGTGGGGCTGCGGTGTTTCACATCACCAGGTAGAGACACCCCAAATTGGATGGTCTCTCCGGTGAGCTGCCCAACCCGCTTGAATCTCGAGGAGAGGCACGCCATCTGAGACTTTTTCAGGGCTCCTGGTCTTCCCTTAGGGTCCAGACAGTTCTCCAGTAGATGCCTCTTGGTTCCCAATTTTGATAATTTGGACAATTTGGCAAAGAAATCAAGGAGGTAGGTAAATCAACTCTTTAGCTTTACTGAATTCTAGTTTTCCTCTGAATTCTTGCTTTTCTGTTCTGTTGTGGGGTATTATATGTGGATCAGACGTGGTCTCACTCACATAATATGCTCTCCAAGACCGAGTTGTCACTGGAGTGTTTCTAGATCCTGCCTCGGGTTTTGCTGAGAGATGTCTGGTTATACTTTGAAAGGACGATTAGTGGGGATTAGGTCCTGCCTTGGACTCTCAGGGATATCTGCTCATCCTAAAGAGGGACATTAGTGGGAACTGAACTAACTAGGTTATTCAGTTCTGCCTCGGGCCTTCAGAGACATTGGTTTCTCTAGCAGGGGTCCCCAAACTTTTTACACAAGGGGCCAGTTCACTGTCCCTCAGACGGTTGGAGGGCCGCCACATACAGTGCTCCTCTCACTGACCACCAATGAAAGAGGTGCCCCTTCTGGAAGTGCGGCGGGGGGCAGGATAAATGGCCTCAGGGGGCCACATGTGGCCCGCGGGCCGTAGTTTGGGGATGCCTGCTCTAGAGAGACATTGGTGGGGACTTCATCTTGCCTGGAACTTCCAGAGGTGTCCAGTTGTGCTCTCAATAAAATACATCAGTGGGAACAATTGTTTCTAATCTAGGAAGACATCAGTGGAGATTGAGTCCATCCAGGATTAGTCAGTCTCACATCATACTGAATCAGTGGAGACTGAGCTAGCCTGGATTGATTAATCTAGCCTCGAACTTCCAGAGACTTTTTTCTGTGTTTGCTGATATCTCAGTCTTTGTTTTTAAGGTGTCTGTCTAGAAACCCCTGGTTCAAAGAAATCTCTGGTGCCGTGGCCTGCATACACCTGAGAGGCCGCGAGGGGGAGCACTTCTCTCATAAGTGAGGTACGATACCTTTTAGCATCTGGGGTACAGTACTTTCCACTGGGGGGGAACCCCTCCCTCATTTATTGAACTTTGTCTTTTTTTATCAGAAAAATATCTGGTAGAATTTTAATTGCAATAGAGCACGATCATTATTTATTTATGTAAAGTCTTTGTTTAATGTCTAAATGTGTCTATTTTTAAGGCCTGGCTTGAGTTTTTGTGTCAAAAATTGGAAGTTTCTGACTAAACAGCAATCTTAAATGATGATTTGTATATACTGCAGATTTTCTTTGTTCCTTCTAGAAATCTCACACGACGTTTCATGGTTTGGCCCCCTCTCCCCTGATCCACTACATATCTTTTCTTGGATTCAGAATCTCTGGCTTCAAGGGGCCCTGTTAGATTTCTCCCCTGAAGAAATTATTCTTTTTTGTTAGCTTCCTCCCCTTGTCTTGTGTAATAATTAATACTTTTATAGTCAAACATCCTTTATTCTGTGTGCCAGTTAATTATCTGTCTTATCTTTTTTGCTTTTATTAGTGCACTAGTTCTTAGATTCTCCTGGAACAAGTTTCAACTTTGTAATAAGTAGCCAGCTGCTGGAACTTTTAATCTATCATGACTGGGAATCCAGGCTGTCCCGATCAGTTTCCATACATTAATCAATGGCTAAATTTAACAATGAATCCACCACAGTGGCTTAAAACACTCTCGATATAGAGTGGGTGTTCTTGGTCAATCCAGAATTGAGTTGAAAACAGAAAAAAAATAGCTAAAGTAGTAGTAACAGTGCCCCAAGAGGCAACTCTTTTAAGGATAAGGGGCCCCCAGGGATCAAAATAAAGAAGGGAAGGAAAGAAGTAATTCAAAAAGGACTAGGGCTCTGTTGGGAAAGAACCAATATGCCTGTTGCAAGAGAGAAGGGCACTGGAAAAATAAATGTCCCAGGTTACAAGCAACCAAGGGAGTAAGAGAAAAGCAGAAGGCAAGGCCGGGGTGTGCTGTGTGTAGAGCGGTTATGGGGAAGGGTGCTAGAGTAAGGGTAAGGTAACTAGAGGAAATATAGAATAAAAACTATTTTCAAATAATCAGATATCCACCTACTGACCAGAAAAGGTTTTGCCCATTTGGAAAATACAGGGTAAAAATAACATTAAAAATTAGAACTTTGCTTTAGAAAAATCTTAGAGAAAAAGAATTTAGAAATTAACAAACCACAGGTGTGAACCTTGCTAGTTATCAGTTCCTTGAAATAAATTGCAACTCCAGAAGGAATGATAGAAGCATGAGTAATAGGATTATAGGGAATAAAATTATTAAAAATAATTGTGGGAAAAATTAGAAACCTCATATAGGCTAAAGCAACCCACTACTGGGAAAGTAATTTTTTGAAAATTGTATTTAGCTGCTCAAAACAAGGCAGTTAGTTACAGGTAGTAGATTGGATTATGCAAGACAAATGGCAGAAATGACAAAAAAAAATGAGTAAAAGCAGCAGACTCCACTCCCAGTTTTTGGAGTCTGCTTCCCTTTAGACATCTCTGCCCCTCATGTTGACTTAATAGTATAAATTACTGTGAGTAACTACCTAGTGCCAGCTAGGTAGTTTGTACCAAAAATCCCTTATTGTGAAAAAAAGTATTTTTTATGCTAAAAATGAATATGTTATTTCAAAGGCCTTTTTGTTAATTCTTCTTTTTATTTGTGGTTTTATAGCTCTGTGATATTGAAATCTTGATTTAAATATTAGGAATTGTTAATAATGTCTTTTTATGTAATGTTTAGTTTATTATAATTTTGAAACAATATTGTTCAATGCCAGGTAACATAAGAAAAGGAGTCGTATCCTGGAACTCCTGCAAATCTATTTTTATCATGCTCTTTGTTTAAAATTTCTTTTGAATACTAATGTAATGTACTGAGTTATTCAGCAGCAGAGAGACTCTGGAATCTTAAAGGAGACACCAAACCTGTTTGTCCTGCAAGCTTTTACCCTCTTATATTTGATCCAGCTAATAACACTGTTTTTGTCTTTTTCCAAAAGTTTATATAGACAGAAAAGGCCCTCAAACGCCTCAGCGAGATCTTTCGAGCATGGATTTTAAGGTCTATAATGACCAAGAAAGAAACAGAAAAGTAGAGCCCATAAGAGATCAGGAAAATACTAGCTTTTGGTATATGCCCTTAAAGGCTCCAGCACCCCAAAGGGGCTTCATAGGATTCCATCATGGCCCTGCTTCAAGAGTGGAAAGGAAGGTCATGGAGCTGAGGTCTGCCAGGCTTCTCAGCTTCCACCAGGGGACATGCCTTTGCTGTGGGATAAAAGGGACATGAGAAGGTAAGCTGCCCCCTTGCTCTGCAGAGGGAGGGTTCAGTCTCTTCCAGCCCTAATCCAGCTACCTGTGACCTGACCTTGCCCTGCATGCCTGAACTTGCCACTGAAAGTTAAAGGTGCCCAGGGCCATTGGACTCATCTCACATCACTGTGGACAAGCCTAGGGTATTTCTTCCAAGTAGCAAGTAAACTGATCTCATTTCTTGTAAACACAAGGACCACTTATTATGCCTTCTTAATATTTGAGTTTTATTTATCCCTTGAAGATCTCTATTGTGGTTATTGATGGTCTAGTTTCTGTTGCTTTGTTTAATGTACAGTGTCTCCTTTATTCCTCTTGTCTCAATGCCCCATACCTATTTTAGGCTGGGACCTGCTCCTAATTCCAGTTAAAAGCAGTGGTCATTAGGACTTGGACTCTAGCTAGAGAGTGTGGAATGTGACCACAACTCCAGTGCCTTATAGACTTTTCCTGGATAGATGAGACTCCTGCTCTTTGGGACATTTCTCTGACTGAAGTAGAAATTGGGTTACATTTGCAAATAATATGAAGCAGTAATGGTGTCAACATAACCTTAGTGAAATTACATTAACATGTTAAGAACATTTGTGACTATAAGAATTTTATTTTGAATCCTACTATATTAGTTAAGACTTTGTTTAATAATCTAGTAGGCTTTAGTCACTTTATTGTATTAGGATGCTTGTTATAGTATTTGTTAACATTAGCTGTTTTAATTTTATTGTTTATTTTATATTTTCCCAGTCTGCCTCAAAATTGGAACATAGAAATTAGAAATGGAAATGAATAGAAAGATGCCACCCAAAATCAGTGGGGTTTTTGGGACCCTTACTGCCAAAAGTTCATTTGAAATCAATTAGAAAAAAATTTTGCCAACAGGAAAAGAATAATTAGAAAAGCCAGACTTAGAATCTATTACAGAAGGCATAATATCTGAGTATTTAGTTTGTGTCCAAGTGAATACTAAGCAAAATAAAGAAATTATAAGAAAGAAACAGGGAAAAGGGCTTTCCCGGGTAAACATTTAAAAATAGACTTTAATAAAATAATTGACAATTGTTAGGAAGTTGCTATATAGAATTCTTTCCAGGTTTAGCTTTTCCATTCTAGTGTTGGGCCTACATTTGTGTCCAAAGTCTCACAGCTAGTAAAAAAGGAACCCAATATTAATTATAAGCTAATTTGAAGTTACATTGTGCCCATAGGCACCAAAAAATTTAGGGCAAGTAAAATGCATGAATCAAATTATAAAGAAAACATAACCATCCCTTCCTTAAGTACTTGCAGGATTTACAGGTTACACAGCAAACTGTTCAAAAGACTGTCTGAGAGGCATTTCCAACATTGTCAGGAGATCCAGTACATCACCTAAGGACTAACTCTCACATGGATGAGTCCACACACCGTGATTCTGACAACTCCCACTGCTGCCAAAGTAGAAAGATGGCATGCCCTACTCCAACCACAAACCAGAAGCTGATTGGTCTACATACGGCGAATGCATAAGAAACTCACTAAGTACTCCCCTTTTAATCAGACTTTGGGAAAAGGGAAACTAGGGTAAAATGAAAGCCAGCCTAATTGTCACTAAAAGTAAAAGGTTTTAAAATTAAGAGTTCTGACTAAAAGTAAATTATTATAAAAACAGTTTTATGTAAGTTGCAAAAGATTTGTGCAGTTTATAGGAAATCAGTAACATTTGTTTCTTTAGTAAACTGTATTGCTATTAATGCTGTCTGTTAAATATCTATTACTCCTACTCAACAGCCTCATGCTCTTCAGTAAATTAAGTCAAGAATTTGACTTAGGAAATAAAACCAGTGGGGATTGTTGTAAGGTACCAAAAAGATAAAATATTAATATTGATATTCTAGGAAGAAAGGCCAGGCTTTCCTATCCCATCCTTCCTGTGGGGAGGGGAGGGAGAAAAATGTAGAAGTTCCTGACTTGCAAGAACAATTGGTCATTTAGTTTTAAATCTAAAATAAAGGTTAACCAAAAAACTTCTTCTCTTTCAATGGGAGACAGAATTTCATACCACCTTGCATTGATTGTAGTTCCTCCCCCTTCCTGGAATCCTGAGAGTAACATACCTCTAGGCAAAGGAGGGAAGATGAACCTGAAAGATTGTAAATATCTTTGATTGTGTTACCTTGAAAATCTTAATGTTTCTGTATATCCCCTAAACAAATATAAGCTTGTGCCATGATGTCATGCTCTCCCCCGGCCATGTGTGATCAATGTTATATAAACAGCCCCTGAAATATTTTGGGGGCACATGATTTGAGCTTCCAGACTGCCCCATGTCAGCTATATGTGGCCAGCATATTTAATAAATCTTCTCCTTTAGTAAAACTCTTCAAAATTCATCTGGACTTGGTGTCTCTATGTAAACCCGCAGAATTAAACTACAGTACCTTTCAGCATCTGCAGTATGAGTACTTTACAACAAGATATTATAAGGAAAGCCTCAATTTATCCACATCAAGGTCAATGACTGATGCTCCACTTTTAATCTTCTGTGGCAGTTTTCTTAGACCTCTAACAAATCACATTCCAGGCAATGGAAAGGAATTAAAGTTATGAGTGGTATGTGCTGCATCCCACATTGAAAAACTGGAAGCCCAATGAGTTGGGAGGAGCTAAATTTGCACATGAAACATAATTGTTGTGGCCCCTCTCCCTAAGAAGCTGTCTTCTAGCCCTGCCCCCACTGGAAGGCTGGTCTGTTTACAAAACTCATAGGGCTGATGAGATTTGCTTTCTTTCGGCTCATTGAAGCTTCCTTCCTAAGACCAAAAAAAAAGAGGAGGGTGGCTTTTAGCATTCCTTTCTCTGCTGATAACTCTATGAGAATTCCATTCTCCTTTCTGATTTTGCTCCTTTGACATGGATTCCCAAATGATCTGCTGATTCACCCACCACTTTGTTGCCCTTCCTGATAGCCAGTCTGCACTTTGTTATGGGAGCTCCTCAAGTCAGAGCTGGCTCACTTTATGGCTGTTAATTTACAGTGCCACAGATGTATTTCTGAACAATTTAATAAGTATAATTGAATCTACTATATACCAAACAAGTTGTTTCACAGAATTGTATTCATTGGGTTGCCATCTGCTGAGGGACACCAATAATTTCTCTTATGATGTGTAAGCATTAATCCAGACATCCCCACAAAAACAGAAAAACCAGCTTGACACCTGTGTTTTTTTGTTTTCAAATTAGTTCAGTAATCACTGGCTTAAAGCCAGTGCCAAAGAATGCTTTAAAATAGGGTCTGAAAACTTTTTGGCTGAGAGAGCCATGGATGCCACATATTTTAAAATGTAATTTTGTGAGAGTCATACAATGACCCATGTACATTATGCATTATTCAATAAAAATTTGCTGTTGTTCCAGAGGACAGCTGTGATTGGCCTCAGCCACCCATAACCATGAACATGAGCAGTAGAAAATTAATGGATTGTAATACATGAGAATATTTTATATTTCTAACATTACTATTTTTTATTAATTTTAATGGGGTGACATTGATAAAGCAGGATACATATGTTCAGAGAGAACATCTCCAGGTTATTTTGACATTTGATTATGCTGCATTCCATCACCCAAACTCAAATTGTCTTCCCTCACCTTCTAACTGGTTTTTTTTGTGCCCCTCCCCTCCCCCAACCCTCTCTCTCTCCTCCCCCTCACCCTGTAACCCCCACACTCTTGTCCATGTCTCTGAGTCTCATTTTTATGTCCCACCTATGTATGGAAACATATAGTTCTTAGTTTTTTCTGATTTACTTATTTCGCTCAGTATAATGTTATCAAGGTCTCCAAGAGATATTGAAAGGACTTAAATAATACGTATCCATATGAAAGTGAATTATACACCTCCTTGAAATTAATAAAGAGTGAATACTTTCAGAGTAGTATGCAGCTTGAACTTGTGGCTTTCTTTCCAAAAAGCTCTTACATTTGAATGGAATAGACCATTTCTATTTTGTTCACCAATATATGACTGTATTTATTAGCATAGTACCAGACACATAGTAAGCATTTAGTAAAAATTTGTTTAATGAATGAATGTGTTTTTTTATTCAGTTCTGGGTTTCCTGGAAAGATGATAATCTACAAAGCAGTTTATTTGTGGCATCTGAGGAGACCTCTACCATCATTGCGGTCCAGTATTGTACAGAAGCAGAGCTGTAACTAAATAATATAAGTGCTGATCAAAAGTGGGTAGAACACTTTCGAGATCATTTGTTTCCACACATTGCAGAGGTTGCTGGTGTTATTTTAAGGCAAATATAAATATCTGTTAGAATTTGTGTGGATTCTGATTATTTTTTTTTTTTTTTTTTGGTTTCTTATGTTGTTCTTAAATTCCAAGTACTAAAGGATTGTGTTTGTGATGCTTTTGAGACAATTACTATCAATGACTACTGAAAGAAGTTTACGGATGACAGATGAGATATCCTAAGAATGCATTCTACTTGGTTTTTGTCGGAATCCATGGGAGTTGAAAGACCAGAGTAACAGGCTTTATTGAAAGGAAGAAAGGAACCCTGCCAGGCACTTCTCAGGGGAGAAGAGCACCAGTACAAGCTAGGTGGACAAATTATATGAGGTCAGGAAGAACTTTGAGCATGTGGGTGTTGAATCAAAAGTCCTGGTATGTCTGGAGCCCCTCCTTGGGGCAGCTTGTCAGCTTTTTGGAATTCCTCTATCTCAGGGGCGATAGTTCAGTAAGGGTGAGGTCTGACAGATAAGTGGAACATCAAGAGGGCAGTTTGGAATACACATATCTATCATTTCTCAAATCTGTGGTTACATATAAAAGAAAGGCAGTTATTAATTTTATAATATATGGTGAGGGGTGATGAGGAGAAAGAGGAGGAAAATTGAAAAATTATTGCTTCTTCTGGAGAAAACTCAAGAAGAGAACCTTGCCAAGCCAAGACCCCCATCCAGTTAAGGAGGTTGTCAATTTCCATGCTGTAAGGTCTGAACCAGGCAATGTCTCTGAAAACCTGAGTGAGGAAGTAAAAAAATTTTGCGAGTTAATAATTGTTAGTTGCTTGCTGCGAGTGCTGATTGAACAGGGTGACATGGTGATACATGGTCTCCTGGATGAGCCTCATGAGATGGGCTGGTCTGGTTCCCCTCTAATGGGAGGACATGTGGAGACTTTTAGAGACAAGGAACCTGATGGTGTAAATTTTAGAAGGATTGAATATGTGTGGTTTAAAAGAAAGGGGGTTTGGAAAACATTTAGGAGGGAACTTCTTGGGCTGAGGGGCGGCTTCTTCCTGCTGTCATCCCTACCTATTTGATATTTTCCTCGTGAAGTTCTCCTTGGAGTATTGGGAATAAAAGTGTAGGAGCACTTTTTAAAAAATTAATTTTAATGGGGTGACATTGATAAATCAGGGTACATATGTTCAGAGAAAACATCTCTACGTTCTTTTCACATTTGATTATGCTGCATTCCCATCACCCAAAGTCCAATTGTCTTCCGTCACCTTCTAACTGGTTTTCTTTGTGCCCCTCTCATCCTCCAGACCCCACCATCTCCTCCCGCCCTCCCCGTAACCCTCACACTCTTATCCATGTCTCTGAGTCTCATTTTTATATCCCACCTCTGTATAGAATCATACAGTTCTTATTTATTTCTGATTTATTTATTTTGCTCAGTATAATGTTATCAAGGTTCATCCATGTTGTTGTAAATGATCCAATGTCACCATTTCTTATGGCTGAGTAGTATTCCATAGTATATATGTACCAAAGCTTTTTAATCCACTCATCCACTGATGGACACTTGGGCTGTTTCCAGATCTTCGCTATTGTGAACAATGCTGCCATAAACATGGGGGTGCATTTCTTCTTTTCAATCAGTGTTATTATGGTGTTCTTGGGGTATATTCTTAAAAGTGGGATACCTAGGTCAAAAGGCAGTTTGATGTTTAATTTCTTGAGAAATCTCCATACTGTTTTCCACAGTGGCTGCAACAGTCTGCATTTCCACCAGCAGTGCAGAAGGGTTCCCTTTTCTCCACATCCTCGCCAGCACTTATTCTTTGTTGTTTTGTTGATGAGCGCCATTCTGACTGGTGTGAGGTGATATCTCATTGTGGGGGGTTTTTTTTCGTTGTGGTTTTAATTTTCATTTCTCTAATGATTAGTGATGTTGAGCATTTTTTCATATGCCTATTGGCCATCTGTATGTCCTCTTTGGAGAAGTGTCCATTCATTTCTTTCACCCATTTTTTGGTTGGATTGTTTGTCCTCCTGGTATTGACTTTTACAAGTTCCTTATAAATTTTGGTTATTAACCCCTTATCAGATGTATTATCAAATATATTCTCCCATTGTGTAGTTTGTATTTTTATTCTGTTCTTATTGTCTTTAGCTGTGCAGAAGATTTTTAGTTTGATATAGTTTCATTTGTTTATCCTGTCTTTTATTTCACTTGCCCGTGGAGATAAACTGGCAAATATATTCCTGGGAGAGATGTTGAAGAGCTTACTGCCTATGTTTTCTTCTAAGATGCTTATGGTTTCACGACTTACATTTAAGTCTTTTATCCATTTTGACTTTATTTTTGTGAATGGTGTAAGTTAGTGGTCTAGTTTTATTTTTTTGTAGGTAGATGTCCAATTTTCCCAACACCATTTATTAAAGAGGATGTCTTTACTCCACTGTATGCTCTTACCTCCTTTGTCAAATATCAGTTGTCCATAGAACTGTGGGTTTATTTCCGGGTTTTCTGTTCCATTGATCTTTATGCCTGTTCTTATATTAGTACCAGGCTGTTTTGAGTATAATGGCCTTGTATTATAACTTGATATCCAGAAGTGTGATACCTCCCACTTTATTCTTTCTTTTCAAGATTGCTGAGGCTATTTGTGTTCTCTTTTGGTTCCATATAGAGTTTTGGAATATGTGTTCTATATCTTCGAAGTATGTCATTGGTATTTTAATTGGTATTGCATTGAATTCATAAATTGCTTTGGGGTAATATAGATATTTGAATGATGTTTATTCTTTCTAACCATGAGCATGGTATATGCTTCCACTTGTTTGTATCTTCCCTGATTTCTTTTATCAATGTTTTATAATTTTCTGAGTACAAGTCTTTAATCTCCCTGGTTAAATTTATTCCTAGGTATTTTATTTTCTTGGTTGCAATAGAAAAGGGGATTGCTTCCTTAATTTCTCTTTCTAACAGTTCATTGTTAGTGTATAAAAATGTCTCTGATTTCTGAGTATTAATTTTATATCCTGCCACCTTGCTGAATTCATTTATAAAGTCCAGTAGTTTTTTGACTGAGATTTTATGGTTTTCTCTATACAATATCATATCATCTGCAAATAATAATAGTTTTACTTCTTTTTTTTCTAATTTGGTTGACTTTTATTTCTTTTTTATGTCTGATTGCTGTGGCTAGGATTTCCAGAACTATGTTGAATATGAGTGGTGAAATGGGGCACCCTTGCTTTGTTTCTGATTTTAAGGGGATTGCTTTTAACTTTTGATCATTGAGTATGATGTTGGCTGTGGGTTTGTTGTAGATGGCCTTTATCATGTTGAAGTATGTTCCCTATATTCCCACTTTGCTGAAAGTTTTGATCATGAATGGGTGCTGGATTTTATCAAATGCTTTTTCTGCATCTATTGAAATTATCATGTGGTTTTTCTCCTTCCTTTTGTTTATGTGATGAATCACATAAATTGATTTATGAATATTATACCAGTCTTGCCTTCTAAGAATAAATCCCACTTGATCATGGTGTATGATTTTTTTCATATATTGCTGGATTTGGTTTGCTAATATTTTGTTGAGGATTTTAGCATCTAGATTCGTCTGGGATATTGGCCTATAATTTTCTTTCTTTGTGTTTTCTTTGCCTAGTTTTGGAATCAGAATTATACTCGCCTCATAAAAGGAACTTGGAAGTCTTCCTTCCTCTTGAATTTTTAGAAATAGCTTGAGAAAAATAGGAGTTAGTTCTCCTTTGAATATTTGGTAGAATTCACTTGTGAAGCCATCTGGCCCCGGACTTTTCTTTTTTGGGAGTTTTTTGATAACTGTTTCAATCTCATTTGTTGTAATTGGTCTGTTTAGGTTTTCTGATTCTTCCAGATTAATTTTTGGAAGATTATATATTTGTCCATTTTATCTAGGTTGTCTAGTTTTTTGGCATACAGTTCTTCATAGTATTTTCTTACAATATTTTGTATTTCTGTTGTGTCTGTTGTTATTTCTCCACTCTCATTTCTAATTTTATTTATTTGAGTCCCTTTCTTTTTTTCTTGGTGAGTCTGGTTAATGGTTCATTGATCTTGTTTATCTTATCAAAGAACCAGCTCCTGGTTTCATTGATCCTATGTATTGTTTCTTTAGCCTCTATGTCATTTGTTTCTGCTCTGATCTTTATTATTTCCTTCCTTCTACTAGCTCTGGGCTTTACTTGCTGTTCATTTTCTAGTTCTTTTCGATGCAGGGTCAAGTTGTTTATTTGAGCTTTTTCTAGCTTCTTGAGGTATACCTGTAGTGCTATGAACTTCCCTCTCAGGACTGCTTTTGCTCTGTCCTATAAATTTTGAGTTGATATATACTCGTTATCATTTTTTTCTCAGAATTTTTTAATTTCTTCTTTGATCTCATTGTTAACCCATTTGTTATTTAATAACATGCTATTTAGTTTCCAAGTGTTTGAGTATTTTTCAGTTTTTCTGTTGTGGTTGATTTCTAGTTTCATGACATTTTGATCAGAGAAAATGCTTGATATGATTTCAATCTTCTTAAATTTGTTGAGGCTGCTTTTTTGCCCTAACATGTGGTCTATCCTAAAAAATGTACAATGAGCACTTGAAAAGAGTGTATATTCTGCTACTTTAGGGTGAAAGGTTCTGAAGATATCTATTAAATCGAGTTGACCTAGTATGTCCTTTAAGTCTGCTGTTTCTTTGTTAATTTTCTTTCTTGAGGATCTATCTAGTGATGTTAGTATTGAACATCAGTATAGGTATTGAAATCCCCTATTATTATAGTATTTCTGTTGATCTCATCCTTTAAATCCATCAAAGTCTGCTTTATATATTTAGGTGCTCCTATATTAGGTGCGTACATATTTATAATGGTTATATCTTCCTGTTGGATTGCTCCCTTTATCATTATGTAGTGACTTTCTTTATCTCTTACTATAGCCTTTGTTTTACAGTTCATTTTGTCTGATACAAGTATTGCTACCCCAGCTTTTTTTCATTTCCATTTGTGTGAAATATTTTTTTTTTCCATTCTTTTATCTTCAGTCTATGTGCATCTTTTGTTTTAAGATGTGTTTCTTGTAGAGAGCACATGTATGGGTCCTGTTTTTTTATCCATGCAGCTACCTTGTGTCTTTTGATCGGATTATTTAACCATTTACATTTAAGGTTATTATTGATATGTAGTTGTTTATTGCCATTTTATTCTTTAAAACTGTATTCCTCTTTTGTTATATTCTTTTTATTCTTTGTTCTGTTTACAACAAGCCTCTTAGTATTTCTTCCTGCCTTTGTTTGGTTATAGTGAATTCTTTGAGATTTTTTTTTTTTTTTTTTTTTTTTTTTTTTTTTTTTTTTTTGGTCTGGAAAGCTTTTTATTTCTTCTTCAATTTTAAACGATAGCCTTGCTGGATAAACTAGTCTTTTTTTTTTTTTTTTTTTTTTTTTTTTTTTTTTTTCTTCTGAAGCTGGAAACAGGGAGAGATAGTCAGACAGACTCCCGCATGCGCCCGACCGGGATCCACCCGGCACGCCCACCAGGGGCGACGCTCTGCCCACCAGGGGGCGATGCTCTGCCCATCCTGGGCGTCGCCATATTGCGACCAGAGCCACTCTAGCGCCTGAGGCAGAGGCCACAGAGCCATCCCCAGCGCCCGGGCCATCTTTGCTCCAATGGAGCCTTGGCTGCGGGAGGGGAAGAGAGAGACAGAGAGGAAGGCGCGGCGGAGGGGTGGAGAAGCAAATGGGCGCTTCTCCTGTGTGCCCTGGCCGGGAATCGAACCCGGGTCCTCCGCATGCTAGGCCGACGCTCTACCGCTGAGCCAACCGGCCAGGGCGATAAACTAGTCTTGATTGTAGGCTCTTGTTTTGCATCACCTTGAATTTTTCTTGCCATTCCCTTCTGGCCTCAAGTGTTTCTGTTGAGAAGTTGGAAGTCATCCTTATGGGGGCTCCTTTGTAGGTGATAGTCTTTTTTTCTCTAGCAGCTTTTAATATTTTCTCTTTATCACTTAGCTTTGGTATTTTAATTATGATGTGTCTTGGTGTAGATTTCTTTGGGTTTCTCTTTAATGGAGTTCTCTGTGCTTCTTGAACTTGTGAGATGTTTTCCTGCCTTAATTGAGGGAAGTTTTCAGTTATGATATGTTTGAACAAAGTCTCTATCCCTTGTTCTTTTCTTCTTCAGGAACCCCTATGTTGCAGATGTTATTTCTTTTCATGTTGTCACAGAGCTCTCTTAGAGTTTCCTCAGACTTTTTGAGTCTCTTTTCTTTTCCTGCTCTGCTTCCATGCCTTTATTTATCTTGTCCTCTAACGCTGATTTGAATCTTCACTTCACCCATCCTGCTTTTAATTTCTTCCATTGTGTTCTTCATTTCTAATATTGTATTTGTCATTTCTGACTGATTCTTTTTTATTATTTCTTTTTTTTTTTTTTCTGTATTTTTCCGAAGCTGGAAACGGGGAGAGAGAGTCAGACAGACTCCCGCATGCGCCCGACTGGGATCCACCTGGCACGCCCACCAGGGGGCGATGCTCTGCCCACCAGGGGGCGATGCTCTGCCCCTCCAGGGCATCGCTCTGTTGCGACCAGAGCCACTCTAGCACCTGGGGCAGAGGCCAAGGAGCCATCCCCAGTGCCCGGGCCATCCTTGCTCCAATGGAGCTTCGCTGCGGGAGGGGAAGAGAGAGACAGAGAGGAAGGAGAGGGGGAGGGGTGGAGAAGCAGATGGGCGCCTCTCCTGTGTGCCCTAGCCGGGAATCGAACTCGGGACTTCTGCACGCCAGGCCGACACTCTACCACTGAGCCAACCGGCCAGGGCCCTTTTTTATTATTTCAATGTCCTGTTTTATATTTGCTATCTATTTAGGTGTTCGTAATGACTATTGTTGTTCTAATATTTTTGAGCATTCTAACAATTGTTATTTTAAACTCTGCCTCTGGTAATTTGGTTATATCTGACTCATTCAGGTCCTTTTCTGGGGATTTCTCTTGATTCATTTGTGTTGCATTTCTCTGCTTTCTCATTTTGTCTTTGTAAAAGAAGGTTTTGGCCACTGGAGTCCACTGGGTTTGTCCTCTGTGTTCCCTAGGTGTGGTCTGTCTGCAGGCCCACCACCCCCTGTGCTGTTGCTGCCTAGGGTGTTCAAGTATGGGCATTGCCAGTGCCTGCCCACTGGGCTGTTGCTGTGGTTTCCTCCTCTTATTCACGGGAGTGGCTGTGATCACATGCTCATGTATACAAGCCTCGGGGACTTGGCTTTCGCCCTGCCCCCATGGGTGGCGTTATGCTCAGCCCTGAGGGCAGGGGTGAGCACCTTTTCTCAGCTGCTGGTCTCTGCCAGATTCTGGGCTTTTGCCCCACTCCTGCAGGAAGAGCCTGATCGTGGGACAGCTGCAAGCCTTGGTTCCACAGGCTGGGCAGGACTGTGTGCCCATGCTCAGTAGGGGGATTCCGCCTGTTCTGGGCTTTTGGCTCCACCCCCACAGGAGGAGCTGGCTCCCAAGTCAGGCCACAAGCCTCGGTTCCACCGGTGGGGCAAGGCTGTGCTCCTGCGACCTTGCTCAAGGGTGGGTCCCTGCCCCTTCTGGGGCTCCTGCCCTTCCCCTGCAGGCTGGATTTTAGGCAGCCCACAGCTGGCCTGACCACTTTTGCAAGTCCCTTCCTCCCCAGCAGGGCAAGACTGAGCTCACACCTGGGCCTCAGTGATGGCCAGCAGGCTTCTGCCCTTGCCAACAGAACTGTGCTTCTGTGTCCCGCCGCCGCCTGCCCTTGGGCAAGCCCTCAGCCTTGTGGGTGGGGGCACTGCAGCTCAGATCTTAACACTCACTACTGTAGTCCTGAAAGCTTTCTCCTTCTAAGCAACTCTGCTCTGAGTACCACAGGGGAGCTTGTTTGGCTGTTGTCCTGCTTCCCTTTACTGGTATTGTTGTTTCCAGGGGAAATTTTCACTTCAGATTTGGGAAGTGATTCAGCCCAGGATTTAGGGTGGCTGTCTCTCAAAATGTTTCTCCCTATGCCTCCTAGATTACACTCTCTTCCTGCTACTCCAGTCTTCTCCTCTCTCCTTGTCCCTTGGAGCCCCGGGTGAGTGGTTGTGAGAGAAGTTTTCTGCATGGTCCCTTTAAAGAGAATCCTGGGTCTGAGAAATCAGTCTCTTTCTCACAAAAGTATCCTGTCTTGTTTCCAGCTAAATACTGTCCATACGCCTCTTCTAGGCTCTGGGGTTGCAGGCTGGGGCTTTGTTCCTGGGACTCAGGACCCTCCCCTCTCTGCTAAATTCACTTCCCGCCATGCCAGTCTCTCCTGGCTGCCGTTTGCTCTGGGGAGCTTGGCAGCCCTCTCTGCATTTCTGCTTTTCCTACCAGTCTCAGTGTGTCTTCTTCAGTGTTTCTTGGTTGAAGAGTCCTCTTAGTTTAGTCCAAAGTTGGTTTTTCCAGATGATGGTTCTTAAAATTAATTTGTAATCCACTTTGGTTCTGGGAGGTGGAAGTTGGTACGTCTGCCTACTCCATCACCATCTTAGAAATCCTCACTATTTTTTTTATTAAAGATTTGTCTGCAAACCAGGTGCAGCCATCAAAAGAGCCACACCTGGCTTGCAAGCCATAGATTTCCAACCCCTGCTTTGAAAGAACAAAGATTTATACGAGGACTTTCATAAGATAGAGAAGCAATTTTCAAAATTTTTATCTCATAGTACACATAAACTAATTACTAAAATTCTGTGGCACACCAAGAAATATATTTTTTGCTTATTTGACAAAAAAAAGTATAGTATTTTTATTTGACAAACTAAGGGAAAAGAGGTCAGCATCCCTGACTAAGTAGTCATGTTTATTGCATGTTTTTAAAATTTTTTGCAGCACACCAGCATTCCTCTTATGGCATACAAATTGAAAATCACTTTAAGAAAAGTATAATTGCCCCTTGTTAGTTGGCTCAGTGGTAGAGTGTCAACCCAGCTGTAGAAGTACTGGGTTTAATTCCCAGTCAGGACACACAAGAAAGGCAACCAGCTGCTTCTCTCCCCCTCCCACCATCTCTTTCTCTCTCTCTCTCTCTCTCTCTCTCTCTCTCTCTCTCTTTCCCTCTCTTTCTCTCCTCCTCCCATAGCCATTGCTTGAATGGTTTGAGCTAAGTTGGTCCCTGTTGCTGTGGATGGCTCCATGGCCTCATCTCAGGTGCTAAAATAGCTCAGTTGCCAAGCAACAGAGCAGTGGTCCAGACAGGCACAGCATTAGCTGGTAGGGGACTTGCTGGGTGGATCCTGGTGGTGGTGCACACAGGAAGCTGCCTCTGCCTCCCTGCCTCTCACTTAATAAAGAGAGAGAGAGAGAGAGAGAGAGAGGTATACTGAGGATTTCCCTACAGTACTTTGTTTTGGAAAGGACTCTTTATTAGATATCACACCTAGTACACAAGGTGGGACAAAAGTAGGTTTATACTTATCTGTATGGAAAATAATACAATAATTGATAAATAATAATACAAGAATAATATCTTTGTTTCACACACTCATAACTGTACACCCATGTTTGCCACACCTTGTGTATGCAGAAAAGACTCAATCATTAAGATTGTTATGTGTAGCCAATTGTTTGACTGGCACTCTTATGCCTCAGCCATTTGAAAGGTTTGATTATTTATCATCTGGGAGAAGTGCCAAAGCTTTATGGCTATGTAAAGGTGCAGCTAACATAGGTTAAAATGTTTTCCCAAGTGTGTTTTTGAGGTTTAATATTAATGTGCAGTAGTATTATTCCACAAAAAGGAAACAAAATGTACTGCTACTGCTGAGAACTTAAGGGCCTCAAAGTATCCAATCAAAACCAAAAAGAATTATGCCTCATGGACAGACCTTGTCACTGAAGTGATAACTTGCATGTATTTGTTTAAATGAATAAACAAATTGCTCAACTACTGTGGACTGCTTAGGATGCACGATTATTCTGTCCCCTCTCAGAAATTATACGTGCTTTCCATAAGTCAAAACATTTTTATTACTAAGTGTTAGAGAAAGACGCTAGTTTTATTGGAATGATTTCTTAGTAGCAGAAATATCAGAGAGTTTTACATTTGGCTGATCTGCAATGACTGATCTAGTTGGTGAAAATTTTTCTAACATTTGCTGTCTAATCACAAACTAAATGACAAAGATAAGAAGCAGCTAGAGGTAAAGAAAAGAAGCCTGAATCTGTTATCAAACACTCAGTCCAGGTCCAGATCCTAGGCCATCCTCTACCTGCATTTCTTTACATGTACAGTGAACTGTTCAGACAAGATGAGCTCTAAAGCCTTTCTAGTCTTTAGAATATTTGAGGGTAAAAGCAGCCATATATGCCACTTGCTAATGTTAAAGTTTCTGGGATGACAAGGAAGTCATTTGGTGCCTTCAGTTGCCCTAAGACTGAACATCTGCTTTTAAAGCTACCTCAACCCTCCATTCACAAACTTTAGTCTTTAACAGGATTTCAAATTTCTAATTCCTAGTGGTATAATTTCCTTTGTGCCACAGGGTTCTTGAAAGCCATAATTGTGGATTATTTTATATTAAGCCACTATGGATTTCAATTTCTAATTTACTATCATATAAAACAACGGCTATCATTATTATTCTCTATTGGTAACAATTATTCTCTATTGCATAACATAGCAGGTTTCAATAATGATAAATAAATATACATATGAAATGGCCTGCACACATTTGATCTTCTAATCAGAAGAAAATACAAACATCTTTACTTAAAGTACTATGAGAGTGTTTTTGAAAAAGTCATGATTTAATAAGAGAAAATGTTCTATGCCATTCAAAAAAAAGATATCAGGCCCTGGCCAGTGACTCAGTGGATAGAGCATCCACTCCACATGTGGACATCCTGGGTTTAATTTCTGGTCATGTCACACAGGAGAAGCAACCATTTGCTTCTCTCCCTCTTTCTCCTCTCTCTCCCCTTTATCATCCACTTCTCCTCTTACAGCCAGTGACTCACTGGTTCCAGCATGGCCCCGGGCACTGAGGATAGCTTCATTGGTCCAATGGTGTCAGTCTCAGATGCTAAAATAGCTCGGTACTCTAGCATTGGCCCCAGACGGGGTTGCCAGATGGATCCTGGTCAGGGTGCATGCAGGAGTCTACCTCACTATCTCTGCTGCTCTCACTTAAAAGAGAGAGAAAGAGAGAGAGGGAGGGAGATTTCAAGGATGACAAGGAAAAATTTGATGAGGTAGTTGTCTGAGACTGAATATCTGTTTTGGTCTTTTAAACTACAACATTTAGACTATAGTTTATACACAAAAGGCTCTAGAATATATTTGTCAAGATTTAAATCAAGGGGAAAATATAAAACACTGAATTCTTCAGCTTCTAAAAGGCCAGTTAAAAGCTGCTACTTCACTCTTTACCTTGACAGTCACATGAATAAAATTTTTAAAGTTCTCTTGGAAGAGATTAAATCAGCAACTGGTACAATGAAATTGTTGTGAAAAGTAAAAGGCAAGAGAAATTAGCATTAAAATAAAAATATAAATCAGAATGACTAAGGTAGACCAGGCATGATGAAAAATAAAAGGCTTAAATCCCTCCTTTACAAGGCAGATTCTAAATAAAAATCCTTGAAAATAATCATAGTTAAAAATAAAATATATTTTATTCTTTATGAGAAACTTTTCAAGGGTAAAATATAACAAGAAAATATCACATACAAGGTTCCAGAGTGAGACTCTCTCTCCTATATCCCCCAAGAAAACCCCAGGGTAATTAAATTGAAATCAATATTATTTGTAGTAATACCTACATTCCCTGAAAGCTCTTTGAGAGTGGCAACAATGTGTCTTGTTTATAGACTTGTCCTCAGAAACTAACACAGTTTCTAGAATGTAATCTGAATTCAGGAATATTTGTTGAGTGAATATGTTAATGAATTAGTAATTATTATTTTGTTAATAACACAACCATTTAATGGAATAAGGTGGGGATTCTTAAAACCAATTCCTGTGACACTGAGGGGTGACTGTAGGGCTCATTACCTAGCTGACATGCCCCATTAAGGCAAACCCAGGTTCTCCTAGAATTCAACCTCAGCTTATATGCATTGTTTTGCATTATTTATAATTATCATTAGCAGCCTTCTTCATTTTAACAACACCCGAATTCCCTTCCCTCTTATACAAGAGCACATTACCCCCATGATCTTTGCTCCATTTTTCTGATCCTGCCTCATGCGCTAGTTTGTAAAGAGACATTTTCCTCTGCTAAACAGTTCACAGCCATTCTAGTTGAGGTAAGTAAGCAGAGAATTGTTTTAAATAATATTTATTTCCACCAAAATATTCCACTAAAGTTAAAAAAAGGTAATTGGCAACCATGGGGTCCAAAATAGTGAAAGATAAACACACACACACACACACACACACACACACACACACACACACATACACATTGAAAAATGTAGTAATTTTCCAAGCAATAAATAAAGATGACTTTTATTAGCACAGAGTCCTTGGACCTGGAGTAGGAATAAATAGAAAAAGTTGCGTTTGCTACACATTAGTGGCTTGATAAGACAAAATGCTTGATATAACATACAGGTAAGAATCACCACAGGCCCTGGCCAGTTGGCTCAGCAGTAGAGCATCAACCTGGCATGTGGAAGTCCTAGGTTCAATTCCTGGTCAGGGCACACAGGAGAAGTGATCATCTGCTTCTCTCCCACTCCCCCTTCTCTCTCTCTCTTCCCCTCCAACAGCCATGGCTGGATTGATTCAAGCACATTGCCCCAGGGCACTGAGGATGGCTTCATGAGGCCTCTACCACAGGTGCTAAAAATAGCTCAGTTTTGAGCATGGCCCAGATGGGAAAAGCACTGGCCCCAGTAGGGGGTTGCCAGGTTGATCCCAGTCCAGGAACCTGCAGGAGTTGGTCTCTCTATCTCCCCTCCTCTCACTTAAACAAACAAGAATAGAAAGAATGACTACAAAGTTGCTATCTTGAAAGATTCAATGGATGGGGACATCATTAATTTAAAAAATCCTTTTCTTTTAAAGTATAGCTTTGAGAAAGAAGATCATGACTTCTCTCTGGTCATCTTAAAATTTGATGAACCCACAGAACACTCAAAATGACAAACCTTGTAAGTAGTTGAAAGGGATTCGGTTTAAATAATGTAGCTAATCTGGTCACATTTTGGACTGGTTTGACTGAGTACCAGCTAGTGATAAGAAGTGATAGCTAGCCCTGGCCGGTTGGCTCAGCGGTAGAGCGTCGGCCTAGCGTGCGGAGGACCCGGGTTCGATTCCCGGCCAGGGCACACAGGAGAAGCGCCCATTTGCTTCTCCACCCCTCCGCCGCGCTTTCCTCTCTTTCTCTCTCGTCCCCTCCCGCAGCCAAGGCTCCATTGGAGCAAAAGATGGCCCGGGCGCTGGGCATGGCTCTGTGGCCTCTGCCTCAGGCGCTAGAGTGGCTCTGGTCGCAACATGGCGACGCCCAGGATGGGCAGAGCATCGCCCCCTGGTGGGCAGAGCGTCGCCCCTGGTGGGCGTGCCGGGTGGATCCCGGTCGGGCGCATGCGGGAGTCTGTCTGACTGTCTCTCCCTGTTTCCAGCTTCAGAAAAATGGAAAAAAAAAAAAAAAAAAAAAGAAGTGATAGCTAAAAGAACAAGAAATGACTGGATCTTATGATTGATTAAATCAGGGAGGAGGAATAAACAACGTTATCACTGTTGAACAACTAACTGTTATTTTAATGTCTATTTCAGGTTTTCAATGAAAATAAATTATGACCATATCTTATTGACATAGGTGTAATATTAAAAGAGAAGCCAGGTTATAATGATACTACTGCATGGTTTCTCTTTTTAATATCATGTTCACAATCTTTAAACATCTCAGTCATAAGTTACCAAAATAGCAAAGCTAAAAGTAAAAGTAAATCAGCTGAGTTAACTAGTATCTGCCCACTTTTAAATTTTATAAGATTCCTGCTATATGTAAGCAACACTTTCCACATACCAAGTCTTTTAGGAGTCCTCTATCACATCCATTCTGGCACCAGGGTAGCAATGTTATGGATCATCAAGACAGGTTGGCTAAAGAGGTAGATCACTTTTGTCAAGGAAAAAAAATTAAAGAGTCAAAGAATCATAACTCTTACCCTATACAGGAAAAATGGCATTGTTGATGATTTAAGAACTTTGGATGGTGCTATTCAGCTAAAATAATTATAAAGAATACACCATTGTGGAATATTATCCCATAAGTCTGTAAATTTTATGTCACTTTTTCTATTTCAGCTCATTTTACACATCAGAAGACTCATATTGTCCATAAAAATGGAACATGTAACATATAGCAGTTATATCAAAAGAGATCTTTTATATTAAATCACTTCATAGAGTGCTGTTCAATTTAAGGGACTAGTAGTTATTGTAACCTATCACAGGACTAGTGCAGAGGACTCTAAGATTAGAATAAAATATTTTTACTCTTTTGCTGGTCTCTTGGAAATAGTCAGCACAACTGAATTTAGAATTATAATAATTGCTGTAGAGTTACTAAATTTAATTCTTGCCTCAAAAAGGAACACTAATAAAATAGAATAATTGTAACAATATAGTGTAATTAAAGTTATGTGCAACATACAGATGATGTATTACAGAAGTTTACTTCTGAAACCTATATAACCTTAAAACCAATGTCACCCCAGTAAATTAAATAAAAACTAAAAAAAGTTATGTGAATGTGGCATTATTAAGTAAAATAAGGGCTACTTGAATACAAACACTGTGATACCTCAACAGCCCATCTGATAGCCAACTGAGAGGGCTAATAAGTGACTAACAGTCCAGTGTCTACAGCATGAGTACATTAGACAAAGAGATGATTTATACCTGATGAGGGGGATACAGTGGGATGGCATCAGATTTTACCATGCCACTCAGAATAGTGCACATTTTAAACTCATAAATTGCTTATTTCTTAAAATTTTCATTTAATATTTTTGGACTATAGTTGACCACATGTAACTGAAATTACAGAAAGTGAAATCATGAATAAGGGGGGATTACTGTATGTAAGGTAAACTGGAACTTTGTGTCCAAGGATTATCTTATCTGCTGAGTTCTGAGTTGAGAATAGAGCATAGGAGACAACTTGCACAAGCTTTGGAATGAAACCATGAAGGAGCAACCATATTCCTTGCTATGGTATGATGGTCTATGGGGACTCTAAGTGCTGTTGCAGGTCACATATGTTGCTGTTGCACTGTGACTCATCTGATTGGCTGGGGAAGCACCCAGGTGTAGCTCCTTGCATCCTTTCTGCTATCCTCCTGCAGCTTGACCCACACCTGGGGCTGGTGCATACTGAGTTCTATAAAGAATGGTTTCAACTTATGCAGGTCACTTCCATCATCCAAGTTGGAGGTTCAGAGATATTGAGAGAGGCAGTTGGGTTCCAATAGGTCCTTGCAGAATACAATTTAGCCTTAAGAGCTCCAATTTGTTCAAGTACCTCCCCTTCGTACCATCTTGCCTTCATGATTGCTTGCCCTGGGGGATCAGGCTCCAGCACCGGACACTGAAGCAACAGCCTTACAGACCACTCAGCTGGCTCTCACTCCCAGTGGGTCTGCTTCTCTGATTCGACATTGAATGCTACACTGCAATTGTCTTCATTATGACTTTTCTTATTTGCTTACTTTGTTCTTTTCCCTACTCTCTGCTTCTCAGAAGCTGATCTAACCTTACATAAATAGTTCAAAACCCACCCTTTGCAAGAAGCCTTTCCTTATATTTATGGTAAAATGAACAACTTTCTCCTGTTCACTCCCTAAGTAATTTTGTTGTATCTCTTCAAACACTTAATGCATCCTGTCTTGTGTGCAGTCTTGTACATCTCTGTCTCCCCTTCTAAATTCCTTGAGGGCAGAAGTGATGTTCTCCTCCTATTTATATCCTCAAAAGCAACTATTGCAGTGCCTGACACAGGACTGGATTTCAATAAATGCCTGTTGACTTGAAGTCTGGTTCAGTTTGCTTTATCTCCTGGCTCTCTTCGGGACTGCTTAGGTTGCCACCATGACAGTATCTAAAGACAACTTTACCCTCATGGGCTCTCTGTTCTTGTTTTAATCTAGTTTTATGATGTGCTTATACATAGTTCCTGCTGTATGCCAAAAGTCAAGCACTTTGGTGATAGATTTTCAGTGGGGTTGCATACTTGGCATCTTTTTTTCAAGTCACAAGGTCCTCATCAGATGTCCTAAGAGTTTTATTGTAAAACATTATTGTGAAAATAAATGAGTAAATAACTGAATCCATTAAGGTACTGTATAGCTAATGTAGCAGATTACCCAAACAGTGTCTTATTGACATACTTAATATTGATGCAATATTAAATAGAAACCACTCTATAATGATGTGACTGTATGGTTTCCCTTTTTAATATCATGCTCAAAATCTTTAAATATTTCAGTTATTAGTTACCAAAATAGCAATAGTAACAATGTAAATTAAATTCAGCTGACTTAACTAGCATCTGCCCACTATTAAATCTCATAAAATTCCTGTTATATGTAAGCAACACTTTCCACATACCAAGAGCCTTTTAGGAGAAAATATTAATACAGAAGACCTATCTGGCTAGTGTGCAAAGAAGCACAGACATCATCTTATTTACCAATTTTGGTTTAGAATGGGCTTGGCAAATTATGGTTCGTAGGCCAAATCCAACCAGCTGACTGTTTTTGCACAACCTGTGAGCTAAGAATCATCTTCATAATTTTTTAATGAGTAGGAAAATCTAATGAAGAACAACATTTCTTGATACATGTAAAGCACATGAAATCTAAATTTCAGTCATACTCATTTAGTTTTTCATATTCTCTACAGTTGCTCTCGTGCTATTAGAGCAGAATTGAGTATGTAGTTTTGACAGACTGGGTAGTTTACAAAGCCAAAAGTATTTCTGATACCTTTACTGAAAAAGTTTTCCAAGCACTGGCTCAAAGCAAAAAAAATAAGATCAAAGATCTAGATTTTTATTGTCTTTTTTTATAAAAGCTTAATCCCCACTGCCTTACAATGATGTAGAGATGATCATTCTACAAACAGGACCTGTGCGTGACTCAAATAAGCATTTGTGAAATTAGCATTATACAATGCATGGTCCATGGAAATTAAGTTCTAAGGAATGATAAAGTTTGTCACATGGGTAAAAAGGGGGGGTTCCTGAACAAGCTGTAACTTTTGAAGATGCTGAAGGATGCTTCAAGGCTTTGATATGCCAACATAAATTTTGAAACTACAAACAATTCTCAAACATGTTCTATCCTGGCTTTTTTTTTTTTATTCCACCATACTCTCCAACATGAGACACCAAGTAGAACTTATACCTTGAAAGAGAATTTGGAGAATGCTATATCAATTGTGTGAAGACGGTGATGATAAAAAATATTTTAAATACTATCTAAATTATTCAAAAATCCAACCACAAATTCAAGTAATAAATGGTATTATACTGAGAATTTGTAATCTTACATGTCACATTGTGATATTAACATTGTCAAAACATATCATATATTTCCTGATGATTCACAGAAAGCAAATTCTTGGCAAAGAAATACAGTTTCTCAAGTTAAAGAAAATTTACAGGCATCAGTGTTGGCCATTTAAAGCAGACCAAAAGAGTTTACTGTAGCAGAAAGCCAAGGTAGCTAGGTTATCAACCACCACAGACTTTACTCAGAGCCTCTAATCAGCTGGACCACCTGGAAAAACAAACAGCTTGCAAAGAATGATTACTACGTGGAAATCAAGTTATGCAAAAGCTGTTCCTTTTGTGTGAATGCCATAAGTCCGTGCATTGGCTCCTTAGAGAGACAACCATTGAGTCTGATGGAATTATCTCACAGATTTCTATAGTTTGAGATTATTCCTTAAACCTTAACTTCTTTTTTTAATTTTATATTATGGAGAGAAGGGCTGACAAAGCAGGAAATAGTATAATAAAATACACTCCCCAAAACAAGAAAGGAAGTATTGCCAGTTTGCTGAGTGGCTTCCTAGCATTTGATGCTTTTTGTTATTTTGTCATATACATTCCCCACGGTTTTAGTTCACACTCCCAAAGAAAAATCTGCATGCCTTGGAAACATCAGCTTCCATATTTTGTGAATGGTCAATTAAATCATTTACAGAGCTACTCCCCTGCCCCCTGCCCCAGTAACTTGTCTACAAGCAACAGGGCACTTTCAGGGAATCACAGAGAGTTTGGATAGATACACACAGGAGATCTGCATTTATACAGCTGAAGTAATCCTGAAAGGGTAGGACTATTTATTGCCCTTTGCTGTATACTATGACTTTTCTACAATTTTTAATTTTTTAAGGACTATCCCTTTATCAACAAAGAAAAAATCTGTAAACAAAAATTTATTTTTGAGTAAGAAATGAGAATAAAAACTACATATATTGTAAGGTTATTGTGAGGACTAAGTGAATTTTCAAAAAATATATATCTGTGTGTGTGGGTATGTGTGAGTGAGTGTGTATAACTGTGTATATCTTTAAGTACTGTCTGGCACAAAGTAAGCCCTATAGAAGTGTTATTTATTATAATTATCATTCTTACAATCATCATCATCAGAGAAATTTACATTAAGAAAAACCTCAGTTTAAATTGCCATGAAGTAATAAGTCTAAAATAATCTCTTTGGTAATTTCTAAAGTTTATGTGTTATATTTTTAAAATATGACAAAACTTAGTGCAAAATGGACAGAATGTACCATCATATGTGCTATCATTGTATTAGTTTGCATATAAAATCCAAGAACTGGTTGCGAAGATACCTATGAAAAATAAACTTCAGAAACTCTTAGAAGAAAAGATATATTATTTGGTTTATCATCAGTGTATTATAGTGACCTTCTCTGACAAAAATATTGATTTTTATTTGGCATCTAACTCATCATCATTTCATATGATCTCAGTGTTGACTGTTACTGTGTTACAATTTTCCTAGATCCAGGTTATGGTGGTAAGTAATTCAAGCTGGTCAAATCAGAGTGATTCTCAGGACTTGACACTACTGGAAAAATTATTTCCTCTTGGGTTAATGATCTGCCAGATTCTGATACAGCCAACAGGAAAAAATCCAAATACCCTTATGTGGCACAGAACCACATGGCTTAGTCCTTGGTGACTCCTCAACTCTCATGCTGTGCTCCAGCCACCTTGACCTACTGACTTCTCTCCTGGTATTCTGCCCACTTATCCTAGTGGATGCTAACCCTTAGAACCCAGAAGGACTCAACCTTGAGAGGACCTCACCCAAGAATCTTTCCCTGGGAGTTTGGCTTTCAATTCCTCATGACACTATTTTTTTCTTATTTTCCCGCTACACTTTGAGCTACTGACAATAAGGATCTGTGTCTTTGTTAAGGTCCTAGTGTTTTTGAACAGTACCTGCCATAAAGTAAGTACTCATAAATCTGAATTCAATGAGAGAATAAAATTATATTTTTATTTCAATCTTTTAAATTTACAGAACTGTTCTTTCTGCATTTGTGAATTGAAATATGAACATTTTTACTAATTTTGATGCAGTGAGTATATGTGCCCCTGATAAATCCTGACATAAAAGAGGCACATAGAAATTACTGTAACTCACAGATTTGTTGTTTATACAGTTAAAGAGGGCTTTATTTTTGCTGGCTTTCTCTGACTTTTGAAAAACAATTTTTCCACTTTTTTATTTAAAGGGCCACTTTATCTTTTTTAATATTTGCTTTACCTTTTAAAGTATTCACTAAAAGATGAAAAACAGCTTTGAATTCAGTTGGAAACAAATAAAACTTCTGCAAAAGCTTTGCTTATTCAAACAAAAACAGTTCTGTGAATCCCCCCAAAGGAAGGTTTTGTGCTGACATAATGTTGTTTGCTTTCCTATTCAGTGTTCTTCCCTACCAACCTCCCTTAGGGCCTTAAAAGGCAGAATTACTTACGAACTGCACAAAGAACTGCCTTGATGGTCATGCTTACTTGATGTTTCTGGTCTAATGGAAGAGTGATATTGAAATAACAGAAAAGTGCATTTTTTCATTTTTATTTTGATAGCTTAACATTTTGAGGAAGTTTGTCTTCCTCTTCTAAAAAAACATCACATAGGAATAGCAAATTGAATGTTTAATAAAATAATACCATAATACTTCTGGAAAGAAACCAAAATGACTATTACTTTAAATAATAGTGCCTTCCAGTTACTGGGGACTTATTCTATGAGCTAAACAGCCACTAAAATAAATGAGTTTTCTCATTTACTGTTTCCCTCTAGATAAAGTTCTAGAAATTCTTTATTTTCCCTTTGTTCATCATGTAGAACATCCTCAAACAACCTTCTTACACCACTGCTTCAATAAAACACCTTCCTTATACATACATACATACATACATACATACATACATACATACATACATACATAAATACATACATACATACATACATACATAACATTGATGGCTCTCATGCCCACAAAACACAGGTCAAATTTCTTTGTCTGACATTTAAAGGTCTCATGTTCTGACTTAGACTATTTATCTGGTCTCCCTTATCAAATAGTCCTTATACCCAAAGCCACAGCATAATATTTTATCCTGAAAGACCACTGAGATACGTGCATAAACCCTGTTTTAAGGACTTGAAAGCCAGCCATTCTATCTGTTCTTCCTTTTGAAACATCCCTTGGGCTCTCCAGCTCCATTCCCATCTCATCTCTTTTGAATGCCTGCTGCCACTGCTTGTCTATCCAGGTCTTATCATATTCAAATGACTGCTCAAGTTATTCATCTTTGATTATGTCTTTCTTGATAAGTTTGGTCAGAAACAATTTCCCTCTTTTTCAGCATTCAGATAAAATTTATTTTGAACTATATATAAGATATTATTCTCATATAGATTTGGATGGTAAACTGTCTAAATTCCTTTAGTAGATTTCCATCATTTTGAATAGAAAGACTGTAAGAGTCAAGATAAGTTAGGTCATGATGCAGTTACAAAAAACCCCAAAAGATCACTGAGCTACAATTGCAGATGTGTATTTATTTCATGATACAAATCCATCAGCTCTGAGCTCGACTTTCATACCATCATTTTTCACCATGTGGAAAGCAACTCATTATACTAACAAGGGGAATATGAAGGTAAATTGAATAGTACTACCCAAAGTCTTTACCCAGAAGTGACATATAACACATGCTATATGTGTTATAACTTACTATGCAATGCAAATAATTGGTCAAAGATAACTTCAAAAAGAATGGGAACTTGCAAATGTGCCAGGGTCCTGGAAAGAGAAAAAGTAGAAAATTTATAAATTTTCCTAATGACAACCACAACCATCTTACCAACTATGGGCACAAGAGGAACTAAGAGCTTCACCTACTTATAGATTTTGGACATGACTCAGCAAGACTACTTTTTTGTACGTATCACAGTCACTGTACAAAGATGGGACTGAGTTAAAAAGCACATCTCCAGCTTTGGCTCCAAGTGTTTCCATAACTATTAAAATATAAAGTCAAAAAGATGAGCCAATTGTACCAGCATAATCCCAGTTGCCATATGGACTATTTCACATAGAACCAACATTGTCCTACTGATAATTAAAAGGAAGGACTTGGCTGATATCTCAGCTGCTGACACATTTAAAATCTCTGAAGCATACAAAAATAAGCATATATTTATTGCTCACACACCTGCAAGCTTGTTGCAGTTTCACTGATGTAGGCTGGACTCAGTTGGGTCTGGGAATAAGCTCCAACTTGGATCCAGCTTGTTCCATGTAGCATCCATCCTCTCAAAATAGCTCCTCAAAGCATAGTCTCTTCATGATAAAAATGAGCACACTAGTGTGACCTCAACTTGGCCAACATAGGTTATGCCTCCGCACAAATTGCACTTAATAACATCCATTTGACAAGGCTAAAGCGCATGGGCGAGCCTCAGAATTGGATGGGAAAAGACACGCCCTACATGATGAGATAAAACAAGTCACAGGGCTAAAGGGAAAGAAACAATCATCCTCCCATGGATGAAGTGGGGAGAGACTGGACATTTGTGAGAAATGATCTTAACCTCTCCACTTGATGTGAAAAGTAGAGAAAATAAAATATGAATTTTAATGGAACATTTGCTCCAGCAATACTTTCTACAGGACTTCTCCAAGCCAGAAGGATGGATGTGTGCTTAGATTTAGAGCTACATTCAGGCTGTGTACTTTGAATTGTAGAACTATATTTTGAAAAATAATTGACTGATGTCTTCCCACTGCCAATGATGCAAAGAAAGTGTTGGGCCACTAAAAGTTAGAAAGCTTCCTTGATTTCTCAGAACTTGGGGTGGGGGTCTGTGTGACACCCCAAGCCTAAACTATTTGAAGCATATGCATCAGACGGGATGTGGTAGTTATTGGTAATAACACCTATGCTCTAGAGAAAGACATTTAATGCTGGGGACATGGGCTAAAAACAAGAATCTTGAAGGAGAGTAGATCCTTCTCACTTTTATGAGAAAATCAGAAAGCGTTTCTACTCTGAGGATGCTCTGGGTTAGTTCCCTCATTGTATACAGTGGCACTTGCTTACATATGAAATCAAAGTTTTTAGGATATTAAGTTTATAATGACCCAAAGATGACCAATATATTTAGAATAATAGGGCCAAGAAGAGAGGAAAGAAAGACGATACAAGAAAATATTAACAAAATAAGACCATAGGACAAAGCCTTAGGAAAAAGGAATGATATGTAAACTATTTAAAATAACCCATTTGGACAATGCAATGTGGAAGGTACAAAAAAACTGATACATTCAAATATTTCTGGACCCAGAATTTAATTTGAGAGGAAACCAAATTGGCATACAGAAGTAGTGGAATTTCAACTTCTACTTAAATTCAGTTCTGCTGGTCTGAAATGAACAGATCTAGAGGGTTTAGGTAAAGCAGGTGAGAAAAAGGGTGCTAATTGGGCTACTAAGCTCTAGAGCATAATTTATATTTCTTAAATTGTGTATTCTGCGTGAAAGTAAAATTTCACTTTCTAGTGTAAACAAATGACAGTACATGTTCCGATATAAATTCTGCCCCACAAAAAAAGATGTGAACTGGTCAAGTAAGATGGAACTGACCCTCCAGGGTTGGAAGAATGCATCTTCTCTTGGTCTCTTTAGAGGTGGAAGTAAAAGTGGAGTAAGTGAGGTGAATGCTCTTTACTGCTGCCCTGACAGTCCTGCCATTTTCATTCATGAACAGAGAAGTCCAAGAGAGATCTTTGTGATGATGGAAATATTCTATGTGAGCTGCCAATAAAGTAGCCACTAGCCACATGTGACTACTGAACACTTGACAAGTGGTTAATGTGATTTAAAAAACAAATTTTTGATTTTTTTGAATTTTAATTAACCTAAATTTAAATAGCTACAACTGGCAAGTGGCTACCATAGTAGACTGCACAATTCTAGAATTGTAGGATCCTATGAACTTCTATACTTTTTTAAAGTACTCAAAAGAAGCTCAAATGGCCCCCATTTAGCAAACTCACACTCTCACTGCCAATAACTGAGTGCCAAGACACAAGTGACAGTATCTTAGCAGCTGAATCAGCTGTCAAAAGAAAAAGAATATATCTGCTTCTAGGCAGATACTTGACTGTGTCACTATTTCAGAGATGCCATTGAGCTCAGAATTATGTGCCACCCTGAGTCTTACCTGGAAGATGCCTTCTGTGTTGGCTTCTCTGTCTGCAAACTTGAAAAAGATGACAAGGTTTTAAGTGTTCAACTCCTCTGGGCCACATTACTTAATTATACAGTACATCCAGGGATAGGCACATGGGTCTTTTATAGTAAATGATATGATGATCTTAAAAACTCATTAATATGTCATTAACCATGCAGACATTTACTAATTAAACAATTAGTCCCTCTGTTCTTTTCCTTTGTTCCTTCTAGAGATGCTTGGTTACCCAGATCCCCATTTTAGCAGAAGGTTTCCCCTTCTTTTCCCAGAGAAAATCTTTCATAAAGCAAACTCTGAGGCTAAATGATTTGCCAGATTTCGTTTAAATTGGCTACAAAAAGAAAATCAATGATTATTTCCACAGTATAAATTAATGGGGATATTTATCTATTTTAAATATATCACCTTTGAACCATAAAACAATTATATATATATATATATATATATATATATATATATATATATATGAAATAGCATTCACCATAACTGGCATAAACACTGAATACACAGTTAAATAAATATATAAAGACAAGATTAACAGACTGAAATGTGGTATTATGATTCCTCAAAAGGTTTTTAATACTCATTATACTCTCTGTTAGTTTCGGCTTAACATTTCTATTATACTAAAACTATGTTAAACTGCACATGGAAATAAAATATAGAAAATGTCTTCTGAAATAGGGTTTGATGTGTTTAAAATAAACATAATATACTTATACATTGAGAGTAGAAATTTCTTTATTTTTTATTTTTATTTATCACTTCTTAGAGAGAGAGGAAGGGGAAGAGGGAGAGAGGCAAGAACATCGATCTGTTCCTGTATGTGCCCTGACCAGAGATGGAACTGGCAACCTCTGCACTTAGGAACAATGCTCTAACCAACGAAGTTATACTGCCAGGGTCAGAATAACAATTTTTAAGACCACTCAGAAGCATTAAAATACATGTATATTTTTTTCCACTACATTTTGTTTATATGTTTTATGGTCCAACTCTACATTTTTCATGACTTTTTTAACTATCCTACTGACCTAAAGTGTTGAATATTAACAAAGGGTCAAAAGCTAGGTCATAATTGGAATAGGCCAGGTGATGATAAAAGAATACAGTTGAAATGGTATGGCTCAGAAGTTTTACATTTTTAAAGTTGTTACATTTGTTCAGAATTGGTTGACTATATTTTACTTTCTTTGTGTTTTTAATTGGCTTCTCTTTCTTCCTTCCACATATGTAATAAAGTTGAGTGAGCATCAACACAATACCCTTTATTACACTAACAGAAAAATGTATCTAGATAAGAACCTCAAAAGATCTATCTTGGGATCCAAGATGGTGGTTGAGTAGGTAGATTTTACACTCAGCTTCTTCCAGGACCAAACTAGAGTTACAATTAAACTTAAAAAAAATATATCCTAAATAACCAACTCAAGACTAAATGAGGCCCTGGCCGGTTGGCTCAGCGGTAGAGCGTCGGCCTAGCGTGCGGAGGACCCGGGTTCGATTCCCGGCCAGGGCACACAGGAGAAGCGCCCATTTGCTTCTCCACCCCTCCGCTGCGCTTTTCCTCTCTGTCTCTCTCTTCCCCTCCCACAGCCAAGGCTCCATTGGAGCAAAGATGGCCCGGGCGCTGGGGATGGCTCTGTGGCCTCTGCCCCAGGCGCTAGAGTGGCTCTGGTTGCAACATGGCGATGCCCAGGATGGGCAGAGCATTGCCCCCTGGTGGGCAGAGCGTCGCCCCTGGTGGGCGTGCCGGGTGGATCCCGGTCGGGCGCATGCGGGAGTCTGTCTGACTGTCTCTCCCTGTTTCCAGCTTCAGAAAAATGAAAAAAAAAAAAAAAAAAAAAAAAAAAAAGACTAAATGAAGCAGTCTTATAACCAAGGATTCACAAAAGAAGCCACATCGAGACTGGTAAGAAGGGTGGAGATGTGAAAAGGGCTGGCTCTGTACCCATGAGCCACAGCTGAGGTTCTGGACAGATAGCTCAGTTGTGGTGGTGGGGGGTTCCCCCTGAGAACTGTGGGCTCTAAACCCCAAGCCAGGCTCCCAAGTCCAGAGCATGAGATCCAGAGAGAAGCACCCACATAGCATTCAGCTATGAAAAGCTGAGAGGTTTTTGTCTTCCAGAAAAAGATAGGCATCTACAGAGACTCAGGCACTCTCTTAAAAGGGCAATGCACAAAATCTTGTTCATAGTCATTTACCGTAGGTACTGACAGAGGGAGATCTGAGTGGAATAGAGATGCATGAAAAGAGTCAGGGGATTTCGGCTCTGGGGAGAGACATGGAAAGACAGCTACCAAAATCCCTGCAATAAGTCATTCTTCCATACCACAGTCAACAGCTTTTTTGGGCAGGACAATCCTAACTATATGGCATTAGTCTGAGAAAAAGCAACTGCCCACCCTCTGGACTATCTCATCCCACACAGCTGAGTTTAGGCCCTGCTGAAGAGCCAGTTATATTGGCTGGGAGTAGAGGTTGGGACAGACTCAGGGGTTGACAGTAACTCAGTGGTCTTACTTTGAAGCAGGGGTCATCCCCCCCAATTTCTCATAAATCTGACTGACACTTCACCCTTACAGGATATTCAGTTAGAACCACCCTCCTGGCTGCCACAAGACCAACACTCCAGGCTCCAAGGCCCCACCCACCAGAATAGTAGGGGTTCCATTCTGCTAAGATTGGGAAAAAATATGGAACAGACTGAAACCGGTGTCTCTGGGATGGGGGCCATTATCACTACCTTCTCTGGTGCCTAATTAGCACCTTCACATTAGGGGAGATTCACTAGCTCTGTCCTCCTGACTCCACCAGAGGCTTTTTGAGTGACTGAGCTTAAAAGGCAGTCAGCAAGCACGTGGCTGTCCCAGATGCTGAACTTGTGGTGCCTTGGGTCATTTGCTAACCTGGCCACAGACATGGTGCTGATAAAAGATGGCCATGGGCTACAGCTTGATTCTTCTCATATGCACTTAAACCCAGAAGAAGCAGCCACAACCTGTGGATTGCTTGTACCTCTAAACAGGTGACTGAAGGACAGTCACAGGAAGTGATTTACATTGGCCTGTACAAGGTGCCCTGCCAAGAGACCCAGAACCAACACACCAAGTGGTCAGCTTCAAACATCAGAGCAGAATCCAATTAATTCCACAAGCAGCATGTACAAGGAAGAACTCTTCAGGTTCCAAACCCAGCTAAGACAAATTCAGCTTCCTGGGGTCAGCACTTACACTGCAGCTCACAGGCTTTAGTCAAGGTAAAACATCATAGTCAGCCAGCCTGAGGGTCAATCCTATGCACAATGGGCCAATCTCAACCAAAACTCAATTACATCAAGAGAGCCCACATAACCCACACAAGGGACATACGTGGAACACATTGCTCAGGTGATTAAAAAGAATTCACCACTGGACCCAACAGAACACCTACTACATAAGGCCAATACAAAAAACTGGGAATCACAGAAGATCTATCTAATACAGAGAAAGAAACACAAAGAAGCAGCCAAAATGGTGAGAATAAAAACAGGCACCAAGTGTTAAAACAAAAGATATATCTAGTAATAGAGTTAAATGAAATGGCAAACAGGTAGAAGGGCAAGATGGAGATGGACATACCAACTTCCACCTCCCAAAACCAAAGTGGATCACATCTTAAATTTAAAAGCCATCAACTGGAAAAACCAACTTTGGACTAAACTAAGAGGACTCTTTAACCAAGGAACACTGAAGAAGCCACACTGAGACTGGTAGGAAAAGCGGAAACACAGAAAGGGCTGCCCAGCTCCTGGCAGTGAACAGCAGCCTGGAAGGACTTGTGTGAGGGAAATGAGTTTAGCAAAACTTCAGCCTGCAGCCCCAGAGCCCAAAACTTCAGCCTGCAGTCCCAGAGCCTAGAAGAGGCATATGAACAGTACTTAGCTGCAAAACAAGCCAGGATACTGTTTGCGAGAAAGAGACAGACTTCTCAGACCCAGGATTCTTCTTAAAGGGACCACGCAGACAACCTCTTTCACAACCACTCACCTGAGACTCTGGGAGAGAAATCTAGGAGGCACAGGGAGAAACACTTTGAGAGACAGCCACCCTAACCTCTGGGTTGAGTCACTCCCCAAATCTAAAGTGAATATTTCCCCTGGAACCAGCAATACCAGCAAAGGGAAGCAGGATACCAGCCAAACAAGCTCTTCTGTGGCATTCAGAGCATAGTCGCTTAGAAGGAGGAAGCCATCAGGAATACAGTGTTGAGTGCTAGGGTCTGAGCTGCAGCGCCCCCACCCACACTGCTGAGGGCTTGCCAGAGAGCATGCAGCAGTAGGACGCAGAAGTGCAGTACAGTCGGCGGGGGCAGAAGCCCGACCGGCCATGACTGAGGCCCAGCGTGAGCTCAGTCTCTCCAGGCCAGGGTAAAAGGGGCACACGAAAGTAGTCGGAACAAGCTGCAGGCTGGGTGAGCAAGAGCGGTCCCGCCTGCAATCCCACCTGCAATCCCACCTGCAGGGGAAAGATGAAAGCCAGGCAAAAGCTGGAGAACCGGTGGACCACAGCTGAGCAGGGGTGTGCAGCCCTGCCCTGGAGCTGGAACCTTCAGCCTGGCATGCGAGCGTAGCCCCACCGCAGTGGCAGGGTGAAAACCAGGGAACAGGTGCCGACCCAAGGCTGAGCAAGGGTGTGCAACCCCAACCCTGGAGCCCGGGCTTGCAGCCATGGTGAGCACAGCCATGCCTGCGGGGGTAGGGCAAAAGCCGGGAATGGGCGGAGACACATGGCTGAGCATAGGTGCATGACTCGCCTGTGGTGCCAAGACTTATGGCCCCACCTGCAGGGCGGGCAAAGGATGGACAGGGCTTGTAGCCCTGGAACGTGAACACAGCCCCACCCATGGAGGAAAGGTGGAAGCTGCAGTGACTGCTCCGGAGGGCCAGAGTGGGTAATGCCCAAACCACAATGCCTTAAGCAGTAACAGAGGGGGTGGCGGGCCTGCAGACAGACCACACCTAGGGAACACAGAAGCTGCACCCATTGGACTCCTGTGGCTATACTTTTCATTTATACAGTCAAAATGGGAATGCAGAGAAATGCAACCCAAATGAATCAAGAGAAATCCCCAGAAAAGGACTTAAATGAGTCAGATAAAAAACAAATTACTGGATTCAGAATTTAAAATAATGATTTTTAGAATATTCAAAGATCTTAGAACAGCAATAGATGAACATAATGAGCACCTAAATAAAGAGATAGCAAATATAGAAAAAAACATTGAAATAATAAAAAGGAATCAGTCAGTATATATGTACAAAAGCTATTTAATCCACTCGTCCACTGACGAACACTTGGGTTCTTTCCAAATCTTCGCTATTGTGAACAATGCTGCCATAAACATGGAGGTGCATTTCTCCTTTTTGGAACAGTGCTATGGTGTTCTTAGGGTATATTCCTAAAAGTGAAATAGCTGGGTCAAAAGGCAGTTAGATTTTCAATTTTTGAGGAATCTCCATACTGTTTTTTACAGTGGCTATACTAGTCTGCATTCCCACCAGCAGTGCAAGAGGGTTCACTTTTCTCCACATCCTCTCCAACACTTATTATGTGTTGTTTTGTTGATGAGCGCCATTCTGACTGGTGTGAGGTTATATCTCATTATGGCTTTAATTTGCATTTCTCTAATGATTAGTGATGTTGGTACATATATACTATGGAATACTACTCAGTCATAAAAAATGATGATATCGGATCATTTAAAATAACATGGATGGACCTTGATAACACTATATTGAGTGAAATAAGTAAATCAGAAAAAACTAAGAACTATTTGTCTCCATATATAGATGGGACGTAAAAATGAGACTTAGAAAAATGGACAAAACTGTGATGGTAACCAGAGGGTGGAGGGGAGGAAGGAGAGGGAGGAGATGGTGGGAGGGGAGGGGCACAAAGAAAATCAGACAGAAGGTGACAGAAGACAATTTGACTTTGGGTGAGAGGTATGCAACATAATCAAATGTCAAAATAATCTGGAGAGGTATTCTCTGAACATTTCTTTTTTTTTTTTTTTTTTGTATTTTTCTGAAGCTGGAAACAGGGAGAGACAGTCAGACAGACTCCTGCATGCGCCCGACCAGGATCCACCTGGCACGCCCACTAGGGGCGACGCTCTGCCCACCAGGGGGCGATGCTCTGCCCCTCCGGGGCGTCGCTCTGCCACAACCAGAGCCACTCTAGCACCTGGGGCAGAGGCCAAGGAGCCATCCCCAGCGCCCAGGCCATCTTTGCTCCAATGGAGCCTTGGCTGTGGGAGGGGAAGAGAGAGACAGAGAGGAAGGAGGGGGGGTGGAGAAGTAAATGGGTGCTTCTCCTATGTGCCCTGGCCAGTAATCCAACCTGGGTCCCCCACACGCCAGGGCGATGCTCTACCACTGAGCTAACTGGCCAGGGCTAGAACATTTCTACCCTGAGTATCAATGTCACTCTATTAAAATTAATAAGAAAAATAATCAGTCAGAAATGACAAATACAATATCAGAAATGAAGACCACCATAAAAGGAAATAAAAAACAAAATGGATGAAGCTGAGGATTGAATCAGCAAGATAGGAGACAAGATAAATGAAGGCATGGAAGCAAAGCAGCAGAAGAAAAAAGACTCAAAAAGTCTGAGGAAACTCTAAGAGAGTTCTGTGACAACATAAAGAGAAATAACATCTGCATCATAGGGGTTCCTGAAGAAGGAGAGAAAGAACAAGAGATAGAAACCTTGTCCAATCAAATCATAGCTGAAAACTTTCCTAAATTGATGCAGAAAAAAGTGACACAAGTTCAAGAAGCACAGAGAATTCCATTAAAGAGAAATGCAAAGAAATCTACACCAAGACACATCATAATTAAAATACTAAAGCTAAGAGATAAAGAGAAAATATTAAAAGCTGCTAGAGGAAAAAGGACTATCACCTACAAAGGAGCCCTCATAAGGATGACACCCAACATTTTAACAGAAACACTTGAGGCCAGAAGGGACAGGCAAGATATATTCAAAGTAATGAAGAACAAGAGCCTACAACCAAGACTACATTATCCAGCAAGGCTATCATTTAAAATTGAAGGAGAAATAGGCCTGGTCTGTGGTGGCACAGTGGATAAAGCATCAACCTGTAAATGCTGAGGTCGCCAGTTCGAAACCCTGGGCTTGCCTGGTCAAGGCACATATGGGAGTTGATGCTTCCAGCTCCTCCCCCTCTTCTCTCTCTCTGTCTCTTCTCTCTCTCTCTCTCTCTCTCCCCCTCTCCTCTCTAAAATAAATAAATAAATAAATAAATAAACACTTATTAAAAAAATTGAAAGAGAAATAAAAAGCTTCCCAGATAAAAAAGAACTCAAGGAATTAGTTACAACAAAAAAATGCTGCAAGAAATGTTAGGGGGCTTGATACAAAAAGAACAAAGGGGGAAAAGTATATAGTAAAAGAAAAAGATAGCTTTAAAGAATAAAATGGCAATAAACAACTACATATCAATAATAACCTTAAATGTAAATGGATTAAATGATTTAATCTAAAGATAGGGTAGCTGCAGGGATAAGAAAACAGGACCCATCCATATGCTGTCTAAAAGAGACACATCTCAAAACAAAAGATACACATAGACTAAAGGTAAAAAGATGAAAAAAAATATTTTATGCAAATGGAAATGAAAAAAAAAAGCTAGGGTTGCGATACTTATATCAGACAAAATAGACTTTGAAACAAAGACTATGGAAAGAGATAAAGGTCACTACATAATGATAAAGGGAGCAATCCAACAGGAATATATAACTATTATAAATATCTACGCACCTAATATAGGAGCACCAAAATATATAAAGCAGACTTTGATTGATATAAAAGGCAAGATAAACAGCAATACTATAATAGTAGGGGATTCCAATACCCTCTAACATCAATAAATAGATCCTCAAGAAAGAAAATTAACAAAGAAACAGCAGACTTAAAGGACACACTAGATCAACTCTATTTAATAGATATATTCAGAACCTTTCACCCTGAAGCAACAGAATATACATTCTTTTCCAGTGCTCATGGCACATTCTCTAGGATAGATCACATGTTAGGGCACAAAAGCAGTCTCAACAATTTAAGAAGATTGAAATCATATCAAGCATTTTCACTGATCACAATGGCAGGAAACTAGAAATCAACCACAACAGAAAAACTGAAAAATACTCAAACATTTGGAAACTAAATAGCTTGTTATTAAATAACAAAAGGGTTAACAATAATATCAAAAAAGAAATTAAAAAAAATTTCTAGAAACAAATGATAATGAGCATACAACAACTCAAAATTTATAGGACACAGCAAAAGCAGTACTGAGAGTGAAGTTCATAGCACTAAAGGCATACCTTAAGAAGCTAGGAAAATCTCAAAAAAAAACAACCTAGCCCTGCATCTAAAAGAACTAGATAAACAACAGTGAGTAAATCCCAGAAGTAGTAGAAGAAAACAAATAATAAAGATCAGAGCTGAAATAAATGACATAGAGGCTAAAAAAACAATACAGAGGATCAATAAAACCAAGAGCTGATTCTTTGAAAGGGTAAACAAGAACAATGAACCTTTAACCAGACTTACCAAGAAAAAAACAGAGAGGACTCAAATAAATAAAATTAGAAATGAGAGTAGAGAAATAACAACTGACACAACAGAAATACAAAATATTGTAAGAAAATGCTATGAAGAACTGTATGCCCAAAAATTAAACAACCTAGGTGAAATGGACAAATTCCTTGAAATATATAATCTTTCAAAAATCAATTTGGAAGAATCAGAAAACCTAAATAGACTGATTACAACAAATGAGATAGAAAGAGTTATCAAAAAACTTACAACAAAAGCCCTGGGCCAGATGGCAACACTGGTGAATTCTCCAAAGATTTAAAGAAGAACTAACTACTATTCTTGTAAAGCTTTTTCTAAAAATTCAGGAGGAAGGAAAACTTCTCTTTTTCTAAAGCGAGTATAATTCTGATTCCAAAACCAGGCAAAGACAACAAAAGGAAGAAAAGTATAGGCCAATTTCCCTGATGAATTTAGATGCTAAAATCCTCAACAAAATATTAGCAAACCGGATCCAGCAATACATGAAAAAAAAATCATACATCATGATCAAGTGGGATTTGTTCTGGGTAGGCAAGGATGGTACAATATTCATAAATCAATCAATGTAATTTATTACATAAACAAAAGGAAGAAGAAAAATTACATGATAATATTAATAGATGCAGAAAATTATTTGATAAAATGCAGCACTCATTTATGATCAAAACTCTCAGCAAAGTGGGAATACAGGAAGCATACCTCAACATGATAAAGGCCATTTATGAAAAACCCACAGCCAACATCATAATTAATGGGCAAAAATTAAAAGCAATCCTTTTAAGATCAGGAACAAAACAGTGGTGCCCCCTTTTACCACTTTATTCAACATAGTACTGGAAGTCCCAGCTACAGCAATCAGACAAGAAAAAGAAATAAATGGCATCCAAATTGAAAAAAAAGAAGTAAAACTATCATTCTTTGCTGATGATATGATATTGTATATAGAAGACCCTAAAGTCTCAGTCAAAAAACTACTGGACCTGATAAATGAATTCAGCAAAGTGCCAGGGTGTAAAATTAATATACAGAAATCAGATGCATTTTTATACACCAACAATGAACTGTCAGAAAGAGAAATTAAGGAAACAATCCCCTTCACTATTGCAACAACAACAACAACAAAAAAAATATCTTGGAGTAAATATAACTAAGGAGGTTAAAGACCTGTACTCAGAAAATTACAAAACACTGATAAAAGAATTCAAGGAAGATACTAACAAGTGGAGGCATGTACCGCACTCATGGTTAGGAAAATAAACATCATCAAAATATCTATACTACCCTAAGCAATGTATAAATTCAATGCAATACCAATTAAAATACCAATGACATACTTCAAAGATGTATAACACATATTCCAAAAATGTATATGGAATAAAAAAGAAACACGAATACACTCAGCAATCTTGAAAAAAAAAGAACAAAGTGAAAAGTATCGCCTGACCTGTGGTGGCGCAGTGGATAAAGTGTCAACCTGGAAATGCTGAGGTTGCCGGTTCAAAACCCTGGGCTTGCCTGGTCAAGGCACATATGGGAGTTGATGCTTCTAGCTCCTCCCCCCTTCTCTCTCTCTCTCTCTCTCTCTGTATCCCTCTCTGTCTCTCTTCCTCTCTAAGAATGAATAAATAAAAAATTAAAAAAAAAAAAACTAAGTGAAAAGTATCACATCTCCTGATATCAAATTATATTACAAGGCCATTGTACTCAAAACAGCTTGGTAGTGGCATAAGAACAGGCATATAGATCAATGGAACAGAACAGAGAACCCAGAAATCAACCCACACCTTTATGAACAATTGATATTTGACAAAGGAGGTAAGAGCATACAATGGAGTAACAACAGTCTCTTTAACAAATGGTGTTGGAAAAATTGGACAGATACCTGCAAAAAAATGAAACTAGACCACCAACTTACACCATTCACAAAAATAAACTCAATATGGATAAAAGACTTAAATGGAAGTCGTGAAACCATAAGCATCTTAGAAGAAAACATAGGCAGTAAGCTCATCGACATCTCTCACAGCAATATATTTTCTGATTTATCTTCACAGGCAAGTGAAATAAAAGACAGGATGAACAAATGGGACTATATCAAACTAAAAAGCTTTTGCACAGCTAAAGACAATATGAACAGAATTAAAAGACAAACCACACTATATGAGAACATATTCAACAATACATCTGATAAGGGGTTAATAACCAAAATTTATAAAGAAGTTGTAAAATTCAACACCAGGAAGACAAACAATCCAATCAAAAAATGAGCAAAAGAAATGAATAGACACTTCTCCAAAGAGGACATACAGGTGGCCAATACACAGATGAAAAAATGTTCATCACTAATCATTAGAAAAGTGCAAATAAAAACCACAATGAGATACCACCTCACACCAGTCAGAATAGTGCTCATTAACAAATCAGCATATGATATGTGCTGGCGAGGTTGTGGAGAAAGAGGAGCCCTCCTGCACTGCTGGTGGGAATGCAGACTGGTGCAGCCACTGTGGAAAACAGTATGGAGATTCCTCAAAAAATTAAAAATCGAACTGTCTTTTGACCCAGCCATCCCACTTTTAGGAGTATACCCCAACAGTACCATATCACTGACTCAGAAAAAAAAGATGCACCTCCATGTTTATGACAGCACTGTTCATAATAGTAAAGATCTAGAAACTGCCTAGTGTCCATCAGTGGATGAGTGGCTTAAAAAACTGTGTTACATATATATATATATGGAATATTATGGGGCCATAAAAAAGAAGGAAATATTTCCTTCTGCAACAACATGGATGGACCTGGAAACTATTATGTTAAGTGAAATAAGCCAGGCAGAGAAAGAAAAATATCATATGATCTCACTCATTTGAGGAATCCAGTAAAATATGTGAACTGAGCAACGAACGGAATTAAACCTGAAGGGAAGGGTGGAGGATTTTGTTGAGAGGAGGTAAGGGAGATGTTGCAGGGAATACAGGGGAGAAGGGGATGCATTCAGGTTGACACTAGAATTTATGTAAACACAATAAATAAAATAAAAGAAATAAATAAAAGAAATAAATAAAAGAAATGGACATCAGCAATTTATCAGATATAAAATTCAAAGTAATGGTTCTACAGATGCTCAAGGAACAAAATGAGAACTTTAGCAAAGAGACAGCAAGTATAAAAAATGGACATAGAAATCATAAAACAACTATTTAAAAATAAAGACTACATTGGAAGAAATAAATAGTAGGTTGGATCAGCAGTTTAGAGGACCCAATCAGAGCAGCAAAAAACACAAGAGAATTAAACAGATTAGTTATAGTTTAAGAGATCTTGAAGGTGAAGCACAACAATATTTGTATCATAGATGTACCAGAGGCAGAAGAGGAAGAGCAACAGATTGAGAACCTGTTTGAAGAAATAATGACCAAAAATTTTCCTAAACTGGGTAAAAAAAAAAAAAAAAGAAAGAAACAGAAATCCAGGAAACGGCCTGACCAGGCGGTGGCACAGTGGATAGAGCGTCAGACTGGGATGCGGAAGACCCAGGTTTGAGACCCCGAGGTTGCCAGCTTGAGCGAGGGCTCATCTGGTTTGAGCAAAAGCCCACCAGCTTGAACCCAAGGTCGCTGGCTCCAGCAAGGGGTTACTCGGTCTGCTGAAGGCCCGTGGTCAAGGCACATATGAGAAAGCAATCAGTGAACAACTAAGGTGCTGCAATGTGCAATGAAAAACTAATGATTGATGCTTCTCATCTCTCTCCATTCCTGCCTATCTGTCCCTGTCTATCCCTCTCTCTGACTCACTCCCTGTCTCTGTAAAAAAGAAGAAGAAGAAGAAGAAGAAGAAGAAGAAGAAGAAGAAGAAGAAGAAGAAGAAGAAGAAGAAATCCAGGAAACGCAGTGAGTCCCAAATGAGATGGACCCAAAGAGGCCCATAGCAATACACACAATAATAAAAATGGAAAAAGTTAAAGACAAAGAAAAAATCTTAAAGACAGCAAGAAGAAAGCAGTTTGTTACCTAGAAGGGAGCTCCCATTAGGCTGCCAGCTGATTTCTCAACAGAAACATTTCAGGCCAGGAGGAATGGGTATGATATATTCAAAGAGATTAAAAAGCAAGGACCTACAACCAAGACTACTTTACTCATCAAGGATATCATTTTAAAATGGAGAAATAAATATCTTCTCACACCGAAAAAGCTAAAGAAGTTTGTTATCATCAAACCAGTATCAGAAAAACAGTTAAAGGACCTGCTTTAAGAAAAAGAAGAAGAAAAATAAAACAGAATTACATAGTTAGTAAAAATAAAATGGCCATAAATACATATCTATCAACAATTGCTTTAAAGGTAAATGCCTTAAATGCTCTAAGCAAAAGGCATAGGGTAGTGGAGTAAATAAGAAAGCAAGACTCACATATCTGCTGTGTACAAGAAACCCATCTCAGAATAAAGTATACACAGAGACCAAAAGTAATGCAATAAAAAGACATATTTTAGGCAAATAAAAATGAATAAAAAGTTGGAGTAGCAATACCTGTATGTGACAAAATTGACTTTAAAACAAAGAGACAAAGGACACCACATAATGATAAAGAGAGCAATTTTATGACAGGACATAATGCTTGTAAACATGTACCAACCCAATGTAGAAATACCTAAATATGTAAAACAAATCTTGATAGACAGGAAGGGAGAGATCAACAGCAATACAGTCATAGAAAAAGTTTTTAACAGCCCATTAACATAAATGAATAGATCATTCAGACAGAAAATTATCAATGGAATGGTGGCCTTAAATGATACTCAATATCAGCTGAATTTAATTGATATCTTTAGAGAATTTTGCCCCAAAGCAGCAAAATATGTATTCTTTTTAAGTACACATGAGACATTTTTCTAGGATAGATCACGTGTTAGGCACAAAACAAGTAAGTCTCAATAAATGTTAGAAGACTGAAATCATATCAAGAATCTTCCTTGACTATAATGATATGAAACTAGAAATTAATCACAGAAAAAAATACCCAAAGACATAGAGGCTAAATAACATGATACTAAACATGAATGAGTTAACAATGAGAAGAGATTAAAGAACAAAATAAAAGATACCTTAAAACAAATAAAAATTAGAACACATTTTCATTCTATCATGCTATCTATGAGACACAGCAAAAGCAGTTCTAAGAGGGAAATTCATTGCATTACAAGCCTGCCACAAGAAACTAGATGTGGACAAGTCCTGCCGGGGGTGAGGACGACGGAGACGCAAAGACCTGTCTCCGGAGACCAGGTTCAGTGACGCAGATCCACTTTATTCAGGAAGTAAGCTAGCTTATATACATGGGTTCAGCCTATAGGGTATTACAGTGTGTTTTTCAAAGTCAATGGCTGAAAAGATCAGGGAGCTGCGTGGTTGGCGCCAAGTTACTTTCTTATAGCGGGCAAGCGTCCTTCCTGTGTGTGCCCAGGAGGCTTCTGGGAGCTGGAGTATTCTCACAGCATTGCATCAGCCACAGCTGCTAAGAATGTGCTCTGTGCTCCACCCACATCTCCCACTTCTTTAATTAAGGCCAATTGGACTTGATGAATGACAGCTTGCTGTTGTTGTAGTTCCTGAATGCTACACAATGGAACCCTAGAGAACTAAAACAACTATAATACCTATTACACTATATGCTAATAGATTAGCTGGATTAAACAATGAGTCAAGCTTCTGTAATGTTTGACTAGTTAGGAAATAGAATGGGGGTCTTAAACATGGGATTGCTCCTAGGGGTCGGGATGTCATTTCCCTCCCATTGTGTTACAGATACCTTCTAGGTGCCGTTAAACACAGTTCCATTTTGATTGTAAAAAATGGATGCAGGTCCATGCACGCCCCCTTCCCACAAAGGTCCCAGCATCCAAACACAAAATGGATAGCTTGCCATGGGCTGTGTACTGCATATGGTTGCATTCCATCTTTCAGCCTCTGATGCCAAACTCCGAGGTTGATGGTCTGTGCATCTGGGCCAGAGGCAATGTGGCAGTCTCTCCAGGGAATTCTTTCTCTCGGGAGTGTTCTTAGATGCTTGTCATACAGGAACAGGCAAAGAGGCAACCCTGGGAAGGCAAGATTAGTGGGGCGGGCCCAGCTGTTGGTAGCTAGGGGGAGGAGGGCTTGTAGGCCAAGTACTGAGCTTTGGTTGATAGTACCATTTTTAGCAAAGTTCCCCATAGTATGATTTCGAAGGAGGAACCATCCCTCCGAGGGGACGATGTTATTATTCAGAGTAAACTTAAGTAGCATTGGGTAACTGAGGTTATCCCATATAGTGCCATTCCACTGTTGGGATTCCCGGCCACTATGTCACAAGGAAAACTAAGGGAGCAGTTACTGAAATATACTGCTGGAAACTGTGGGCTATTAATTTCAACAGGCATAATTATGCCAGGGTAGGGAACAGCCACCTAGACGCGAGGATCTCCTCACACTTGGGAGTTTGCTGTGATAATGGCACACATGAGGAGGAAGAGAGTGCCTGGACCTGGGGGCCCGTCTGGGGCTAATCTTTGAGCCTGTTTGGCTAGCACCTTCATATCTCCCCAGGTTATGTTATGAGCACGTTGGTTACGAGGTCTCTTTCTGGAGCACTGAGGACCTCCTCCAGGCAGCCGTTCATCAAGGCTGAGGCTGGCCATCTCCTGAACCAGAGGGTTCGCAGATGTTGGAGGCATCCATCAGTGGGGTCATCTTGGGACACCAGGAGTGGCCGTATGTTCCTTCCTGGGATCCAAATTGGATGTGGGCTATTTTCTGGAAAAACACAGGCATAACCTCTCCCTTGTGTTAGAAGAGGGTGCGGTCCCTGCCACTGAGCTGTGGCTGGGTCCTTCCACCATACTAACGGCAACAGAGTCAATTGGCTACAAAGGCCTTCCCAATGTTTATAAGCAGGAGTTACTCCTTCAGAATCAAAAGTTAAATAATTGAGAGTGAATACAGCACTGAAGAGTACTTCTTCGGGTGAGGCCCGGGGTATATCTCCCCTTTCTTTTTGAATTTGAAGCTTAATTTCTCTATGTCGCCATTCTACAATAACTTGTTCTAGGGGATTATAAGGAATGCCAAGGCAGTGTGTGATTTGCCATTGGGAACAAAAGGCTTTAAATTGGCTGCTGGTATAACAAGGCCCATTGTCAGTTTTAGTTTCCCAAGGTACACCAAGGCAAAGCATGGCCTGTTTAAGTGCATGAATTGCATGTGTAGTTTTTTCTCCTGCTAGGGCCTTGGCTGAGACGGCTCCGGAGAAGGTGTCTACTGCTACGTGTACGTAGCAGAGTTTGCCAAATTGGGGGACATGAGTGATGTCTATTTGCCACACAGCATTAAGCTGTAAGCCTTGAGGGTTGACACCCTGTGGTTGTAGGGGGCCTAAGGGTAGTAAGGGCTCACACTGTTTACATATGCAAACCAGGTGTTTGCAGGTTGCGTGAGTGAGATGGGGAAAGAGAGATTTAAGAGAATGGGCAGACATATGAAACCAGGCATGAAGTTGTCTGGCTTGCTCAATAGGGGAGACTGTTAAAACTAGACGATCAACTTGTGTTTTGCCTGCTGCTAGGGGGCCAGGCAAGCCAGAATGAAAATGAAGATGCTGAATATACCAAGGGTGTTGATGCCAGTTGTGGACAAGTCCTGCCAGGGATGAGGACAACGGAGATGCAAAGACCGACTCTGGGGACCAGGTTCAGTGATGCGGATCCACTTTATTCAGGAAGTAAGCTAGCTTATATACATGGTTATAGCCTATAGGGTGTTACAGCATGTTCTGATTGTCCTCATATGTTTGACACTAGCTGTGAGTCCTTAGGAAACTCAATACCTCTAGTATTCATTATGCTCATCTTTAAGAAGTAGAGAGTAAACAAGATCCTTAGTACTCAAAGTGTGGCTTAAAAAACAGGTTTAGGAAATGCATAATTTTAAGTGCCAGCCCAGACGTTCTGAATTAGAATTTGTATTTTAACAATATCCTTTTGAGAATCTTATTTACATTAAAGTTGGAGAAATGCAAGCATGGAATGGTCACATGTAAAGTTCCTTTTAGGTATAAAATTTTGATATTGAACTGAATAGAAGAATACATTAAAATTTTTAGAAATGAAAATGAAATCTATAGCTTAATTTTACCTTCTCATCACTATCTCCTCATCCCCAGCTCCCCTCCAAATTTCCCTTTATCTTAAAGACCAATTGCATTTTGACTATCACTCATATTTCTTTACTTATCTAATCTCTTAGGATAAATTCACTGGTGAATTCTAATTTTTCTTAATAATTGTAATTTTGTGTGTGTGTGTGTGACAGTGACAGAGAGAGGGACAGAGAGAGGGACAGAGAGGGACAGACAGACAGGAAGGGAGAGAGATGAGAAGCATCAGTTCTTTGTTGCGACACCTTAGTTGTTCATTGATTGCTTCTCATATGTGCCTTGACTGGGGGGCAACAGCAGATCTAGTGACCTCTTGTTGAATCCGGTGACCTTGGGCTCAAGCTGGTGAACCTTGTTCAGACTAGATGAGCCTGCGCTCAAGCTGGCAACCTCAGGGTTTTGAACCTGAGTCTTCCGCATTTCAGTCCAATGCTCTATCCACCACCTGGTCAGGTGACAAGTTGAGAACCTTAAAAGCAGTAAGAGAAAAGCATTTAGTTACCTATGAGGGATCTCTCATAAGACAATCAGAAATTTCTCAACAGAAACATTAAAGTCCAGAAAGGATTGGCACAGATATTCAAAGTAATGAAAAGCAAGGACCTAAAACCAAGATTACTCTACTTAGCAAAGCTATCATTTAGAATCAAAAGAGAGATAAAGAGCTTTCCAGACAAGAAAAGTCAAAAAGGTTAATCAAACCAGTATTATAAGAAATGATAAAGAAACTTCTTTAAGAAAATAAAGAGAAAAGTATATTTAAAATATGAGTAATAAAATGGCAATATTATATACCTGTCAATAATTACTTTAAAAGTTAACAGATCAAGTGCTCCAATCAAAAGATATAGAATAGCTAAATGGGTAGGAAAACAAGACTCATGTACATGCTGCCTACAGGAGACTCATTTCTAATCAAAACATACACACAGACTAAAAATAAAGAGATGGAAAAAGATATTTCATGCAAATGGAAACCAAAAATAAAAGCTAAAGTATCAATACTTATATCAGACAAAATAGATTAAAACAAAGGCTACAATGAGACAAAGAAAGACTCAGCAATTCCACTTCTGGGTATTTGTACAAAGAAATCCAAAATAATAGAAAGACATATGCACCTCTATATTTATTGTAGCATTATTGATAATAGACAAGATATGGAAGCAACCTAAGAGTGTTGATAGACAAAAGGATAATAAAGAGGTAATACATATATACAATAGAATATATTGAGCTGTAAAATAGAATAAAATTGTACCATTTACAACATTGTGGATAATTTCAGGGTATTATACTATGTAAAGTAGGTCAAACAGAGAAAGAAAAATATCATATGATTTGACATATATGTGGAATCTATACAAACAAAATAAACAAATAAAACAGAAGCAAACTCATAGATACTGAGAACCATTTGACAACTGCCAGATTGGAGAAGGTTAGGAGGAATGCATGAAAAAGGAGAAGGGAGCCCTGGCCAATTTGCTCAGTGGTAGAGTGTCGGCCTGGTGTATGGATGTCCCAGGTTTTATTCCTAGCCAGGGCACACAGGAGAAGCACCCATTAGCATCTCCACACTTCTGCTTCTTGCTTCCCTCTCTCTCTTCCCCCTCCTGGAGCCATGGCTCAACTTGAGTGAGTTGGCCCTGGGTGCTGAGAATGGGTTTGCTGGGTGGATCACAGTTGGGGTACATGTGAGAGTCTGCCTCTGCCTCCCCTCCACTCACTGAATATAAAAAAAATGGAGAAGAGATTAAGATGTGCAAATTTCCAGTTATAAAAACAGTCATTGGGATGTAAATATATAGTAAATACAACATATGGTCTGACCAGGCAGTGGTGCAGTGGATAGAGTATTGGACTGAGACGTAGAGGACCCAAGTTCAAAACCCCGAGGTCACTGGCTTGAGTGTGGACTCATAGGCATGATCCCATGGTCGCTGGCTTGAGCCCAAAGACCACTGGCTTGAAGCCCAAGGTCACTGGCTTGAGTCCAAGGTTGCTGGCTTGAGCAAGGGGTCACTCGCTCTGCTATAGTCTCCTGGTCAAGGCACATATGAGAAAGCGATCAATGAACAACTAAAGAGAGAAAAAAGCTGCTATGAAGAATTGATGCTTCTCATCTCTCTCTCTTTCTGTCTGTCCGTCCCTATCTGTCCCTCCCTCTCTCTCTCTCTCTGTCTCTGTCACAAAAAAATACAGTTAATATATTGTAATAACTATGTATGGTGTCATTTGGTTACTAGAGTTACTGGGGTGATCACTTCATAAGTTATATAAATGTCTAATCACTATGTTATACATCTGAAATTAATATAATATCAAACATCAACTGTTATTAAAACATAAAAATATATTTTCAAAAGTAGAGATTATAATTCAATTTATAGACATTTCCTTATGTCCTTTAAAACAGTTCTCTTTCTCTCTCTCTCTCTCTCTCTCACTCTCTCTCTCTTCTTCTCTCAAAATAATGTCTTCTAACTATGGAAGAAAATTATATCAAAAGGCATTCATACTAAACCAAAGTAAGTAAACTTAAGAGGTAGAATGTTTGAGGGTATGGCTCAAGTTTTCTGAAAGTGAAATAAAGCAGCTCAGTGACAAACCTTTTTTAAAAACTAGCTTAACTCCACAAAACTACTGGGCTGTATTTGGGTTAAAGAACTCTGTTCAGAATATGGACTATAAGTTTGGAAGAAGTTTTTTAAAATAAAATATAATGCAAAATATTTTATTTCTTGTTTGTGCAACAGGTATTCACCTGCATGGGTAACTAGTCTTGTATTACATGCAAATAGGCTTAGAGATAATATAAGAGCTCTAGTCAGTGTGTAGTTTGAATAACTTTGATCCCTAAGGAAGAAAATAAATGTCATCTGTAAACTGGGTTCTGACTTGCATGAGTCATGGATTCAAAGAATCCTGAGCTCAAATTCTAGTTAATACCTGTAAAACAGGAGGAAAGTCATTCGACATTTCAACACTGAAAAACATTTGCGTGAGAAACTTTTTTATAAACAGAAGATCAATTTTTCCTTCCCTGACTGAAAACAAAATTAATTACCACAGTTGGCAGAAGATAAATGCTTTCAATGTATGAAATTGAGTAATTATAGCAGCTGCGAGCTGGAAATCAGCTACTAACTTTGAACCTCAACCTCAACTTGACATTTCTCACCACATTTAGTTCTGCCACTAGCAAGCATGTTTAACGTTCCCTGATCTTACCTCCATAATTACACTTTGCAGTTCAGAAGTAATCATTGGCTCTGATAAGTACATGAAGCCTTATCATCCTCTGGTTTGCTAAAGTTATGCTGTATCATCTTTTGAAGTATTAAAATCTCCAGAAAGAAAAATGTATTAGGGGAAAATCACTGTTATGGCAACAAAATTAAGCTTGCCACAACATGTCTAATTAGCCACCCTCCTATGGACTGAAATCAAAGCCAAGTTCAGGAATGGACAAATATTTAGTATCAATTTCTTAAATGTCGCTTTAGGTTTGAGTATAGCCAAAGTAGGCATCACAATTTATTCAAACTTTCAGTGTTTACTCTAGAGCACAGTAGCTGGAAAATGAGAGGTTAAAAACTATAAAAACCCTTCAAGCAAGGCTTTTTTCCCTTCTCCTGTCCAAGCAGTGAAGGAGGTTGTCAGTCTCTGTAGAGATTTTGACTCTCCCTTTGAAGCCAAGAAGAAAGTTTTTAAACTCGTGTTTAATTTTAATCTTTTAAAATATGTAAGTGATATAGAAACGTGCAAGTTAAATTTGGCAGAAGATACTGCTGGTAGGAGAAAAGCTGTTCCTTTCAACTTTGCAATACTAAAGGAGTTCAACTGGTCACCCAAAATTATCTAAGTCACTGAGAAGATAGGCTTTGATCAATAGTGGTACCCTTGTGCTGATAATGGTTGTTCCATCTACTATTTCTACATTAAGGCAAAGAAACACTCCACACTTAGAAGTATAAGACAACCACTATTAATTATGCTTTAGAATTCTGTGAGTCAGAACTTCAGAAAAGGCACAGTGGGGATGCCCTGCCTCTGTTCCATGACATCTGGGCATTCAGCTGAGAAGACTCAAAGCTACAGGTAACTGACCATCTGGAGACTTGGGTCAAGTGGAGGCCCATGCCCACATGTGTCTAGTGGCTGATGTTGACTGTCAGCTGGAACCTCAGCTGGTGCTGTTGACCAGAATACCTACATGTGGCATCCACATTAGCTTGTTAATCTTCCTACCAACATGGTTCCTGAATTGTAAGTCAAGGTTTCAGGAGGCATGAAGTGGAAGCTGCCTGTTTTTAAAGCCTGGGCCCAGGAACTGACATGGCCTCACATTCACTATTGATTAGAAACAGAGTCCAAAGTCTTGGTAATATATACCAGCTTCTCAATAGGAAGCATGTCAAAAATTTGTGGACCACAGTGGTACACTTATGCCCTCATCTAAGGCATGATGTTGGCATTTATTTCAGACTTATTCTGCCCATTTCAATTAATTTTCTCACTAGTTTCTATTAAATTTCTCATTGTCCATATTTTTCTATAAAGCCATAGCTCTTGCCTCCAGCATGATCCTCAACACTATTCTACTTCCTCATTATCCATCCAGTTTACAACCTAACACCAAATTCTCAAACCCTTGCTCTAATTTAGTGGGCACCAGTCATTAAGCAAGGAGGAAATAATACTTATTAGATGGGAAGAAAAAGAAATATGGGCTTTATACTAAGCAGGGACCTGAAGAAAGGCAGTAACCTGGAAAGCAGGTAAGGAATTGGATAGAAGAATTTCCCATAGTTACCAAGATCCAACGAAAAGAAGTCATTCCAGAGATTTCTGAAAACCAGTACAAATATAATTCACCTCTTAATGTTCATTTATTATAAACTTGAGTGTTAATTGGACCAAATAAATTGTCATTACCCATTTTTACAAAGTAAAAATTATTAAAACTTTATGACAATCACATAAAAATGAAAACAAAAGTTTTAAAGATGTGATTTTCAAACATTTTTAAATGGAATTTTTCACCCAGTAGAGAGTGATAAAACATATTTAATGTAACTTAATATGTATTTTCTTAAGTGGAAATGTATAGCATTTGCTTACTATATCTAATCAATAGAAACAATGAGACAGCATGTTTGTAAACAAAAATTGTAATGGAAAGTTCTCAATGTTAAGAATAGACCCATCAATCTTATCTATGATATTTTATTGCTTTTGATGTTTGTCAGTTTTTACTTTTTTTTCACTATTGTTTTTGTTTCAGGAAGTTTATTTATTCTTTTAGTTGCACACTATCAGAAAATTACTTGAGTCCCTTCCTGGTTAGCTCAGTCAGTTCAGAGTGTCCTCCCAAAACAACAGAGTTGCAGATTTGATCCCAGTCAGATCACACACAGGAACCAACCAAAAAATTCATGACTGAGTGGAACAACAAATACTTCCCTTCTCTTCCCCCTTGCTCTCTCTTTCTTTATCTGTCTTTCTTTAAAAAAATCAGTAAAAATTAAGCCCTGGCCAGATAGCTCTAAAGCCTTGTCCTGGAGAATGGAAATTGTCAGTTCAATTCCCAGTCAAGGCACACACAGGAGCAACTTGATATTTCTGTCTCTCTCTCTCTCTCTCAGCCTTTCTCAAAAGAAAGAAAGAAAGAAAGAAAGAAAGAAAGAAAGAAAGAAAGAAAGAAAGAAAGAAAGAAAGAAAGAAAGAAAGAAAGAAAGAAAGAAAGAAAGAAAGAAAGAAAGAAGAAAATACTTGACTTGCCAACCCAACTTTGGAAAGAGTGGGTGCAGGATTTTTAAGCTGACCTACACTATTTTATATAATATAATCCCTGTTTCATACATGTTCTCTGATTTAGATATAAGGTGCTTTCTCCATTTCTTTTTGGATGTCTGATTGATGTTTCCTTTGACTGTGACAATGTGCAGGTGACTACAGAAGCAGTGCAGCTTTTCAGGGGCAATATATTGGGACTTAATGCTGACACTTTGGATTTAAGGAGTTTTTATTAGCATCTGAGATGATATGCCACCTGTCTATTACACAGGAAAGTGAATGAACTCATCAAGAGCTGTGGTAATATTTGGAAACATTAAAGACACTATTTTCCAGTGTTGGATGAGCCATGAGAGCCAAATAGCCACAGCACAATGTGAGTTCACTAAATTTAGAAAGTTTAACGAACTTCCTAGAAACACTGTAAACCAGAAATCAGTTTTAACCTATACTTCCTGGAAATCTAGTGTTTGGAGAAATTAGAATTTTTTCTAGAGGGGGAGAGAAGCTTGGTCTAAATGGAGGTCTATGTAGTGTTCCACCAGCAAACACTAATCCACTGGAGATTTGTTAGCTGTTGTGGTTTTAAATCTTTTTGTAGAAGCTAGGATGAGGTTATTCTAGGGATGAATGAAAAAAACTGTATTGATATTTGAGTTAGAGTATGCCACTGAGCTTTGGAAGTAGGCAAGTGCCAGACTGAATGACCCTATAAAGTCCAGTAGTTGGAATAGGTTATGGACTCAAAACCCCAAGGCCTATAGTCTGTGGCAGATTGCTGCTTTCTCTTATAGAGAGCAAATAATAGAGTAGAGGTTATATAGGTCAAAAAGATAATTCTTTCATTGGCCATCTCATAGAAAAAAAGAAAGTTAGCATAAAGGATCTGGACCATAAAGGTATATTGAAAAGTTTTAGATTTCATCACAAGCTATATTCAGGTCTTCATTCTGTGTGTGAGTGTGTGTGTGTGTGTGTGTGTGTGTGTGTGTGTGTACACGTGCATGTGTGTGTGTGTGTGTGAGAGAGAGAGAGAGAGAGAGAGAAAGAGAAAAATATAGAGAAACAGACAGTGAAAGAGGAAAGCAAATTATGTAGAGGATCCTGGAGGATCCTGCTTAGGCTCTTTTGCTGTACTTTCATCATTTTCTTACCTCTGGATGTTTAATGTCTACTGTGTCCTTTAGATAAGTACTTTCAGAAGGTTCCCAGGATGCCTCAGAAAAGGTCTTCAGACTTCTCCTATTTATTAATACTTAGTACCTAGTTGATTTCACATAGCCCAATGGCCTCATATAATGATGACTCTCAATTTAAATCACCAGCTTAGATCTTTTCCTATGTGCTAATCTCATATTTGCAGCTGCTTAATTGATATCTCCACTGGATGCTTAATATTATATATATTTTGAAATCAACATTTCTTGAGTCAATAAAGCGATGACTTCTCTCCTGAAGTCAGAGTTCCAGAAAAAATCCCATTAAATAAGAGTAAATAGATTCCTCATACCTCAATCTAAGACCTCTAAGCCAAACCAGTTTGGAAACTGCTCACCAATTTGCTTCTAGGCATAAAGACTGCTCATGAGTAGAGTTACTGTGATTGCCTCCAATACCTTCAAACTTCAGTTACATGTAAATGACAGACTGAATCCCAAACTGCCCTGGATAGAAAGAAAATACTCCTTTACATGTTATTAAAAGGCCAGTGTGTTGATCATACCCACGTAGTGTCATGGACATGAACAATTCAAGTGATAAAATATGACATCGCACATTCAATAAATACTGTGACAGAGATCTCCCATAAATGTGCCAGTGTGTGACTATATGTCATTATGAATGCTAAAACAATGGCTAATACCTAGTAAAACAGAAATACTCTAGCTGCTGCTGAAGAAACATTGAAAATTGCCACTACAAATAATTCTTAAAAATTTTATAGAAACAAACCTTTTGGAGAAAGATAAAAAATACTGAGCACTATATTGGATGATGCATATAAGCATAGGTTTGGAAATTTCTCATATAATTTCATAGGTTTTGTGAAACTTCTAAAGGTCTAAATTCTAAAAAGAAGGGCTGGTGAGTTTAATTGGCATGTCCACCAAACAGAAAATAAAAACAAAGTTGGTTAACTTTGCATGTGGAGAATATAAAGCCTTAATAAAAAATAGCTAACTGTAGACATGAAGTGAATAAACACTTTTTCAGATGGCATATTGTCACAGAGACAATGACTACTAAGAGATCACATGGAGTCCACTGATGTACCTAGGGAAGGCTGCCTCACAATCCCCTATACAGGTTTCATGAGATGGCCCTGACCACCAGTCCTTAAGGGTATTTATTGATACACACAAATAGAAGCAGGGACAAGAATGAGAAGTCAGGAAACAGAGAAGAGACTGAAAGGAGTCAGGAAGGAAAATTTCTTTTTTTTTTTATAAATTTTTATTAATGTTAATGGAGTGACATCAATAAATCAGGGTACATATATTCAAAGAAACATGTCCAGATTATCTTGTCATTCACTTATGTTGCATACCCATCACCCAAAGTCAGATTGTCCTCCGTCAACTTTTATCTAGTTTTCTTTGTGCCCCTCACCCTCTCCTTCTTCCCTCCCGCACCCTCTCCCCCCCCCCACCCCCAGTAACCACCACACTCTTGTCCATGTATCTTAGTCTCGTTTTTATGTCCCACCAATGTATGGAATCATGTAGTTCTTGTTTTTTTCTGATTTACTTATTTCACTCTGTATAATGTTATCAAGATCCCACCATTTTGTTGTAAATGATCCGATGTCATCATTTCTTATGGCTGAGTAGTATTCCATAGTGTATATGTGCCACATCTTTATCCAGTCATCTATTGAAGGGCTTTTTGGTTGTTTCCATGTTTTGGCCACTGTGAACAATGCTGCTATAAATATGGGGCTACATGTGTCTTTACATATCAATGTTTCTGAGTTTTTGGGGTATATACCCAGTAGAGGGATTGCTGGGTCATAAGGTAGTTCTATTTTCAGTTTTTTGAGGAACCACCATACTTTCTTCCATAATGGTTGCACTACTTTACAGTCCCACCAACAGTGAATGAGGGTTCCTTTTTCTCCAAAGCCTCTCCAGCATTTGCTTTTACCTGTCTTGTTGATAATAGCTAATCTAACAGGTGTGAGGCGGTATCTCATTGTAGTTTTGATTTGCATTTCTATAATAACTAATGAAGATGAGCATCTTTTCATATATCTGTTGGCCATCTGTATTTCTTCCTGGGAGAAGTGTCTGTTCATGTCCTCTTCCCATTTTTTTTATTGGATTGTTTGTTTGTTTGTTCTTGAGTTTTATAAGTTATTTGTAAATTTGGAATATTAGGACCTTATCTGAGCTGTTGTTTCAAAATATCATTTCCCATTTAGTTGGCTGTCTGTTTATTTTGTTGTCAGTTTCTCTTGCTGAGCAAAAACTTTTTATTCTGATGTAGTCCCATTCATTTATCTTTGCCTTCACTTCTCTTGCATTTGGAGTCAAATTCATAAAATGCTCTTTAAAACCCAGGTCCAGGAGTTTAGAACCTATGTCTTCTTCTATGTACTTTATTGTTTCACATCTTATATTTAGGTCTTTGATCCATTTTGAATTAATTTTTGTACAAGGGGACAAGCTGTAGTCGAGAGTCATTCTTTTGCATGTGGCTTTCTAGTTTTCCCAGCACCATTTGTTGAAGAGGCTTTCTTTTCTCCATTGTGTGTTGTTGGCCCCCTTATTAAAAATTATTTGACCATATATATGTGGTTTTATTTCTGGACTTTCTATTCTGTTCCATTGGTCTGAGTGTCTATTTTTCTGCCAATATCATGCTGTTTTGATTGTTGTGGCCCTATAATATAGTTTGAAGTCAGGTATTGTAATGCCCCCAGCTTCATTCTTTTTCCATAGGATTGCTTTGGCTAATCAGGGTTTTTTATAGTTCCATATAAATCTGATGATTTTTTGTTCCATTTCTTTAAAGAATGTCATAGGAATTTTGATGGGAATTGCATTAAATTTATATATTGCTTTGGGTAATATGGCCATCTTGATTATATTTATTCTTCCTACCCATGAACAAGGAATATTTTTCCATCTCATTGTATCTTTTTCGATTTCCCTTAACAATGCTTTGTAGTTTTTGTTATATAGGTCCTTTACATTCCTTGTTATGCTTATTCCTAGGTATTTTATTTTTTTGTTGCAATTGTGAAGGGGATTATTTTTTTGAGTTTGTTTTCTAATATTTCATTGTTGGTATGGAGAAAGGCTATGGACTTTTGTATGTTAATTTTGTATCCTACGACCTTACTGTATTGGTTTATTGTTTCTAGTAATCTTTTCGTGGAGTCTTCTGGGTTTTCGATGTATAGGATCATATCATATGCAAAAAGTGATACCTTTACTTCTTCTTTTCCGATATAGATGCTTTTTATTTCTTTCTCTTGTCTGGTTGCTCTGGCCAGAACTTCGAGCACCACGTTAAATAAGAGTGGAGAGAGTGGGTAACCCTGTCTTGTTCCTGATTTAAGGTGGAAAGTCCTCAGTTTTATGCCATTTAATATAATGTTGGCTGATGGTTTATCATATATGGCCTTTATCATGTTGAGATATTTTCCTTCTATACCCATTTTGTTGAGTGTCTTAAACATAAAGTTGTGTTGTATTTTATCGAATGCCTTTTCTGCAGCTATTGATAAGATCATGTGGTCTTTGTTCATTGTTTGGTGATGTGGTGTATTATGTTAACCGTTTTATGTATGTTGAACCATCCTTGAGATTCTGGGATGAATCCCACTTGATCATGATGTATTATTTTTTTAATATGTTGTTGAGTTCAATTTGATAGTATTTTGTTTAGTATTTTTGCATCTGTATTCATTAGACATATTGGTCTGTAGTTTTCTTTTTTTGTGTCATCCTTGCCAGGTTTCGGTATGAGGGTTATGTTGGCTTCATAAAATGTGTTTGGAAGTATTGCTTCTTCTTCAATTTTTTGGAAGACCTTCTGTAGAATATGGACCAAGTCTTCTTTGAATGTTTGATAGAATTCACTAGTATAGCCGTCTGGGCCTGGACTTTTTTTGGGGGGGAAGTTTTTAATGGTTTTTTCTATTTCTTCTCTACTAATAGGTCTGTTTAGGCTTTCTGCTTCTTCATGACTCAGTCTAGGAAGGTTGTACTGTTCTAGGAATTTATCCATTTCTTCTAGATTGTTGAATTTAGTGGCATAAAGTTTTTCAGAGTAATCTACAATAATTCTTTGTATATCTATGATGTCTGTGGTGATTTCTCCTCTTTCATTTCGGATTTTGTTTATATGAGTTCTTTCTCTTTTTTCCTTGGTAAGTCTTGCAGGGGTTTGTCGATTTTGTTGATCTTTTCAAAGAACCAGTTCCTTGTTCTATTAATTTTTTCTATAGTTTTTCTGTTCTCTATTTCATTTATTTCTGCTCTGATTTTTATTATCTCCTTTCTTTGGCTGTTTTTGGGTTGTTTTTGTTCTTCTTTTTCCAGTTCCTTAAGGTGTGAAGTTAAGTGGTTCACCTGGGCTCTCTCTTGTTTGTTCATATAGGCCTGAAGTGATATGAACTTCCCCCTTATCATTGCTTTTGCTGCATCCCAGAGATTCTGATATGTCGTATTTTCATTTTCATTTGTCTGTATATATCTTTTGTTCTCTGTGCTTATTTCTTCTTTGACCCATTCATTTTTTAAAAGTATGTTGTTTAGTTTCCACATTTTTGTGGGGTTTTTTTTTTTCTTTTTTGCAGTTGAATTCTAGTTTCAAGGCTTTAGGATCAGAAAATATACTTGGTACAATTTCAATTTTTCTGAATTTGCTGATATTATTTTTATGGCCCAACATATGGTCAATTCTTGAGAATGTTCCATGTACACTAGAGAAAAATGTATACACTGTCGCTTTGGGATGAAGTGTCCTGTAGATGTCTATCATATCCAGGTTCTCTAGTGTTTCGTTTAAGGCCACTATATCTTTATTGATTTTCTGTTTGGATGACCAATCTAGAGCCGTCAGCGGTGTATTGAGGTCTCCAAGTATGATTGTATTTTTGTCAGTTTTTGTTTTAAGGTCAATAAGTAGCTGTCTTATATATTTTGGTGCTCCTTGGTTTGGTGCATATAGAGTAAGGATTGTTATGTCTTCTTGATTCAGCATCCCCTTAATTATTATGAAATGACCATTTTTGTCTCTGAGTACTTTTGCTGTCTTATAGTCAGCATTATTAGATATGGGTATTGCTACGCCTGCTTTTTTTTTTTTTTTTTGGATGTTATTTGCTTGGAGTATTGTTTTCCAGCCTTTCACTTTGAATTTGTTTTTATCCTTGTTGCTTAGATGTGTTTCTTGTAGGCAGCATACAGTTGGATTTTCTTTTTTATTCCATTCTGCTACTCTGTATCTTTTTATTGGTGAGTTTAATCCATTTACGTTTAGTGTAATTATTGACACTTGTGGATTCCCTATTGCCATTTTATAAATTGCTTTCTGTTAGTTTGGTATCTTGTTCGATTCTTCTCTTTTGTTTTTCTATCATTTGTTTTTGTTTGTTTGTATTCCATACTTCTTTCCTCTGTTGCTACCTTTTTTAAGTCATGTGCTTTTGCGGTGGTTTTTTCAAGGGTGGTTACCATTAAGTAATGAAAAGGGTACCTACCATATTCATTGTAGTACCCTATCTTATGAGTATTTCTGCACTTCATCATCCTTTGCTACTGTTAATCTCTGTCATCTCCCCCCTTTTTTTTGCTTTTGTTGTCACAGTTTAAATTTGGTTTTATTGTGTTCTTCTTGGAGCTTTTACTTGTGGCTCTTTTTTTTTTGTTGTTCTTTGTATCTGATTGGAGAACCCCCTTTAGTAATTCCTGGAGTGGGGGTTTTCTGATGTTAAATTCCCTCATCTTTTCTGTATTTGTGAATGTTTTTATTTCTCCTTCATATTTGAAGGATAACTTTGATGGGTATAGTATTCTTGGCTGAAAGTTCCTCTCTTTCAGGACTTTAAATATTGGGGTCCACTCTCTTCTAGCTTGTAGAGTTTCTGCTGAAAAATCTGATGATAATCTAATAGGCCTTCCTTTATATGTTGTATTCTTCTTTTCCCTGGCTGCCTTGAGAATTTTTTCTTTGTCGTTGGTTTGTGCCATTTTTATTATGATGTGCCTTGGAGTAGGTTTGTTGTGGTTAAGAAAACTCAGTGTTCTCTTTGCTTCTTGAATTTGAGGCTTTAGTTCTTTCCATAGGCTTGGGAAGTTCTCGTCTATTATTTGTTTGAATAAATTCTCCGTTCCATTTTCTCTCTTTCTCCCTTTAATATACCTATTATTCTTATGTTATTCTTTTTGATGGAGTCAGACAATTCCTGTAGGGCTTTCTCAGTTTTTTTAATTTTTGAGTCTCTCTCTTCTTCTCTCTGTTGTGCCTCAAGTTGCTTGTCTTCTGTCACTAATCCTATATTCTATCTGGCCTGTTCTATTAGCTAAGCTTGTTACCTCGTTTTTCAGTTCATGAATTGAGTTTTTCATTTATGTTTGATTTGTTTTTATAGTTTCAATTTCCTTGCTAATATATTCTTTGTGTTCGTTGAGTTGTTTTCTGAGCTCCTTAAATTGCCTTTCTGTGTTTTCTTGTATATCTCTGAGTATTTTTAGGATTTATATTTTAAATTCTCTGTCATTTAGCTTCAAGGTTTTCAATATATTAAATTTTTTCTCCATAGATTTTTCCACATCTATCTGTGTTACTTCTTTTTTTTTGGTATCCATGATATTTGATTTCCTTTTTCTTAATGGCATTTGAGGGTGGTCTTGTTGATAGCACTAATGAGAATTAATAAAAAAAATAAACGATAGAAAAAAATAAAATAAAATAAAACAAAAAAAATTTGGAAAAATAAAACAATAATAATTTATTATTTCCCTCCCCTTTTCTTTCTTCTCTTCCCTCCCTCTTCCCTCCTCCTTAGGAAAATATAGTGATAAACTGTGAATTATATTATGCTAAATGAAACAAAAACTGCCTATAATGGAGGACCTGAGTTGGGGGGGAAACTCTTCAAGGGGCAAAAAAGGAAGTAGGGACCCACAAAATGCAAAAAAGGAAAAAATTTGGGTCAAGTATAAAATGATTTGCTTGTAAGTAATGGTTGACTAAGAGATATAATGAGAGGGATAAGAGAGAAACCAGAAAAAGGGGGAAAAAAACAAAGTATTGTATTAAGTGGAGCAAAGACTGAGTAGAATGGAGATCCTGTGTTGGGAGGAATATTACTGAGTTAAAAAGCGAAGTAAAAAGCACCCAAAATGCCACAAAAATATCCAAAAAACCTTGAGTCCCAAATTAAATAATTTGTTCGTTATTGAGGATTCAATGAGAGGGAAATTAAAAGGAGAAAAGAAGAAACTAATAGAAAGGGAGAAACAAGAAAAAGGGGAAAAGGAAAGGAAGAAAAAAGAAAAAAAACTACAAAAAGAGAGGGAGAGTTAAGGGTTTTGGAGTGTAACCCTCATGGAGAGTAAGGAAGAAGAAAAGAAATAAAATGAAACACATATGAGTAGTGTAGTTCAAGAAAAGGAAAGAGTAAGATGGGCAGAGAATAACAGGACCAAGGTTGAGGAAATAGAAATAATACTAATAAAGGCAAGAGGATGAAACAAACAAACAAACAAAAGAAATAGTGGAACAAATTATAAAGTCTGTGGATTTTTCTTGAATTTGAGAGGTTAACTTCTCTTCCCTTTCTTTCCTCTCCCTCTTCCTAGTCGGTGACTCTGTACCCCAGGCTTTGCCCCTGTGGCATGCTTAGGTAGGGATTTGCAGTTGATGAGACTCTACGGCAATGTCATATATTTGGCTTCAGTCTCGTTGGTAGTCAAGGCTTGTTAGCGTTTGCAGGCTCCAACAATGAGAGAGTCCATTTTCCCGGACCCTGTCTCCTAGTCTCTCCTTCCTGAATTAGCAGCCTGATGATCCAGCTATGAGGCTGCCACTGCCTCTGCCTGGGGAATAAGAAGTTTAGAGAGCTGGCACATCCCCACTCTATCCCCACTTAATGCAGGGCTCTGGGTAAGGCTCTGGCAGTCAGAGCAGCCAGCATAATCAGGCGGGGCTGGGAGCCAATTACTCTCAAGGTGACATTCTCTGAGCTTCTAGGCCTGTTCAGCACACCCAGCACTCTGTGGGACCACTGCCCCAGGCTTTCCGCACTTTGTAGCCTGTTTTGGCTGGGAAGAAGATGATCTAGTCACTGCCTGCAGTACAGGAGGTCTTAACACTGCCAAGTCCCTCTTTTTAGCGTATGTCCCTGAGTATGAAAGCTCTGCCAATCAGAAGTTGCCCCCACCCCTTTACCAAGAGGCACTAAAAAATATCACGCCTGTTGTCTTGGATAGCTGGACTTAGAGAGATCTTGTCAATTATAGCCGTATAGGTCAGTTGGGAGGTAAGCAGCCTGTGGGTTAGGCTAATTTCAGTGATTGGATCCGCAGAATTTCTCCAGAATGAACTGCAAGCTGCATGCGTGCCCCTCCCCCAATGCTTGATTGTTAGCTTGAATGGCTGGGTGAGGCACCCCTACTGCCTAGAGAAGCTCAGGTGTAAGGAAGTTCGCTTTGGCGCACTCCCCGTGCGCTGCTGGCAGCTGCTGCTCGTGGCGTGGGTGATTACTCGCACGTGGATGGTTGCTGGGCTGCTCGGGGCCCAGGGCGCGGGAGGCTGGGCTGCTCCCCGCACGGTGCATGGGAGGCTGGGCTGCTCACAGCCCGGTGCAGGAGGCAGGGCTGCTTGCGGCCTGGCGCGTGAGGGGTGGGGCTGGGCTGCTCATGGCCCGGTGGGGGGAGGCTGAGCTGCTTACAGCTAGGCGCGCAGGAGGCTGGGCTGCCGGCGGCTTGCAGCCCGGGGCTTGGGCTGTTGCTCACAGCACGGGCCGGAGGCTGGGATGCTCGGGGCGTGGCGCACTGGCGTTTGCTCGTGTGGGCTGATTCACCACAGGCACACTCTTTCCTCGGCTTGAACAAACGTCCGCGCCGCAGCCTAGCTACCTCCACACCCCTAGCTCCTACCAAGTCTCAGTTCCAAGTGAAAGCAGCCTTTGTTCAGGTTAGTGAGGAAGGAAGAGAGTTTCTTTGTCCAACTTATTTCCCTCAGGGTTGATTATATATTTAGCCAATTTTTCGCTCAATCCTACCTTCACCTTCAGGGTGTGAAACTCTTGGATGCTTCAAGAATAGGTTTTTCTGTCTCTGGTTGTTGAACTTGTTGAAATTTTGGGGAGATTTTTTGGTCCGTGTCCTCATGGCGCCATTTCTATGATGTCACTCTCCGGAAAATTTATTTAGAGCAGATAAAAGGGCAAGGGAAGTAGCTCAAATGTCCCCACATATTGATTAATCAGAATTGCTAATTCTATCCCTATTGCACTGTAGGTCAGTACTTTCCATCAGTGAGCCACTGTGGCTTTTGCCTCAGGGCACTGAACTCTGTTCCAGTTCTATGCTCCTATTCAGTGCCTCTACAGTGTATTATAAAATTTTACAGCTAAAACTTAAAATAAAATTTAAAAAAACCTGTGTGTTCAGTGAGCCTCATAAGTTTCTATAGGAGCTACAAATTGCATTTAATACTGTTATGATATACTGAAGTGTATGATCTAAATAAAGAAGTAAGTTTCTAACACATAAATTTATTAAAAAGTAATACAAGAAATTGCAAGTTCAATTGCTAAGAAGTTTTACATAAATGTAAAAATTGAGTGGACCATATTAGCTAGGTAGGTTTAAAAAGAAAAAGCTATCTGGATAAGGTGGAATTTGAGCTTAAAGGATTAATATCAAGCCAAAAAAAGCATAAACAGGTTTTAGAAACTATTTTTAGGCTGATCTTACTTAAGTGAGAGGGTTATGCTGGAAACACAGGAAAAAGTTACATGTGGAGGATGGAGAGAGATGAAAAAATATATTAAAATTCACTTGATGTATCAAAATGCTAATAACTCCAATAGGCTTGTGGATCAAAAAAGTTTGCAAATATGATGTATATGTTTGCTCGCTTATAGTTTGAATTTGGTGTGGGGGACAGGCTGTAAGCAGGCAGGGTCCTTATAGCCTAAGGCTTAGTTTTAAGACTAAGCCTTTCCCACTCTTTTAATACTGAGATCTTTTTAAAACTAACCTTTTCTCTACACCCTTGATTGTTGCATGATGTGGAGTGGTATACTCTCATGAGGAATCCCATTATGCTTCAGATAAGTGACTTTGTATCAGAGACTTCCTTGTTTGTATATTGGATTAAAGGTTTTGATTTCTACACTATAAAATGGAGCAGAGGAGCCCATGCTGGAGGAGAGCAGAGAAAGGCCACGTGGAGGAGAGGGGAAGCAGCCAAGATGGCGGAGTGCTGAAGGAGAAGCCAGTTTTTGTAGCGTTTGTGCAGAGAGAAGAAAATGGGGAACAGAGGTTGTATGGCCAGTAGCCACGGTCAGCATTACAGCTGCCTGGCCCATGCAGGTTCACATCAGATTCAGACAAATGATAATGAAACAACGAAGCCAAAAACTGGTGGGCCATCATCTTTATTCTAGCTTGCACCTGGCAGGCAAGATGAACACACAGTGGGAAAACACTTCCCTTTCCTTTCAGGGCTCCCAAAGCCACTAACTTATCCAAGTTTCCTAGAATCAAAATTTTCTACGTCACCAGCCTTATTCACCTCTGTTTCCCATCTCCTTCTCCCTGCACAAACTGCACAAACTGGCTTCTCCTTCAGCACTCCACCATCTTGGCTGCTTCTCCTCTCCTCCACATGGCCCTTATCTGCTCTCCTCTCTGCTCTCCTCCTAGAACATAATCCCTCTTCCCTGCTCTCTTCTAGCATGGGCTCCTCTGCCCCATTTATAGTATAGAAAACAAAAACTTTAATCCAATATACAAACAAGGAAGTCTCTGATACAAAGTCACTTATCTGAGGTATAATGGGATTCCTCATGAGGGTGCACCACCTACATCATGCACCAGTCAAGGGTATGGGGAAAAGCTTAGTCTTAAAACTAAGCCTTAGGCTATAATGACCCTGCCTGCTTACAGCCTGTCCCCTACACCCAATGCAAACTATAAGCGAGCAAACATATACATCATATTTACAAACCTATTTGACCAACATTCCACCCCATTTGCTCACTTCACAATCTAAAGCACAGGTAATCCTGCACAAGAAAATTAGGCACATTGCACAAATTACAATAACATGACAAATTATACAATTTCAACAATTACAAAGGTAAATTTCACCAGTCTCTGAGCACCTTGCCAAAAGTACAAAATGTCCTTGGCCTTCTTTCTAGCCATAGGAAAAGCTTCCCGGGGCAGGGGGAGGCCCTCCAGCAAAGCTGCCACCCACCCTTATCAGGCTATTTCACATTGTCCAAAATCCATAAGTCATCCAACAAAGGAGCCAGTGCCCACTCTGGTCATAGTCCAGAAATCAGTCCAAGCACATGGGGCCTTAGACACCCCCCTCATCCCTGCCATCCTGGCAGGTCTTACACTGTCCCAAAGAGGAGCACGTGGCAATGGCAGTCAGCACTTCCGTCTCTGCTCTAGAGAGCATGATGGTATTCACCCCTATGTCCCAAAATCGCAGACCTACTAGGGATGTAGTAGGTATTCCTTTGCTGCTGGGCTCTCACCTTCTGGAGACTGTGGAACGCAACTCCAGCATGATTCTCCTCATTCTCCAAAGAGGAACTGAAAACAGCAGCTCCTGATGCCTGGCTCAAGCCCCTGGCTTCTGCCACCTTCTGCTCTGCGGGCCTTGCAACCCCAGCCCCAACCTTAGCCCTGACTTCCTGTTGCTGCTGGCTCTCCACAACGTCCAGGGCAAGTTGCAACTCACAAACCTGTGATTCCTTCTCCAGCAGCTGCTCCATTTTCAGGCGAATCTCGTGAACCTGGTTGGGCTCCACCTCCAGCACTTCCTCCAGCTCCAGGGTTGGCATCTCTTTCTCCCACGTTTGCTCCAGCTCCTTCCACTGCTCGGTTTGCAGGTCCTGGGCAGCCTCTTCCACAGAGCTCTCGGTTTCCTCACGCATGGCTGTAAAAGTCAGCCAGCCTATCGCCCTCAAAAGGACAACCATGGGGAAACATAACAGCAGCCAGTCCTCTAATCTACCACTCAAAGGTGGTGGTGGCTCCATACAAATCTGTATCGAATTCTGCCACAGACTATGACAAATGTAAAGCCAGTAGCCACGGCCATCATCACAGCCACCTGGCCAATGCAGGCTTGCATTTGATTTGAACAGACAGTAATGAAACAATGAAGCCAAAAACTGGTGGGCCATCATCTTTATCCTAGCTTGCACCTGGCAGGCAAGAAATACACACAGTGGGAAAACACTTCCCTTTCCATTCAGGGCTCCCAAAGCCACTAACTTATCCGAGTTTCCTAGAATCAAAATTTTCTACGTCACCAGCCTTATTCACCTCTGTTTCCCATCTCCTTCTCTCTGCACAGACTCTGCACAAACTGGCTTCTCCTTCAGCACTCCAGTATCTTGGCTGCTTCTCCTCTCCTCCACATGGCCTTTATCTGCTCTCCTCTCTGCTCTACTCCTAGAACGCAATTCCTTTTCCCTGCTCTCTTCTAGCATGGGCTCCTCTGCCCCATTTTATAGTGTAGAAATCAAAACCTTTAATCCAATATACAAACAAGGAAGTATCTGATACAAAGTCACTTATCTGAGGCATAATGAGATTCCTCATGAAAGTGCACCACCCACATCATGCAATAGTCAAGGATGTGGGAAAAAGCTTAGTCTTAAAACTAAGCCTTAGGCTATAATGACCCTGCCTGCTTACAGCTTGTCCCCCACACCTAATGTAAACTATAAACGAGCAAACATATACATCATATTTACAAACCTATTTGACCAACAGAGGCTGGTGAGGTAGAAACCTTTGATTCTAGGAAACTCCGATAAGTCAGTGGCTTTGGGAGCCCTGAATGGAAAGGGAAGTATTTTCCCACTGTGTGTATCTTTTTCCTGCCAGGTGCAAACTAGGATTAAAGGTAATGGCACACAAGTTCTTGGCTTCATTGTTTTATTACTGTCTGTCCAAATCATATGCAAATCTGCATGGGCCAGGCGGCTGTGATGGTGGCTGTGGCTACTGGTTTTACAAGGCTATTAAGCAAAATATAGATATAAATAAATAAATAATTTGTAAAACAGCATAGGAAGAATAATGAGATTTTAAAAGCACTAAATTCAGTATCAAGGGACCTTTGGTTTCCATTTCTAATTCACACTTACTGGTAGTGACTGTGGCTTGACAGTCTCAGCTTGACAGTCTCAGTTGTATAAGTCTCAGTTTCCCAGTAATGATGATAATAAAATATACTTTTCATAATTTTATAAAGATTAAATGGCATATTTAATAAGTAAATAAACAGTATAGAAGTTTTATATAAATTATATAGAAGCTATATATAAGATTAAAGAAATATTTTTTGTTTATAGCATATCATTATATTTTATTACATGTAATTTTTATTGAATATAATTAATTTAAAATATTGTATAAGTTAAAGATACACACCATATTGATTTGATACATTTATATATTGCAATATGATTATCAATTTAGCATTAACATTACTGCAGAGGTCTTTATGTTTAAACTGGCATAGAATAAATTTTTATGGAGGGAGACTGCAAGTTATAACAGTTAAGAAATAAAGGCAGAAATCCAAATATGAGATGCTGCAGTAGTCAAGCAAGCAATATGCAAAAACTGGACATAGTTGCCTGGAGAAAGATGATACTACTTACTAAAAAGATAACATCTGAGAGAAGAGCAACTAGATGATGTTAAGATGAGATGATCAAGAGACAGAGGTAAAACTAGATCTCTCTGCTAAGATTAGGATTGGCTTGTGAGAAAGGAGGAAGTAAAAGTAGGATCAGAGCAAGGTCTCAAGTGAAAGCAATAAGGATTCAGAGGGGATCAATAGAACTTCCAAGAAGTAGCAAGTGTTGAAGTGTAGCTGGAAGCAATGTCTGTTAGTCAAGACTGCATACTCTCAGAAACAGATTTTAAGGCTAGAAGATATCCTCGGAATATTTTTTTCTTCAGTTATTTAAAGAAAGATGTGGATGAAGTAATTTTGTGAGTTATATTAGGTTGGGGTTGATATTGAAAACTTATTTAAAATCAAGAATTTTTAGGAGTCTAGACTGGTAAGAACCATTATAGCTCAAGATAAGCAAAGTGTTCTGGTGGGAGAAGATAATATAGTCAAGGAAGTAATTAGATTGGGCAATATGGAAGGGGATGTGTGTCAGCAGAATGGGAGACACAGAAATAGGTTCAATAGAGGAGAAGAGAGGGAGGATGGTAGGTAAAACTGTGTGTTTGAGAGGAACCCACCAAGTCTAAAATTTCAGAAGTAGAAAGCTAGCATATTCTATGTGATTCTATAGTGGAATCCTAAAATATTGGAACTAAGAGTCCATAAAGCTTACTTGATTAACTGGCCAAAGGAGTGCCAAGGTCTCCGAGAATGATGGTGAGTAAGAAAGAAGAATATGAATCAAATATGGTAATGGTGACTGAAGACATGAGGCCTGAACTAGACCCAAGATCAACTCCCAGCTATAGTGCTTAATAGCTGTTTGTCTTTTGGCAGTTTATTTCACCCCTATGAGATTCATTCTCCTGTATTATTACATGGAAATAATAACAGACATCTCAAAGTATTATGACAAATAAGTAAATCATGAAAACTGCCTAGTATGGAACCCATAGAGAAATTGCTCAGTAAATGCTGGGAATATCCTTGGGAATATATAGTCAAATGTGGGAGTAAAATAGGGCAGCAGTGCTGGTTTGGAAAGTCAGTAAAGAGACACTTGAGGGACTATGAGAGATAAGGGATGGTGTTAAATGGGTAGTATTATGGAAGAAGCTTTGAAAAAGCTGGGATTCCCTTAGAAATGGCACAGGAGAAAGCAAGTATCTGTTAAGACATGAAGGTAAAGGAAGAAAATAAAAATAAGAAATACACCTAAGATAAACAACCCCAGCATCAAGCAGGGATTTCTAAGTCACAATCAAAAAGAGTATGAAAAAAAGGAAAAAGCACATGGCAGATGGAGGAATGAAAAAAAAAGATGAGCATGATAATTTTAGCTGGCATAGACCCTAGAAAGGATTAGAAGTTTTTATCTCCTCTCACCATGAAGACCTATCAAATGTCTCCACTTTAATAAAAGAGAAACAGAGAAAAAGCATCTGCTTCTCAAAAACCCAAGGCCTAAATGTTTATAATCTGCTATCCCAAGAGCCCAGAACATAAAGTCAGAAAGAAGGATCACATAGGACATCATCACATATGTGCCCATTAAGGCCAAATACTGTATTTTTTGCTCCATAAGACACACCTGACAATAAGATGCACCTAGGGTTTTAAGGAGGAAAATAAGAAAAAAAAATATTCTGAACCCAATATGTGTTAAAGTATTTAATAAAATATACCACAATAATATTTCAACAATGTAAACTCAACAGCAGTATTAACAACCATTAGCACTGTTATTAACAAATGAGAAGAGACTTTAATGTTCAATTACTTTTCTAGTTGTCCAGGAACCCCAGAAACTCATCGCTAGTGTCAGAATTTAAGAAGCTCAGTTGCTCAGAATCACTGGTATCACTGTCTTTGCTATTTTTATATATGATACTATCTATCTTCAATGCCATCTAAGGTATTGCTAATGCCACATTTTTTGAATGACCGTACCACGGTTTCATTCTTCACTGACTGCCATGATGTTTTCACCCATTCACAAACTTGAGTGATAACGGGTCTCTTTATTTGTCCATTTGATGTCAGAGCATGATTACCAGCAGCCATCCATTTGTTCCACTATTCTCGCATAAAGACTTTAAATGGTTTGTTGATGGAAATGTCAAGAGGTTGCAACTGGCTGGTAAGACCCCCAGGAATTACAGCTAGTTGAGTCTTCACTTCTTTAAAGATTTTATGTGGTTTCACTAATACGTGCTCTAAACTGGTCAAGTACTAATAGGGCAGATTTTTTTTCAGAAGCTCTCTAGGACATTTGGACTAAACTTTTTCCATCCACACTATCACTCCATTCTCATCCATCCATTCTTTCTCATGAACCCCCCTGCTGCTGCACTAGGGAAAGTCCATTTACTTTTTACTCTAATGTCACTATATAGGTAAACTACCTGGATTACAGCAGGAATAAACTGATGGAGATGAGCAGCACAGCTTGCTCCACCTGCCACTGTTTTGCCTGTGCTTGCACTGGCTTCCCAGCTCACTGCACATGTCTTGCACCCTTGGCCCCTCCCCTATCTGCCAGCCAGCCAGCCAATGAGATGCTATGAGGCTGGCAACAAGTGATGTCAGAACTTCACACAGAGCTCCAGCAGCTGTAGCGCAGCCTTCCACCACTGCAGCGCACCTCACACCTTTCACGTCTGCCCTAGATGATGCAGATGAATGTGCCCACACAACGTCACTAGCGTTCCCTCCTACACTGCATGCAACTGTGGAAACTGACACCAGGAGATCACTTAGCAGGTGGAAACTGGCACCAGGAGATCACTCAGCAGATGCCGGGGTTCCGCACATCCCCGTGACGGGTATGATTATGCTCCCACTGGCACTTATTCTCTATGTTTACTGGCGCAGTGCCCTGCATCAGCTAAAAAAATAAACATTTACTCCATAAGTCATAGGGGCACTTTCCCCTCCACTTTTTGGGGGAAAAAAGTGTGTCTTATGGAGCAAAATATATGGTATGTTTTCACAGAGGATGTTGGTCCTTGTAAATAGAAAAGCACTATGTACAGCATTTTATGTGGCTTGTTATTTCTATCATTATTTTTCTACCACCATGCTCAGGCCTCAAATATGTTTAAGCTTATAGATTAACATTAATAAGGTATTTGATCTTGACCTGTTAATGGCATAGATTATGTTTTACACTCAATAATATTGTTTATTGTATGCTGCTCACAAAAAATAGAGGATATTTCAAAATAAATATGAAGTGATGAAATATCTTCCAAATTTGTGAGCAGTATATTAGCTAAGTGATATTACTTTGCTGAAATGCAGATGCAGATAGGGAGAAACATCTTTCTACAAAATTCATAAAATTATAAAAAAACACATCTTGACCATCCCCAATATTGACATCCACCAACCTTAGCTACAAATTTACCTACCGCTATTTAATTTTAAAAGAATTGCTTTACTTTAGATTTAATGGGCTACAGAACTTTTTTCTCTATTTTTTTTTTTGTCCTCCAAAATCAAAAATCACCATGTTTTCTGCTTCATCATAATGGTGTTTGTGAGATTATGCTGAAAGATTAAGGGGGTGGGGGAATCTACCTTTTGCACATGTCATTTGCATATGATAACCTAATGCCATTTCAGTAACACAACACAAAACCAGCTACTAAAACATTGCCATAAGCAAACTATTGTTACTTAAACTGAAGAGCAGGTCACTAAAACACTAAGGCTCTAATGTTTTCCATGACCCTTTATATTCATAGATTTCTCTGTATTCTCCTTTTTACATTCCATAAAAATCACTCTCAGGTTTATAGAAAATAAGACATAAATGAGAATTTTTAAAAAAAAACATTAGTTATATGGAAGAAAGAACCGCAACTAAGATATTTTGTGATTAATATGATAATCTCCAGTAGGAAGTATTTAGTTTATCTGCACATAGAAAATGAATATTAAAATATTCATACCCCAAGGCTGTCAGAAAAACTAGGGAACAGCTGTTGGTCTAAAATGTGGTTTCATTATGTAGAAATTGGAATAAGCTTGTAATTATGAATTAAAGCTAGAATGTTAAAAAATGTTGAGAAGGTTTTTAAATCCCAACATTGAAATTATTTTCTGTTATAAGAAATCACACCACTTCACTCAATAAATTTTTAAGTGGTATCAGCAATAGCAGACTTGCTTTTGCTCAGCTTAAAAAGAAATGTGAATAGATCCTTCATGTAAATTTCTTTATGATTTCTTTTCTAAAGCAGGTTTGAATATATGGTGTTGAGTCCATACACCAAAAACCCTACTTTAGTATGTCTTTTAGATTTAAAGACATCACTAATATAAGTAAACAAGATTTTAATTTCAGTTAGTAACAGAAATCACAAGCTTTTCACCTATATATATTGTTTTCTGACATGATACCACCACAATCAAGAAAATATTATTTAATGTTACAATATCAGATTAGTAAACTGAGATTTTATAAATAAAATAATTTTATATCACTATTACTAAAATTAGAAATATATGAATAGTTGTATTCTAATGATAAAGCATAAACTATTTTCTATTGTTCAATTAATAATCCACTGTGAATTGTGACTTTAGATAGAATCAATTTATATGAGGAAAATTACCACTTACACAGACACACACACATAATGTTTAAGCAAATTATATAGAACAGGGTAAAACACAAAATACATTCTTCCTCTAATTTCTCTCTCTATATAATTGCTCTATTGCTCCTCTATTACAATCTTTTAAGAAGCTGGATTGATTATTACTGAAAAAAGGTAAAATATAATTAAATTATTTAAATAGTGACTAAAAGAAGCATTAACTTACACATTTCAATAAGAATTATAAAGTATTTAAAAATATTTTCTGAGATTAAATATTATTATATTTTCTTAAAGATAAAGAAAATGAGACACAGAAATTACATACTAGCCCAAGATGAGCAATAGTTAAGTATGACAGAAAAAAAGAAAAGCTGAGAAACTTTGTGTCCAATTATTTGTGATGTGAACTTTCAGTTAACTTCTGTGGTTCTTGGTACAATGAGCTACGTCCATGCTATATTTTTCCTTTTAATATTAATGTTACTCTTCGATAACTCTAAATTGTCTAGAAAACAAAAGAGGAGACTAACACCCTGACTCCTCTATCTACTAGATGGTCAATGAGGATTTGAACAGCAGATGGACAGACAGGTGGCTCACAAATTCTGTCACTCTTCCTCAGCTCTAACTGGCACTATGGGGTCCCAGCACACGTATAAATGAAAGAAGAACTGGTACAAATAACTGGACAACACCCTTTAAACATCAGAATCCCTGGTTTAGAATAACCTCACAGGGGTACCTGAATTGGAAGAAGAGCAAAGGAGAGGTTCATCTTTGCTATTTGACATCATTAAAAATTTTATGGTGCATTGTTTGTTCTGTTTCTAAAATGGAACTGTGTGGCAGTATATGAATTAAAAAGTGCTCAGTGAGAAATATCTCTCCCTCCCTGATGGGCTCCAGCATCTTATTCAATAATTTGGTATAGACAAACAGACCTCTAAATCCCTTCTCTAAACAAATGACAAACATGAAAACAAGTTGACCTTAAATATTGGAAGTAACCTGTTATTTTATCACCAATATATCAGCTCATAACTTGCTCATAATCATAACTTTCCCACTTTCCTTAACACCAAGCAGAAGATAGAAACTTTGAAAAGTGTAACAAATTTAAAATCTGCTCTCATGTCCATTTAAGTGAAATTATCACACAAAAATTGGAATCTAAATTTGTCTTATATCTAAAACCTGTTATATCTGAATTACAAGTAATCATAAAACACAAGGTAGATCTCCTCCCCCAAAAGCAAAGTAAATAAATCATAAAGTAGTTAACCTAAGTATATAAGTTAATATTTTGACTATTGAAATAGATAAGTACATTGATGCTTTAATTAGAAGTTTATGAATAGTATAAATAGCAATATAAATAATTTTTTAAAATTCTTAGTTATATTATGGCAACTTTTCCTAAGATAAAATGTCAATGTAAAGGAATTAGAGAATATTGAAGAAATATGAATATTTTTAAAAATAAATTTATTTACCTTTTCAAATGTCAACATATTATATGGCAAAAATAGAGCACACCTTCTTTCATAGTTTTGTGTAATTTTTGATGGAAAACAGCAATAAAAATACCTTGAAAAGTAAAAAGAGCATTAAGCCTTTAGAGAGCCTAATAAAGTTTAACATTTTAAAAAATAACATACAAATATTAATTAATTCATATTAAAAATTTAAGGCTGGTAAACACCATTATCAATCACTTTCTAATGAAGAAATGGACAGTGTGGCCAAGGTTTAAGCCTAGGACTGGTTCAGGCTGGAATCATCTGTCTTCTGTACTATATAATTTTTTAGCTCCAGTAAGAATAAAAAAAAAAAAGAAAGACATGCCTTCAGATTTTAGCTGCTTCTAAACTTCTGAAAGAATATTATCGAGAATATTTTGATCTGTCTTTATCCCCTGAATCTCATTCATTTATATTAACTGAACACCTTTCTTTGCAGATAGCACTACACCACACAGACAGCCTGCACTCTTTTAATGGAGCCCCTTTGGGGGAAAGTATGCTTTAAATATAACAGTATATTCAGAACCCTAAAATAATTTCATCTATAATAAATTCTTAAGCAAGGAAGGAAGACCAGCCTGGGGACTCTGGGAGGGGAAGATTGTCAGGTACCAAGTCAGAGATTCACAAGGAAGTTGTAGAAGCTCCTTCCCTGGAGACTTGTAAAAATAGAATAGACAGCCTTCTGTGGTGTAGGAGACCCCATTATACTTTTTTATTAGAGAACTTCACTATAGGTTTCCTTAGGCTTGATTTAAAAAAAAGTGAGAGGAGGAGAGGAAAAGCCACGTGATGTGAGAAAAATTCAGCTTAAGAAATGCTTTTGACACTGAATATGGTCTGTTGGTGCTAAGATGAATTCTCTGATTTTTACACTTGATTCTGAGGGTAAAGTCTTAAATATATTTAGGTTATAACATCTGATTGCTCTGCTTTACATTTTTATATACATTTTATATTATTATTTTGTTCACTGCCTATTGTAGTATTTTAAAAATTTACTACATACCAGGTCAAGAAGAAACTGAAAGTTGTTTTAATATTTTATTTTCTGTCTTCCTTTAACTCTGTAATTCTCTATATAAAATTTGAATACATGTATAGACACACACCTGTACAAATATATGATTTAATAATAGCTTTGCAGAAAAATTCAACAATATTTTAAGTATATATATCTTTTAATGAATGAACTATATAGGTTACATTGATCACAAATTCCATACAACTTTCTTCTTCTTCAATTATGATCCAAGCAAGATATCATGAATAAATGCATTTGGACAAATCTTTCTCTCATTAAAAGAAAAAAACACTGACAGAGCATCATAGTGACATAACATTTTTCATTAACCATGCTCAAGATTTGGACCACTATTTTTACCTTAAAAACCAACACTGTGTATTTGAGGCCTTCCAGAGGCTACTAAGATTTCTTCTGCATCCTCTGTTTGGGGTACACTTATTATTTTTTCTTAATTTAATTAAATCCTTAATAGCATTTAAATAAGCTTTACTTAAAAGTAAGCAGGATGCTTTAAACAGATAATATTAATAAAACAAAACTCATTTGAACATATCACAGCAACTTTTAGAAAGTTTTATGAACTCTTCTAAATGCTATGGCAATTTTATTGCTTTTAGAAGTTTGTATGTATGGTTGTATGTTATTTTAACATAGCTGTAGCATCATAAAATAACCATTTTGAAGATATTTTAAAATTAATTGGGGATTCATATATGAGTTAAAATGTCTTGTGGGATAATCAATAAAAATAACTAATATGTCTATGACTGCATAGATACCATCTATACAAGGCTAAAAGTACAGGCATGTATACTAAGACAAATGAATTGTAACATAATTTTCTACCAAGCAGTTGACAATATTCTTTTACCCGAAGGTAAACTCATCTGTATTTTTTTAAAATGTTAATCAAGAACATAGGACACATTAATTCTATACAGTATTAAGGAGTTTTCAATAATATTCAAAGGTTTTCAGAGCATCACATTGGACTGGGCTATTCATCTCCTATATTAGTTTTCAATTTATGCTGTAATAAATTATCATAAAATTGATGTCTTAAAGCGATGCATATTTATTATCTTAGAGTTCCGAAGGTCAGATGTATAAGATGGTTTTCACAAGACTAAAACTCAATATGTTGGTAGGACTGTCATCCCTTTCTGAAAGTTCTATAGAAGATGATTTCTCTGTCTTTCCCAGTTTTAGAGACCACCATATTCCTTGGTTGCTGATCCCTTTCTCCATCTTCATAGCCAGCAATGGTAAGTTGAGTCCTTCTCAATACACTTCACTCCAGCTTCTGCCTCCTTCTTTCACTGTGAAGAACCTTTGTGATTATATTGAGGTGACCTGGATAATATAGGATAATCTCCCTAATTTTAAGGTACACTGATTATCAATATTAATTCCACCTGGAACTTTAATTACTCTTTGCAACATATACACAGTTACCAAAGATTAGGATGTGGCTTTCTTTGGGAGGCAGTCATTCAGTTTACCATAAATTCCTCCAAACCCAAACTACATATTTATTATAAATTTTCTTTTTTTCTAATGAAACAGAGTGACATTAAATAGCACTAGAAAATATATATACCCACATGGTGTAAAAAACTTACAAACTGATATTCCCACCAATTTCGATGTTGATTCTTTATTTATATAGCATTATTTACAAAATCTTTATAAAAATGTATAGAATTGGGAAGATCCAAGATGATGATGAATTAGGTGTATGTTACACTCACCTCCCAGGACAAAACTGGACTTATAACTAAATTTAAATTATCACTAAATTATCCTGAAAATATAACTCAAGACTAAATGAAAAGGAGTCTTATAACTAAGGATTCACAGAAAAAGTTTCATCAAGACTGATATGAAAAGCAGAGATGTGAAAAGGGTTGACCCCATTTCTATAGGTGGGGGCTGAGGTTCTGAAGGGATATCTCAGCTGCAGTTGGTTAACCCTGAGAAATATGTAATCTAAACCCTAAACTGGGCTTTCCAGTATAGAGCACCAGAGCCAAGAAGAAGCACCCACAAAACATTTGGCTGTGTAAAGCAGTGAGTTCTCTGTATGAAAGAACCAGTAGTCCACAGAGATGTAAGCATACTATTAAAAGGACAACACACAAAATCTTACTCACAGTACCTTACCAAGGGCTGCAACAAAAGGAGGGCTGAGCAGACTAAGGACATGTGAGGAGAGTCTGAGGGTAGTGGCTCTGGGGAGAGACACATCATAAGAGATAGCTACCAGGAACCCTATGCTAAGTCATTCTTTAATACAGCAGTCACCATCTTTCTTGGACAGAGCACTCCCCTAAGTACAGTATCAGCCTGGAAAAAAGCAACTTCCTGATACTTGGAACCTCTTTTGCCCCATCCAGGGGAGATTAGACCATGCTAAGGAGTTAGTGACCTTGGCCAGGGAATGGAGGTCTGGACTGATTCAGTTGATGAGAGTAACTCAGTAATCTGGCTTTGAGGTGGGAGTTGTTCCTCTACTTTGCCAAGAATCTGACTAGTGCTTCCTCCTCAAAGGAGATTCAGAAGAATCACTCTCCTGGCAGTTGGCAGGCCAGATATATAAACTCCAGAGGCCCCATTCACCCAATTCCTGGTAGTTCCACCCTACTGAGGTTGGAAAAAAAATCTGGGACAGGCCAAATCTTGTAACTCTGTGGTGGGCGCCACCCCTATTATCATTCCCAAAGCCTGAAAGGCACCTCCCCCACAGAGGAGATCCTAGCCTCATACTCCTTAATCTACCAAAGGCTTTTTTAGAAGCTGAGCCTAACAAGTAGCTAGCACATGAATGGAGGAAGATCTTTGAGTGCCCTGGATCTTTTGCTGATATGTCCCAAGGCCCAGTGTTGACAAAAGCCTTGATGTTCAGCTTGGTTCTTCCATATGTACCTTAGCCCCACAAAGAAAGTCACCAACTGCAGATGGCTTGTAGCTCCTAACAGGTTGCTGACTGCCAGTCAAGGGAGCATCTTATATTGGTCTGCATCAGATTCCCTCTTATGAGGTACAGAACCAACACACCCAGTGCCCAAATTATGACCACATCAGAACGAGATTCAATTAGCTTTATAAACAGCTGATCAGACACCAAACCTAGCTGAAACAAGCTCTGCTTTCTGAAGTCAGCTCCTGCACAGCAGCTCACCTGTTTTGGTTGAGGTAGACCCACATGATCAGCCAGCCTGAGAGTCGATCCCATATGCAATGGACTGATAGCAATCAAGATTCAATTACAATAGGAGGGCCCGCATAACCCACACAGGGACATTCCTATAGTACACAGCTCAAGTGATCAAAGAATCTTCACCATGAAACCTGACAAAACACTTACTACATAAGGCCTCCACACAAAGACTAAGAATCATATCAGATCTATCTAACACATAGAAACAAATACAAAAAGGTAGCCAAAGGAGGGGAAAATTAAAAAAAAAAAAAACAGGTACCAAACAGGAGAAGATTCCAGAAAAATATATACCAAAATGAGATCAGCAAGTTAATGGAAATACCACTCAAGGTAATGGTCAAGGGACAAAGTAAGGACTTCAACAAAGAGATAGCAAGCATAAAAAGAACACAGAAATCATAAAAAGGAGCCAGTGAGAAATAAAGAATACAATATCCAATATCAAAAATACACTGGAAGGAATAAATAGCCGGTTGGATAAAGAGATAATTAAATTAGCAATTTGGAGGAGAAAGTAGAAAAACAAACACCTAATCAGAGCATCAATAAGAAAAAATTAAAAAGCATAAGAATAGGTTAAGGGATCTTTGGCACAACATGAAACATAACAATGTTTGTATCATAGTGGTACCAGAAGGAGAAGAGACAGAGCAGAAAATCAAGAACATATCTGAAGATAAAGTGACCAAATATTTCCAAACCCAGTGAAGAAAAAAGACACACAAATAGGAAAGCAGAGATAGTCCCAAATAAGATGAACCCGAAGAGGCCCACATCAAAACACACCAAAATTAAAATGGCAAATGTTAAAGACAAACTAAAAATCTTAAAAGCAGCAAGAGAAAACCAGTTACTTACCTACAAAGGAGCTCCCATAAGGCTGTCAGCTGATTCCTCAACAGGAACATTTCAAGCCAGAGAGATTGACATGAAATATTCAAAGTGATAAAAAATCAAGAACCTACAACCAAGACCACTTTACCCAGCAAGGCTATCATTTAAAATTGAAGTAGACTTTTATTTTGGGGGAAGTTTTTAATAGTTTTTTCTATTTCTTCTCTACTAATAGGTCTGTTTAGGCCTTCTGCTTCTTCTTGACTCAGTCTAGGAAGGTTGTATTGTTCTAGGAATTTATCCATTTCTTCTAGATTGTTGAATTTAGTGGCATAAAGTTTTTCATAGTATTCTACAATAATTCTTTGTATATCTACAATGTCTGTGGTGATTTCTCCTCTTTCATTTCGGATTTTATTTATATGAGTTCTTTCTCTTTTTTCTTTGGTAAGTCTTGCCAGGGGTTTGTCAATTTTGTTGATCTTTTCAAAGAACCAGCTCCTTGTTCTAAAATTAATTTTTTCTATAGTTTTTCTGTTCTCTATTTCATTTATTTCTGCTCTGATTTTTATTATCTCCTTTCTTCGGCTGGTTTCAGGTTGTCTTTGTTCTTCTTTTTCCAGTTCCTTCAGGTGTGAAGTTAAGTGGTTCACTTGGGCTCTCTCTTGTTTGTTCTTATAAGCCTGAAGTGATATGAACTTCCCTCTTATCACTGCTTTTGCTGCATCCCAGAGATTCTGATATGTCGTATTGTCATTTTCATTTGTCTGTATATATCTTTTGATCCCTGCACTTATTTCTTCTTTGACCCATTCATTTTTTAAAAGTATGTTGTTTAGTTTCCACATTTTTTTGTGGGATTTTTTTCCTTTTTTTTGCAGTTGAATTCTAGTTTCAAGGCTTTATGATTGGATAATATGCTTGGTACAACTTCGATTTTTCTGAATTTGCTGATGTTGTTTTTGTGGCCCAGGATATGGTCAATTCTTGAGAATGATCCATGTACACTGGAGAAAAATGTATACTCTGTCACTTTGGGATGAAATGTCCTGTAGATGTCTATCATATCCAGGTGCTCTAGTGTTTTGTTTAAGGCCACTATATCTTTGTTGATTCTCTGTTTGGATGACCGATCTAGAGCCGTCAGCGGTGTATTGAGGTCTCCAAGTATGATTATATTTTTGTCAGTTTTTGTTTTAAGGTCAATAAGTAGCTGTCTTATATATTTTGGTGCTCCTTGGTTTGGTGCATATATATTAAGAATTGTTATGTCTTCTTGATTCAGTGTCCCCCTAGCCATTATGAAATGGCCATTTTTGTCTCTGAGTACTTTTGCTGTTTTGTAGTCAGCATTATCAGATATGAGGATTGCTATGCCTGCTTTTTTTTTGGATGTTATTTGCTTGGAGTATTGTTTTCCTGCCTTTCACTTTGAATTTGTTTTTATCCTTGTTGCTTATTTGAGTTTCTTGTAGGCAGCATACAGTTGGATTTTCTTTTTTAATCCATTCTGCTACTCTGTGCCTTTTTATTGGTGAGTTTAATTCATCTAACTTATGACCCAGCAATCCCTCTACTGGGTATATACCCCAAAAACTCAGAAACATTGATACATAAGGACACATGCAGCCCCATATTTATTGCAGCATTGTTCACAGTGGCCAGGACATGGAAACAACCAAAAAGCCCTTCAATAGATGACTAGATAAAGAAAATGTGGCACATATACACTATGGAATACTACTCAGCCATAAGAAACGATGACATCGGATCATTTACAGCAAAATGGTGGGATCTTGATAACATTATATGAAGTGAAATAAGTAAATCAGAGAAAACCAGGAACTGCATTAGTCCATACATAGGTGGGATATAAAAGCAAGACTAAGAGACATTGAAAAGAGTGTGGTGGTTACAAGGGGTGGGAAGAAAGGGAGAGGGAAAAGGGGAGGGGAGGGGCACAATGAAAACTAGATAGAAGGTGACAGAGGACAATCTGACTTGGGGTGATGGGTATGCAACATAATTGATTGACAAGATAACCTGGACATGTTTTCTTTGAAATATGTACCCTGATTTATTGATGTCACCCTAGTAAAATTAATAAAAATAAATAAATAAATAAAAAATAAAGTTGAGGTAGAAATAAAAAGCTTCCTAGGCAAGAAAAGACTAAAGGAGCTCATTCCCACCAAACCAGTATTACAATAAATGTTCAAGGGCCTGATTTAAGGAGAAAGAAGAAGAAGAGGAGGAGGAAGGGGTGGCAATGGAGAAGGAAAAAGAGGAACAAAAAGGAGTAGTAGAAGAAGAGGAAGGAGAAGAAGAAAAGAGGAAGATAGTTAAAAGAATAAAATGGCAATAAACACGTACCTATCAATAATCACTTTAAATGTAAATGACTTAAATTCTCTAGTCAAAAGAAATAAATTAGCTGAATGGATACAAAAACAAGGCTCATACATATGCTGTCTACAGGAGACCCACCAAAAATAAAAGATACACACAAACTAAAAGTAAAGGGATGAGAAAAATATTTTATGCAAATGAAAATTTAAAAAGCTGTGGTAGAAACATTTAAATCTGATGAAATAGAACTTAAAATAAAGGTTATAGTAAGAGATAAAGAAGGATACTAAATAATGATGAAGAAAGCAATCCAACAAGAGGAGAAAACCCTTGTAATCATTTACACACCCAATGTAGGAGCACCTAAATATGGAAAAAAAATCTTAATGAACATGAAGGGAGAGAATGATAGCCATGCAATTATAATAAGGGATTTTAATGCCTCACTAATGATAGATACGTGAATTCCAAACTGCCCTTTTGCTGTTCCTCTTGGTTGCCTGACCCCACCCTTAATTACCGGACAATCACCCCTGGGACAAAGAAATTCCAGGAAGATGGTCAATCACCCCAAAGAAGAGTATTCTAGAAAGCCGAACATACCAGCACACCCTTGCTTGAGGCTATCCCCAACCCTACCTCAGTCTGTTTTCAGCTCCCTTCTTTTGGAGAAGTGTCCTGGCAGGTCTTTCTCCTCTAATAAGCCTGCACTCCTGGAGTTTGAGTGCCGTCTCATTCTTACAACAACATCAATCAATAGATCTTCAAGACAAAAAATCAACAAGATAGTAGCACCCTTAAATAACACATTAGATCAGCTAGATTTAGTTGATATCTTCAAAGCATTTCACCCCAAAACAGTAGAATATATATTTTTTTCATGTGAACATGAAATATTTTCAGGTATTGACCATGTTAGGACACAAACCAAGTCTCAATAAATTTTAATAATTGAAATTATTTCACGCATATTCTCTGACCATAATGGTGTGAAACTATAAATTAATCACAAGAAAAAAATAAAAAGCATGCAAAGACATGAGGTTAAACTACATGTTAGTACAATGGATGGTGTTGGGCAGATAAAACGTATTATGCTCACTTTGTTAAAGATGACGCTGCCCACGTGGAGGCCATTGCCCAGGTGATATAAATGTGTGTTGGGGGCAGGCTGTGGGCAGGCAGAATCCTTATAGCCTGGGGCTTGGTTTTGGGACTAAGCTTTTTCCATTCTTTTTGATGTGGGGTGGTACAATCCCATCATGCCCCATATAAGTGACTTTGTATTAGAGACTTCCCTATTTTGTATATTGGATTAAAGGTTTGATTTCTACACTATAAAATAGGGGCAGAACGGGAGCTTGCGCTCTTGGTTCCTGAGATTAGCATGAGAGAGCAGAGAGAGCACAGCAGAGAGAAGAGAAAGGCCACGTGGAAGAGGTCAGGAGAAGCAGCCAAGATGGCGGAGTGTTGAGTGAGAAGCCAGTTTGTGCAGAGTTTGTCTAGGGAGAAGGAAGGAGATGGGGAACAGAGGTGAATAAGTCTGGTGAGCTAGAAACCTTCGATTCTAGGAAACTCGGATAAGTCAGTAGCTTTGTGAGCACTGAATGTGAGTGGGTTTTGGAGCCCAGTGTGTGTTTTTACTTGACCACCGGGTGCAAGCTAGAATTAAAGAAGATGGCTCATCAGTTTTTTGGCTCCGTTGTTTCTTTACCGACTGTCTGAATCCAATGTGAACCTGCATGGGCTGGGCAGCTGTGATGGTAGCCATGGCCCTGGCTTTACAGGTGGCTTAACAATGAGATCAAGGAACAAATCAGAAGATCTCTTGAAACAAATAAAAATGAGAACACAATAAAAAAAATCTATGGGACACAGCAAAAGCAGACCCAAGAAAGAAATTTATAGTATTATAGACCTACATTAGGAAACAAGAAAAATCTCAAATGAACAATCTAACTTTACACTTAAAGGAACTTGAAAAAGAACAACATACAAAGCCCAAAGTGAGCAGAAGAAAAGAAATAATAAAATCAGAGCCAAAATAAAGGATATAGAGACTAAGAAAACAATATAAGAAAATATAAATGAAACCAAAAGCTAGTTCTTTGAAAAGATAAGACTGAGAAACTTTTAACTAGGCTCATCAAGAAAAAATGTGAGAATAGCAAAATAAGTTAAACTAGGGAAGAAGTAACAACAAACATCAAAGAAATATAAAGTATTGTAAGAAAATATTATGAACAACTATATGCCAACAAATTGCACAATCTGGATAAAATGGATAAATTTCTAGCAACAAACAATCTTCCAAAACTTAATCAGGAAGAATCAGAGAATCTGAATAGGCAGATTGCAGCTAGTGAAATCGAAGCAGCAATAAAAATCATACAGTAAACAAATGGATTGAATGGTATCACAGCTGAACTTTACCAAGTATTCAAAGAAAAAGAATTAACACCTATTCTTCTCAAATTATTGCAAAAATTCAAGAGGAGGAAAGACTGGAGTTCATTTTATGAGGCTAGCATTGTCCTGATTTCAAAACCAGATAAAGACATTCACTACAAATAACAAAAGTTATAAGGCAATAATGAACATCAATGCTAAAAATCTCAACAAAATATTAGCAAAGTGGATTCAGCAATACATTAATAAGGTCATATATTATGATCAAGTGGGATTTATTTTAGGAATGCAAGAATGGTATATTAGTCACAAATCAATAAATATGATTAGAAAGATAAAAATCACATGATCATATCAATAAAAAAAATACTTTGCCAGAATACAGCATCCATTTTTGTTAAAATCTCTCAGCAAACTGAAAATAGAAGAAATATATCTCAACATAATGAAGGACATATATGACAAACACACAGCCAACATAATACCAGATAAACAGGCAAAAGCCACAAGCATTTCATTTAATATCAGGAACAAGACAGGGATGTCCAGCATTCCTGCTGTTATTTAATGTAGTACTGGAATCCCTAGCCATAGCAATCAAACAAGGTGAAGAAATAAAAAGCATCGAAATTGAAAAGGAAAGAGTAAATGGTCATTATCTGCAGATGACATGACACTTTATATAGAGAACCCTAGAGAGTCCACCGAAAGACTATTAGAACTGATAAATGCATTCAATAAAGTAGCTGAATACAAAATAAATATACAAAAATTAGTTGCATTTTATATTACATCAAGGGCCTATCAGAAAGGTAAGCCAATAAAACAATTCCATTCACAGTTGTTTTGAAAAGTATAAAATGCTAAATAATAAATTTAACAAAAAATGTAAAAGACCTGTATTAAGCAAATTATAACACTGAAGAAAGAAATTGAAGAAGATACAAACAAGTGGAAGCATGTACTGTGTTCATGGACTAGAGGAATTAACATCACTAATACGTCCATATTTCCTAAAGAAATCTATGGATTCAATGCAATTTCTATTAAGTTACTAATGGTGTACCTCCCAGAACTAAAACAAATATTTCCATAATTAATATGAAACCCCAAAAGATATCAAATAGCTAGAACAATTTGAGAAAGAAGAACAAAGTCGGAAAATTCATGCTACCTGATAGCAAATTATACTACAAGGTTACAGTAATCAAACATGGTACTGGTATAAAAACAAATATATAGATCAGTGAAACAGAATAGAGACCCCCAAAATCAACCTAAGCCTATACAATCAATTAACTTTGGTAAATATAACTAGAATACACAATGGAGTAAAGACAGTCTATTCAATAGTTGGTGCTGGGAAAATTGGACAGACATGTGCAAAAAAATGAAACTAAACAAATTCCTTACACCATACACAAGAATAAACTCAAAATGGGTTAAAAGTTAAATATTAGACACACAACTCTAAAAATAGGAAAATATATAAAATATATATATATATAAATAGAAAAAATATAGGAAATAAAATTTGGACATTTATCTTAGAAATATTTTTCAGATGCACCTCTTTGGACAAGGAAAACAAGAGAAAAAATCAACAAGACTACATTAAACTAAAAAGTTTTTGTACAGTTAAGGAAACCATCAACAAAATAAAATGACAACCTACTAAATTTGAGAACATATTTGCCAATTCAACTGATAAGGGATTAATAACCCAAATTTATAAAAACTTTTAAAACTTCACACACACACACACACACACACACACACACACACACACACACAAATCCAATTAAAAATGGGCAAAGACTTGAACAAACACTTTTCTGAGGAGGACATACAGATGGCCAATAGATATATAAAAAGATGTTCAATGTCACTGACCATCCCAGAAATGTAAATTAAAACCACAATGAAATATCACCTCACACCTGTCAGAATGACTATCATCAATAAATCTACAAACAGTAAGTATTGGCAAGGGTGTAGGAAAAAGGGAACCCTTGTACACTGTTTGTGAGAGAGCATATTGATACAGCTAATGCAGAAAGGAGGATTGAGTTATCTCAAAAAAATTAAAATGAAACTGCCTTTTTACCCAGCAATCCCACCTCTGGAAATATATCCTAAGAATCCAGAAACACTAAATCGAAAAAATATATGCATCATTATATTCACTTTGGCATTATTCACAATAACCTAGATCTGAAAGCAGTTCAAGTGCCCATCAGTAGGTGTGTGGAGAAAAAAGCTGTGGTACATTTGCACAATGAAATACTATTGGGGCCATAACAAAGAAGGAAATCTTACCTTTTGCAACAGCATGGATGGACCTGGAGATCATTTTGCTAAGTGAAAAAAGCCAGTCAGAAAAAGACAAGAACCATATGATTTTATTCATATGTGGAATCTAATGAACAAATGAACTAACAAGCTCATACATAGAGAGCAGACTGACTGCTGCTGTCAGGCAGGGGTTGGAGTTATGTGAGGGAGGTGAAAGTATAGAGCAAAAAGGACAAACAAAAGAAGCCTCATGGACATACATAGAGAGCAGACTGACTTCTGCTGTCAGGCAGGGGTTGGAGTTATGTGAGGGAGGTGAAAGTATAGAGCAAAAAGGACAAACAAAAGAAGCCTCATGGACACAGACAACAGTGTAGAGATTGCTGGGGCGAGAAGGTGGTAGAGGAAGGTATAGGGGTGATAAATGGTGATGGACAAAGACTTGACTTGGGGAGTGAATGCACAATGTGTCTACAGGGATGTGTTGTAGAAATGATCACCTGAAACCTGTATAATTATATTAACCAGTGTCACTTTAATAAAGTTTTTTATTTAATGTATAGACATGAAATGGATAAATGATCTTGTTTGAGTTATATCTTACACCTTAATACATGATAGAGAATTGAGGTCAATATTATCTCTATATCTGGGAAAGATGGTTCTCTACCCTTGGCCCTGGGTTTTAGAAAAGCTTTTCTGGACTCCCTCTGGCCATGACCCTGTTGTGGGCAAGAAGCTTGTAGGGGAAAAAGTAGCCCTATTATTTAGAGTCCTCACTCATCTTTTAGACCACCTCAGGGTTCCTTTTGCCCTGGAAGTCCCTGCTGATGTGGCTCAGAGTTCACATTTTGGGTTCTTGACCATGTCCACCCAACGTTACTGCATCATTAATATACACAGTTCTAAGCCTAAGAGGTGCCAAAAGAATGGCAGGTGTTTGAGGTATAAATGAAGTTTGGAACACAGACTGGCATTTCCACACAAATATCAGCAGAGCTTTGCGGTATACAATAAGAGGAAGAGGCAGAAGTAGAGACAGTGACTACAGGCCAGAGGCTCTTGTCCAGCCCTCCTGAGGATCATATTGCAGTGCAAGCTCCTCTGGGTTCTAGAAATCAAATTCAAATTTGGTCTGTCAGGTTGTTATAACTTAGATTTGTCAAGGTAGGTGGCTAGAACATATTTATTTGAAAGTTTGTTAGTTTGATTTGTGACTTTTAAATATTTACAAATAAGGTATGTGGACTTCCATTTGTATACTCCAGCCTGAGGCCTTGAAAATATTTATGACTGGCTTGTCTTAGATATTCGTGGTCTGACATTTTAATTCAAATTAAATTTACACATCAATAAAAAAAAAAAATCTCTCCAAAAAAAAAAAAGAAGTTTTCAGTCATATACTAGAGTGTATCTAATTCCCTACACCTAATTCAAACTATTATTTGAAATTATCAAAATCTGTTAATTTCAATGTTTAAGGACCTAGATGATTGGAGCTTCATTTTCTTTTTATTACAAGAAGAAGCTGTTATTATTGTACATATTTGTGCAAGTAAAGGATCTGGGGAGTTTATTTTAGTGAGAAGCTAGGAAAAACCATGACAATTCTGGGGACTGTGGATGAACTGAGCATAAAGGTTCTCCACAGATAAGCTAACATAACTAAGGCCAATTCAGGTAATGATAATCAGTTTTCTCCTTTTTTTCTTTTACTTTTTTACTTTTTAGAGAAAGAGAGAGACAGGCAGTGAGAGAGAAAGGGGGAGGAGAGAGATGCAAAACATCAATTCATAGTTGTAAGGTCGGTGGATAGAGGGATAGTCATGTGGAGAACTCAGACCCACCCACTTTGGCTGGGACTGCCCACAATCAAGCCCGCCAAAGGAAGCTTCCCAGGAACCAGTTGGAAAGAAGCAATCATCTGCCAGCCAGTGAAATTTCACCACGTCGTAATAGCTCCACTTCCCTAGAGGGACCCTTTAAATATCTCCCACGCGGTTTAATCCGTGCAACTTCCCTGACCTCCATCTCTCCTCCATCTTTCTTTCTTCGGGGCCAGGGAACCTTGCCGGGCGGGATGTGCGCTCTGTACTCAATAAAGCCGTTTACTTATTCCACACTTTGCGGCTCCGGCCCCGTTCCTTCCTTCTCAGCGGGGAAAAATACCTTACAATAGTTGCTTCACTTTTGTTGTTAAATGATTGCTTCTCATACATGCCTTGATGGGGTGTAAGAAGCTCAAGATGAGCCAGTGACCCCTTGTTCAAGACAGCAACCTTGGGCGTCAGGCCAGCAACCTCTGGGCCCTAGTCAGTGACTTTTTAGGCTCTAGCCAGCGACCTTGGAGTTATGTTGATTATCCCATACTTGAGCCAGCAACCCCATGTTCTATCCAGCAATCTCTGATTTATAACAGGGCCCTCAGTGTTTCAGGCAGATGCTCAATCCTTGGTGCTATCACCAGTCAAGCAACAATAAATTTTCATCAATGTTTCACCAATAGAATTCAAAAATAAAATCTGGAGAATCCAGGAAATTTTAAATTCCTGTTCATACTTATTCATTTAGTCAAGAAACAAAACTTTAATTTAGCAGAAAGGATTTCCATAAAGGAAAATTCAAAATTTTATCACAAAATATGAATCTAAAAAATTTAAAGAGCTTGATAAGACATAATAATAATCAAAAGCAAATCGAGCTAAGCTTGGTCTCATGAATTAACACCATACTTGATTAATATTCATTAACCTCAAGTTGAAGATCAATCTTATTTTTAATTTATTGCCTCAGTTTAACTATATTTTTAGCTATTTGTATTTTTGAAAACAATAATTTCAAGTTGTTTAATTATATTCAACCTCTATCTAGGAACTGTGGGCAGAACAAACATTTCTAATTTCTTATTGATTATGACTTCTACTTGTTATGGATAATAATTATATAAATTTGACAGGGTTCATCCCTTTTATTTGAGGCATTAAAATCAATTAACGTTTGATTTGTAGAACAAAAATATATATACTATGGGATCATTGTCTCTTGTAAGATTTTTATTATGTCTCCTATCAAAGAGTGCTGGGAATTTAATTACCTCCAAAAATAACTAAATCTTAGGAAGAATTTTACAAAAATGTCGTTTCTTAATAAAGTGCCAGGCCCATATTTCATGAGTTCCTATTCATCTGGCAGAGCTGTGGTGTTTGTAATTGTATATATAAAACCATCAGTCTCCTAGAACCATCTTTAACTGAGCAAGCCCCAAAGCATGGTCCATTCTGCTCAGATATGATCAGCCTCTTTATAGCTTATCAGCCTTGGGGTTCAATTTTGTTTTGGATGCTTTTATAAATGAGCACAATCACTGCTGAAACTGTTCTTCCAGATTGCAGAGAGAAAAATCGAGAGAACTTTAGTAGATTACTGTGTCACTGAGGATAAAGTACAAGCACAAAGGCACCTGAAGTAATCTCAGGGATGATTTTGTTGGGTGTACATTTTCAGTTTTATTTCAGTAAAATTAGATGACTGCTTTAGTTATTACATCTTTTGAACTTATACTCTAACCCCAGGCTAGGAGTATGATCAATGTGCTATCTAATAAAATCAATTTGTTCCAAGGTACTATTTTTTGTTTTCCTAAAAGGAAGAAAGGATAAAAGAAAAGAGAAGTAGTAATAGATAGATAGAAGGTGTAAGAATTATTTCAAGACTTTCTTTCTCTGGACAGGTATATGATGCATACTATACTTTTTAGTAGCTGGATTCAATAGTATGGTTGTTCTCAGGATCAAAGACATCAGCAGAAATAGCAGAAGCCAAGAGGAAGTGTTAATCATTTTAATGGCTTTAGCACTCATAATAGATATCAAGAAGAGTTTATAATAATATTTACCTGCATGCGTGGCTTTTTAAGTTGGTAGAAAAATTTAATGTTCAAAGAAAGTTTTTATTTTTTATACATGTTTATGGAAATATTTTGCTATACTTAAATTAAATGAAATATGTTATTATTTAATATTTTAATAGGAGAAATAAAATTTTCAGAGGTCAAGATATAAAATATGCAAGAATGTGTTTTTAGCCTGACCAGGCGGTGGTGCTGTGGATAGAGCGTCGTACTAGGATACCGAGGACCCAGGTTCGAGACCCCGAGGTCGCCAGCTTGAGCGTGGGCTCATCTGGTTTGAGCAAAAGCTCACCAGCTTGGACCCAAGATCACTGGCTCGAGCAAGGGGTTACTCAGTCTGCTGAAGGCCCGTGTCAAGACACATATGAGAAGCAATCAATGAACAACTAAGGTGTTGCAATGCACAATGAAAAATTAATGATTGATGCTTCTTATCTCTCCATTCCTGTCTGTCTGTCCCTATCTATCCCTCTCTCTGACTCTCTCTCTGTCTCTGTAAAAAAAAAAAAAAAAAAGAATGTGTTTTTAACTTGTTAACCTTCACAAACTTAAAGTTGTCAAAAAATTTCCAGTGTCTGGCCAAGGATAATTTCTCTGATATGCTAGAAATTCTAAGAAGCAGTTGCAATGTCAAAAATTCAGGTTCATACTGTTCCATTCCTAAAACAGCTACCTCTCAGGCATTATAAACTATAACTATATCCCACATAATGTTCTCTGCACTGCAGGAATAAACACTGACATGAGTTAGCCTCAAAGAAGATGTAGTTTGCACATTTTCTTTATATGCATTCAGTGTGGAACATTGCATCTTACAGAATCTTTCTTTAAAAATAAATTACAACACTGTTATGGACTGAGTGCTTTTGTCCCTCAAAACTTTATATATTGAAAGTCTAATGTTCAATGGAACAGTATTAGGAGGTGGGGCACAATTAAAATTAGATAAAGTCCTGGGACTGGAGCCTCCAACATGGGCATAAGAGAACTTGCTTTTCTCTCTCCATTCTACCAAGTGACAGTACAATGGAAAAATATGCAATCTACAACTAGAAAAGGGCTGTCACCAGAACCTGACTGTGCTGATACCCAAATCTTGGATTTTCAGTCTCCAGAACCATGAAAAATAAACTTCTTCTGTGTATAAGTCTCCCTGTTTATGGTATTATTTTACAGCCCCAAAAGATAACAGACACAAAACTAAGAAGTGAAACTCATTGTTGAGATTCTTTTAGGTACATTTATGCTTATATCTTCTTCTCAGTGACACAATAATTTACCAAAGTTCCTTTCTTATTTTCAGTCCTCACCATAGCTTCTTTTATAATTGACCACATAGCTAATCATTTTGGCTCCCTTTGCATTGACAACCACATTAGTTTACTTATACACCAATCAATAGTGGAGTCAAAATTCCCAGATCAGCCATCCAGATCTCTTATCACTAGGGCCATTTTTATACCAAACAAACATTACAAGAAAATTTCTTAGAACTTCTAAATGAGGTAAATTATTTTTTAAAATACTTTTAATAAAACAAAACAATTTCTGCTGTTTCTATAAAAGTATTATGTTCAGTAGTCCCTCCATGAGATAGGTGCCAACACTCCTAGTGAATGCCTAAAATCACAGATAATACTGAACTTTGTATATACTGTGTTTATTCCTGTACATACATACCCATGATAAAGTACTCCTCTCTCTTTTTCTCATAAAATAAGCTATTGTACTATACTCACCTTTATTCTTATGATAATGTGAAGTGATAAAATTCCTATATGGTGAGATAAAGTAAGACAAATAAGATCTCATTAAGCAAAATAAAGGTTACTTGAACACAAGCATGGCAATGCCATAGTTAATCATTTAACCTAGACAGATACTAAGTAAATACTAGATGGAGAGTGTATACAACATGGAAACACAGGCCAACGGGATGATTCACATCCCAAGTGATTCACTTATTCATCAGTGGATAAGTGGTTATAATGCAGTGTTACACACACACACACACACACACACACACACACACACACACAATGGAATATTACTTGGCCATAAAAAGAAACTCAATATTACCATTTGTGGACTAGATAATACTCTGCTCAGTGAAATAAGTCAGTCAGATAAAGACAAATACTATATAACCTCACTTATATGTGGAATCTAAAGAAAAAAATAAAGGAACAAACAAAATTAAAGCAGACTCATAAACACAAAAAACACACTAGTGATTATGAGAGGAGAGGGAGACTTGGAACTGGGAGAAAGAGTTGAAGAGATTAAGAAGTACAAATTGGGAGTGATAAAATACAGTGGGAATGTAAAGTAAAACAGAAAATATAGTCAATAATATTGCAATAAGTTTGTATGATGACAGTTGGGTACTGGTGATTTTGAAGGGAAAACCATTTAAAGTATGTGATTGTATAAACACTAAGCTGTACACCTGAAACTAATACAAAATTATACTGAAAGTAAACTGTAACTGAAAAATAATAAATAAATAAAAATACACATCTATCATATAGTTTTCTATACCATAAGATGTTTATTTATAAGCAAAGGAGAGTTTTATGATGTATAGTATATGTACATAAATAAATTAAATACTTGAAAAATAAATAATATTAAATATTTTAACTATTAAGATTGTGTAATATTTTTATAATAAGGACTATCATTATTCTGGTACCACTATTCCCAGAAAACCTCTATTTCCCTTGTCAGGTTTAAGAATCCTAAAACTAAAGAAATTCCATAAATAAGTTAAGCTGCATGCTTAACTGCTTAATAAAAATATGTTTTCCCTCTACATTTTCAATTACCTTACTTATTTCCCCATTATTTTAACAAGAACATTCACTTTGTTATCAAGATTAAATAATGTGATATAATCACCTTTTATCTCTCCCCCAAAAGAAACCATAGCAAGAAAACTTCGTATTTTTCTATATCAAATATATAACAGTTTGTATAAATGGAATAGAGCCTACCAGGTTAGGAAGTATGTCAAGAAGAATTTGCAATTAAAAATTTGCTTAGTTGACCCTGTACCAATGTCTAAATATTGAGATTTGGAAAAACTAACACTTTCATAAGTGTGTTAAAATGGGAAGTCTCTTTGAAAACTGGTTTTCCAAATTTTGAAGATTTTTGACACTCACATGTGAAGTTAGAAAATATGTAGTTCCTAAGATAAATTATCAAGTTTGACATAAAATATGAACAAAATAATAAATGGAAACAATAAATAGATATTGAAGTACATTATAGGTTTTAGTCAAAATCTTTTATGGACTTTGACAAACCTTCTTTCTCCCAATCACCAAAATTAGATAAAAAGGAAAAAAACAAAGCAAAAAAATATGCATTGGTTTAAAAAACATCACTGTAGATGATAAACAGAAAAAGCCCATTGAAGAACAGGACTAGAACCAGAGGCTGGCTTGGTCCCAGCACAGAGAAAGGCACTGGATCCAGAAGTTAGATTCCTACTGACAATCAGAGAACAAAATGGCTTCATGGTAGATTGAGGAATAGAGCAAACCTCATAGCAGAAGATTGAAATAGAGCATCCCTACCCATGAAAGAAAAACTGCTGCTGACTGTTGGTTGAGACTGTGTCTTTGGTGATGTTATGGGCCTGGAGATAGTTGAGGTCAGAGGCCCATCATCTGGCCCAACTGCTGAACCAATGCTGCTTTCATGACTAGATCAGTGACATTTCCACATACACTTAGTAATAACTACACACATGATAAGGCCAAATTCTGGAACTGGAGACTGGAAGGTTGAGAAGTCTGGAAATAAGGATATAATTGGTTAGGGAAGAATAAAAAGAGAAACAGAGAGACAAAGACAGAGAAAACATATGATACAACCTTTCATTTAGAATGGGTCTGCAGAGAGCGGCAAGATGGTGATGGGGTAGGCAGATGTTCCAACTTCTACCTCCCAGAACCAAAGTGGATTACAACTTAATTTTAAGAACAAGCATCTGGATAAACCAACTTTGGGCTAAACCAAGAGGACTCTTCAACCAAGGAACACTGAAGAAGCCACACTGAGACTGGTAGGAAAAGCAGAAACACAGAGAGGGCTGCCTAGCTTCCAGGAGCAAGTGGCAGCCCAGAGGGACACACATGGTGCTGGGGATTTATCAGAGGGAAGGGTCTTTGGCTCCAGTACCAAAGCCCCAGCCTGCAGCCCTGGAGCCTAGAAGAGACATACAAACAGTATTTAGCTATGAAACAAGTCAGGATACTGTTTGTGAGAAAGAGACAGATTTCTCAGACCCAGTATTCATCTTAAAGGGATCATGCAGAAAACCTCTTCACAACTACTTACTGTGGCTCTGGGGCATGGGGAAAGCTGAGAGGACTGGAGTAGCAGGAAGAGAGTGTAATCTAGGAGGCACAGGGAGAAACACATTGAGGAACAGCCACCCTAACCCCTGGGCTAAGTCACTACCCAAATCTAAAATGAATATTTTTCCTGGAACCAGTAATACCAGCAAAGGGAAGCAGGTCACTAGCCAAACAGTAACTCTCCTGCTACATTCAGAGCAAAGCTTCTTAGAAGCAGGGAGCCCATCAGAGAAACAGTATTGAGTGCTAAGGTCTGAGCTACAATGCCACCCACACACTGCTGAGTGCTCACTGAGGGCAGGCAGCAGTGGGATGCGGGAATGTAGTCCCATCTGCCGGGTGGAGGATGGGAGCTGGCTGCAGCTGTGGTCCAAGTGCATGAACACAGTCCTGCCCACAGGGACAGGGTGGAAGCCAAAGAACCTGCCCGGGCTTGCTAACAGTGCAGGCCACACCAAAGCAGTTCCACCTGCATGGGCAGGGCAGAGGCCAAGGCTTGCAGCCTGGATGCATGAACACAGTCCCACCAAAGGGAGCAGGACAGAGGCTGGGTGCAGCCAGGGCTTGCAGACCTGGCATGCACACACAGTCCCACCAATAGAGGTGAGGCAGAAGCAGCAGCGACTGCAGAGATGAGCTGGTTTGGCAATGCCTGTGCCTGAACACCCAAGGCAGCAGCAGTGGTGGTGGCGGGCCTGTGGGCAGACCGCACGTCGGGAACACAAAGGTCATACCCATTGGACTCCTGTGGTCACACCCTTCCAAGGGCTGAAAAAAAATTAAATTAAATTAATAAAAGAAGTTTGGAAAGAATGACACCTAAGGCTAAGGGGCAAGCCACATCCAATTCCTTACCTAACACTTGATTTATAGTACTTAACCCAACAACTACCCACCAATAAAAGGCAGCAGAAAGTGGATCTCAGGGGAACCTGAACATTTAAAGAACATCCTCCAGGCCAAAAGTATATAAAAGCCAGCCTAAGTTGATATTAACAATAACACCTGGGCTCATAAGAGGCAGCCACAGGATCTGGAGCACCTGGTGTTCCAAAAAAGGTAGATAAGGGCCACCCATAGGCAACAATCCCCACTGGTCTGCACCAGGCGCTGGCCAAGAAGGTCCAGGGAAGACATATCCAGAGGCCAGATATGGAAAACATCAGTTCAGAACCTAACAACCCTTGTTAAAGTGACATCTTAAGGAAGGGCTCCTCACACAAGACCAAGTTAAGGTATAGAAAATAGAAAAGCAGTTTACTAGTTAAAAAGTCCACAACTCAAACAAGTCTGCAAACCACAAACAAAAACAATGGGAAGAGAGAGGAAACATAAGCCATATGAATCAACAAGAAAAATCTCCAGAGAAAGATCTAGATGAAATGGAAATAATCAAATTATTAAATGCAGAGTTTAAAATAATGATTGTAAGATACTTAAAGATCTCAAAGCTACAATGCAGGGACAAATGAGCACCTAAATAAAGAAATTGTAAGCATCAAAAAGGACACTGAAATCATAAAAAAGAACCAGACAGAAATGACAAACACAATATCAGAAATGAAGACTACACTAAAAGAAATTAAATGATTTTTATTTCATCCAGGATGCTGGATGAAGCAGAAGATAGAATCAGCAACTTAGAGGACAAGATAAGTGAAGCAGAACAGTAAAAAGGAAAGAAGATCAAAAAGTCTGAGGAAAGTCTAAGGGAGCTCTGTTACAACATGAAGAAAAACAATATCCTGAAGGAGAAGAGAAAGAACAAGGGATAGAGAACCTGATTGAAAAAATTGTAGCTGAAAATTTCCCTAAATACATGCAGGAAAGAGTCAGACAGGTTCAAGAAGCAGAGAGAAACCCATTAAAAAAGAACCCAAAGAGACCTACATCAAAATACATCATAATCAAAATACCAAAGCTAAGAGAAAAAGAAAGAATACTAAAAACTGCAAGAAAAAAAATCACTTCTTTATCCAGGAAGGTTATAATTTAAAGTTGAATGAGTAATACAAAGCTTCCCAGATTAAAACAAAACAAAACAAAAAATCTCAACAAATTAATCACAACCAAATCAACGTTGCAAGAAATGTTAAGGGGCCTGCTGTAGACAGAAAAAAGCAGGAAAAAATCTAGTAAAAGAGGAATGTAGAGGACCTAGAAATAACACAGTTGAAAACTGGAGGCAGACAACACCAAGCCTAGACTCAACCAGCTTTACAAACAAAATACCCAAACACACAGATATAATGAGAAGACAGAGAAGTGCAATCCAAATGAAACCACAAGAGAAACATACAGCAAATGAACTGAGTGATATGGAAATAACCAAACTTCCAGATGTGGAGTTCAAAATAATGATTGTAAGGATGCTTAGGGATCTTAGAACAACAATGGATGATCATTACAAACACCTAAATAAAGAAAAAGCAAGTATAAAAAAGGATATTGAAATATTAAAAAAGAATCAGTCAGAGATGACAAAGACAATATTAGAAATAAAGAACTCAATGGAAGGAATTAAAAACAGGATGGATAGAGCTGAGGATTGAATCAGCGAGTAGGAGGACAACTGGAATGAAGACATGAAAGCAGAGAAGAGAAAAGAAAAGAGACTCAAAACATCTGAGGAAACTCTTAGAGAGCTCTGTGTCAACATGAAGAGAAATAACATCTGCATCATAGAGATTCCTGAAAAAGAAGAGAAAGAACAAGGGATAGAGACTTTGTTCAATCATATCATAGCTGAAAACTTCCCTAAATTAATGCAGGAGAAATTCTCACAAGTTCAAGAAGCACAGAGAACTTCATTAAAGAGAAACCCAAAGAAACCTACACCATGACACTTCATAATTAAAATACCAAAGCTAAGTGATAAAGAGAAAATATTAAAAGCTGCTAGAGAAAAAAGGCTATCACCTACAAAGGAGCCCCCATAAGAATGACATCAGACTTCTCAACAGAAACACTTAAGGCCAGAAGGGAATGGCAAGAAATATTCAAAGTAATGCAGAACAAGAACCTACAACTAAGACTACTTTATCCAGCAAGGCTTTCATTTAAAATTTAAGGAGAAATAAAAAGCTACCCAGACAAAAAAACAAAAACTCAAGGAATTCATTACAACCAAACCAATGCTGCAGGAAATGTTAAGGGGCATGGTGTAAACAGATCAAAGTGGGAAAAGAAAATAGCAAAAGGGGAATACAGCTTTAAAGAATAAAATGGCAATAAACAACTACATATCAATAATAACCTTAAATGCAAATGGATTAAATGAGCCAATCAAAAGACATAGGGTAGCTGCATGGATAAGAAAACAGGACCCGTACATATGCTGTCTACAAGAGACACACCTAAAAACAAAAGATGCACATAGACTGAACGTAAAAGGATGGGAAAAAATATTTCATGCAAATGGAAATGAAAAAAAAAGCTGGGGTAGCAATACTTATATCAGACAAAATGGACTTTAAAACAAAGAATATAGTAAGAGATAAAGAAGGTCACTACATAATGATAAAGGCAGCAATCCAACAGGAATATATAACTATTATAAATACCTATGCACCTAATATAGGAGCACCTAAATATATAAATCAGACTTTGATAGATATAAAGGGAGAGATCAACAGCAATACTATAACAGTAGGGGATTTTAATACCCCACTAACATCACTAGATAGATCCTCAAGAAAGAAAATTAAGAAAGAAAGAGCAGACTTAAAGGAGACACTAGATCAACTGGATTTAATAGATATCTTCAGAATCTTTCACCCTAAAGCATCAGAATATACATTCTTTTCAAATGCTCATGGTACATTCTCTAAGATAGACCACATGTTAGGGCATAAAATGAGACTCAACAAATTTAAGAAGAGTGAAATCATATCAAGCATCTTTTCGGACCACAATGGCATGAAACTAAAAATCAACTACAATAGAAAAACTAAAAAACATTCCAATACATGAAAACTAAACAGCATGTTATTAAATAATGAATGGGCCAACAATGAGATCAAGGAAGAAATAAAAAATTTCCTTAAAACAAATGAAAATATGTATAAAACAACTCAAAATTTATGAGACACAGCAAAAGCAGTCTTGAGAGGGAAGTTCATAGCATTACAGGCATACCTTAAGAAGCAAGGAAAAGCTCAAATAAACAACTTAACCCTGCAACTGAAAGAACTAGAAAAAGAACAGCAAGTAAAGCCCAGAGAAAGCAAAAGGAAGGAAATAGTAAAGGTCAGAGTGGAAATAAATGAACAGAGGCTAAAAAGACAAAACAGATGATCAATTGAATCAAGAGCTTGTTCTTTGAAAAAGTAAACAAGATTGATGAACCCTAAGCCAGACTCACCAGAAAAAGAAAAAAGAAGACTCAAATAAAAATATTAGAAATGAGAGTGGAGAAGTAACAACTGATACAGCAGAAATACAAACCATTGTAAGAAAATACTATGAAGAACTGTATGCCAAAAAATTAGACAACCTACTTGAAATGGACAAATTCCTTGAAAAATATAATCTCTCAAATTTCAGTCTGAAAGAATCAGAAAACCTAAATAAATTAATTACAACAAATGATATTGAAACAGTTATCAAAAAACTTCCAACAAACAAAAGCCCTGGGCCAGATGGCTTCACAGGCAAATTCTGAACATTCAAAAAAGAACTAACTCCTATTCTTCTCAAGCTATTGCAAAAAAATTGAAGAGGCGGGAAGACTTCCAAGCTCCTTTTATGAAGTCAGCATAATTTTTTTTCTAAACCAGGCAAAGACAACATAAAGAAAGAAAACTATAGACCAATACTCTTAGTGAATTTAGATGCTAAAATCCTCAATAAAATATTAGCAAATCAGATCCAGCAACACATGAAAGAAAACATAAATCATGATCAAATGAGATTTATTCTGGGGAGGCAAGGATGGTACAATATTCACAAATCAATCAATGTGATTCATCACATAAACAAAAGGAAAGAGAAAAACCACATGATAATATCAATAGATGCAGAAAAAGCATTTGATAAAATCCAGCACCCATTTATGATCAAAACTCTCAACAAAGTGGGAATGCAGAGAACATACTTCACCATAATAAAGGCCATCTATGACAGACCAACTGCCAATATCATACTCAATGGATGAAAATTAAAAGCAATCCCCTTAAAATTGAGAACAAGGACAGGGTGCCCCCTTTCACCGCTCTTATTCAACATAGTTCTGGAAGTCCTAGCCACAGCAATCAGACAAGAAGAAGAAATAAAAGGCATTCAAATTGCAAAAGAAGAAGTAAAACTATTATTCTTTGCTGATGTGATACTGTACATAGAAAACCCTAAAGTCTCAGTCTAAAACCCACTGGACATAATAAATCAATTCAGCAAGGTGGAAGGATATAAAATTAATATTCAGAATCATAGGCATTTTTATACACCAACAATGAACAGTCTGAAAGAGAAATTAAGAAAACAATCCCCTTCACTAGTGCAACAACAACAACAAATTAAAGTACCTAGGAGAAAATTTAACCAAGGAATGTAAAGATTTATACTCAGAAAATTATAAAACATTGATAAAAGAAATCAAGGAAGTACAAACAAGTGGAAGCATATACAGTGTTCATAGATATGAAGAATAAACATTATTAAATGTCTATATTACCCAAAGCAATTTATGAATTCATGCTATTCTTATTAAAATACCAATTGCATACTACAAAGATATAGAACTAATATTCCAAAAATTTATATGGAACCAAAAGAGAACACAAATAACCTCTGCAATATTGAAAAAAGAAGAATAATGTTGGGGTATCAAAATTTCTGATATCAAGTTATACTGCAAGGCCATTGTACTCAAAACAGCTTGATACTGGCATAAGAATAGGCATATAGATCAATGGAACAGAACAGAGAACCCAGAAATAAACCCACACCTTTATGGACAATTGACATTTGACAAAGGAGGTAATAGCATACAAATGGAGTAAAGATAGCCTTTTTAACAAATGGTGTTGAGAAAATTGGACAGGTAACTGCAAAAAAATGAAACTAGACCACGTTTACACCATTCACAAAAATATACTCAAAATGGACAAAAGCCTTAAATGTAAGTCATGAAATCATAATCATCTTTGAAGAAAACATAGGCAGTAAATTCTCCGACATCTCTCGCAGTAATATATTTGCTGATTTATCTCCACATGCAAGTGAAATAAAGGATAAAATGAACAAATGGGACTATATCAAGCTAAAAAGCTTTTGTACAGCTAAGGACAATATAAACAAAATAAAACGACAAAGCACACAATGGGAGAACATATTCAATAATACGTGAGATAAGGGATTAATGACCAAAATTTATAAAGAACTTGTAAAACTCAACACCAGGAAGGTAAACAATCCAATTAAAAAGTGGGCAAAAGAAATGAATAGACACTTCTCCAAAGAGGACATACAGATGGCCAATAGACAGATGAAAAAATGCTCAACATCACTAATCATTAGAGAAATGCAAATTAAAACCACAATGAGATACCACCTCACACCAGTCAGAATGGTGCTCATTAACAAAAAATCACATAATAAGTGCTGGTGAGGATGTGGAGAAAAGGAGCCCTCCTGCACTGCTGGTGGGAATGCAGAGTGGTTCAACCACTGTGGAAAACAGTATGGAGATTCCTCAAAAAGTTAGAAATTGAACTGCCTTTTGACCCAACCATCCCACTTTTAGGAATATTACTAAGATTACCAAGTCACTGATTCAAAAGAATAAATGCACCCTCATTTTTATGGCAGCATTGTTACAATAGCCAAATTCTGGAAACAGCCTAAGTGTCCGTCAGCGGACGAGAAGATCAAAAAGCAGTGGTACATATACACAATGGAATACTACGCAGCCTTGAAAAAAAAGGGAATTCTATGTTTTGCAACAACATGGATGAACCTGAAAACTAGTATGATAAGTGAAATAAGCCAGGCAGAAAAAGAAAAATATATGACCTCACTTATTTGAGGAATATAATGAACAATGTGAACTGAGGAACAGAATACAGGCAAAGGCAGTATCAACGGGACTAGAGGGAAAGGGGAGAAAAAGATGGGAGCAGAGAAGGAAAAGAGATTAGTAAAATTATATACACATAACACAGCGTTACAGAGAGCAGAAGAGCAAATCCTGGAGGGAAGGGAAGGCTTCGGAGGGAGGGGGCAAGGGGGATGTCAAGGGGAACATGGGGGTGGAGAGACATTTGAATCTATGTAAACAACAATAAACTAAAATCAATATAAATTAAAAACAAAACAAAACTGGTTGATTCCCCGTTAGCTGCCAAAATGGGCAAGTTGTCACTGTGCCTACAACCAACCCCTGAAATAGTGTCCTGCCACCTGAGATGGAAACTCCACTACTTCAATTAGCAAAACAACTGTGCCATAGCTTGCCTTTCTAAGCAGAACTTTAGAGGTCTGATTTACTCTGTTAAAACATTGCTACCTCAGAGTACCCCAGGGCTCTGAAGAAAGTTGGCAATTGTTTCCTAGGTATTCTGAGAATTACGGTCTGGAATTTCCCCCAAATATTTTCTTTAATTTATTTTCTTTCCACCAAAGATGATTTTGCACTTTATTCATTCCTGTTAGACTACCAAACTCTTTCTCAGGCACCTGAATACATATGGGGTGAAGGGACAGCAGTTTCTCCTTCAGAGGAACAGCACTGCTAGAGCCACTTTTTCTCCCACTGTGAGATGCACTGAATTCACCTTCTTCTTGGGACAAGCATACAAATTAGCAATGTGGGCCTGATTGTCGTATCTAATGACAAAAATCAGATTTGTCACTGGTGTCACATAATGTGTTCAGGAATCAATATGAATCTATTACAGGTCACATATGGAAAGTCAAGCATAATAAAAATTCTGTAATTTATTCAGCATAACCTCAGAAAAATATAATTATTTTTTCTACACATTTTAAAAAAATTCAATAGCTTTCTTTAAAAAAAAAAGATTACCCCATAGGCCTACTGATTGAATTAAATCCAAACATTATGAAACATCTTAGTAAATATTAACACAGAAGATGCAATATGCTAAGAGAAAGAAAGCTTTCAATTCCAAGGATTTTCTTATTGTGGTAGTGGAAGTGGTGATGGCTTAAATATTTTTAGTATCCTGGAAAGATAAAAGAAACAGCTTTGTTTGGTTTCTCGAATAAAATTAATATTATCATTATCAATGTCTTGTGGTAATGACCATATTTTGAGAGGAGAATTTCTCAGTAATTTTTATAAATGTATGTATCATTTTTTGGCCAAATAATTTACCTACTTTATGCTCAACTGTTTTTAAAATGTTTAATTTTTACATTTCCCAAAGAAATATCTTATCAGATAAAATGCTAAAATGACAAATTGAGAAGCAAAAATTTCAACTGCCTATCTAACTTGATATGGTGAGTTTATTCTGTTTTTAATTGACCAGGGGAAAGAAGTTTCTTTGTAAAATCTAATCACCTCCCAATCACTTATGAAACTTGCTTTGTATATTAGGGAAATATCCAAAAACAGAAATTCATAAGCCAAGGAGGAGCTCAGAGGAATTAATGCTGCTATCCCACTCGTAAGACCCTTTATAGATGTAATCCAACGACAGTCTCAAAAGGGGACCTCTAACAAGCATTATGTCAGAGCAAAATGTACCTGTGTGTGTGTGTGTTTAAGTAAAGATGAAAAGGTCCACTCTAATTACTCTACTGTAGTAAATAAAAGAACGCTTCAAAGAAATACTGAAGGATACTGGCAGTCAGCCAAATATATTTAACGGTTAGTGGTGCAAGTGGAGTCTTGCTGCCTTGTTTTTAACAGTGGTTTAAAGAACTTCACTCTCTTCTCAGTCACTTAAACCCCTACCATTTGCACACCATTTCTGTTTTCTTACCTAGAATACAAGGCAGCCATCACCCATGCCCAAGTCTTGTCATGATAGAGGAGAACTAAGGAAATGCAACTTCCACTAAGGGTTTCCTTTTCAATTTGTCACGGTCACGCTATTCAACTAGGAACAAATCTGCAATCCATTAAACATTTTCTTCCTGCATTAATAGTCAGAAAAAATAATTATATTTTTAAGCCATTCCTATTATTGCTTTTTTTCCAGTTGGGAAATGTTCTGAAAAGGCTGTTTCTGGATAGCTACATGTAAAGTCAATTAGACAAAGAAAATAACTGTGAACAAAGAAAATAACTCTAAAGGAGTGTACAGGTTTGAAGTCCTATTCCTGGAGAGAGTGGAGGGTGGCCACAGTAAAGGGGATAAGGCATTTGACATCTGTGATACCGTGAGCTCACTCGCACAGATTGACCAGTTCAGTAAAATAAAATCCAAACTAACCAATCCCTTGCTTTTGAAACATTTCAAATTTATTGAGGATAGAAGCTGTAATTTTTTCCTGCCCTTGAATTGCATTTCTACTGGAAAGAAAAAGTGAATCAAACTTTCTGTCTAAAATTACATGGCTGCTTTCAGGAACACCTGAGAATTTAAGCCTTCCAATAGACACATTTACACAATTACCCTGGTTTCCTTCACAAGAGTTTGGACAGAATCAAGTAACCATATTAGATACAGGTACTCATTTTAAAACTGCGCCTCTGCCCTTGGCTTTTTAGCTAGTTCCAAAATATGTGATATTTTATGATTTGGTATTTTCAGAGCTTGCATAAATTATAGAGTTTTAGGTCTGTAGGAAGCCTTATTTTGCATCTAATTAAAATTCTTCAATTTCCAGATTAGGAAACTAGAGCCAAAGAGATTAAATGATTTGATCCACTTACGATGACAGCTAACTAGTGACAGAGTGAGAACTGGAACATAATCAATTTTTTCTGGTAACAAAAAAAAAATCAAGCAAAATACATTTCCTCCCATAACTAACCTCATGTTTTATTTTCCAAATTTGACAGACATATAACATGCTAAAAATAGCTGGAATTCACCAATATTTTGTCTATATTCAATTTCTATATTTATGTATTTATATGTGAACTTTGTATTTATTAAAGTAAACATATGCATATTTATGCAGGTGACTCAAAGTTTCAGTCACAAAAAAAAAGAATATTTTAAAGGCAAAAATCTTTCCTTGCAATATATCTTATTTTATTTTAATTTTTAAGACTTTATTCACTTTACAGAGGGGAGAGAGAGAGAGAGAAGGGGGGAGGAGCAGGAAGCATCAACTCCTATATGCACCTTGACCAGGGAAGCCCAGGGTTTCAAACCAGTGACCACAGCATTCCAGGTTGATGCTTTATCTACTGCACCACCACAGGTCAGGCCTCAGTATATCTTAAAGTGTTAAGTGCTTCCGCGCTCTGGGATTCATTATGTTGTCTTTAAAAGTATGTCTTAGTACTATCCTAACATATAATAACCATCCTTCTATTTCAAGTATGGGAATTTATTTTCTTTAACAAATAAATATCAGAGAGGTATTATGATTGGTTATATTACAGTGACATAAAACTTAATAGCAGAGAAGCCACTAGAAAACATTTTATGTACATAACTTTAGTAGGTATAGTACTTTTCAGTTTTCAAAGGATTTTCAATTTGGAAGCAACTAAGATTCCAATAGCTTTGACAATCAGATTCTAGACTTTTGTCTCTTAGTGGTATTTTTTTTTTTTTGTTATTAGAAATTTGAAGATTATCAGTTTATGGGAAAACTATTATTTTTTATGCAATTTTTAAACATATACAGTGGGCATGTCTTGCTTTTGACTACCTGGCTGTTCTTCCTTCTGACAATAGTACCTTGATTTTCTCCTCTGAATTTGTGCAATTCTGGACATCTAACCTCCCTGCTCCCACTACCATTATCGTAACCATTCTTTCTTCCACTAGCTCTGTGTAAATATGACCCAGATCTAATCATAGTGCCCCCTCGTCAAAGGTGATTGGCTTGGAGATAGGCACAGAATGAAGTCATTCATTAAGATTGAACCTTAGGACTTTCACTGGAACTATCATGAAAGAGGCTTTTTCTACTAGAAATTACAAAGCTTAGAGGACATGGGTTTAGAGTAGCCATTTTACCATTTTATAAGGAGACCTTGCCTGAAAAAAAAAAAAAAAAAAAAAAAAAAACCACACAAGGAAAGTGGAGTAGAGAGAAAGCTACTGATGCTTTTAGTTACCTACATCTTAGATCCAGTCATGCCTGAATACAGTCTACCATTGACATTTCAGTGATGTGTCAGCAAGTACGTCCACTCTACTACACCCCTGCCTTTACTTGTTTTTACTTTGTTTAAATCAGTGTGAGTTGGGTTTTAGTCTCTTAGAGCTAAAAGACCTTTAGCTACTATCAAACAGCAGATGCTCAAACTGGAAAGTGACAGAAATCTTTGACTTTGTCCCTTGAACTAATTTTATCCATTTAAATAGAGATAGCAAACAGTAAAAGTTCAAGTAATTGGGGTTTCAAATTCTGAACTCTGAAAGATTTATCAATCTATATCTGACCTCTGCCCACAGCCTTCAGAGGTTTTACTCTCCGACCTGGCATTCTGGCACTTGAGAATCCCAGAAAAATCCTTAAAATATATACAAACTACAAAAAACAAGCAATTTTTTTTTTTTGGTAGAGTGGTGGTAATTATTGTCACAAACTATAATTCATTGAGCTTTCTAAAACTGTCTCAACGGTTTAAAAAATGTCAAAACACATTTCATATAATCCATGTTTACAACAGATATATAATCCATTTCTGACATATTTTTTAAATGATACAAAATATTGTTATTAGTCATATCAATAACACTGAGTTCCTATGGAAAGTTGTAAAGGCTCCCTGCAGCAAGGATTCTGTTCTGAATGTTGATAATTGTTCCAACTTGAAAGAAAGCAGGAGCCTGGATTCTGTTTGTCATGACTAGTGAAAATTTAAAGATGTTCAACTGCATTTTTCTTATCACAAGTTTTAATTAATTTGGAAAGGTAACATTATATATAAACTTATGCATTAGTGATTATGGGGAAAGAGTTTAATTTTCTTTTATTTTTTGAATTAATGAATTTATTTTTAATTTATTAGGATGACATAGTTCTCCAAACCATACAGGTTTCAAGTGCACAACTCAATATAACACCATCTGCCCACTGCATCCTGCCCCTCTACCCTGAGCAGTCTCTCTCCATCCCCACTTGCCCAACTTTGCTCTCCTCTCCCTACCTTCACCCCTGCTTTCCCTCTGGCTATTGCCACCTTATTGTCTGTATATATGTGTTATGTATATTTGTTTTTTGGCTAATCCTTTCACCTTTTTCATCCTGTCCCCTCACCTCCCTTCCTCTGACAGCTGTCCATCTGTTCCACGTGTCCATGTCTCTTTTTCTGTTTGTTTGTTTTTTTATAGTTTATTGTGTACATTAAAGTTCACATATAAGTGAGATTATATGGTATTTGTCCTTCTCTGACTGGCTTATTTCACTTAGTATAAGAATCTCCAGGTCCCTCCATGCTGTCACAAAAGGCAAGATTTCCATTTTTTATGGCCATGTATATAGTATTGCATTGTGTAAATACACAACAGCTTTTATATCCAGTCATCCACTGATGATCACTTGGGCATCCAGATCTTGGCTATTGTAAATAATGCTGCAATGATCATGGGGATGTATATATTCTTTTAAATTAGTGTTTCGTGATTCTTAGGATATATTTCCCAAAGAGGGAGAGCTAGGTCAAATGGCAAAAACATTTTTTTAAATTTTTTATTTATTCATTTTAGAGAGGAGAGGGAGAGACAGAGAGAGAGAAGGGGAGGAGGAGCTGGAAGCATCAACTCCCATATGTGTCCTGACCAGGCAAGCCCAGGGTTTCGAACCGGCGACCTCAGCATTTCCAGGTCGACACTTTATCCACTGCACCACCACAGGTTAGGCGCAAAAACATTTTTTGAGGGAACTTCATACTGTTTTCCACTGCATGAGTCTTCATTTCTACCAGCTGTGCAGGTGGTCTTCCTTTCCTCCACACCCTCACCAGCACTTGGTGTTTGTTGATGATAGCCATTCTGGCAAATGTTAAATGATTTTAATTCAAAGTGAATTAAAACCTTATTGTTTTTTAATTTGCATCTTTCTGATAATTAGTGATTGAGTATTTTTTCATATGCCTATTGCCATCCGTATGTCCTCTTTGGAGAAGGGTCTATTCATGTCCTTTGTCCATTTTTTAATTGGACTGTTTGCCTTTTTGGTGTTGAGTTTTATAAATTCTTTATAAATATTGATCATTAACCACTTGTCAGATGCATGAGCAAATATGTTCTCCTATTCAGTGGGTTGCTTTTTAATTTTGTTGATGGAGTCTTTTGCTATTCAAAAGATTTTAATTTGATGTAGTCCCATTTGTTTACTTTTTCTTTTATTTCACTTGCCAGAGGAGATATATTTTTTATTCCTCTGCTTCCCATTAACTGAATAGTTAGCCCAAACAGAAGCATAAGAGAATAAGCATTTCCAAGTGTGATCTGTGAAGCTGGCAACAAGAACGTAAAAGACAAGTGTCTTACTCAACAAGAAGGATTTATCAGCTCTGTAAGAATGCTTTATCAGGAAACACAAGTATTTTAGTCATAATATTTTAGGGTTTTTAAAAATAAAGTTATGGGCCCTGGCTGGTTGGCTCAGTGGTGGAGCGTCGGCCTGGCATGCAGAAGTCCCGGGTTCGATTTCCAGCCAGGGCACACAGAAGAAGCGACCATCTGCTTATCCACCCCTCCCCCTCTCCTTCCTCTCTGTCTCTCTCTTCCCCTCCTGCAGCAGAGGCTCCATTTGGAGCAAAGATGGCCCAGGCGCTGGGGATGGCTCCTTGGCCTCTGCCCCAGGCACTAGAGTGGCTCTGGTCGCAACAGAGCGAGGCCCCAGAGGGGCAGAGCATCGCCCCCTGGTGGGCAGAGCGTCACCCCTGGTGGGTGTGCCAGGTGGATCCCGGTCGGGCGCATGCGGGAGTCTGTCTGACTGTCTCTCCCCGTTTCCAGCTTCAGAAAAATACAAAAAAAAAAAAAATAATAAAATAAAATAAAAATAAAGTTATGTTTCCAGAAAAGTGAAAGTCATGTGTATCTAATTTTACAATTTTAACAAGCTTATAATAATATTTTAATATATCTGATGTAAAAAAAATAGTTACTATAATTCTATTCATGCATTGTGCTAAGGTTCCTCATCTTCTCAAATGCCTGGTAATGAAAAATATTTTGGTATTCATGACATTGTTATTTTCCTTATGCTCTCCCCATCCTCATTTGCAGGAGTAAATTTAACAAAGTCACAGTTCTTGGGTCTCACATCATAATGTGATTTAACTTAAAAATGTGTAGAAGATGGAATATGGAAACTGGTATAACAGATAGTAAACCGAACAGATATGACTCATATATTCTGTCATATGTTGTAATATTTTAATGTTTCTGAGAGCATAAGTTTGAGGTAATTCTAAGGTTTATTTTATCAAAAGCAATAAAATATAAGTGACCTTAACAAGAAAAAGCTGTCACCTCACTTTGAATTATTTTAGCTAGTAATTATGTCTTATAAAAAGATACCATTATTGCCTGACCAGGCGGCAGCACAGTGGATAGAGCATTGGACTGGGATGAAGAGGACCCAGGTTTGAAGCCCTGAGGTCACTGGCTTGAGCATGGGATCATAGACATGACCCCAAGGTTGCTAGTTTGAGTCCAGAGGTCGCTGGCTTGAGCAAGGGGTCACTTGCTCTGCTGTAGCCTCCCGGCCAACGCACATCTGAGAAAACAATCAATGAATAACTAAGTTGCCACAACAAAGAATTAATGCTTCTCATCTCTCTCTCTTCCTGCCTGTCTGTCCTTGTTTGTCCTTCTCTCTGTCTCTGTCTCTCTAGCTAAAAAAAAGATACCATTATTTTAAAATATAAAAGTATCATACCTACATAGTCTTTCTAGTTTAGAAATTATTTAACACTTCCAGAAAATCTTCCAAAATAGGTAAAAGAAACATTACCCCTTCTCTATTGAATAAAAAAAGAATCTTAAGTCAGGCAGCTGGTAAATGTGAGATCTGGGTATTTTGAATGACTTCATACATTTGGATTGGTTACCAGAAAGCACCCAATGCAAAGAATTTCTTATTTAGACATCAGTCCAGGGTATTTCCTGTGTAACCACCAATATCATGACAAAATAGCCAAATCTGGGTCCAGGTATCTCTACTAAAATCTTAAGATGAAGTTTGAAGAGAAAGAATTAATGTATTAAAGTCAAAAGAATGCCATAGAGGCAAGGTCTAGAATGTTGGCTCTCTACATTCTCCAAGCTGTTGCCTGTCATGATATGCTTGCCAATATCAGCACTCTATCTCCCCTACAGACATGACTCCAAAACTATTTTTAGTGCATGAATAGCTCTATCCTACTTAATCAGTAAAACCTAGTATTTTATGCATACTATGAAACCAAATAAGCAATGTACAACATAGACATAACTCTTAATGAATAAACAAACTTTTCTCACCAGGACCATGTCTCTGGGAAGGGTTCTGAAGAGGTGACAAAAACCTCAAAAAGGGAATAACCAAATGGAGAGTGATTGGGTCTAATCAGTCTCTTAAAGATTTCTGTGACCCACCATGAAGGGAAATAGCAGAATAAGCCTCTGCCCTTACAAACTTAGGAGAAAGAGCTCAAGTTCCAGTGAGATGGGGTGTTCACATTAAGGATTTTCTTAGGAAAGTGACTTTTCTGAAATAATGGCCAAGGGCCAATTCTGCACATAGTCTAGAACTGTTCAAGATCTCCAGAATCAGATAAAACCCCAGGGAAAACTGAGTGTAGGGAAACCCCAAATTAACTGTGATTAAATCTGCTTCCTGTTGAAATTGGCCCTCAGAATGAAATCAAATTGATTAGTAAAATATGAAAAGTGTGTATCTTACACACCTGAGATGTTGATTGAAATTTATACTCACTAGAAAAACATAGCTTACTTAGGAAGTCAAGGAACTATATGACTACACTTAAAATGAAGAATTTCAATAAAATATTGCTAAGGCAACAGAAAAAATAAAACCGTCTCATACTTTTATATCCTTCATTCCTTTTTGTTTTTCTACATGAGTTGTATGAATATGTTTTATGCATAAACTTAATTTACTCAACAAATATTCATTAATGACTTCTTATGTATAAGGTGCTATACTAGACACTGTGAGAAATACAAAGAAATATACAACATACAGTCTTTTCCCTCAAGTGAGTTATAATCTAAATTGAGACAGGGAAAAAAATTAAGCCATAATTTAGTATACTGGCGCTGTGCCAAATAAACCATAGCCATGATAGAAGTTTTATGAATTTAAACTATTAAGAAATCAGTATATAAAGAAAACTTCACAGAGAAATGTTTTTTCAAACAGTGGATAAAGACACATGGGTAGTCACAAAATCATTTCAAGGCACTATGAGTAAGATTTAAACTGGATAGGATAGAGGAGAGTACAGATAGAGTAGTGCAGGAAAAATACAATAGGAAATGGAAAAATGATGTCAATATCACTAACAGGGACATCTAGAATAATCCCAATTACAATATTTTTTCTTTGACATCTGAAGGCTAATTTCCATTAGAATTAATCAACTGAAATATATCACTTCTCTAAAATGACTTTTTAGTAATGAATTTATAGCTTTGATATATATTTTTAGTGCCCTTTGAAATGATTTCTTTTTTTTCCAAGAGCATCCAGGTAATTCAGTAAAACCAAATTTACATTCACATAACACACACACACACACACACACACACACACACACACACACACACAATTGCTTTTGGGTTAGATCTAGATGAAAGTCAATGTAATACCCTCCGTCTGCATACCTGCAGTAATTCTTACAACCTCAATTCCTATGGCTCAACAGAAAAATTTCCCAAATTCTTCGCTGTGACTTACAGGAATTACTTCTATCTGCTTCCAAAACAAAGCTTCCCAGAGAGCTGGCAGAACAGGAAGAAGTAACACTGATGCTTTCTATGAGCACTTAGACTCTTTACAAACTCTATATTCCATGCAAAAAGTCTGCTGTTAGGGCCTGCCCTTTACCCAAGTTGTCTAGTAATTAGAATTCTTTTCAGCAGGAGAAAATGCCATAACTCTTGAGCAGAAAAGGAAATTGGAAGGGTTCCAGAACCTTTTCACTATTGGCTCAACTGGTAGACATAATGTTTCTATCTTTAGCTAGAGGTGATTATATAAAGTTTGAGTCAGGAAAAGAAAAATATTTATTATTATTTTTATGCCTTGCAGTAATTATTCTTAAAACCCCAAGGATCAACCAGCGAAGGGAACTCTAGCAGTTTACTCATAATGCCCAGAGGTAAGTCATGCATATAAAATGCATATCTTGAAAAAGAATATAAAGATATTTTTATAAGAAGAAATCAAAGCTAATCAGTACTTTTCTGCCTGTCTCCAACCCCCATGTGTGAGACTAAGATATCATTTCAAATTAAGGCATTTAAGAAGCAACTATTGATGTACAGAGACTGGATTCATTTTGAATTTGTTTTCTGATAGTTGACAACAGACCAAATTGATTCTTGCCATATATATGCACAGCCTCTGGTCTGATGTCTGGAACTGTTTTATTTTATCATACCTCAGAACATCACTAAGTGATTTAATAGACTTTTCTCCAGATAAGAGAAGTCTGCTCAATACCAGGTTAAAGAAGTTTTTGTGGTTGTTCCCTCTACATACATCTCTTTACTTTTAAACAATCATATAAACCTCTATTCTTCAAACAACCATGGTAAATTTCTTAAATTATTTCTGGTGGGTACTTTGTGCAATCCCTTTTAGTCTCTTCACCATTTTTATAGATGTAATCAATTATTTCAGTCAATCTAAGTACAATGCCAAGTTTCCAGAATTTCTAGCACAATTTTAACTACCAGCTTAGGGTTTTATTCAGTATGAGCATAAAAGTTATTATATTCTAATTGCTTGTGATTGCTACTACATTGAGATTTATTTTTGTTGGTTATTTCAAGAGACTGTTAAAACGAGTTTAGTGACTTCATCTTGGTTTTCCTGATTGATTCTATTATTAGGACTGTGAAAGCCTGGGGTCTTTGGGCTTTCTTAACATCTTGAACAATTTTTAAACAGTTTGGGTTTGGCAAAACCTATTTTGCCAAGAACATTACACCTTAATTTTTAAAAACCATGTGCATGTTAAGGAAAATGTAAACCATATGTTTCTAATTTCTCTGTATTCATCAAAATGTTTCGTAAGAATCACTTGATTTCCAAGAAGCCTTATGAGCCTTCTCTGTAAGACCTTTTAAGTTATTTTCTTTTAAAACAGGAAGTTACTTCTACCAAGGATAAAGTTATTTAGATACCAACTGTTTCAAAAAACTCATGAACCAACAACATATTTTATATGATTCTCAGACATCTTTACTGAATGAAGTGGTAGCCAAAAATCAAGAACCAAGCTATAAGAGAACCAAAGCAAATTAAGAAACATTTTTTGAATATACGTATGTTTTCTGAATTCACATACATCGAAATTCTTGGTTATAGATTTTCTATTTGACAAGAATGCATGCTTCAAAAAGAGTTTGTTATGAATAAGTCTTTGTTGTCCTAAAAATATATTTTAGAGTACTATTTGAGTATCTGGTTTCAACATGTTACAGATTAGTGTTTCTGGTGTATCTAAAAATTTTAATTCAGTTTATTTTTATTTTAAAGGTTATATCTCTAATTTCTTTTAAAAAATAGAATATTAACAAACCTAAACATGTATATTATTGCATAAGTATGAAGATATAAAAACAAAGTTTGATCAGTCTCAGGGGACTGTTGGCAAGGAAGGCACAAATATCAGAGAAACTAAGAACTAATGAGAAATAAATTTGAATATCTTAAGAAGAAGGTAAGAAGAAGTTTAAACTTATTTCAAAAGTAATGTACACATTTTTAAATTTTAATTTTTACACAAAGTACACTTCATGTGTTTACTTTTTTTATTTTTTAAAACTAAAAATATATGTTTTAAAATAATAGAAATATACATTTCATTCTATATAATGTTATTAAGATCCATCCATGTTGTTGTAAATGATCCGATGAAATAAGTAAATCATAAAAAACTAAGAACTGCATAATTCCATACATAGGTGGGGCATAAAAACGAGACTAAGAGACATGGACAAGAGTGTGGTGGTTACCGTGGAGGGGGGAGGGGCGGGGCACAAAGAAAGACAGATAGAAGGTGAAAGAATACAATTTGACATTGGGTGATGGGTATGCAACATAAACAAATGTCAAAATAACCTGGAGATGTTTTCTCTGAACATATGTAACTTGATTTATTCTTTTTTTTTCTTTCAGAGACAGAGAGAGAGAGTCAGAGAGAGGGACAGACAGGGACAGACAGACAGGAACAGAGAGATGAGAAGCATCAATCATTAGTTTTTTGTTATGCACTGAGACACCTTAGTTCTTAATTGATTGCTTTCTCATATGTGCCTTGACTGCAGGCCTTCAGCAGACCGAGTAACCCCTTGCTCAAGCCAGTGACCTTGGGTCCAAGCTGGTGAGCTCTGCTCAAACCAGATGAGCCCACGCTCAAGCTGGCGACCTCGGGGTCTTGAGTTTGGGTCCTCGGCATCCTAGTCCAATGCTCTATCCACTGTGCCACCACCTGGTCAGGCTGTACCCTGATTTATTAATGTCACCCCATTAAAATTAATAAAAAAATTAGTTAAATCCAATTTGCTTATTTTTCTAGAGAAAATAAAAGCTTAGAGAAGTAATATATATATATATATATATATATATATATATATATATATATATATATATATATATATATAGTGACTGAATTTTTTTTTTAAACAATTTCTGCCATTTTAGTTTGGGTGTATATTTCTATGTGATGTTTTTCTTCTAAGTTCTACATCTCAATGTAACACAACTGCCACCAAGGAAAAAAAGAATAAGAAGGACCATCATAAATTTTATTGGAATAAAATTCAAAATATGTAGAAACATGGCTGCTCCAAGCTTGGGGCACATACAACCTTACACTTTGGTTACTTCTAGAGCTGGAGGAGAACCTCAGAAAATTCACAAAATGTAGTAAATTAATGGTAAGAATGGGACAAGGTGAAGGCATTTTTAAAAATATGACTCTTTAATCTGAAAAGACAAAAAGAAGGCCAGTCATAATTAAACCCTTTAGGTAGTACTAATATTCATGTATGTCCTCGTGCCTTCTGACCATCCAGAGTATGATCGTACAAAAATTTTTATTTAAAAATGTGTAATACAACATTTAAAAAAGGGAAATTCTGTTCTTTTTGTTTCCATAAATTGGTTCTCAAACAAACATGATTTTAAGTTAATAAAACTGTAACTGAAACTAACTTTGTTTTGAAAAAATACTCACTCCCAGGTGTCAGCGAGCATGAAAAAACTCACTATTCAAGGGTTAAAGTTTTTTATTTATTTTTTTATTTATTGATTTTTAGAGAGGAGGGGAGAGAGAGAGAAGGAGAGAGAGAAAGGGGAGGAGCAGGAAGCATCAACTCACATATGTGCCTTGACCAGGCAAGCCCAAGGTTTCAAACCGGCAACCTCAGTGTTCCAGGTCGACGCTTTATCCCACTACGTCACCACAGGTCAGGCGGGTTAAAGTTTTTTAAATTGTGAAGAGAATATAAGAGAATATTCAGATACTGTTTTGTTCCTTAAGGATTAAATAAATTCATAAAACAAATAATACACAATAGACTGTCTGCATGTTTAAAATAGTAAATGTCAGAGTAATGGCGTGGTAGGAAGTGATACCGATAAATCTCCCCCAAAACTCAACAAGATCTTCAACAAGAAACAGGAAAACCTATCCTTGGAGCCTCCAGATTTTTTGCAATACATCCAAAGGTATGGTCGAGCAAAAAATTGGCTAAATATATAATCAAACCCCGAAGGAAACAGGGAATAAGAAATGCTCCGCCTTCCTCACTAACCTAAACAGGGTGGCTTTCACTGGGAACTGAGAATATAGAAACTGAGGCATGCAAAGGGGATGAATAGATCCAGGCCACGGCACAAATGGCCAAACCAGGCTGTAGCACAGAGATCCAAGCCGAGGAAAAACTGTTCCTGTGGCAACCCGGGCAATACAAGCTAACACTCACGTCAAACCCAGACAAAGACAGACAAGTGGGGCAGCCATTTTCCCCGATCTCCTGGTTGGCGTGCACAGATAGTGGGCGAGAGATTCCTTCCAAAGCCCCGAAAGTGTGCGCCCGTGTTGTCCCACAGAGAGGCAGAGTCAGAGGCCTTTGTGTGGGCCGAAAGCGGAACCTCCAGGCTGCCCCAGCGACCTGGGAAAGCCGCGCATGGAGAGGGCGCGAGAAATAATTCCAACACTGGAACTTTTCCATGTGGGAGGGGGAATTCACTCAGAGGGTGAGGCGGCTGGCCTGATATCCTGGTCCGCGTGCATGGAGAGTAAGCAAGAGATTCCTCCGAGTGCCTCGGCAGTGCCTGCCCATGTTATCCCACAGAGGAGCAGAATCAGGGGCCTTTGAGTGGGCCAAAAACCGGAATCTCGAGCCACCCCAGCACCTTGAAAAAGCCACACCCGGGGACGGAGCAAGAGCCAATTCCAATGCTGGAACATTTCCGTGTGGGTGGGGGTTTCACTCAGAGTGTGAGACAGCTGGCCTGATATCCTGATCTGCATGCGCAGATAGTGGGCAAGAGATTCCTCCAAGTGCCTCGGCAGTGTGCACCTGTGTTATCCCACAGAGTGGCAGAGCCAGAGGTCTTTCAGTGGGCAGAAACCCCATCTGATTATGCTAGCAGCTCTGACTGACTGAGCCTTACCCAGAGCCCTGTGCTGAGTGGGAATAGAGTTGCCAGCTCTTTGAGCCTCTTACTATCAAGGCAGAGGCAGCAGCAACACCATAGCTGGATTATCAGGCTACTAATTGAGGAAGGAAAGACTAGGAGAAAGGCTCCAGGAACATGGACTCTCTCACTGGCGGAGCCTATAAATGCTAATGAGCCTCGACTGCCAACGAGACTGAAGCACAATACACAACATCGCCATAGAGACTTATCAACTGCAAACCTCTACCTGAGCGTGCCAAAGGGGCAGAACCCAAGGTACAGAGTCACCGACCAGGAAGAGGGAGAGAAAAGAAAAAGCAAGAAGATAACCTCTCAAAATCAAGAATAATACGCAGACTTTATAGCCTATCCCATTTTATTATATTTGTTCGTTTGTTTCTCTGATCTTCATTCTTGATATTTTTTATTCCTCCTCCAATTTGGTCATTTAACTCTCTGCTGGTCTTACTCTTCCCACTCCTTGAACTACACTACCCATAAGTGTTACATCTCCCATTACTTTTCTTTCCTCTTCCTTTCTCTCTATGAGGGTTGCACTCCAAAACCCTTAACTCTCTCTCTCTCTCTCCTCTTTTTTCTTTTTTCTTCTTTTAGTGGTTTCCTCTTTTTTCTCTCTCTCTTTCTTTTCTCCCTCTATATTAGTTTCTCCCTTTCTCCTTTATGTCTCCTCTCATTCAAACCTCAATAATGAACAATATCTTATCTGGGACTCAAACTTATGTTTGTGGCATTTGGGGTTTTTTTACTTCACCTTTTTAACACACTAGCAGTGCTCCCATCCCTGGCTCTCCATTTTATCTAGTTCTTGTTCCACTAAATACATTAGTAATTTTTTAATCTGTCCCCCCATTTTTCTGTTTCCCTCTTATTCCTCTCATCATAAATCTTAGTCAACCAACACATAAAAGCAAATCATTTTATTCCTGACCCTTTTTTTTTCTTATTTACTTTTTCTGGGTCCATACGCCCTTTTTTTTTCTTTTCTTTTCTTTTGCCCCTTTATTACTTCTCCCCAATTCAGGCCCTCCATTACAGGCATTGCTTCTTCTATTTAGTACAATATAATTCATAGTTCACCACAAGATTTTCTCAAGAAAGAGGGGAGAGGAGAGGAGAGAAAAAGGGAGGGGAAGGAATAATTTCTTTTTTTTTTTAATTTTTATTTTGTTTTTCTTTATTTCATTATTAATTTAAAAAAAACCAACTCTTTTTGATTTTTTATTTTTTTAACTTTTTATTCTTTATTAAATCTCATTAATACTATCAACAAAACCACCCTCAGATGCCATTAAGGAAGAGAAAAACAAATATCATGGATAAAAAAGAAAGAGAGGTAACAGAGCTAGATGAGGAAAAATCTATGGAGAAAAAATTTAATATATTGCCAACCTTGGAGCTAAATGACAGAGAATTTAAGATAGAAATCCTAAAAATCCTCTGAGATATACAAGAAACACAGAAAGGCAATTTATGGAGCTCAAAAAACAACTCAATGAACACAAAGAATATATTTCCAAGGAAATTGAAACTATAAAAACAAATCAAACAGAGATGAAAAACTCAATTCATGAGCTGAAAAACAAGGTAACAAGCTTAGCTAATAGAACAGGCCAGATAGAAGAGAGGATTAGTGAAATAGAAAATAAGTAACTTGAGGCACAACAGAGAGAAGAAGAAAGAGACTCAAAAATTAAAAAAAATGAGATAGCCCTACAAGAATTATCTGACTCCATCAAAAAGAATAACATAAGAATAATAGGTATATCAGAGGGAGAAGAGAGAGAAAATGGAATGGAGATCATACTCAAACAAATAATAGATGAGAACTTCCCAAGCCTGTGGAAAGAACTAAAGCCTCAAATTCAAGAGGCAAACAGTACTCCGAGTTTTCTTAACCCCAACAAACCTACTCCAAGGCATATCAAAATGAAATTGGCACAAACAAACGGCAAAGAAAAAATTCTCAAGGCAGCCAGGGAAAAGAAGAATACAACATATAAAGGAAGGCCCATTAGATTATCATCCAATTTCTCAGTAGAAGCTCTACAAGCTAAAACAGAGTGGACCCCAATATTTAAAGTCCTGAAAGAGAGGTACTTCCAGCCATGAATACTATACCCATCAAAGCTATCCTTTAAATATGAAGGAGAAATAAAAACATTCACAGATACAGAAAAGATGAGGGAATTTATCATCAAAAAATCCCCACTCCAGAAATTACTAAAGGGGATTCTCCAATCAGATACAAAGAACAAAAAAAAAAACAAAGCCACAAGTAAAAGCTCCAAGAAGAACACAATAAAACCAAATTTAAACAGTGACAACAACAAAAAGAAAGGGGAGGAGAGGATGAAGATTAACAGTAGCAAAGAACGATAAAGTGCAAAAGTACTCACAAAATAGTGCGCTACAATGAACAGGGTAGGAACCCTTTCCATTACTTAAAGGTAACCACCATTGAAAAAACCACCACAGAAGCACATGAGATAAAAAAGATAGCAACAGAGGAAAGATGTATGGAATACAACCAAATAAAAACAAAAGATAGAAAAAAGAAAGAGAAGAATCAAACAAGACACGAAACTAACAGAAAGCAATATATAAAATGGCAATAGGGAACTCACAAGTGTCAATAATTACAATAAATGTAAATGGATTAAACTCACCAATAAAAAGGCACAGAGTAGCAGAATGGATTAAAAAAGAAAATCCAACTGTATGCTGCCTACAAGAAACTCACCTAAGTAACAAGGATAAAAACAAATTCAAAGTGAAAGGCAGGAAAACAATACTCCAAGCAAATAACATCCAAAAAAAAGCAGGCATAGCAATCCTCATATCTGATAATGCTGACTACAAAACAGCAAAAGTACTCAGAGACAAAAATGGCCATTTCATAATGGCTAGGGGGACACTGAATCAAGAAGACATAACAATACTTAATATATATGCACCAAACCAAGGAGCACCAAAATATATAAGACAGCTACTTATTGACCTTAAAACAAAAATACAATCATACTAGGAAAACTCAATACACCACTGACGGCTCTAGATCGGTCATCCAAACAGAGAATCAACAAAGATATAGTGGCCTTAAACAAAACACTAGAGCACCTGGATATGATAGACATCTACAGGACATTTCATCCCAAAGTGACTGAGTATACATTTTTCTCCAGTGTACATGGATCATTCTCAAGAATTGACCATATCCTGGGCCACAAAAACAACATCAGCAAATTCAGAAAAATCGAAGTTGTATCAAGCATATTTTCTGATCATAAAGCCTTGAAACTAGAATTCAACTGCAAAAAAGAGGAAAAAAATCCCACAAAAAAATGTGGAAACGAAACAACATACTTTTAAAAAATGAATGGATCAAAAAAGAAATAAGTGAAGGGATCAAAAGATATATATAGACAAATGAAAATGACAATACGACATATCAGAATCTCTGGGATGCAGCAAAAGCAGTGATAAGAGGGAAGTTCATATCACTTCAGGCTTATATGAACAAACAAGAGAGAGCCCAAGTGAACCACTTAACTTCACATCTTAAGGAACTAGAAAAAGAAGAACAAAGACAACCCAAAACCAGCCGAAGAAAGGAGATAATAAAAATAAGAGCAGAAATAAATGAAATAGAGAACAGAAAAACTATAGAAAAAATTAATAGAACAAGGAGCTGGTTCTTTGAATAGATCAACAAAATTGACAAACCCTTGGCAAGACTTACCAAGGAAAAAAGAGAAAGAACTCATATAAACAAAATCCAAAATGAAAGAGGAGAAATCACCACACAAACAGTAGATATACAAAGAATTATTGTAGAATACTATAAAAAACTTTATGCCACTAAATTCAACAACCTAGAAGAAATGGATAAGTTCCTAGAACAATACAACCTTCTTAGACTGAGTCAAGAAGAAGCAGAAAGCCTAAACAGGCCTATTATAAGAGAAGAAATAGAAAAAACCATTAAAAACCTCCCCAAAAATAAAAGTCCAGGCCCAGACGGTTATACTAGTGAATTTTATCAAACATTCAAAGAAGACTTGGTTCCTATTCTACTCAAAGTCTTCCAAAAAATTGAAGAAGAAACAATACTTCCAAACACATTTTATGAGGCCAACATAACCCTCATACCAAAACCAGGCAAAGATGGCACAAAAAAAGAAAACTACAGACCAATATCTCTAATGAATACAGATGCTAAAATACTAAACAAAATACTAGCAAATTGAATACAACAACATATTAAAAAGATAATACATCATGATCAAGTGGGATTCATCCCAGAATCTCAAGGATGGTTCAACATACGTAAAACGGTTTATGTAATACACCATATTCAACAAAACAAAGAACAAAAACCACATGATCTTATCAATAGACACAGAAAAGGCTTTCGATAAAATACAACACAATTTTATGTTTAAGACTCTCAACAAAATGGGTATAGAAGAAAATATCTCAACATGATAAAGGCCATATATGATAAACCATCAGCTAACATCATATTAAATGGCACTAAACTGAAGGCTTTCTCCCTTAAATGAGGAACAAGACCGGGTTGTCCACTCTCTCCACTCTTATTTAATGTGGTACTAGAGGTTCTAGCCAAAGCAATCAGACAAGACAAAGAAATAAAAGGCATCCATATCAGAAAAGAAGAAGTAAAGGTATCACTTTTTGCAGATGATATGATCCTATACATCGAAAATCCCAAAGAATCCACAAAAAGACTACTAGAAACAATAAGCCAATACAGTAAGGTCGCAGGATACAAAATTAACATACAGAAGTCAATAGCCTTTCTATATGCCAACAATGAAACATTTGAGAATGAACTCAAAAGAACAATCCCCTTCACGATTGCAACAAAAAAAAAATAAAATACTTAGGAATAAACATAACAAAGAATGTAAAGGACTTATATAATGAAAACTATAAACCATTGTTAAGGGAAATCGAAAAAGATATAATGAGATGGAATATACCTTGTTCTTGGTTAGGAAGAATAAATATAATCAAGATGGCCATATTACCCAAAGCAATATACAAATTTAATGCAATTCTCATCAAAATTCCAATGACATTTTTTAAAGAAATGGAGCAAAAAATCATCTGATTTATATGGAACTATAAAAAACCCCGAATAGCCAAAGCAATCCTAAAGAAAAAGAATGAAGCTGGGGGCATTACAATACCTGACTTCAAACTATATTATAGTGCCACGACAATCAAAACAGCATGGTATTGGCAGAAAAAAAAGACACTCAGACCAATGGAACAGAATAGAAAACCCAAAAATAAAACCACATATATATAGTCAAATAATTTTTGATAAAGGGGCCAACAACACACAATGGAGAAAAGAAAGCGGTCAGAGTAATGGCGGGGTAGGAAGCGATACCGATAAATCTCCCCCAAAACTCAACAAGATCTTCAACCAGAAACAGAAAAACCTATACTTGGAGCTTCCAGATGCTTCGCAATACACCCAAAGGTATGATTGAGTGAAAAATTGGCTAAATATATAACCAAACCCCGAAGGAAATAGGGAGTAAGAAATGCTCCGCCTTCCTCACTAACCTAAACAGGGCGGCTTTCTCTGGTAACTGTGAATATAGAAACTGAGGCGGGCAAAGGGGGTGAATACAAACGGCCGAACCAGGCTGTGGCACGGAGATCCAAGCCAAGGAAAATCTGATCCTGTGGCAACCCGGGCAATACAAGCTAATACTCGCGCCAAACCCAAACAAAGAAAGACATGCGGCGCGGCCATTTTACCCGGTCTCCTGGCTGGTGCGCAGTTAGTGGGCGAGAGATTTCTTCCTAGGCCCCGGGAGTCAGTGCCCGTGTTGCCCCACGGAGAGGCAGGGTCAGAGGCCTTTCTGTGGGCCGAGGGCAGAGTCTCTGGGCAGCCCCAGCGCCCTGGGAAAGCCACGCATGGGAGGGAGTGAGAACTAATTCCAACGGTGGAGATTTTCCGTACTGCTGGGGGTTTCACTCAGAGGGAATCGCGGCCGGCCTCATATCCTGGTTTGCGCGCGCAGATAAGGAGTGAGCGATTCCTCCGAGTGCTTCGGCAGTGCGCGCCCGTGTCATCGCACAGAGGAGCAGAGTCAGGGGCCTTTGTGTGGGCCAAAGCGGAATCTCGGGCCGCCCCAGCGCCTTGCAAAAGCCGCGCACGGGGACGGAGCGAGACTCAATTCGAACGCTGCAAATTTTCCCTGCGGTCGGGGGTTTCACTCAGAGCGTGAGACTGCTGGCCGGATATCCTGGTCTGCGCGCGCAGCCAGTGAGTGAGAGTTTCCTCCAAGCGCCCCGGAAGTGGGCACCCGCTTGTGTTACCGGACAGAGTGGCAGAGCCAGAGGTCTTTGAATGGCCGGAAAGCCCGCCTGATTATGCTAGCAGCTCTGACTGACTGAGCCTTACCCAGAGCCCTGTGCTGAGTGGAAATAGAGTGGGGAGTTGCCAGCTCTTTGAGCCTCTTACTATCCAGGCAGAGGCAGCAGCAACCCCATAGCTGGATTATCAGGCTACTAATTGAGGAAGGAAAGACTAGGAGAAAGGCTCTAGGAACACGGACTCTCTCACTGTCGGAGCCTATAAATGCTAATAGCCTAGACTGCCAACGAGACTAAAGCACAATACATGACATTGCCATAGAGACTTATCAACTGCAAACCTCCACCTGAGCGTGGCAAAGGGGCAAAACCCGGGGTACAGAGTCACCGACCAGGAAGAGGGAGAGAAAAGAAAAAGCAAGAAGATAACCTCTCAAAATCAAGAATAATCTGCAGACTTTATAACCTATCCCATTTTATTATATTTGTTCGTTTGTTTCTCTTATCTTCATTCTTGATACTTTTTTTTTCCTCCTCCAATTTGGCCGATTAACTCTCTACCGGTCTTACTCTCTCTTCTCCTTGAACTACACTACCCATAAGTGTTACATCTCCCATTATCTTTTCTCTTCTCTTCCTTTCTCTCTATGAGGCTTGCACTCCAAAACCCTTAACTCTCTCTCTCTCTCTCCTTTCTTTTTTCTTCTTTTAGTGGTTCCCTCTTTTTTTTCTCTCTCTCTCTTTCTTTTCTCCCTCTATATTAGTTTCTTCCTTTCTCCTTTACATCTCCTCTCACTCAAACCTCAATAACAAACAAATTATCTTATCTGGGACTCAAACTTATGTTTGTGGCATTCTGGGGGGTTTTTACTTCACCTTTTTAACTCACTAGCAGTGCTCCCATCTCTGGCTCTCCATATTATCTAGTTCTTCTTCCACTAAATACAATAGTAATTTTTTAATTTGTCCCCCCATTTTTCCGTTTTCCTCTTAATCCTCTCATCATAACTCTTAGACAACCAACACCTAAAAGCAAATCATTTTATTCTTGACCCAAATTTTTTCCTTATTTGCTTTTTGTGGGTCCATACGCTCTTTTTTTTTTCTTCTTCTTTTTTTTTTTTTTTTTTGTTTGTTTGTTTGTTTGTTTGCCCCTTTATTACTTTTCCCCAATTCAGGCCCTCCATCACAGGCATTGTTTGTTATAATTCACAGTCCACCACAAGATTTTATCAAGAAAGAGGGGAGAGGAGAGGAGAGGAAAAAAGGAGGGGGGAATAATTTCCCTTTTTTTTTTTTTTTTTTTTTTTTTTAATTTTTCTTTTATTATATTTTTCTTTATTTCATTATTAATTTTTTTTTTAAAAAAAACAACTTTTTTCGATTTTTTTTTTATTTTTTTAAACTTTTTATTCTTTATTAAATCTCATTAATACTATCAACAAAACCACCCTCAGATGCCATTAAGGAAGAGAAAATCAAATATCATGGATACAAAAGAAAGAGAGGTAACACAGCTAGATGAGGAAAAATCTATGGAGAAAAAATTTAATATATTGGAAACCTTGGAGCTAAATGACAGAGAATTCAAGATAGAAATCCTAAAAATCCTCCGAGATATACAAGAAAACACAGAAAGGCAATTTAGGGAGCTCAGAAAACAACTCAATGAACACAAAGAATATATGTCCAAGGAAATTGAAACTATAAAAACAAATCAAACAGAGATGAAAAACTCAATTCACGAGCTGAAAAACGAAGTAACAAGCTTAGCTAATAGAACAGGTCAGATAGAAGAGAGGATTAGTGAAATAGAAGACAAGCAACTTGAGGCACAACAGAGAGAAGAAGAAAGAGACTCAAAAATTAAAAAAAATGAGATAGCCCTACAAGAATTATCTGACTCCATCAAAAAGAATAACATAAGAATAATAGGTATATCAGAGGGAGAAGAGAGAGAAAATGGAATGGAGAACATACTCAAACAAATAATAGATGAGAACTTCCCGAGCCTGTGGAAAGAACTAAAGCCTCAAGTTCAAGAAGCAAACAGAACTCCAAGTTTTCTTAACCCCAACAAACCTACTCCAAGGCATATCATAATGAAATTGACACAAACCAACAGCAAAGAAAAAATTCTCAAGGCAGCCAGGGAAAAGAAGAATACAACATATAAAGGAAGGCCCATTAGATTATCATCAGATTTCTCAGCAGAAACTCTACAAGCTAGAAGAGAGTGGACCCCAATATTTAAAGTCCTGAAAGAGAGGAACTTTCAGCCACGAATACTATACCCATCAAAGCTATCCTTCAAATATGAAGGAGAAATAAAAACATTCACAGATACAGAAAAGATGAGGGAATTTATCATCAGAAAACCCCCACTCCAGGAATTACTAAAGGGGGTTCTCCAATCAGATACAAAGAACAAAAAAAAACAGAGCCACAAGTAAAAGCTCCAAGAAGAACACAATAAAACCAAATTTAAACTGTGACAACAACAAAAAGAAAGAGGGGGAGAAGATGGAGATTAACAGTAGCAAAGGACGATGGAGTGCAAAAGTACTCACAAAATAGTTCGCTACAATGAACAGGGTAGGGACCCTTTTCATTATTCAAAGGTAACCACCATTGAAAAAACCACCACAAAAGCACATGAGATAAAAAAGATAGCAACAGTGGAAAGATGTATGGAATACAACCAAATAAAAACAAAAGATAGAAAAACAAAAGAGAAGGATCAAACAAGACACAAAACTAACAGAAAGCAAGATATAAAATGGCAATAGGGAACCCACAAGTATCAATAATTACACTAAATGTAAACGGATTAAACTCACCAATAAAAAGGCACAGAGTAGCAGAATGGATTAAAAAAGAAAATCCAACTGTATGCTGCCTACAGGAAACTCATCTAAGTAACAAGGATAAAAACAAATTCAAAGTGAAAGGTTGGAAAACAATACTCCAAGCAAATAACATCCAAAAAAAAGCAGGTGTAGCAATACTCATATCGGATAATGCTGACTACAAGACAGGAAAAGTACTCAGAGACAAAAATGGCCATTTCATAATGGCTAAGGGGACACTGAATCAAGAAGACATAACAATTCTTAATATATATGCACCAAACCAAGGAGCACCAAAATATATAAGACAGCTACTTATTGATCTTAAAACAAAAACTGACAAAAACACAATCATACTTGGAGACCTCAATACACCGCTGACGGCTCTAGATCGGTCATCCAAACAGAGAATCAACAAAGACATAGTGGCCTTAAACAAAACACTAGAGCACCTGGATATGATAGACATCTACAGGACATTTCATCCCAAAGTGACTGAGTATACATTTTTCTCCAGTGTACATGGATCATTCTCAAGAATTGACCATATGTTGGGCCACAAAAACAACATCAGCAAATTCAGAAAAATTGAAGTTGTACCAAGCATATTTTCTGATCATAAAGCCTTGAAACTAGAATTCAACTGCACAAAAGAGGAAAAAAATCCCAAAAAAATGTGGAAACTAAACAACATACTTTTAAAAAATGAATGGGTCAAAGAAGAAATAAGTGCAGAGATCAAAAGATATATACAGACTAATGAAAATGACAATACGACATATCAGAATCTATGGGATGCAGCAAAAGCAGTGATAAGAGGGAAGTTCATATCACTTCAGGCATATATGAACAAACAAGAGAGAGCCCAAGTGAACCACTTAACTTCCCACCTGAAGGAACTAGAAAAAGAAGAACAAAGACAACCCAAAACCAGCCGAAGAAAGGAGATAATAAAAATCAGAGCAGAAATAAATGAATTAGAGAACAGAAAAACTATAGAAAAAATTAATAGAACAAGGAGCTGGTTCTTTGAAAAGATCAACAAAATTGACAAACCCTTGGCAAGACTTACCAAGGAAAAAAGAGAAAGAACTCATATAAACAAAATCCAAAATGAAAGAGGAGAAATCACCACAAACACCGTAGATATACAAAGAATTATTGTAGAATACTATGAAAAACTTTATGCCACTAAATTCAACAACCTAGAAGAAATGGATAAATTCCTAGAAAAATACAACCTTCCTAGACTGAGTCAAGAAGAAGCAGAAAGCCTAAACAGACCTATCAGTAGAGAAGAAATAGAAAAAACCATTAAAAACCTCCCCAAAAATAAAAGTCCAGGCCCTGACGGCTATACCAGCGAATTTTATCAAACATTCAAAGAAGACTTGGTTCCTATTCTACTCAAAGTCTTCCAAAAAATTGAAGAAGAAGCAATACTTCCAAACACATTTTACGAAGCCAACATAACCCTCATACCAAAACCAGGCAAGGATGGCACAAAAAAAGAAAACTACAGACCAATATCTCTAATGAATACAGATGCTAAAATACTAAACAAAATACTAGCAAATCGAATACAACAACATATTAAAAAAATAATACATCATGATCAAGTGGGATTCATCCCAGAATCTCAAGGATGGTTCAACATACGTAAAACGGTTAATGTAATACACCATATCAACAAAACAAAGAACAAAAACCACATGATCTTATCAATAGACGCAGAAAAGGCTTTCGATAAAATACAACACAATTTTATGTTTAAGACTCTCAACAAAATGGGTATAGAAGGAAAATATCTCAACATGATAAAGGCCATATATGATAAACCATCAGCTAACATCATATTAAATGGCACTAAACTGAAGGCTTTCCCCCCTAAATCAGGAACAAGACAGGGTTGTCCACTCTCTCCACTCTTATTTAATGTGGTACTAGAGGTTCTAGCCAGAGCAATCAGACAAGACAAAGAAATAAAAGGCATCCATATCGGAAAAGAAGAAGTAAAGGTATCACTATTTGCAGATGATATGATACTATACATCGAAAACCCCAAAGAATCCACAAAAAGACTACTAGAAACAATAAGCCAATACAGTAAGGTCGCAGGATACAAAATTAACATACAGAAGTCAATAGCCTTTCTATATGCCAACAATGAAACAACTGAGAAGGAACTCAAAAGAACAATCCCCTTCACGATTGCAACAAAAAAAATAAAATACTTAGGAATAAACATAACAAAGAATGTAAAGGACTTATATAATGAAAACTATAAACCATTGTTAAGGGAAATCGAAAAAGATATAATGAGATGGAAGAATATACCTTGTTCTTGGCTAGGAAGAATAAATATAATCAAGATGGCTATATTACCCAAAGCAATATACAAATTTAATGCAATTCCCATCAAACTTCCAATGACATTTTTTAAAGAAATAGAGCAAAAAATCATCAGATTTATATGGAACTATAAAAAACCCCGAATAGCCAAAGAAATCCTAAAGAAAAAGAATGAAGCTGGGGGAATTTCAATACCTGACTTCAAACTCTATTATAGGGCCACGACAATCAAAACAGCATGGTATTGGCAGAAAAATAGACACTCAGACCAATGGAACAGAATAGAAAGTCCAGAAATAAAACCACATATATATAGTCAAATAATTTTTGATAAAGGGGCCAACAACACACAATGGAGAAAAGAAAGCCTCTTCAATAAATGGTGCTGGGAAAACTGGAAAGCCACATGCAAAAGAATGAAACTGGACTACAGTCTCTCCCCCTGTACAAAAATTAACTCAAAATGGATCAAAGATCTAAACATAAGACCTGAAACAATTAAGTACATAGAAGAAGACATAGGTACTCAACTCAGGGACCTGGGTTTTAAAGAGCATTTTATGAATTTGACTCCAATGGCAAGAGAAGTGAAGGCAAAAATTAATGAATGGGACTACATCAGACTAAGAAGTTTTTACTCAGCAAGAGAAACTGATAACAAAATAAACAGAAAGCCAACTAAATGGGAAATGATTTTTTCAAACGACAGCTCAGATAAGGGCCTAATATCCAAAATATACAAAGAACTCATAAAACTCAACAACAAACAAACAAACAATCCAATAAAAAAATGGGAAGAGGATATGAATAGACACTTCTCCCAGGAAAAAATACAAATGGCCAACAGATATATGAAAAGATGCTCATCTTCTTTAGCTATTAGAGAAATGCAAATCAAAACGGCAATGAGATACCACCTCACACCTGTTCGATTAGCTGTTATTAGCAAGTCAGGTAACAGCAAATGTTGGAGAGGCTGTGGAGAAAAAGGAACCCTCATACACTGTTGGTGGGAATGTAAAGTAGTACAACCATTATGGAAGAAAGTATGGTGGTTCCTCAAAAAACTGAAAATAGAACTACCTTATGACCCAGCAATCCCTCTACTGGGTATATATCCCAAAAACTCAGAAACATTGATACGTAAAGACACATGCAGCCCCATGTTTATTGCAGCATTGTTCACAGTGGCCAGGACATGGAAACAACCAAAAAGCCCGTCAATAGATGACTGGATAAAGAAGATGTGGCACATATACACTATGGAATACTACTCAGCCATAAGAAATGATGACATCGGAACATTTACAGCAAAATGGTGGGATCTTGATAACATGATACGAAGCGAAATAAGTAAATCAGAAAAAAACAGGAACTGTATTATTCCATACGTAGGTGGGACATAATAGTGAAACTAAGAGACATTTATAAGAGTGTGGTGGTTACGGGGGGGGGAGGGGGGGGAATGGGAGAGGGATAGGGGGTGGGGAGGGGCACAAAGAAAACAAGATAGAAGGTGACAGAGGACAATCTGACTTTGGGTGGTGGGTATGCAACATAATTGAACGACAAGATAACCTGGACTTGTTATCTTTGAATATATGTATCCTGATTTATTGATGTCACCCCATTAAAAAAAAATAAAATTATATATTTAAAAAAAAAAAAAAAAAAAAAAAAAAAGAAAGCCTCTTCAATAAATGGTGCTGGGAAAACTGGAAAGCCACATGCAAAAGAATGAAACTGGACTACAGTCTGTCCCCCTGTACTAAAATTAACTCAAAATGGATCAAAGATCTAAACATAAGACCTTAAACAATTAAGTGCATAGAAGACATAGGTACTAAACTCATGGACCTGGGTTTTAAAGAGCATTTTATGAATTTGACTCCAATGGCAAGAGAAGTGAAGGCAAAAATTAATGAATGTGACTACATCAGACTAAGAAGTTTTTGCTCAGCAAGAGAAACTGATAAGAAAATAAACAGACAGCCAACTAAATGGGAAATGATATTTTCAAACAACAGCTCAGATAAGGGCCTAATATCCAAAATATACAAAGAACTCATAAAACTCAACAACAAACAAACAAAAAATCCAATAAAAAAACGGGAAGAGAACATGAACAGACACTTCTCCCAGGAAGAAATACAAATGGCGAACAGATATATGAAAAGATGCTCATCTTCATTAGTTATTAGAGAAATGCAAATCAAAAATGCAATGAGATACCACCTCACACCTGTTAGATTAGAGTAGCTATTATTAACAAGACAGGTAATAACAAATGTTGGAGAGGCTGTGGAGAAAAAGGAACCCTCATACACTGTTGGTGGGAATGTAAAGTAGTACAACCATTATGGAAGAAAGTACGGTGGTTCCTCAAAAAACTGAAAATAGAATTACCTTATGACCCAGCAATCCCTCTACTGGGTATATACCCCAAAAACTCAGAAACATTGATATGTAAAGACACATGCAGCCCCATGTTCATTGCAGCATTGTTCACAGTGGCCAGGACATGGAAACAACCAAAAAGCCCATTAATAGATGAGTGGATAAAGATGTGGCACATATACACTATGGAATACTACTCAGCCATAAGAAATGATGACATCGGATCATTTACAGCAAAATGGTGGGATCTTGATAACATGATACGAAGTGAAATAAGTAAATCAGAAAAAAGCAGGAACTGCATTATTCCATACGTAGGTGGGACATAAAAGTGAAACTAAGAGACATTGATAAGAGTGTGGTGGTTACAGGGGGGAGGGGGGAGAGGGAGAGGGAAAGGGGGAGGGGAAGAGGCACAAAGAAAACTAGATAGAAGGTGACAGAGGACAATCTGACTTTGGGTGATGGGTATGCAACATAAGTGAACGACAAGATAACCTGGAGTTGTTATTTTTGAATATATGTATCCTGATTTATTGATGTCGCCCCATTAAAAATAAAATTATTTTAAAAAATAATAATAAAATAAAATAAAATAGTAAATGTCAGTTCTAGCCATAATATAATAGTAACTAAAGCTTTCTGAATGTAAAGCATCAGGATGTATAGATTTAAATCTTCAAAAACAAAATGTCTTTGGTGATACCATTAGAGGCAGAGCTGCCAATAGGAAAAATTTAATAAATTGTTTTTAGAAAGAGGTGATACTGCAAAATTCTATGGGATCCAATAACATGCTTCGATATTGCCAACATTTTACATGAGGTTGAAAATTTTCTTTCATCTGTATCTTTTGATTAAGACATGGAGGGAGATAAGAGAGTATTTCCAGTAGAAGCAACCAGAGTATAGTAATCTCTTATTATTTCTTAATTATGCATATTATGTTTGATTAAAAAAATAAGTAAAAAAAAAAAGAAAGAAAAGAAAAAAAACAAGATAGAAATGTGTTTTAAAAATAAAGTAATCTAACAAGCTTGAACAACAATAATTAGAACATTTTGTTTGGAAACAAAAGAGATAATAAAGAAGACCAACAGAATTCTATCTAAATTTTATTTTTATTTTTTATAGATTAATTCTTGATTTTTAAATTTTACTTTCATGTCATGTAACTTAAAATTTTAGCTCTGGATGGATTAAGGGTGAATGTGTTGAGGAAGACAATGAAGTAAAAGTAGCCACCTTATAAGTGAATGAACCCAAATGACATTTAAATTAATAAATCTTTGGGAGGATATATAAGCCGTATGAATGAGGCCCCACTTGTGATGACAAAGATTACAAAAACATTCTATAAGAAGATTGAACCCTGTGAAGGCCAGGGCTGCTATTGTTCATGTCCTGTTTGTTGGGTGGTCCTCTGAAACCTAACTCAGCTTTTCCTACACAAGTAATTAAAATGTGAGGTGGGGTTGGTCTGGTCATTACCATGGCCTACTTCACCAGTGAAGAAGGAGCCTTCACCAATGAAGGTTTCTGGCCTAAGAGCTTAAGTTTTGAAGATTTAAGTTAATTGGAGGGACTGTGATAGTCACCCTTTCTTTCTCCCAGTTCACCTCACCCCTCCATTATTCCCCTAGTTAATTTGGTGGCTATATTCACTTTTGGTGAATATAGGTAATATCAATAAAAATTTCCTGCATGACAAAAAATTTTTAAACTCCAAAATATTTAACTATGATTTATGAAATGAGCCACTTTCTTTTTGAACCATCCACAGTGACTTTGAAAGGTGAAATTAACTAGGTCTTAAAAGCTTTCACCACTAGGGAAGTATTCAATGTTAACACAATTAAATAATTATACTTATTTAACTATAAATCTAATATGTTTGGTGATCCTTTCCCTCTTTTGCAACAGTTTACCACCGCCTCATTCCAATTCTGTAATTAAGCTCACCAGAATTTGTGATAACAAGAATAACACAAAATAAGCATTTATTTTGTTTATGGACTATGAGTAAACAACAAAAAGTCATGAAAAAGCAAACTTTACCTACAGGAGGTGGATGAGCTTTTCCAGAAGAGCAAGATTTAGTGCCCTCAAAGGGGCAATTTATTAAATGGAGCCAGAAATGTGTGTTAATTTCACTGGTCTGAATAGAGCAAAGGCATCATCATTCAACAGTTATTTTAGGGCACTTGTATTTCTTTATCAGGTATTATGTAAACTGTCTTTGAGCATGCATCCAGTCATCCCAAGCAGTAACAACAACATGACACTACTTACTAGATCATTCTGAAATGTAATCATACATTAATAGTGAGAATGAAACAAAGCCTTACTCTAGAAGTTAAGACATCTTAGTTTGTATGACCTACCATGGACAAAACAGTTAAACACAGTTAATTCATCTATAAATATGAAAGTTAAACAAGATGATCTCTAAAATCAATTTCAATTATAAAACAAGAGTATTGTTCATTTTTTTCTCAATGTGTTATGTCTTCCAACACGTATTTAAAACATTTTTCTTTCATTAACACCTCTTCCCCACTGATTCCAAAGACACATATAATTACCCCAAATTAAAACAAGATTTTAAGTGCACTATTCTTTCAAAACATATGGGAAACCAAGACAATGCAAGTTTTATATTGTGACAAAATCACTTAGCAATTAATTTCGATGCCCAAATAACATGAGTTTAAGCCAGTCATCTCATTTGTCACCTCCTCTATTTTCCATCCCAAAAATATATGATTACTTGTTCATTGTGTAAAATAGGTGTTAAAAAGTTTCTTGGACATTAGGGAAAAAAGGCAAAACCAAGATGCAAAACAAAACTTGATTTTATTTTATTTATTTATTTATTTATTTATTTTTTTCCATTTTTCTGAAGCTGGAAACAGGGAGAGACAGTCAGACAGACTCCCGCATGCGCCCGACCGGGATCCACCCGGCACGCCCACCAGGGGCGACGCTCTGCCCACCAGGGGGCGATGCTTTGCCCATCCTGGGCATCGCCATATTGCGACCAGAGCCACTCTAGCACCTGAGGCAGAGGCCACAGAGCCATCCCCAGCGCCCGGGCTATCTTTGCTCCAATGGAGCCTCGGCTGCGGGAGGGGAAGAGAGAGACAGAGAGGAAAGCACGGCGGAGGGGTGGAGAAGCAAATGGGCGCTTCTCCTACGTGCCCTGGCCGGGAATCGAACCCAGGTCCTCCGCACGCTAGGCCGACGCTCTACCGCTGAGCCAACCGGCCAGGGCCTTGATTTTATTTTTTAAAAAACATGTAAATCTCTTTTCAGAACTTGCTTGGCTCAGCCTTCAAGTATATTGAGAAGAAATGAGTGAAGAAGATTCTGGATTTAAACTCAAGCCAGATTGACTTAATGGTGACAAATCCATAGTGACAAATTTTAAGTTGCTATTAGGAAAATGAAGGAGTATATCATAAGAAAATGAACCACACAGACATATGTACAGCTCATCACTTTTACTGTCTCTGGTGTATTCTGGAATTCAGGATGTAGCCCCTTTGAATTCCCATACTCTTTATTCTTGAACATAAGCCCTGGTGTTTTTGTGTCATACAGGCACAGTGAAAATACCAATTCAATGATCTCATTTTGTTTAGATAGAATTGCCCTTTACTTTCTATGTTTACAGGTACCCCAAAATATTTAGACTATTGTCTTTTGAATGTAAAACTTCTGCCTCACTTCTTTTTGTTTCCAACACCTACCACTATGCACATCAGAAAAAAATTAACACAACTATTTTGCACCAATAAGGAGTGTTTGATATGCAGTTTCTTTAAGGTTGCCCAAGAATTAAATATTAACAAAAATAATAAAATACTTTTAATCCACTCAGTATTCACTAGTGCTAGTCATTTTACTCACTTAACCTTTAATTTATAAAATTGCCTTATGAGGCATTATCATCCCCATTTCACAGAAGAGAACATTTCCAAGAATCATCCACTGTTATATAATTAGGCATCATGTTTCCAGTTAAACCCAGGTCTCAACTCCTGTCTGTCTGGCAGAAAAGCTTGTGCTCTTTTCATTTCAACACACTTTCTCTCTTTAGTCACTGCTTTAACCACAAGCCATCTACTTACATATTATTTCACAAATCTTTATGAAAAAGCATGGAGAAAAATGTGTTTCTACTTTAGGACTGGTTAATATCTTCCAAACATATCTCAAACTAATAATTAGTTTGTCTCAAAGTTAGGTTGTTTGTTTTGTATTGTTTTACCAAAATGTTATTAACAGCTCTTCTCTAAGAGAGAATCCTGTCTGAGAGAATATTCATACATCAGTACAAAAGAAAAATATGCAAGGGACATTAAATGTTCTAGGTACCCTCCAAATTAACTAGGGGAATAATGGAGGGGTGAGGTGAACTGGGAGAAAGAAAGGATGACTATCACAATCCCTCCAATTAACTTAAATCCTCAAAACTTAAGCTCTTGGGCCAGAAACCTTCATTGGTGAAGGCTCCTTCTTCACTGGTGAAGTAGGCCATGGTAATGACCAGACCAACCCCACCTCACATTTTAATTACTTGTATTAGGGAAAGCTGAGTTGTGTTTCAGAGGACCACTCAACAAACAGGACATGAACAATAGCAGCCCTGGCCTTCACAGGGTTCAATCTTCTTATAGAATGTTTTTGTAATCTTTGTCATCACAAGTGGGGCCTCATTCATACGGCTTATATATCCTCCCAAAGATTTATTAATTTAAATGTCATTTGGGTTTATTCATTAAAAGGTGACTGCATTTGGAGATTATTTGTCACATACTCAAACTTTTCTTCATTGATGGCATGGCAATATGTGATTAACATCAGAATCTAATGTTTGCCTTCTAAAAACCAGTACTTGCAAAATAAAAATATTCTTATTAATTGACCTCCTTACTTTGGCTTCTAAGAGGAGATTGTTATAAAAGAAATGTGACTAATTCTCAACATTTCACTAAGCCTATATTTTATATTTATAGCTACTATGCATATACATGCATAAAAAATGCCATATCTGTATTTTTCATAAATATATAATTAAAATATTTTTCAATTGTGCAAGCTGTCCTATATAAATTCTCTCACAATAAATCTAGGAGGTAATAATAATAGAAAAAACTGAGACTCAAAGAGGTAAACATGCCCAAAGTTGTTTAGTTATTTAAACAAGCTTTATAAAACACTTAACTAAATAGATCACTCCCAAGCCCTTTGAGACAAATTAATTATATCCTCTAAAGTAGCAAAAACTTATTATAAGAATCACTATTTTTTCTCTTATTATATACTAATCCATGTAGACAGTGTTCATAAGTGTCCAGTCATATCATCAAAGGTTGTCAGCTCTTTAAAGCTACAGAAACTGATGAAAGCTATGAACAATTTCCCCAGAAAAAAGGCAAAGATATACCATAGTTGTTTGACCTTCTGTAGCCTACCTATAGGCTTGGGGATCCATGGACTCTAGAGATCCATGGACTCTAGAGATCTATGACCCGTAGGCTCAAAAGACATCACACACATCCTTACCTTACTTCCTGTTTTTCACAGGCTTGTGCCTTGCACACTTTTATTCTCAAATATGTGTTAACTTAGAGAAAAATACTTATTATAAACCTTAAAACTTTTACAATACAGGAGGCTATACCCAAGGTTTATCAGCAAACTTGTTTTTTTCTTTATTATCAGATTCTTTGAAACATAGAACACAGAAAAAAGACAACTGTAACTTGTGCCCTTTGAGTCTTGACTTTGGGGAGCACTTGGAGAACAGATACTTCTTTAGTGGACAGCTTTTGTCTTATAACAGCAAAAGCACAGATGGCTACAGAAGATCTAGACTATGCTCCATTGATTGTTTCATTAGATATTTAGGGAGGTGTTTAAAATAAGTGAACATGAGCACTCTTTTTTGAAAAAAAAAGACCCTTCTTTCTTAAATAATATTAATATTGACAAATAACTTGGCAGATCAAAAGTTGAGACTATTAAAATACGCTTCTTTTATAAAAGCTAGATTTCAATTAAAAGACTTTATTCTTGGTATGAAATTCACATATGATTATTTCACTTTGTGTTTTCTTCTAAAAAGTTTTGAAATCTATACATTGTCTTTGTTGTAGAATCTGTAACAGAAATACCTTAAATCCAGTCTTTTTTCCATGTTTTTGTCTAATTTTGAACTTTATCATTTTTTGCTGAGTTTTTTGAACAGCTTTTTATCTCAGAATTCCCAGTCCAAGCCAGTAGGTAATGACTGACACTAGCTATTTTCCTAATGATTAAATATGATCATGTCATTCACTTGTTTTGCAATCTCTCTTGGCTCCTATTCTTATAAATTAGACCCAAATTTCTTATTTTAGCTCAGAAGGGTTATCCAGTCTAGACCTGGCTTAGTTTTTCCCCACTGCCTTCTAAATTCTTGTCCACTTCCTTCAAGTTACCTACACACCTTTAAATTCCATTTACACTAAAGTCCTCACTATTTCATAAGCACATTAAGACGCCCCCACAATAATAAGCACACTGTCTCTTCTAAAATCTTTTCTCACTGAAAACATCTATTCATGTTTTAAGACTCAGCTCAATTTTTAAAAAAAATTTTATTTATTCAGTGTAGAGAGAGAAGTGAGAGAGAGAGAAACATGGATTTGTTGTTCCACTTATTTATGCAATTCATTAGTTTATTCTTGTATGTGCCCTGACTGGTGATTGAACATGCAACCTTGATGTATCAGGTTGCTCTAACCAGCAGAATAACAATGTGACCAGGGAAACTTTGCTCAAATTTTATTTCTTCTATGAAGTCTTGAGGTGTGCAGCCCTGCCCCCAGTGCCAACGCTTGCAGCCCTGGGTGCAGTGAGCAGCTGCACCCGCAGGAGCAGGGTGAAGGCTGAGGCAGGCCAAGGCTTGTAGAACCGGGCATGTGAATACAGCCCCTCCCATGGAGAAGAGGTGGAAAATGCAGCAACAGCCGCAGAGGGCCAGCGCTGGCAACGCCCATACAAAAACGCCCGAGGCAGTGGCAGAGGGGGTGGGGTGCCTGCAGACAGACCACACCTAGGGAACACAGAAGCCACACACATTGGACTCCAGTGGCCACACCCTTCTTATACACAGAAAAAATGAGAAGACAAAGAAATGCAAACCAAATGAATCAAGAGAAATCCACACAAAATGATTTGAATGAGTCAGATATAACCAAATTACCAAATAAAAAGTTTAAAATAATTACTGTAAGGATGCTCAAAGATCTTAGAACAACAATAGATGGATATAATAAACACCTAAATAAAGAGATAGCAAGTATAAAAAAGGACACTGAAATCATAAAAAAAATTCAGTCAGAAATGAAAAATAAAATATCAGAAATATAAACCACAATAGAAGGAATTAAAAGCAGAATGAATGAAGCTGATGAATGAATCAGCAAGATAGAGGACAAGATAAATGAAGGCATGAAAGTAGAGCAGCAAAAAGAAAAGAGATTCAACAAGACTGAGGAAACTCTAAGAGAGCTCTGTGCCAACATGAAGAGAAATAACATCCACATCATAGGGGTTCCTGAAGAAGAAGAGAAAAAACAAGAGATAGAGACTTAGTTTAATCAAATTATAGCTGAAAACTTTCCTGAATTGATGCAGAAAAAACAAGGGGTAGAGACATTGTTCAATCAAATCATTGCTGAAAACTTCCATAAATTGATGCAGGAAAAAGTCACACAGGTTCAAGAAGCACAGAAAATTCCATTAAAGAGAAACCCAAAGAAATCTACACCAAGACACATCATAATTAAAATACTAAAGCAAAGAGATAAAGAGAAAATATTAAAAGTTGCTAGAGAAAAAAAGGCTATCACCTACAAAAGAGCTCCCATAAGAATGATATTCAACTTCTCAACAGAAACACTTGAGGACAGAAGGGAATGGCAAGAAATAGTGAAAGTAATGCAGAACAAGAACCAACAACCGAGGACTGACAAGATGGCAATGGAGTAGGGGGACATACCAACTTCAACCTCCAAGAACCAAAGTGGATTATAAACTAATTTTAAGAACCATCATCTGGAAAAACCAATTTAGGACTAAACTAAGAGGAATCTTCAACCAAGGAACACTGAAGAAGCCACACTGAGACTGGTACAAAAAGTGGAAATGCAGAGAGGGCAGCCCAGCTCCCTGGAGCAAATGGCAGCAGGGAGAGACTCACGTGGCAAGAAGTGAGTTTAGCAGAGAGGGGAGGGACCTGAGTCCCAGGACCCAGAGCCTAGAAGAGGTGTATGGACAGTATTTAGCTGGAAACAAGTCAGAATACTTTTTGTGAGAAAGAGACTGATTTCTCAGACCCAGGACTCTTCTTAAAGGGACCGCACAGAAAACCTCTCTCACAAACACTCACCTGGGGCTCCAGGGGACAGGGAGAGAGGGAGAGTACCAGAGTAGCAGGAAAAGAGTGTATTCGAGGAACACAGGGAGAAACATTTTGACACACAGTCACCCTAACCTCTGGGATTAGTCACTCACCAAATCTGAAGTGAATATTTCCCCTGGAAATAGCAATAGTAGCAAAGGGAAGCAGGACACCAGCCAAATAAGCTCTCCCGTGGCACTCAGAGCAGAGTCACTTAGAAGGAGGGAGCTTTCGGGACTACAGTAGTGAGTCTTAGGGTCTGAGCTGCAGCACCCCCACCCACACGGCTGCGGGCTTGCCCAAGGGTGGGCTGAGGTGGGACATGGAAGTGCAGTTCTGTAGGCAATGGCAGAAGCTGGCTAACCACCACTGAGGCCCAGGTGGGAGCTCAGTCTTGCCCGGCTGGGGAGGAGGGGGCATGCAAAAGTGGTCAAGCCCAGCTGCGGGCTGTCTGTAATCCAGCCTGCAGGGGAAGGGCAGGAGCCCCAGAAGGGGTGGAGACCTGCCCTTGAGCAAAGGTGCAGGAGCACAGCCTTGCCCCATCCGTGGAACTGAGTCTTGTGGCATGACTTGGGAGACAGCTCTTCCTGCAGAGGTGGAGCCAAAAGCCCAGAACAGGCAGAGTCCTGCTACTGGAAATGAAAAAAAAAGCTGAGGTAGCAATAATTATATCAGACAAAATGGACTTTAAAACAAAGACTATAGTAAAGAAGGTCACTACATAATGATAAAGGGAGCATTCCAACAGGAAAATATAACTATTATAAAGATCTACACACTTAATATAGGAGCACCTAAATATATAAAGCAGTCTTTGATGGATTTAAAAGGTGAGATAAACAGCAATACTATAATAGTAGGGGATTTCAATACCCCACTAACATCACTAGATAGATCCTCAAGAAAGAAAATTAACAAAGAAACAGCAGACTTAAAGGAAATACTAGATCAACTCGATTTAATAGATATCTTCAGGACCTTTCACACATTCTCTTCAGGTGCTCATGCTACATTCTCTAGAATAGACCACATGTTAGGGCACAAAAGCAGTCTCAAGAAATTTAAAAAGATTGAAATCATATCAAGCATTTTCTCTGATCAAAATGGCATGAAACTAGGAATCAACCACAACAGAAAAACTGAAAATACTCAAACACTTGGAAACTAAATAGCATGTCATTAAATAACAAATGGGTTAACAATGAGATCAGAGAAGAAATTTAAAAATTCCTAGAAATGAACGATAACGAGTATACATCAACTCAAAATTTATAGGACACAGCAAAAGCAGTCCTGAAAGGGAAGTTCATAGCATTACAGGCATACCTTAATAAGCTAGAAAAAGTTCAAATAAAAAACTTGACCCTGGGCCCTGGTCCGGTTGGCTCAGTGGTAGAGCGTTGGCCTGGCGTGCAGAAATCCCGGGTTTGATTCCCGGCCTGGGCACACAGGAGAAGCACCCATCTGCTTCTCCACCCCTCCCCCTCTCCTTCCTCTCTGTCTCTCCCTTCCCCTCCCAGCAGCGAGGCTCCATTGGAGCAAAGATGGCCCGGGCGCTGGGGATGGCTCCTTGGCCTCTGCCCCAGGTGCTAGAGTGGTTCTGGTCGCAACAGAGCGACGCCCCGGAGGGGCAGAACATCGCCCCCTGGTGGGCAGAGCATCGCCCCCTGGTGGGCGTGCCGGGTGGATCCCGGTTGGGCGCATGTGGGGACTCTGTCTGACTGTCTACCCCCGTTTCCAGCTTCAGAAAATACAAAAAAACAACAACACTTGACCCTGCATCTAAAAGAACTAAAACAGGAACAGCAAGTAAAGCCGAGAGCTAGTAGAAGGAAGGAAATAATAAAGATCAGAGCAGAAATAAATTACATAGAGGCTAAAGAAACAATACAGAGCATCATTGAAACCAGGAGCTGGTTCTTTGACAAGGTAAACAAGATCATGAACCTTTAACCAGACTCACCAAGAAAAAAAGAGAGAGGACTCAAATAAATAAAGTTAGAAATGAGAGTGAAGAAATAATAACTGACACAACAGAAATACAAAATATTGTAAGAAAATACTATGAAGAACTGTATGCCAAAATAAGAAACAACCTAGATGAAATGAACAAATTCCTTGAAACATATAATATTTCAAAAATCAATCTGGAAGAATCAGAAAAACCTAAACAGATTGATTACACCAATTGAGATTGAAACAGTTATCAAAAAACTCCCCCCAAATAAAAGTCCTGGGCCAGATGGCTTCACAAGTGAATTCTACCAAATATTCAAAGAACTAACTCCTATCCTTCTCAAGCTATTTCAAAAAATTCAATCATAATTCTGATTCCAAAACCAGGCTAAGTCAACACAAAGAAAGAAAATTATAAGGCAATATAGCTGATGAATTTAGATGCTAAAATCTTCAACAAAATATTAGCAAACCAGATCCAGCAATATATGAAAAAAATCATACACCATGGCAGCATTGTTCACAATAGCAAAGATCTGGAAACAGCCCAAGCATCTGTCAGTGGATGAGTGGATTAAAAAACTTTGGTCCATATATACTATGGAATACTACTCAGCCATAAGAAATGATGACATCGGATCATTTACAACAACATGGATGGACCTTGAAAACATTATACTGAGTGAAATAAGTAAATCAGAAAAAACTAAGAACTATATGATTCCATACATAGGTGGGACATAAAAATGAGACTCAGAGACAAGGACAAGAGTGTGGGGGTTATGGGGAGGGGGGAGGAGATGGAGGGGTTGGGGAGGGAAGGGGCACCAAGAAAACCAGTTTGAAGGTGACGGAAGACAATTGGACTTTGGGTGATGGAATCATGTGGGATTTATTCTTGGGAGGCAAGGATGATACAATATTCACAAATCAAGCAATATGATTCATCACATAAACAAAATGAAGGAGAAAAACCACATGATAATTTCAATAGACGCAGAAAAAGCATTTGATAAAATCCAGCACCCATTCATGATCAAAACTCTCAGCAAAGTGGGAATACAGGGAACATACCTCAACATGATAAAGGCCATCTATGACAAACCCACAGCCTACATCATACTCAATGGGCAAAAATAAAAAGCAATCCCCCTAAGACCAGGAACAAGGTAGAGGTGCCCCCTTTCACCACTCTTATTCAACATAGCTCTGGAAGTCCTAGCCACAGCAATCAGAAAAGAAAAAGAAATAAAAGGCATTCAAAATGGAAAAGAAGAAGTAAAGCTATCATTATTTGTAGATGATACTATATTGTATATAGAAAACCCTAAAGTCTCAGTCAAAAAAACTACTGGACCTGATAAATGAATTCAGCAAGATGGCAGGATATAAAATTAATACCCAGAAATCAGAGGCATTTTTATCCACCAACAATGAACAGTTAGAAAGAGAAATTAAGGATACAATTTCCTTCACTATTGCAACCAAAAAAGTAAAGTATCTAGGAGTAAATTTAACCAAGAAGAATAAAGTCTTGCACTTGGAAAATTATAAAACATTGATAAAAGAAATCAAGGAAGATACAAACAAGTGGAAGCATATATCATGCTTGTAGTTAGAAAGAATAAACATCATTAAAATGTCTATATTACCCAAAGCAATTTATAAATTCAATGCAATACCTGTTAAAATACCAATGACACATATAGAACACATATTCCAAAAATGTATATGAAATATACATTTAGTCTCAACAATCTTGAAAAGGAATAATAAAGTGCCAGGTATCGCACTTCCTGATATCAAGTTATACTACAAGGGCATTGAACTCAAAACAGCTTGGTACTGGCATAAGAACAGGCATATAGATCAATGGATCAGAACAGAGAACCCAGAAATAAACCCACACCTTAATGACAACTGATATTTGACAAAGGAGGTAAGAGTATACAATGAAGTAAAGACAAACCTCTTTAACAAATGGTATTGGGAAAATTGAACAGCTAACTGCAAAAAATGAAACTAGACCACCAACTTACAACATTCACACAAAAAAACTCAAAATGGATAAATACTTAAATGTAAGCTGTGAAACCATAAACATCTTAGAAGAAAACATAGGCAATAAGCTCTCCAACGTCTCTCCCAGCAATATATTTGCCGATTTATCTCCACAGGCAAGTGAAATAAAAGACAGGCTCAACAAATGGGACTATATCAAACTAAAATGCTTTTTGCACAGCTAAAGACAATAAGAACAGAATAAAAAGACAAACCACACAATGGAAGTACATATTCGACAATATGTCTGATAAGGAGTTAATAACCAAAATTTGTATAGATCTTGTAAAATTCAACACCAGGAAGATAAACAATCCAATCAAAACATGGGCAAAAGAAATGAATAGACACTTCTCCAAAGAGGACATACAGATGGCTAATAAGCATATGAAAAAGGTCAACTTCACTAATCATTAGAGCAATACAAATTAAAACCATAATGAGCCTGACCTGTGGTGGCGCAGTGGATAAAGCGTCGACCTGGAAATGCTGAGGTCGCCGGTTCGAAACCCTGGGCTTGCCTGGTCAAGGCACATATGGGAGTTGATGCTTCCAGCTCCTCCCCCCTGTCTCTCTCTCCTCTCTCTCTGTCTCTCTCTGTCTCTCTCTCCCCCCCTCCTCTCTAAAATGAATAAATAAAATTAAATTAAAAAAAATAAAAATAAAAAAGTATAAAAAAAAAACAACCATAATGAGATATCACCTCACACCAGTTAGAATGGTGCCCATCAACAAACAACACATAATAAGTGCTGGAAAGGATGTGGAGAAAAGGGAACCTTCCTGCCCTGCTGGTGGGAATGCAGACTGTTTCAGTGACTGTGGAAAACAGTATGGTGATTCCTCAAAAAATTAAAGATCGAACTGCTTTTTGACCCAGCTATCCCCCTTTTAGGAATATACCCTAAGAACACTATAGCACTATTTCAAAAGGAAAAATGTTTATGGCAGCATTGTTCACAATAGCAAAGATCTAGAAACAGTCCAAGTGTTCATCAGTGGACGAGTGGATTAAAAAGCACTGGTACATATATACAATGGAATACTATGGGGTCATGAAAAGAGGGAAATCTTACCTTTTGCAACAACATGGATGGACCTGGAAACTGTTATGTTAAGTGAAATAAGCCAGGCACAAAAAGAAAAATATCATATGATCTCACTCATTTGAGGAATCCAATGAACTATGTGAACTGAGGAACGGAACTGACACAGAGGAGAAATCAGAGACCAGAGGAAAAGAGAACAGAGGGAAAGGGGATGATAGGATGGGATCCCTGAAGGGAAAGGGGGAGGTTGTAATGGGGAGGGGGGATGCACTCAGGGCAACACTACAATCTATGTAAACACAATAGATTAATCCAAAATACTTAGAGTTTAAACAACACAGTTAATCAACAAAAAATTTAAAAAATAAAAATAAGATTGGTCTTCAAAAATTATAGCTATGATGCCACACTTTCCTATGACCTTGTGGACATAAAAGCACATCCACATTGTAGTGGCCACCAAACCATTCAGCAGAGCTTCCTGGCTGTGAGGTGCTTGAACCTACCATTTTGAGCACTACTGACTATTTTTTTCAAGCTCTTAATAGGTGTAAGGATCTCAGCACGGGTTGGAGGAACCAGCTCAAAAAGAAAAAAAGAAGTCTTTCATGAACTCTTTATATTTTTTCTATCCTTTGAATTTCAATTCCATTTCTTTCTAATTTTATTATACTTGATCCCATTGAAAGTTTTATGTGTAATATTTGCCTTTTTAATAACGCTATGAGGTACTTAAAGACAAACACATATTTTGTTATCTCTACAGAACCAGCACCAGGTCAATGATTGACATACTCATTAGTTTAAAAGTTATTTGAATAATCAATGTGTAATACAGTGGAGTGAATGTGAACAAAAATTTGTCTCTATTAATAATCAATATGTAAATTGGAAATAAATTAATTTGATTAGAAAGCTTCCTATATCTTTAATTAATATTGCTAAGATATTTAAAAATCTTAAATAAGAAAGAATAAAGAGAAAATAAAATTTATTTAAACCTGTAGTCTTTAGACAAGGATAAAATATTACCATATTCTAAATTTCTAGGATTATTGCTTTTTCAAATAGGAAAAGGGCATTTCAGGAAAAGTAACATGGACTTTCACAATTATAAGAACATTTTGAAATCAAAACATTTAAAAGGTAAGAGAGAAATTATGATAGCAATTTATAAACAATGAAAAGAATAGAGCTTCTCTTAACCAGTGAATATAAAGAATCAACTAAGATCAGATATTACAGGAATTTGTCCTTCCTGTTACTGTGTACATCCTGGAAATGGATATTTATCATGACATTTTTTTCCAAAAAAAATAAATGTCTTGCAAAAGTAATGTTGAATATATTTGTCTGTTCACCTTCTGTTTTTCTTAGAATTAGCATCCAAATCAATGGTCTGCGGTTGGTTTACACTTCCTTCCTCCTAATGAAACTGTACCATAGACAGACTGAAAATAAGTCTCTTGGATTCAAAACTTTGTAATCCAAGAGGATAACAAGATTTCTCTGAATGTTAAAATAAAAAATATACTTTTATAATACTTAAATATGAAAATATTTCTAAACATGTTTTCTTTGTCATGTTTTAGAAAGAAATGAAAAAACTGTGAGAGTTAAATTGAATACAATATTGCAAAAAGAAAGAAAACATTTTATTTCTACTCTTTAACCTTAGTAGAGCTTTGACTTCCACTTTCTTTTTCACAATCCCACAGGATGATTTAAGTCTACTGAGGATTTCTGCATTTTCTTATATGTCCAGGAAGGATATCCTCGGATCCTCCACAATGCAAATTGTATTGCCTTCCTTACATGCCAAACTCCACCACCCTTTTCTTTCTTTATTCTTTCCCCACACCTATCCAGCAGTGCCCCACAACTGGCCCATGTGGTAAATTTGTGTAAGTCTGGCAAAAGACAAATGTCAAAGCACTTTACTGTCATGTGCTGGAAATTGTTTGCAATAAATATATTGTATATATAGATATAGGTACTATAAATATGAGGTCAATGATTCTTCCAAAATCATTCAGTCTGGATAACTACAAGCAATGCCTCAACAAACACACATACACACACACAACATAAGTAGATAATATATAAAGCAATGTTAGGAAAACAAAAGATAAAAAGAAGAAAAAATAAACATTAAAAACATAAATAAGGAGATTAAAAATATATTGCAAGATAGATATAGATGACAAAAAATAACTAATATAAGCATAATTGAAGTTCTTAATAAAGAAAATCAGAACAATAAACAAATACTAAAAAACATACTCCAAAAGAATTTTCTTATAATAAGAAAGTTGAAATGGTACAACTTGTACCTAAAAACTGACACAAAATAAACTGACCTTGTCATATTTTAATACAAAATAAGATGCTAGATTGTTGTATCAATTAGAAAAGATTAACTATAATAAACCAACCACATATGACATGATCTACACTATTTACCTTAAAATCTCTCACAATTTTTAGAAGTTAATTTTTCTATATGAACCAAGAGCCTTAAAAGTTGATACTATGTCAATAAATAATTCCCTTGTCATCATCTAGCTTAACAAAATAGTCATCATATCTATCATAGTGATAATAATGGTATACCAAACTGATCTGAAAATCTGTAATGGCAGTTATCTATATCTTTAATTAATAAAAATTACAGTCAAGTAAATCATTACTTACATTGTGAGCAATGATGGTGAAGGTAGAAGGTAATTAAAGTGTTGGCATTGAAAATGTTGACAACCATTCACTTTGTGTAACTTTTTCAATGCATAAACATAACAATGAGATTTAAAGAATATAAATAATTTGCCTGAGATAATATAGCTAGGCCATACAAAGTTTCAAAAGTAGTTTCTAATTTTCAAGTCCATATATCATGCATAAAGTTAATGTTATTTATTTTATTTAAGACTAAATATTATAATGTGGTAAATTAGAAAATCATAGTTATTTATGAAATATGATCTTTATAGTCCTTATATATAAATAATTCAGCATTCTAATGTAAAACAATTTTAAAAATGAGAAAAAGTCACTGTACCAAAGAATGTTTTAATGCTATGTATAGCCTCATCAAAATCTACCTGGCATCTTTCTTGGCTCGCAGTTACTCTATGGTTAGATGTGGACAAGTGACTAATTTTAAGCCAATGCAATGCAATGCAGTAAAAATGATCTGTACTACTTCTAAGCTGAGATATAAAAAGTGCTCTCTAAGAAGAAGGAAAAACGTTCTTGGAGCAGATGAGACAAACATTTGCCTGCTTTTGATTCTTAGTATAAATATAGACAAAGAAAAACTGAATAAACAAAATAAACATCCTATAAAAATCTTTCTATTCTCTTTTCTCTATCTGCTGAATAGAGGTCAGTACCTTGAAAATTATTTATTGAAAACAACAGAGCTTTGGTAGTTTGGCCTCTTGATAAATTTATAAAATAGAACACTGTTCTTATTGACAATTAGATTTTATGTGATCAAAAAATGAACATTTTTATTGGGTTAAACCATTTAGTTGTCACAGTTTATCTGACACTGCGTTATCTCAAGTTAATTAGAAATTTCGATCAGAGTAGGTAGTAACAGAAAACATACAATCTGTGGCACTGAAAAAATAAAACTGGGAAACTAATATCTGTGGCTGGAAATATGAATTCTCAAGTTGAGCAGTGGCAAAATAGTCAGTAGCAATGAGGCCAATAATATCTTGGGGGACAGACCACTCACCTACCTAGACTGTAGCTTTAGCAAAAAAAAAATGAGGTTGGAAAACAAAATTATATTCACACATATTAGATGTAACTAATTTTATTTGGCCAGCTAGTAGAAAGAAAAAAAAGACGACCACAGGAAAGATATATAAGGTCTACCGGAAAGTTCTGTCCGTTTCTATCACAAGTTTCGACACGTAAGCACATGTTTATTTGATGCATGTGTGCCTCTCTATTTTTATCACTTAATGTATACATACTGATGTAGGAAATTAACTAAAACAAAGTCGATTCACGTTATTAGTGTGAAGCGATAGTGTACCCATTGCTACTGATAAAGTTCATTTATGCCACTGTAATTTTTACGAATTTCAACAAGGAAGAAATGCTACAGAAGCATGTAGAAATTTATTGAAAATGTTTGGTGAAGGAATAATACTGACTAACACTTGTTTTGGTCCTTACAAAATTTTTTGAAGGGCAAAAATTCAAAAATGGAGAAGATATCAAACAAGCACTGGTTCAGTTTTTCACATCAAAAGATAAAAGATTTTTCAAAAATGGGATATACAAATTGCCCTCATGCTGGCAAGAAATCATTAATAATAATGGCAATTATATTATTTAATAAAGTTTATTGATGGTAAGAAAAATTTGTATTTTGTTTTATTCCAAAAACGGACAGAACTTTCCAATAGACCTTATATTTACTGCACACATAAAAATGGAAGGAAACAGAAATTTTAATCTTTGAAAAGTTGGGAATGCTTGTCTCAAACATTAGAGAATAAGATATTTTTAATTGATTAATTAAGGACCTTAAAGGACCATAAATGTAATGTGATGACAAAGTTCAGATTGAGCCAGGCCTTCGATTCAAGGCTTAAGATAAATGCCATTGACTTGAGAGAGAAAAAAATGGTGAAGAAAAGGAAAAAGAATAAATCAGACTTAAGAATCATGTCAAAGAAACAATTATAGGGGTGGCTACTGGCATAGGGAAATGACTACAAGCAAAGAGATGAAAGTCTTATTAATTTTTAAAGGAAATTATATTGCCAAAACAATATGAGTTAAAGCTTAAAAGTCTTTGATTGAACATTAAAACAATCATAGGCCACTAAATACATACAGGCAGGAAGTAAGCAGCAAAACTTTAGAGCTTTCAATTCCCACTACAAATATGACCATATGAGATAATGAACCTTTTAGATGGCAGAACAAGAGACCTCAGAGAAAAATGGACAAGAAATTTCCTCCCCAAAAGCAAAATCCAGTTCTAATAAAGGAACTTTCTGTTACTGCCAGAACTTCATAACACTTCACCAATAGAATTTCATCATTACCACAGACCAGCAACTACTGTGTATATTGCAATTTTCTATTTTCTAAATGGGGTATTTATTACATTTATTCTGCCCTGTTACATGTTACATGATACATGATGATATAGTGGGGGAGACATAAAACTTGCCAGTAATTCAACCATATATTAAATAACTGGTATTCTTTGCATTTCAAAATACTGTATAAAATCTTTTATGAACATACGCAGTTGATCCTTTGAGCAACATTGGGGTTAGGAGTGCTGACCCCAGCACAGTAGAAAATCTGCATATAACTTTTTTAAATTTAATTTTATGGGGTAAAATTTATGGAGTACATCAGTTTCAGGTAAACATCTCTATAGTACTTGAACTGTTAATTGTGTTGTGTGCTCATCACCGAAAGTCAAATCATTTTCTGTCACCGTATATTTGTTTCTCTTTATTTCCCCTTCCCCCTGGTAACCACTGCACTTTTATCTGTGTTCCTTAGTATCAGCTATGTGTGAGATCATATAGCTCTTAATTTTTTCTGATTTATTTATTTCACTTGGTATAATGTTCTCAAGATCCATCCATGTTGTAAACAGAAATATGTAATCATTTCTTATGGCTGAGTAGTATTCCATTGTATATATGTACCACTTCTTCTTTATCCAATCATCTATTGAGGGACACTGGTTATTTCCATGTCTTGGCCACCATGAATAATGCTATGATGAATATTAGAATGCATGTGTTTTTGAGTACCATTGTTTTTCAGTTCTTTGGGTATATACTAAGATTGCTGAGTCATATAGTAGTTCTATTCTTAATTTGGGGGGGAACTACCATACTATCTTCCATAATGGCTGTACCAGTTTAAATTTCCACAGCATTGAGTGAGCATCCCTTTTTCTCCACAGCCTCTCCAATACTTGTTATTACCTGTCTTGTTGATAACAGCCAATCTAACAGGTGAGAGGTGGTATCTCATTGTAGTTTTGGCCTGTATTTCTCTAATAGTTAGCAAATATTAGCATCTTTTTATATATCTGTTGGCCATCTGTATGTATTCTTGGGAGAAGTGTCTATTCAGGTCCTCTTCCCATTTTTAATTGGATTGGTTGTTTGTTGCTGAGCTTTGTGAGTTTTTTATATATTTTAGATAGTAACCCCTTATCAGAGCTGTTGTTTGTGATAATCATCTCATTTGGTTGGCTGCCTACATATACCTTTTATTTTCCCAAAACATAAGTTGTCCCTCAGTATCTGCAGGGGGTCAATTCTAGGGTCCCTGTAGATTCCAAATCCATAAATTCTCAAATTGCCTATATAAAATGATATAAATCAATGCATATAGTTGGCCTTTTGTATCTGTGAACTCCCAATCAGGAATCAAAAACAAAATAGGTATTTATTGAAAAAAGTTTGTGTGTTGGTGGACCTGCACAATTCAAACTCATATTGCTCAAGGGTCAACAGTATATATATATATACTGGGTTAGTCTAAAAGATATCTCATATTTAGCTTACTTTCCAACAGACATTGAGCAATTTAGTTTTTTAATGTACTGTCTAAATGATGTTTAATGTCAGAAATTTCAGCAATGTCTCAATTCTACAATTCTTTCACATCATTTTTAGCATAAGACTTTACAGTCAAAGTCTTCATTAAACTACTTTAGACTACCTTGCTCTCCACTGCGGGCATCCTCTTTACCTACCGCAATACTTACCTAATGACTACCTCTGAATTATCTTTATTTCTGGGCCCCCACAACTTGGTCTAAGAAATAAGAGCCTGTACCTAAGGAAATAAGTAATCCACCATCTTAGTTTAGCTTCCCCCTGCAGCAGATCTTGAAACAAAGGTTTAAGTCCCCATGATTTACTTGGAAGGTGACCCCAGGAAACACTGGTAGGATAGTTGGAAAGTGAGATCAAATGGGGAAGAAAGTAAATAAAAGGTGCTTTATCAAGCAAGTTGCCATTTGGATGACTTTAACTTCATGGCCCCAGAAATGTGCACCTTTTTGTCATCCTGTCCACTGGATGAAGGAATTCCTCTGGATCTGTGATTGAGGACTGCTCTAGATGATGTTAGTTCCCAACACTCTCAGGCTATCAGCTGTCCAGGCAGGGCAGGCTCCACTGGCCACACAAAACCCTCAAGCAAACAGAAGCAGTTCAAGGAGTTGAAAATTAAACCAGATTATACAGCACTGGTGAGAACCAAGGTAATGGTAACCTCATCTATACTTTGGAAAAAGTTATTTTATTAATTGTTTGGGGAGCTGAATGTTGAGTCTGTTCTGGATATAAGCACAAAACTTGCTGATATTCTGGTAGTGAGAAATTATTCTTTTTTTTTTTAATCTGAATCCTAAAAAGCCAAGGCTGCTAGGAATAAACTCTAGGGAAAGTTTAAGCAATACTATCTCCTGAATACCATGAGGAATGCAGAGGGGAAAAGTAGTTTAAGTTTATCTGCTTCTAACTATGGGTTCATCTCCTGTCAATTGCACAGTGAATAGAGCATTTAGCTGCATGAGCAGTAAGCCTTCAGGATTGTAAGCCACCTTATTTGGGGAGTGTTTTTGTCCCTGTGGCATAACTGTAACAGATACCTTCCGTTCACCTTTCCAGATACATTCCCCACCCTCCTCTGCTGCAAGAAGCCAGTCTATAAAGAGTATGTCGATTAACTTTCTTGCCTGCTGGCTTTTGCTTGAGTTCAACCAATAGAGAGACCTGGCAGGAAATTAGAAGAAGGAAGGAGAGTAGAACAGAGTATTTATAATTCCCTAACTCCTAATCTGTAAGGTCACTTTGAGCTGACAGTTTCTCCATGAAGATCATGGTTCTTTTCAAGTTATCCCCATCCGTAAGACTCTCTTCTTTCAGGTAATTCACCTCTTTGGGCCTAGGGGTGGAAATAGACCCATGTTACTAGTCTTAGGTACCTCTCTTTGATAGCTTCCCTTTATCCCAGCCACATCTTGGTAAGTAGCTCCTTTATTAAACACTCTGAATTGTTCTACTGGAATGAACCATCTCTTTCTTGCTGGGACACTGACTGATAACATTACTCAAGCTGTTTTAGTTTTTCTAACAAAAAATGTCACATTGTTAAGATACAGTCTTCCTGAACGACTGTGGCTTTCAACTTTACCAAAATCAAGGAGGCTGGAAGATCTAAGTTCCACTATCATCTCAATATTATCTCCCCTGACAATAATGCTTTATGTCTGAAAACAATAAGATATCCAGATCACAAATCTGTTGCTCCCTTGCCCAACCCCACTCTATTTTTAAAATGCAGTACTAATTGTTTAGTACTTCGGGTGTGTTTTCTAAAGCAAAATTTTTGATATTATTTCTTCTTTCTCACACTATCTCCTTGTACTCTGTTCCAGGTTAAGTTTATGTTTATTTAATATATTGAAAGGACAATTTCCATAATAATAACAGTTATTGAGGATTGATTAGTATTTCCAAATACTGGATCTTGGTGGGAAATGAGGACTGATATGCTTCTCATATGTTATAAAATAAATAAGTCAAAATAGGAGGAAAATAGATTATTTACCTTACTTGGGACCAAGGAAAACTTGTTTAATCCCACACTTAAATGTTCAATGACATCACCAAAGTAAAATTATGAAAGGATATCATCTAAATACATTAAAATTTCAGAAAGAGAAACTAGCAAATTAAAGATTATCATCTATGGAGTATCTTCAAAAGCACCATTTAACAAGCCTGTGTTTAAAGTTATTACACATGAAAGTAATTTTGTCATTATAGGTAATTTATGTTTTATGTAAATTTGACTTACACAATCATCTTATAGAATTTCAGCCCAAGTTTGTGAGAGACCAATAAACATTTTCTCCCATTGAAAATTACTGTTTTGTTTTTCTCTTTTTGACATTGCTTTTTTAGCCTTAAATCTTAATATTTATATAGTTTCACAATTTAAAATCATTGTCATCAACAGTGGGAGTTCTTAACCATTTAATGGTTCTCTGGGAATCCGAGGGAAATAATGAGCGGTCTCCCTATAGTTATATATGTGGACCTATACATATATTACCACTTTGATATCCTAAAATCTATCCAAGGGTGAATAATCCCTGTAAATCTACAGGTTAATCCCCATTACACTTCTATGGGAAAGATATTGTCATTTCCATTTTTCTTTTTTTTTTTTTTTTTTTTTTTTTTTTAAGTCCTAATAATTTTTTATTTAGAAATTAAATTTAATGGGGTGACATTTATCAATAAGAGTACATAAGTTTCAGGTAAACCTTTCTATATCGTTTGAACTGTTTATTTTGTTGTGTGCCTATCAGTCAAAGTTAAGTCATTATTCATCACTGTATATTTGTCCCTTTTTTTTTTTTATTATATAATTTTATTTTTTTAATTGGGTGACATCAATAAATCAGGATACATATATTCAAAGATAACAAGTCCAGGTTATCTTGTCGTTCAATTATGTTGCATACCCACCACCCAAAGTCAGATTGTCCTCTGTCACCTTCTATCTTGTTTTCTTTGTGCCCCTCCCCACCCCCTATCCCTCTCCCATTCCCCCCTCCCCCCCGTAACCACCACACTCTTATAAATGTCTCTTAGTTTCACTATTATGTCCCACCTACGTATGGAATAATACAGTTCCTGTTTTTTTCTGATTTACTTATTTCGCTTCGTATCATGTTATCAAGATCCCACCATTTTGCTGTAAATGTTCCGATGTCATCATTTCTTATGGCTGAGTAGTATTCCATAGTGTATATGTGCCACATCTTCTTTATCCAGTCATCTATTGATGGGCTTTTTGGTTGTTTCCATGTCCTGGCCACTGTGAACAATGCTGCAATAAACATGGGGCTGCATGTGTCTTTACGTATCAATGTTTCTGAGTTTTGGGGATATATACCCAGTAGAGGGATTGCTGGGTCATAAGGTAGTTCTATTTTCAGTTTTTTGAGGAACCACCATACTTTCTTCCATAATGGTTGTACTACTTTACATTCCCACCAACAGTGTATGAGGGTTCCTTTTTCTCCACAGCCTCTCCAACATTTGCTGTTACCTGTCTTGCTAATAACAGCTAATCGAACAGGTGTGAGGTGGTATCTCATTGCCGTTTTGATTTGCATTTCTCTAATAGCTAAAGAAGATGAGCATCTTTTCATATATCTGTTGGCCATTTGTATTTCTTCCTGGGAGAAGTGTCTATTCATATCCTCTTCCCATTTTTTTATTGGATTGTTTGTTTGTTTGTTGTTGAGTTTTATGAGTTCTTTGTATATTTTGGATATTAGGCCCTTATCTGAGCTGTCGTTTGAAAAAATCATTTCCCATTTAGTTGGCTTTCTGTTTATTTTGTTATCAGTTTCTCTTGCTGAGCAAAAACTTCTTAGTCTGATGTAGTCCCATTCATTAATTTTTGCCTTCACTTCTCTTGCCATTGGAGTCAAATTCATAAAATGCTCTTTAAAACCCAGGTCCCTGAGTTGAGTACCTATGTCTTCTTCTATGTACTTAATTGTTTCAGGTCTTATGTTTAGATCTTTGATCCATTTTGAGTTAATTTTTGTACAGGGGGAGAGACTGTAGTCCAGTTTCATTCTTTTGCATGTGGCTTTCCAGTTTTCCCAGCACCATTTATTGAAGAGGCTTTCTTTTCTCCATTGTGTGTTGTTGGCCCCTTTATCAAATATTATTTGACTATATATATGTGGTTTTATTTCTGGACTTTCTATTCTGTTCCATTAGTCTGAGTGTCTATTTTTCTGCCAATACCATGCTGTTTTGATTGTCGTGGCCCTATAATAGAGTTTGAAGTCAGGTATTGAAATGCCCCCAGCTTCATTCTTTTTCTTTAGGATTGCTTTGGCTATTCGGGGTTTTTTATAGTTCCATATAAATCTGATGATTTTTTGCTCTATTTCTTTAAAAAATGTCATTGGAAGTTTGATGGGAATTGCATTAAATTTGTATATTGCTTTGGGTAATATAGCCATCTTGATTATATTTATTCTTCCAGCCAAGAACAAGGTATATTCTTCCATCTAATTATATCTTTTTCGATTTCCCTTAACAATGGTTTATAGTTTTCATTATATAAGTCCTTTACATTCTTTGTTATGTTTATTCCTAAGTATTTTTTTTTTTTGTTGCAATCGTGAAGGGGATTATTCTTTTGAGTTCCTTCTCAGTTGTTTCATGGTTGGCATATAGAAAGGCTATTGACTTCTGTATGTTAATTTTGTATCCTGCGACCTTACTGTATTGGCTTATTGTTTCTAGTAGTCTTTTTGTGGATTCTTTGGGGTTTTCGATGTATAGTATCATATCATCTGCAAAAAGTGATACCTTTACTTCTTCTTTTCCGATATGGATGCCTTTTATTTCTTTGTCTTGTCTGATTGCTCTGGCTAGAACCTCTAGTACCACATTAAATAAGAGTGGAGAGAGTGGACAACCCTGTCTTGTTCCTGATTTAAGGGGGAAAGCCTTCAGTTTAGTGCCATTTAATATGATGTTAGCTGATGGTTTATCATATATGGCCTTTATCATGTTGAGATATTTTCCTTCTATACCCATTTTGTTGAGAGTCTTAAACATAAAATTGTGTTGTATTTTATCGAAAGCCTTTTCTGCGTCTATTGATAAGATCATGTGGTTTTTGTTCTTTGTTTTGTTGATATGGTGTATTACGTTAACCGTTTTACGTATGTTGAACCATCCTTGAGATTCTGGGATGAATCCCACTTGATCATGATGTATTATTTTTTTAATATGTTGTTGTATTCGATTTGCTAGTATTTTGTTTAGTATTTTAGCATCTGTATTCATTAGAGATATTGGTCTGTAGTTTTCTTTTTTTGTGCCATCCTTGCCTGGTTTTGGTATGAGGGTTATGTTGGCTTCGTAAAATGTGTTTGGAAGTATTGCTTCTTCTTCAATTTTTTGGAAGACTTTGAGTAGAATAGGAACCAAGTCTTCTTTGAATGTTTGATAAAATTCGCTGGTATAGCCGTCAGGGCCTGGACTTTTATTTTTGGGGAGGTTTTTAATGGTTTTTTCTATTTCTTCTCTACTGATAGGTCTGTTTAGGCTTTCTGCTTCTTCTTGACTCAGTCTAGGAAGGTTGTATTTTTCTAGGAATTTATCCATTTCTTCTAGGTTGTTGAATTTAGTAGCATAAAGTTTTTCATAGTATTCTACAATAATTCTTTGTATATCTACGGTGTCCGTGGTGATTTCTCCTCTTTCATTTTGGATTTTGTTTATATGAGTTCTTTCTCTTTTTTCCTTGGTAAGTCTTGCCAAGGGTTTGTCAATTTTGTTGATCTTTTCAAAGAACCAGCTCCTTGTTCTATTAATTTTTTCTATAGTTTTTCTGTTCTCTAATTCATTTATTTCTGCTCTGATTTTTATTATCTCCTTTCTTCGGCTGGTTTTGGGTTGTCTTTGTTCTTCTTTTTCTAGTTCCTTAAGGTGTGAAGTTAAGTGGTTCACTTGGGCTCTCTCTTGTTTGTTCATATATGCCTGAAGTGATATGAATTTCCCTCTTATCACTGCTTTTGCTGCATCCCATAGATTCTGATATGTCGTATTGTCATTTTCATTAGTCTGTATATATCTTTTGATCTCTGCACTTATTTCTTCTTTGACCCATTCATTTTTTAAAAGTATGTTGTTTAGTTTCCACATTTTTTGGGGATTTTTTTCCTCTTTTTTGCAGTTGAATTCTAGTTTCAAGGCTTTATGATCAGAAAATATGCTTGGTACAACTTCAATTTTTCTGAATTTGCTGATGTTGTTTTTGTGGCCCAACATATGGTCAATTCTTGAGAATGATCCATGTACACTGGAGAAAAATGTATACTCAGTCACTTTGGGATGAAATGTCCTGTAGATGTCTATCATATCCAGGTGCTCTAGTGTTTTGTTTAAGGCCACTATGTCTTTGTTGATTCTCTGTTTGGATGACCGATCTAGAGCCGTCAGCGGTGTATTGAGGTCTCCAAGTATGATTGTATTTTTGTCAGTTTTTGTTTTAAGATCAATAAGTAGCTGTCTTATATATTTTGGTGCTCCTTGGTTTGGTGCATATATATTAAGAATTGTTATGTCTTCTTGATTCAGTGTCCCCTTAGCCATTATGAAATGGCCATTTTTGTCTCTGAGTACTTTTCCTGTCTTGTAGTCAGCATTATCCGATATGAGTATTGCTACACCTGCTTTTTTTTGGATGTTATTTGCTTGGAGTATTGTTTTCCAGCCTTTCACTTTGAATTTGTTTTTATCCTTGTTACTTAGATGAGTTTCCTGTAGGCAGCATACAGTTGGATTTTCTTTTTTAATCCATTCTGCTACTCTGTGCCTTTTTATTGGTGAGTTTAATCCGTTTACATTTAGTGTAATTATTGATACTTGTGAGTTCCCTATTGCCATTTTATATCTTGCTTTCTGTTAGTTTTGTGTCTTGTTTGAACCTTCTCTTTTGTTTTTCTATCTTTTGTTTTTATTTGGTTGTATTCCATACATCTTTCCACTGTTGCTATCTTTTTTATCTCATGTGCTTCTGTGGTGGTTTTTCAATGGTGGTTACCTTTGAATAATGAAAAGGGTCCCTACCCTGTTCTTTGTAGCGAACTATTTTGTGAGTACTTTTGTACTCCATCGTCCTTTGCTACTGTTAATCTCCATCTTCTCCCCCTCTTTCTTTTTGTTGTTGTCACAGTTTAAATTTGGTTTTATTGTGTTCTTCTTGGAGCTTTTACTTGTGGCTCTGTTTTTTTTTGTTCTTTGTATCTGATTGGAGAACCCCCTTTAGTAATTCCTGGAGTGGGGGTTTTCTGATGATAAATTCCCTCATCTTTTCTGTATCTGTGAATGTTTTTATTTCTCCTTCATATTTGAAGGATAGCTTTGATGGGTATAGTATTCGTGGCTGAAAGTTCCTCTCTTTCAGGACTTTAAATATTGGGGTCCACTCTCTTCTAGCTTGTAGAGTTTCTGCTGAGAAATCTGATGATAATCTAATGGGCCTTCCTTTATATGTTGTATTCTTCTTTTCCCTAGCTGCCTTGAGAATTTTTTCTTTGCTGTTGGTTTGTGTCAATTTCATTATGATATGCCTTGGAGTAGGTTTGTTGGGGTTAAGAAAACTTGGAGTTCTGTTTGCTTCTTGAACTTGAGGCTTTAGTTCTTTCCACAGGCTTGGGAAGTTCTCATCTATTATTTGTTTGAGTATGTTCTCCATTCCATTTTCTCTCTCTTCTCCCTCTGATATACCTATTATTCTTATGTTATTCTTTTTGATGGAGTCAGATAATTCTTGTAGGGCTATCTCATTTTTTTTAATTTTTGAGTCTCTTTCTTCTTCTCTCTGTTGTGCCTCAAGTTGCTTGTCTTCTATTTCACTAATCCTCTCTTCTATCTGACCTGTTCTATTAGCTAAGCTTGTTACTTCGTTTTTCAGCTCGTGAATTGAGTTTTTCATCTCTGTTTGATTTGTTTTTATAGTTTCAATTTCCTTGGACATATATTCTTTGTGTTCATTGAGTTGTTTTCTGAGCTCCCTAAATTGCCTTTCTGTGTTTTCTTGTATATCTCGGAGGATTTTTAGGATTTCTATCTTGAATTCTCTGTCATTTAGCTCCAAGGTTTCCAATATATTAAATTTTTTCTCCATAGATTTTTCCTCATCTAGCTGTGTTACCTCTCTTTCTTTTGTATCCATGATATTCGATTTTCTCTTCCTTAATGGCATCTGAGGGTGGTTTTGTTGATAGTATTAATGAGATTTAATAAAGAATAAAAAGTTTAAAAAAATTAAAAAAAAATCAAAAAGAGTTGTTTTTTTAAAAAAAAAATTAATAATGAAATAAAGAAAAATAAAATAAAATAAAAATTAAAAAAAAAAAAAAAAAAAAAAAAAGGAAATTATTCCCCCCCTCCTTTTTTCCTCTCCTCTCCTCTCCCCTCTTTCTTGATAAAATCTTGTGGTGGACTGTGAATTATAACAAACAATGCCTGTGATGGAGGGCCTGAATTGGGGAAAAGTAATAAAGGGGCAAAAAAAAAGAAAAAAAAAAGAAAGAAAAAAGAAAAAAAAGAGCGTATGAATCAACAAAAAGCAAATAAGGAAAAAATTTGGGTCAAGATTAAAATGATTTGCTTTTAGGTGTTGGTTGTCTAAGAGTTATGATGAGAGGATTAAGAGGAAAATGGAAAAATGGGACAAATTAAAAAATTACTATTGTATTTAGTGGAACAAGAACTAGATAATATGGAGAGCCAGGGATGGGAGCACTGCTAGTGAGTTAAAAAGGTGAAGTAAAAACCCCCCAAAATGCCACAAACATAAGTTTGAGTCCCAGATAAGATAATTTGTTTGTTATTGAGGTTTGAATGAGAGGAGATGTAAAGGAAAAAGGAAGAAACTAATATAGAGGGAGAAAAGAAAGAGAGAGAGAGAGAGAAAAAAAAGAGGGAACCACTAAAAGAAGAAAAAAGAAAGGAGAGAGAGAGAGAGAGAGTTAAGGGTTTTGGAGTGCAACCCTCATAGAGAGAAAGGAAGAGAAGAGAAAAGATAATGGGAGATGTAACACTTATGGGTAGTGTAGTTCAAGGAGAGGAGAGAGTAAGACCGGTAGAGAGTTAACCGGCCAAATTGGAGGAGGAGAAAAAAAAAAAGTATCAAGAATGAAGATAAGAGAAACAAACGAACAAATATAATAAAATGGGATAGGTTATAAAGTCTGCAGATTATTCTTGATTTTGAGAGGTTATCTTCTTGCTTTTTCTTTTCTCTCCCTCTTCCTGGTCGGTGGCTCTGTACCCCGGGTTTTGCCCCTTTGCCACGCTCAGGTGGAGGTTTGCAGTTGATAAGTCTCTATGGCAATGTCATGTATTGTGCTTTAGTCTCGTTGGCAGTCGAGGCTATTAGCATTTATAGGCTCCGACAGTGAGAGAGTCCGTGTTCCTGGAGCCTTTCTTCTAGTCTTTCCTTCCTCAATTAGTAGCCTGATAATCCAGCTATGGGGTTGCTGCTGCCTCTGCCTGGATAGTAAGAGGCTCAAAGAGCTGGCAACTCCCCACTCTATTTCCACTCAGCACAGGGCTCTGGGTAAGGCTCAGTCAGTCAGAGCTGCTAGCATAATCAGGCGGGCTTTCCACCCACTCACAGACCTCTGGCTCTGCCACTCTGTCCGGTAACACAAGCGGGTGCCCACTTCCGGGGCGCTTGGAGAAAACTCTCACTCACTGGCTGCGCGCGCAGACCAGGATATCCGACCAGCAGTCTCACGCTCTGAGTGAAACCCCCGACCGCAGGGAAAAGTTGCAGCGTTGGAATTGAGTCTCGCTCCGTCCCCGTGCGCGGCTTTTGCAAGGTGCTGGGGCGGCCCGAGATTCCGCTTTGGCCCACACAAAGGCCCCTGACTCTGCCCCTCTGTGCGATAACACGGGTGCGCACTGCCGAGGCACTCGGAGGAATCGCTCACTCCTTATCTGCGCGCGCAAACCCGGATATGAGGCCGGCCGCGATTCCCTCTGAGTGAAACACCCTCGGCAAGGAAAATCTCCACCATTGGAATTAGTTCTCACTCCCTCCCGTGCGTGGCTTTCCCAGGGCGCTGGGGCTGCCCAGAGACTCTGCCCTCGGCCCACAGAAAGGCCTCTGACCCTGCCTCTCCGTGGGGCAACACGGGCACTGACTCCCGGGGCCTAGGAAGAAATCTCTCGCCCACTAACTGCGCACCAACCAGGAGACCAGGTAAAATGGCCGCGCCGCTTGTCTTTCTTTGTTTGGGTTTGGCGCTAGTGTTAGCTTGTATTGCCCGGGTTGCCACAGGATCAGATTTTCCTCGGCTTGGATCTCCGTGCCACAGCCTGGTTCGGCCGTTTGTATTCACCCCCTTTGCCCGCCTCAGTTTCTATATTCACAGTTACCAGAGAAAGCCGCCCTGTTTAGGTTAGTGAGGAAGGCGGAGCATTTCTTACTCCCTATTTCCTTCGGGGTTTGGTTATATATTTAGCCAATTTTTCACTCAATCATACCTTTGGGTGTATTGCGAAGCATCTGGAAGCTCCAAGTATAGGTTTTTCTGTTTCTGGTTGAAGATCTTGTTGAGTTTTGGGGGAGATTTATCGGTATCGCTTCCTACCCCGCCATTACTCTGACGTCATCTCTCGTCATTTCCATTTTTCAATTGAGAAAATTAAGGTACAAAGAAGTTAGATTGTCCAAGTCAGACAGCAGAATTTTATGTTAAACTCAGGCCTTTTGGCATTATGTTAAATGTTTTCTCTCTGAACCACAACTGCCTCCTACTTTTCTCAAGATATGTAATCATTATATTCTACTACTATTTTTGTTTTTATTTTTATTTTAAATAAGTATTTTGCCCTGGCCGGTTGGTTCAGCGGTAGAGCGTCGGCCTGGCGTGCGGGGGGACCTGGGTTCGATTCCCGGCCAGGGCACATAGGAGAAGCGCCCATTTGCTTCTCCACCCCCGCCCCCTCCTTCCTCTCTGTCTCTCTCTTCCCCTCCCGCAGCCGAGGCTCCATTGGAGCAAAGATGGCCCGGGCGCTGGGGATGGCTCCTTGGCCTCTGCCCCAGGCGCTAGAGTGGCTCTGGTCACGGCAGAGTGACGCTCTGGAGGGGCAGAGCATCGCCCCTGGTGGGCATGCCGGGTGGATCCCGGTCGGGCGCATGCGGGAGTCTGTCTGACTGTCTCTCCCCGTTTCCAGCTTCAGAAAAATACAAAAAAAAAAAAGTATTTTATTTCATTAAGGTAGAGTCAAAATTTATTTAATGAGGTTCCCAGGATACCTAAAAGAGTTGTAAATAAGTTGGAAGTTGTAAATTCCATTTTATTTTTATAATATAGTTCCGTTTTATTTTCAGATTTAGTTAAATCTCTGCTCTATAAAATTTATCTACTCAGAAACATTTTCCAGTTGATCTCATGGTATTATACAAAATTGAAAGCAAATATCTATGCCCCCAAAATAGATATGTCTCATTATTTAAACATTTTTCTTTCCTTTGTTTCTCTCTTAGCATCTATGCCCAGCTCACCACCTTGCACTCTGGATCCACTCCTTTGTCTTATTGACACCAAGTCTTGGTGTGGAGAAGAGAATGACAAGGACACTTGACTACTCAAAGGGAGAGCTGGTTTTAATTTTGCCACTCTGTGATTTACTTTAAGTAAATCACATACACACTGAATAACATTTTATCACCTGATAATGAAGATAACATGGTCCACATCTATGTCATAAGGTTTTAGAAAGTATACAACAAGATAATGTTGCCTGAGAAAGTGCTTCAGAAATGTTTAAATCACCATACACATTTAAGTTGCTATTATTAGAATCAGCAAAGATGTATTAAAGCAGCAGCAACATATGGGAGATAATGATGATGACTGGACATTTCCAGTGAGGAATTTAGTAGACATATACTCTTACTGTTTTTAATTTCTAAAATATTTAATGCTGATCATTTAATATATGATGCTAACCTTACTGGGATGATTTGACCAATTAACTTTGTAGAGAAACTAGTGCCCTAATTTCTACATTGAGCATAAGTCAACAGGTGAGTCACTTGATACACTCAGTGACCTTTCATGGTGCAATTATTTACTTACTGAAATTGTATGGTAGATTTACTGTCTGGCATTAAACTATCACTTTACTATAAATAGTACCAACCCCAATGGTCTTTATTTATTTTTATTTTTTTTTATAATTTTTTATTAATGTTAATGGGGTGACATCAATAAATCAGGGTACATATATTCAAAGAAAACATGTCCATATTATCTTATCATTCACTTATGTTGCATACCCATCACCCAAAGTCAGATTGTCCTCCATCACCTTTTATCTAGTTTTCTTTGTGCCCCTCCCCCTCCCCCTCTCCTCCTTCCCTCCCGTGCTCCCCCTGCCCCCCACCCCCGGTAACCACCACACTCTTGTCCATGTCTCTTAGTCTTGTTTTTATGTCCCACCAATGTATGGAATCATGTAGTTCTTGGTTTTTTCTGATTTATTAATTTCACTCTGTATAATGTTATCAAGATCCCACCATTTTGTTGTAAATGATCCGATGTCATCATTTCTTATGGCTGAGTAGTATTCCATAGTGTATATGTGCCACATCTTCTTTATCCAGTCTTCTATTGAAGGGCTTTTTGGTTGTTTCCATATTTTGGCCACTGTGAACAAGTTAACAAGTGAGTCACTTTATACACTCAGTGACCTTTCATGGTGCAAATTATTTACCTACTGAAATTGTATGGTAGATTTACTGTCTGGCATTAAACTATCACTTTACTATAAATAGTACCAACCCCAATGGTCTTTAAAAATAACCTTTAGTAACCTCAGTAAATAAAGAAGGGTCAACTGTTTATAAATATTATGTGTGAAATTTTTAAAGATATTGTGTAGAATTGGTTTAATTTACTTTTCAGAATTTTTTTAAGGCAGCAGAGCTTACTTTTACTAATTTTCTTGCATTCTAATAGTTTAGTAAACAACCTTGCAGTATATCTTTCAACACAGAGATCAAGCTCTTCAGGAAAAGAAGCCAATAGTATTATATCACTTGAGCATAAAATGTGCAAGGCAAGTAAGTATAAACAATGAACAAAAATCAAATGGAAGCAGAAAAACCCTTCAGCAACTGTTCTCCAGCTTTGTAAAACCCAGCTAGGAAAGTTGGTTCACAGAAAACTTACAAAATAATACAATTTCTAATATTTAAAAAATATTTTTAAAGAAGAAATTAAGCTGAGATACAATTATTTCCCAAAGGCCAGTTTTTAGATCATTTGACACTTAACCTGACTCGAAAGCAAACAATAACTGCAGTCATTTCAGCAATGTCTGTAACATTTCAGGATTAGGTTCTGTTAAGATGCAAATTTGTAGAAATTAAATGTCTCTGAATAAAACAACTGAGGGTATACATCCAAGGCCTCAATCATGTGTGTACAAACATTTTTTTTTTATTTCTATTTTCTGAAAAAATGAATTTCTATCTTGAGCTCCCATTCAGTTCAGTGGCCAAATTCAGGGTTATTTAGTCTGTGCAGTCTTTTCTATCTGTGACTAGCCTGAAGGTTTTCTTTATTCACTCATTATCCCAGGGGTGGCATCTTTGTTTTCAGGGGTCAACTTTAATGCCACAGCAACAGTGGGGATAGGAGAAGTCTGGCTCTCAACTGTCATTTTCTTTGCCATGATCAGATGGCAAAACATTCACATTTTAACCTTATTTCTGGCCATTGATATCTAACCATATCACAATATGTCATTGCCATCGGGTCCTAGGTTATTGCTCCATGCATGCCACTTTCCACTGTCAAAGCCTCTGCAAAAGCCTTCTTCAAGTTCACCAGAAATCTCACCTTTACCCATGTATCCCTTTTTTTTTTATTTTATTTATTTATTTTTTTACAGAGACAGAGAGTGAGTCAGAGAGAGGGATAGACAGGGACAGACAGACAGGAGAGAGATGAGAAGCATCAATCATTAGTTTTTCGTTGCAAGATCTTAGTTGTTCATTGATTGCTTTCTCACATGTGCCTTGACCGTGGGCCTTCAGCAGACCAAGCAACCCCTTACTGGAGCCAGCGACCTTGGGTCCAAGCTGGTGAGCCTCGCTCAAACCAGATGAGCCCACACTCAAGCTGGCGACCTCGGGGTCTCGAACCTGAGTCCTTCTGCATCCTAGTCCAACGCTCTATCCACTGCGCCACCACCAGGTCAGGTTCCATGTACCCCTTTTAAGAGGGTTTAAAAGTAAAAAAATATTATGTAGGATGTAATATGTTGGTATATAAAGCTTGGGAAGGATGTGTATTTTGAAGGTGTTAACAATCCTAAGAAAGTATGCTTAGTATTTTTCTATGCTTTTCTCATAGTGGCCACACCAAGCTTTACCTATTACATATGGACTTTGAATTCAGGTGGTCTGGGTCAAACTTAAGCTTATAAAAGTTTTTCTCTCGGCCCTGGCCAGTTGGCTCAGTGGTAGAGCATCGGCCTGGTGTGTAGGAGTCCCGGGTTCAATTTCTGGCCAGGGCATACAAGAGAAGCGCCCATCTGCTTCTCCACCCCTCCCCCTCTCCTTCCTCTCTGTCTCTCTCTTCCCCTCCCACAGCCAAGGCTCCATTGGAGCAAAGTTGTCCCGGGCACTGAGGATGGCTCTGAGGCCTCTGCCTCAGGCGCTAGAATGGCTCTGGTTGCAACAGAGCGATGCCCCAGATGGGCAGAGCATCGCCACCTGGTGGGCGTGCCAGGTGGATCCCAGTTGGGCGCATGCAGGAGTCTGTCTGCCTCCCTGTTTCCAACTTCAGAAAAAAAAAAAAAAGTTTTTTTCTTTTATCTTTACCTGGTATAGTTCATTTATACAACAAATAGAACCATATTTTTCTTGATAGGGTTGTTGCAATGATTAAAGTAGATAATAGATCCAAAAATCATTTGAATTTTATTAGGTGTATAATTTTACAACAAATAATATCCATTATTAGCATCATTAATCCTCCTCCTTCTCCTCTCCATTTTCTCCTTCAACTTCTCCCATGCATGGAGATATATCAATGTTTCTGACTTCACTGAAAGGGCAGTAGGGCTGACACTGAATTAAGTAAGAATGGAACAAATGTTGGGTAGGAGACGGCATTTACAAGATCCCACATGTTTTTCTCAAGCCTGTCATGCTTGCCTATGAGTGTACAGCATTCTTTATTGCTTTACAGAAAGTTTCCTCAAATGACTAAAACATATCCTTTCAATGTGGGCATGCATAGCCAATATTTGGAGCAAGCCATTAAATATCTATTTAGTTTCTTAACAACAAGCCAGGATTTGGTATTTTAAATAAAGAAAAAATCAGTATGAATTCAGTCATCTTTCATCTGTTTCTTCTCCTGAAATAATCCAATTTTAAAGCCAAAGAACTAGTTCTACCAAAGCATTACAATAAAAAAGCTCCAAAGATTAAATCAATCCTGAATCACCTCATGGGTAACTAGCCCAGTAAGTTAATTACAGGATTCTTTGTTGCTCTTTTTCATTGTGGGTAAGAGTTTTTGATGCAATATTTTTGGTTAATTGAAGATTTTCTTTAAAACTAAGCAAGACAGCCTGCAAATAGTACATTCATGTATGTAATAGAAATGGTTGTAATATATCATTAAGGCACTCCAGGGCATGTTTTATTGGTTCATTAATACAGTATATGCCTTAGGTATAGTCAACCACTCGGGGCCTATATTAATGGACCAATAAAATATACCCGGGAGTGCCTTAATGCTACCCTAATATGGTTAAGTTTAAATTAATTTTTTAGGCTTATCTTTTTAAAAATAATTTTTCTCTACTTGGGAAGAGAGATTTCTTTATGGGGGAAAATATTCATAATGACAGAATAAAAAGGAGCAGGACAATAGAAATCATTCTGATTCATCAATTTTTTAAAAATATTTTATCTTTTTGGATTACTCTATTTCTAATCTTCTGTACTCTGCTTCCTTTGTCTCCCCACCCTTTCTGTGGAAATCAATAATCTTGTAGCTAGAAGTAGAAAAGTAAGAACTATTTATTTTTTAAAGTAACAGATCAATGCAATAGCAAATTTCTGTCTACCTATAAAACCCTTATTACCTTTCAGTATTCCACCTGGTCAGAACAAATGCTTACCTCCTTCAACTACCCCTTCAACTTTCTTTGGGCAGTTGAAATTCAACTTGAAGGAGGTTGTCCTTCAACTACCTCTTGTCACCTGTGTAATCAAGGAAACATGCTTCCTCCTAAAGTAAAATATTTTTCCATATCATCAGTGAACAAGGTCAAACACAAATGTCACCCAGCCTGTGGGAGCTACACAAGACTACTTACTTTACTGGATAAGAAAGTAAATACTGAAACCAACCATGATAAATTAGAAAGGAGAAGTAAAAGAACACCACATTGGGGAATGGAAGAAAGATTTTTGATGTACAATTTTTAGTGAGAGGGGTTTTGGAAGGCATTAGTGGGAGATGCAACGGGGCTGGACTATGGAGAGCACCACCTTTCAAGTAGTAGAAAACCAATACAGGGATTTTGATCATGGAAATGTTCAAAACAAAATCAGTTTTAAAAACATGTTAATTACTGTCATATTTATTAACTGGAATAGAAACTAATAGTATCAGAAAGACACCAGTTAAAAGAATATTGTCATATTCCATGTTTAAAGATGAAGGGATCTGAATAAAAAAAAATAAAAAGGAAACATAAAAACAATTGTGAATGAAAATCTAAGCAAAATTATAAATACTTTATTGTAAAAATTGAAGGCAGTGTAATGACCCTCTGGGACAACTTCAAGCATCCCAAATTTAATATCATGAGGGGGCCAGAAGGAAAAGAGAAAGAGCAGTAAATTGAAAATCTATTTGAAAAATAATGACAAAATATTCTCTAACCTGGAGAAGGAACCAGACATACAGGTCCAATAAGTGCAGCGAGTCCCAAACAATAAGGTGTCAGATGGGTACAAATTTATTGGGAAGATCACTTAATAATTTATATAAAGTCTTCTCACAAGGGTGTGCACCTCAAACTAATAAAATATGTATGTCAACTATAATTGAAAAGTAAAAAATTATTTTTAAATAAACATTTTATTGTCATATGCAAGAGAGAAGAAGGAATAAAAATATAGTTGAATCGCTAAAGAAATGGGAAAATTAAATAACTAGTTGGTCTATTTAATCTGGTTAGTAGAGAAAAAGTTTTCCAATGGCTTACTGTATAAACCTCACATGTTCCAAAGTAAAAATAAAACTCTCTCTCCACTCCTATTCAACATAGTACTAGAAATCCTAGCAAGAGCAATCATGCAAGAGAAAGTAATAAAAAGTGTCTGCCCTGGCCAGATAGCTTAGTTGGTTAGCATTGTCATTCCTTTCTAAGGAGTATCCACTCCCTTATTTCTTATTGCCATGCTCTGTCTAGCTCAGTTGAATTTAGTTCTACAAAAACATATTGAATAAAAAAACTTAATATTCAATCTCTGGAGTCAAGTCTTGGCTCAATCATTTCTAGTTTTGTGGCTCTGAGGCAATTACCGTTTTGGTTTTAGTTTGCTCATCTCAAATTAGTAATAATAACAATAAGAATAATATCTGGACTTTTCTATGTGCCAGGAACATAAGGAAAAATGAGAAAATCAAGTGCAGAGAGTCCCAAACAAGATCGTGTCAGATGGGTACAAGATTTATCAGTATGATAAACAAGTACAGTAAAGTTGCAGGATATGAAATCAATGTGCGAAAATCCATTGTATTTATAATATACTAGCAATGAAATTTCAGATAAAGAAACGAAAAAAACAATTCTATTTTTGCAACTGTAACAAAAAGAATAAAATACATGGGACTAAAATTAACAAAGTATGTGAAAGACCCTATACTGAAAACTATAAAACATTATTTAAAGAAATTGAAAAAAAAATAGAACAGGTTGAAACAGCATAAAGCCAATATCACTATTTTAAAAATACAGTCTAAAAGTACATATTTCATCAGAGGTCGGTCAGTTGAGCGTATTAATTCTACATCTGAAGAAAAATATGCTATGTCAATTACCAGAGCACAAAGTACAGCAAAACTTTGAAAACATCACTGAAATGTTTCTCAGTGTCATGCCATGTTCCCTGCATTTTTCTCAATTTGCCAAAAAAGTTTCCTTCATCTGAAACCTGTCTTCTCCTTTCCACTCACCTAAATAATATTTACTGTTCAAGGCCCATTTTCTCCAAGAAACTTTTCCTAACTACTCAAACACACATTGAACATCACCTTCTTCCTTGAATTCTTAGAGCCCTTGCTGAATTAGTCACTTAATTTAGCACTTAACTATGCATGTCTGCAGTACACACGTTCATGTTCTTAAAAGAGAAAAAGGCAAGAGTAGAGAACATATTTATTCACATTCCATGAAATTACCATGGCTTGTCTTATTTCTCTAAAAAAAAGAGAAATACTAGATATATTTAGAAAAATAGCTACATCATTGAAATGAGTATACCTACTCTCAGGGTAACTGAATTGTAATCCCATTTATGAATACCAGTAAAGTATTAATTTATCAGTTCAAAATTACATTTTATTATAGTCATCAATTTTAAGCATTATGGAGAAGGAAGGGTGTTTTTTTATTAAATTTTTTGCCCTATTGCCCAAAAGGAAATTACCATAAATATACGAATCTTTATTAAAATAATAATTTGAAAAGTTTAAAGAAATATATACTTTATTTGCTCAAATATTTTTCCCAACATCAAGAATGATGTGACAGGATTCCCTCAGCAGTAATTTCTAAGGACATTCCTTCCAAACAGCCAAAGAGATGGGGCATGAGACTGAGGAAGGTCTGCCTATTTGAAATGAACTGAGTAAGAAAACCAAAATGTCATGAGAAGCCAAAATCCATTAAGAAGAGCAATGAGTAAAAACTAGACAGAACAGAATTTTTATGAGGAAGCCAGAGCGCCAGAGGCAGATCAAATCTACGGTATATTGCCAAGAGTCAGAACTGGAATTAGTGAGAAACCCAGTGTTAGCATATCGGTCCTAGCGTTGAAAATTTCAAGCAATTGTTTCAAGTAGTTTGGAGCATCTGAGGTTCTACTTAATGATACTGGGTAAAAATAATTTTCTAATTTTTTTTGACACATCTGTCTGTTTTGTGTTTATCATTATTATTCTTTGTAGTTTTAGACACAGCCTCAAAGATAGTTAATTGCCCCTAATTTAAATTATTAATTAATTTGGTTTCTATATATGTTTTAATGTGTAAATTAAATTTTCCATTACATATATAAAAGTAAATAATGACTTATAATCATGAACTTTGAAGTTGACAAAATATTTTAATGATCATTGAACAATGATATTACAGGAAAACATCATTCATAACTAAAGACAATCAGAAAGGAAGACAGGATTTTTATAGACATCCAGGCACATGGCTCAAACTTAGATATAAAATAAAATTGTCAGTTTTGTATCTATTTGAGATTACAGCATAGAACTTGAATATTCCCTCCAATCATCTCTATAACATGTTTAGAAAGTCTTTTTACCACAGATGGTCTTTCATTACTATGGAAATAATTGTTTCAACTTTCTTAAGGCGATTTGGCAATTCTTATTAAAAGCTTGCAAATGCTCTTATCCTTTGACAGAGTAATACTGTTGTGCTGTTTGTGAATTTTTAGTAAAGATGCAGTCATGGACATGTTCAAATATTTACCTCAAAGATATTAATTGTATCATTGTTAATAATTGCTACAACAATAAAAAGTCAAATATACAAAAGTGCAGTGTGGTTAAGTAAACTATGAAAAACCTATATAATAAAACTAATTAGCCACCTGAAAAGTTGTAAAAGAGCACTTGCTAGTTTATTTTGTTCATTAGATTTCATATACAAGTGAAATCACATGGTACTTGTCTTTCTTTGACTGGCTTATTTTACTGATTGTTCTTAGAATACAATTAGAGTTGCTTAATATGATGTAAAATGCCCCAGGTGGTCTTGTTCCTACTGTTTCAGCTTTCTCTTAGCCACTCCTTTTCATCCCTTACTCTAGTCATTTGTGCCTCCCAATTTGTAGTTCCTTCCATCTATGAATGCTTATCACCAGTCCTACCCTCTTACCCTGGCTCTCCTTCAGAGGGCAGACTAAAGCTCAACCTCGCAGCACTCCACCTGTCCTTCTCAGTCTAGAATAGGTCTCTTTTCATGCCGTTTTAGAGACCCCTGGACTGTTTTCATAGCATTTAAGTCTATTGTAATCATATGGTTGTTTTTGTAATTATCTATTTACTATCTGTTTTCTCTAATAGACCACAAACTCTATAAAGGCACAACTCTGTATTCACATATTAAATACTCAATATATTGTTACTGAAAGAATGATACATGGATGAAATTATGAGTACTATTTACTTTCTTCTTTATCATTTTAAGTATTTACACCAAACATATATAGTTTCTGCAATGAGAAATATAAAGTTTAATTATAAAATGTTTATTTGAAATACTGTAAAATTAATGAACATTAGGTTTAAATTTTTCAGGCTAAATCAACACTCCATTTAGCTTGCTAGTATAATCTAGATTATGACTTTAAAACCAGATTTAATATCTGTTCTATATTTTAAACTTGAATTTGACTTCAAAATTTTCCACTCTAATCATTAGAAATTCCTCAGACTAAGAACAAAAATACCAAGTAAGAAATCTCTGTGTGGATGGTGAAAAGAATTTTGCCTTAAGTTAAGAAACTACTTCTAAGATAATAAGTACTAAAATAAGAATTTCATGGGTTGGATAAAATGAAGAGATAACTCTTACAACGTGGAACGGTTCAGTGGTATGTGCAAACTGGTAATATCTCTCCCTACTACTTTCTCTCAGCCTTGACCTCTGTAACAAAGAATTTGGTTTTCACCATTTAGCCAATTTGGAAATGAATTGCCAACTTAGTAGACAGTCCACGGTTCTTAGTTCATGATTCCTTTTTGATGAGAACAGATCCTTATGTTTATACTAGTTTTAATTTAGCTTTTATCCTTAAGTTGCTTCTGCACTTTTAAGCACATAAAATATATTTCAACACTTAAAAACACAGGAAGAATAATCAAAAGCTACAAAAAGTTCCAGCTAAATTTCTCTTTTGAAGTGATAACTAAGCATGGGCTAACTGCATGGTAGCTTAATGGTATGCTATAAAAACACTTTTCAACATTAAATAGGAAAATAAACCTGCCAAATTTACTTTAAAATACAAAATGAATTTCCTGCTTCTGTCTCATTGCCAAAATAATTTCATCCAATGTTGAAGGTTTGTAAGTTGAATCTCTTCCTAAATATTGGAAGTTAAATGCTGTGTTCCTAATTAAGCCTCAAGTTATTATTTCTACATGGGAAATAGAAAAGAACAAATATAGTACATCTTTAAGTGACCTGAATTGTTCAATATGTGTGTAAGGTTCTTAGTGATATTTTAAGTTCATTATTATTAACCTAGCCGAAACATACTGTTTCATAATTGAGTACAATTTTAATAAAATAAAATATAACTGCATTATTATAAGTGCCTCATCCTGACTTTCTTCTAATCTATCCAAATTCAGTGTTTCTGGTAGAACCACTTGAATTCACATTAGATTTATCTCACCCTATAAAAGCACAATTCATTAAACAGACTAGTCTATTTAAAACAAAGGCAATTTTATCACAGTCAATTCAATTATTTAACACTGCTTTTTTAACTCACTAGTTAAAGGTTTCTTTTGACGAGTATTCCTTTAAATAAATGAGTTGTGATTTAAAGTATGAAAAAAGATAAAGCTCTCTTACATTATATGCAGTTAGCCTATGGGGGGATTTGTGGTTGTTGTTATTGTTACTGTTTTTT